>NC_054742.1:17672157-18337157 GCF_018143015.1 Lytechinus variegatus
GATAGAAGGAAATCAGAATATAAAATGGCAGAGATGAGAGACTGGAGGAGAAAGATAAAAAAGAAAGAAGACAGCATGAAAATAATCATGAAGATGAGGTAACTTGTATTTTCATTCTTCTCCATATGTACAGGCCACACTGTTTGGTGTATTACCATACTCTTATTCATGCTCTCACACTTTTCTCATGAATTTTATTATGGATTTACTTCACTTTCTGTAAGTTTTACTAATTTTCTATTCTCATTTTATTCTTTATATCTCATTCAATTATGTCTTTTGACTATGAATGGAATTGAATTGAATACATAGGTAACTGATTTGTTGGACGATCATATTATTTAATAGATGCTTGATTTATTGCGGCTGGATATCATGGAGCGTTGTGGCCCAGTGGATTAGTCTTCGGACTTTGAAACAGAGGGTTATGGGTTCTAATCCCAGCCATGGCGTAATTTCCTTCAGCAAGAAACTGATCCACAATGTGCTGCACTCAACCCAGGTGAGGTAAATGGGTACCGGTAGGAAGTAATGCCTTAAAAACCTGTGTGCGCTTTGAACGCCTAGCTTAGCCGGGTAATATAGGAGCACCTTGAGCACCTAACAAGGTGGATATGTGCGCAATGTAAATAACCTATATTATTATTATATCACCAGCTTTTATTTTCTTTGCTAGCAAGACACCATGTATGTTTTTATGATATATCAGTCATGCTTATTGTATGATATTGTTATTAATCTGTTGTATTTAGGATGATGTAGGAGAGGAGATTCACAATGCACCAGAAAGCAATGAGCAAAATCAAGAAGAATCAAACCAGGATTATGCTTATGAAGATGATTTTGAAGTAAGTGTGCTAAATACATATTTGATCACATGATTTATTGAAAAGTTCATTGAAAATCATAATGTATTGTATGTTCCTGTAGATGGCAAATATTGACATGATAACCACTGCATTGAGTTTGGAAGGATAAGTATTATTCATTCTCATAATATTTAACTGTAAAAGATTTGAAATAAAATTGTAACAAAATTGTTGGTGTTGATTGTGTTGATGTTGATGATGATGATGACAATAACGATAGTTATTGTGAAAGTGAAAATCAAAGTATAAGAAGAGTGTCAGTAACAAATATGATAAAAATGATACTCATATTGATCATGTATTTAATTCATAATGTGCCATTTATTAGCATCTAGCAAGGTTTTTCTTTGCAGCTCAATTATTTAGAATCTACTGGATTATATTTTTGTTTTTGTTTTCAGGATTATGATGATGACTTTGAAGATGATGATGAAGAAGACAATGACGATCCTGTAGTAAGTTTTTGTTGATATCCGTTCTTTTGTGTACTCTTGTGGAGATTCTGGGTCCATCCAGGTTAATTAGTAGCGAGAAATCTTTTGCAAATGTGATCTAGGGTAAAATGCTCACCAAAATCTTATTCACATAAACTCATGAGTGAAATCTCTGGATGCATATCATAAGATGGGCATTGGCATGAGAAGATCTGACTCCCTATATGTGGAACCTTCCTGAAATGATTTGTCTCTGTTTTTTGTAATGTGAAAACTTGTGATGCTTTCAAATCATTGCTGGAACAGTGAGAAAAATGAGGGTTGGACCTTGAAAAAACGTTTATTAGTTTATATGGAATGGCCTAGATTTAGGCAGCCAAGCTAATTTTAATGATGCAGAATATAATATAACATATGTTATGTTTATATTCTGTATAGGAAGAGACCAAGTCAATTTACACAAAGAAACAGTGTTAAACTGCAGTAAATCTGTGTTTTTACCCCAGCCTCCTCCCCCTCCAAACACAAGTGTATATGGGTGCGGGGAAGGACTTTGGAACAAACACTGAATTACTACAGTTTGATATTGTTTCCCTTGATTCTGTACATTTGAATGATTATTGATTTATCAAAATCACAGAGTTTATTGATATTCATTGGAATGGTGTGACATTTGCTTGGTTTGAATGATGATCTTATTTCTCAGATGCCAAGTGAGATTGATAACCTAAGGAGAGCAATGGCTGCTGAGAATGAAGCTTTGAGACGAAGTGCAGAATCAGTAAGTATTACTTACAGTCAAATTAAATACAATTGGCTTTACCGTGAAAATTCTGATCTATCTAATATAATTTTTTTTTTTGCATGTAAAGATAAAATCAGTTCTAGTGTTTCATATTCTATTATTGCCTGCCCCTTCCCTCTCCCCTAGATAAACAAAGTTGTCGTAATGAACAGGTAATTGATGGTCTCTTGGAATTCCTTTACTGAGTATCCATTATGTATGAATTGACTTGATATTTGCATGTAGGTCAACCCAAAAGTCATTCATGAATTTCAAAATTGCATTAAATTTGATTAAAAAATGAATTATTTACAATAACCAAAACTTCTTGTAAAATATTCAAGGTGTTGCACTTCTCTGTGGGAGCAAAATGCAAGTCGATGAGACTACTAAGTGCATTGTGCACTGTAGCCACTGTGATTTGCCCATATGATAACTGACTGATAAATTTATACTTGTTACAAAACTAAATTTAACGCTCATAATCAATAGACTGTTATAGACAGATTAATTTTTATGTCCTATGTCAGTGTCATAGAATAAAACAAAATACATAAGGATACAATACAAACATCAATCAAGTTCATATTTTATATCTATTATTATCAATCTTCTGTTCAATTGTATACTGTTATATTGATTAATTTGATATCTTATGTTTATGATTTAAAAATGAGCAATTAACTTTGTATGTTTATGGATGAAAGGAAGCAAGCCATGATGGATGTGGAATATGGCGTGACAGAGGGACATTTTCAATTTTAGACATAACTGTTTTAGGTTTATATGCCAATAATTGTATTATCTTTTCAAAGGTCTTGGGTGCTATAGTTTTAAAAAATCTGACTTTGAATGAAGGATTTCCCAAAATTCCTCTTGTAATGTGATGTTTTCAAATATTATTATTGATTTAAATGCAGTTTCAGGAGGCATATGAATAAAAAAAATATTAACATGTAAATTGTTGTTGGTTGAAATAGATATAAATTAATAACTTGAAGTTGGTCATATTTTCTATAGGTATATGTCTCTGCTTTTTCACTAATTTAAAAATTTATTGAATTTGTAAATAAGGGATTACATGTATTACGTATCTTATATATGATATTTGAAATTGTTCCTTCTTTAGCGTGACTCAAGATCACAACAATCAAGTGGTAAGTTTCATGAGCTGCTATTTCATACAATTATTTCCTTGTTTTAGACATTGTTCTACTTTGTTTATTCGAATTGTATTATTCCCTGCCAAAATGACATTGAAATAATCTGGTTGATAGTTACACTGTAGTTCTCAAAGTGTTTGTTTAAAAAAAATCAGCAGATGTCATTCAGTATCCTGACTGTGCAATAGAAATGGCAGATGATGATGGTGATATGAAGGTATGATAATAATTAGAAATATTTTTTGTCATAGCTATTAATACAAGAAAAGTAATATTAGAGGTATGATAATAAATTAATTGACGTAATCTTTGTTTACAAAATAGCATTCAGTAAAATGATGTCTTACATTTTGGAATGTGGAGTTTAACACCTTATGGTTGTTTATTAATGCTTCATTGTGAGAACAATGGTGACAGATACTAATTCTTGTTATTTTTTTTTGCAGCAAACACCCGTCCAACCACTTCTCGAACAGGGCGTACCTTTATTAATTTTGTAGCAGCCAAGCAGCGTGAGATTAGTGATCAGGTTTCTCAAAGGACTAAGAAAAGAGGTCAAGAACTCATGACCTTGATTGACCTTGACTCAACAGGTTTTGATATCTTTGATATGCCTCCTGTTAGGGAATATGACCGCTACATCGCAAGCTTTGGCCGCTCAAACACTAAACAGGTATTTCATGATATCTCTATATGACATTTCTTTTAAAAAACTAACCTTGAGATTTACTTCCAAATGAAACATATCAGGCAAAACTCAAATGGTTGATTGCATGAATATAGGCAGCTCAGCTAAGGCCGAGGTAATAATATCAAGCTCTTTGTATCCTTGGCCAAAAAATGCTATTCAAGTCCAGCTATTATTGTTATTATTAAGTTTTGATTGATACCAAGTTTCTCATAGTTGGATAAATATTTTTTATGATATTGGAGATTTTACAGTTTTGTCAAATTGATATGTATGGAATTACTTTGGTGTAGCTGAACTTTTGACTCTAATTGTAGCTTGCACCAAACTGATATTTAGTTAACAGGTATATGAAAATTGAATTTTGATTTAATTTAAATTGAATCCATCCATATTATATGTTTGAAATAGAATCTGATATAGAAATACTCTGACGTTAATTTTGTTCATCTTGGGCCAGGCAGCCACCGTGCAGTGCCAGATTGACATTGCTCTATCCCTCAAATCGTTGAATGCCAAACAAGGGTAGCAGAAACTCCCATCTTTTAATGTTGATTTGGTCTGACATTGCCGGGGCTTGAAACTCTTTGTTGTGAGATGGATACTCTACCAACTGTGCCATTATTACTTTCCATCCTCAATATTGCTTTTGAATGTATTAGAGTTTGCATCTCTTTTGGATGATGGATGTGGGTTTATTGTATAATGCTAAATGGGATGCAGTTGGTTGATGTGGCAACCTTGCATTTATTGTAAAGGTATGAGGTCAAAGGTCAAGGGATTGATGTTCATTGAATCTCATTCTATTCAGGCTTTTGTACAGTGCAATGATGATAACTTAGATCGTGATATACAGACTGAAGAGATTGATAAGAATGATAGATGGACCCAACATCCACAAGAAGGTAGTGCTGCTACAGGAGGTAAATTCAAATTATAATTATTTTCAAGCTAAGAGGAGGAGGAGAGGGAGGGCGGGGGCATTAGGCTTAGTAAATTAGTTTTCATGAAGATACCTTTATCAACATCATTTTGGGGTTACAAGTATGTAGGTTTTTATTTACATGCAATGCTATTTAGTGAAAGCTTGCCAGTTCTATAACAGATTCTGTGTTATTCTCTGTACATTACATTTGTTATATATTTTTAGTTCTACATATATCTGCATAAAACAGTGGAAACTTATTTGTTTGTTTCGTTTTTTTCTTCTTCAAAATTTGTTATTGATTTTTTGTGTTATGGGTGATATCAAACAATAAATTAATTGAAAATTTGGCTTTAGAAAGTGTTAAGCAGTTTGTATCCTCTTTTGCAAGGATTACAATTTTCTTTTACCCAATCAATTTGATTGTTTGTAAGGTTATAGAATCAATTGATGAATTGAATTTTCATTTCACAAGCTGTTACATATCTCCTGTGAATGAGTGTGCTTGATGAAACGTCTGAGAAAAAACTATTTTGTATATTTCCCCAGGTTCTCTCATTTCAGTTTATTGTTTATATATATATATTATTGTCGATATGATATGATTTTTTTTTAATCTTTGGCAGGAAGCAATGTCAAAGGAGAGAGTGATGAAGTACCACTAGAAAGAGAGACAAACTCATTACAGTTCAATCGCTTTGTGGAGAATGCCACTCAGGTAATGTAAAGAAAGATTTGATCTTTGTTTGTAGTAAGTTTAAATAATCTTTCTGATGTGAGATACTTGTGTCAGTGTCACACTAGGTTGTAGAATATACCTATCTCTTTAAGAATCTTGCATAAACCAATCTTTTAATTGGACAAAAGTTGAGTTGTAATTTCATAAATGCCTGCAACCCTCTTTCCCCAAACGGGGCATAGAGAATATGTGAATACACAGTATTGACTTTTGAAATAAAGTAATACTACCTCTATGTCAAAATGTTATTATTCTTCAAATTTTGACCATGTTATCATGTTTTACTCCATATTTTTTGTTATCAGCTGATCTCTGTCCTGTTAGATGAGCAATTGGCCAATAGAGTAGGAGGCAAGCTGGAGAGTAATAAGAGGAGTATTGTATTCAGTGATGGTTATACACTTATGAATACTGGTACTCCTATACTACAAGGTATTTAGGTTTTATTTATTATTATTTTTTTGCAAAAGTAATCAGGGTCTTTTAATATGAATACCGGTAAATACAATTAGTATTTTCATAATATGATCGTGATTTTTTGTGGCCATTTGTGATAGACTTACAATGAAATGAATTGTACAAATGTTATGTTCAACGTTAATAAAAACTGACATTTATTATGATTATTGTAAGATTGTGTTATTATGAAACAAGTTGCCATTTAAATGTGAAGCAGTGGGCAAAGAAATTTATTTTTTATATATATATTTTCTGTCAATTGTAAAATGCTTTAAAGCCAATGCACTGGCAAGGCTTACTTGTTGAACAGGTACATATTTGTGTTTTAAAAGTTATAAAATGGCATGCCTTTCCCTTGCAAAAGCATGTACCATTCTATATTCAACCATAGTTTCTGGTCAGACAGCCAAGGCTAAACTTTTGTCCTAGTTAACATGCCAGTTAATTTTATATTCATAGACGTGTACATTTTTTTACAGTCCATCATATAATTTTTTAATAGAAATTTTATACTGTAGCAATTTTAACCAGCTTTCATAACAAATCTGTCATCTTTAGCAAACGATACAACTGATATTGATTGGGCAGTTTGTTTTTATCTTACGAAAACAAACATTGCTGTCATTGCAGTATTTTTTTTATATTTTATACAAAGGGCCAAATAGTAAGGCATAGTAGTTATGTGCAAAATAGTAATGACCTTATATACAAATAATTAATGTTTGTGAGTTCAACGGATAGAGTACTTCAAGATAAATGCCAGTTGTGGTAACGATATCAAAATGACTTTTTACAGAATCTAATATAATGACCACACAAGTGTCTGTTTGTATGAATAAAAAATATGTGCCAAAGGTTCCTAGAAGAAACAGTGTAATTTCTGAGAAATAAGCAAAATAAGCGCGTATTCGGTCACTTCCGTCGGGTCTTTATTCCAGCAATAATAATACACTGTCCCACGTGTGCCTATCTGTGTTGGCGATCTTCAGTGTGATCGTATTTCAGCTTAGATTTTATGATTTCACAAAGTTCAGTTTATGTAACTGTACCAGATGATATAGTCATACTTAACCTTGGTTTACAGACTTGATGATATAGTCATGCTAACCTTGGTTTTACAGACTTTCTCACGAAATTAGTGTTTTACTGCAACTACTATCATTTAGCTTTCATGAGTCAAAAGATGAAATAATCCATTCAATGAGGCACAGCTGAGTTGAATGGATCATTCATTTCATTTTTCACCGAATATTTTTCACTAATATTTTGATATGTGAAGGTATCAAAGGATTTTCTATATTTATTCAATATTGACATTTTATTGTTTGATTTTATAGAAAAATAAAACAAATAATTCACTTTAAAACAAAATTTGTGTTCATATTCATCGTGAGTAAGTAAATGCCCCTTATCGTCAATTAAGTCATTAATCTAATGCCCTTTTCATACCACGATTTAAAAAATACAGACTTATTACCTATTTGAATACAATTGTTTATCCACAAAGGGTAAGTAAGCCAACTATCTTAAACTCTTAGCCATCTTTATCTTTTCTTGCAGGGCGTTCTATCGTCAGAGTAGTAATTCACCCAGTTCAAACAAACTTAATCATCACCATGCATTCTATGCCTAAAACAGTAAGTTATTCATTCAAATATTTCTTTGGTTGAATGAGTTCTGGTATATTGGATGAATTTTATCATTCATCATTTTCTTGTGAGAAAACAATATCAAGAAAAGAATTGATAATGAAATGAAAATGTATATTGTATTTATAAGCACTTCCCCTCTCCCAGTAAAATACAATTATGTACCAATTTTTATTATGTATGTTTGTAGTCCTATCTGAAAGGAAGTATCAGGACTTCCACTTGTAAATTATCTTATATGTAATTTAAATGACTGAGTAATATGTTCATTATTCAAATGAACTTTTCCTGATTAAAAAGTTCTTAGATTGTTTATATATTATGCGCTATGACAACTCAACTGTATATTTATATTAGTAATCAAAAGAAATCCTGCTTTATAGGTATTAATGTCAAGCCACTTTTTATCACCAGGAAGCTGTTTCATAAATTTTATTTTTAAAACTTTCATTTATGGAAGATTTATGAACAAGAATATGATGTGGCAATATGTTAGCCTTACTATTTAACATTCAACTTATAAATTTGATATGATTACATTTGAAGTTTGGAAATAAAAAACTGCTTTATTCGGAAATACAATTTTACAGGATGTATATCAAAGATTTACATATTTCAAATTTGAGTGGTTGAAAAACCCATTTCTATGTTTCAATATTTTAGTTTTTTCTTAAGTTATTTGTAAAGTAACTCAGTATTTTACAAAATGCATTTTGAAATAGCCTTCAAATCTATTGACACTTTTTTTTGCAATTGTTGTTTTGTTAATGAAATGTTTGAATGATGTTCTAATTCCAGTCAACTGATTGTGTGAGCAACTTTTGTATTAATAATTGCACTTTTAATCTGCCCCCCCCCAAAAAAAAAATTTTTTTGGTGCAAATAACAAACAATAAAAATAGACATAGACTTTGCTGAAAAATATACTTCCAATAGGACAAAGTTGCTTTCTAATCGTTTTTGTTCTCATGACTGCATTGCAGAAGTAGAACATACATGTAGTTGCTCCTTTCTTATCACGGTATTGGCACCGTTGTCATCATCAAAATTTTAACCTAAAAAGTTTTTGGGATGTTATCATAACTTTGAAAGTAAAAAACCTATTTCAATTCAATTCAAATTTTCATGAAACTTGGACATATTGGTAATTATATTTGAGGTTTGGCGTGTTGTCGTATCAACATGAAGACCTTAAAACAAAGGTTGAGATTTTAGATTATGAAGTTAATTTGAGTCTCTTTTCTATGAAATTTTGTCATGATAATTTCAGTTTGTTTAAAGTCAATTAAGTCAATTTTTTATTAAAAAAAAGGCTTTTGAGATGTTTATCAGAGATTTAAGAAATCACATGAAATCAACAGAAATGTTACCATGTTCAGTCAATAAAGTCAAAGTATTACAAACAGAATTGAAATTGTATAGATTATTTTTCTTATTCTATGAAGCTTGTAAACAAGGAATATCATGTATTAATGATTATATGAGTAAACTTTTAGGTCATTGAATTCAAGATCAAAGGTAGTTTCCTGTCTAAGACGAAGATGAAAATCCCCCCCCCCAAAAAAAAAAGGAAGAAAGAAGATCTCAAAAGAATCACTTATGCTATTTCACTGTCGGCATTGCTGACAGCAATGCTGTTGCTGTCATTGCATTTCACTGTCAGCATGAGCATTGCTGTAGTAATGAATTACATTGTGCAGGGGTAAATGCTTATTTTTTTCATATATAATTCTGTAGATTTCATTACTTTCAGAATTGGTTCAAATTTTGATTTAATTTTCAGTTTTTAATTTATATTTTTCTTGTGTTTTCCCTCTGAACTTTTCATTTACTCATCTTTAATGATTATTTTTGTCTATTTACCCTTTAAACATATTTTGGGGATATATATAAATTTTGTTTTTCTTCTCTTCTTTTGGTCTGGATTATCTGCATGCTTATATTTTTCTTTTGTGTAATATTTTCTTGAAAATCACCCTTGTCTTTACATACAATTATGTAATCAAACTGATTATACTAACAATGAACTATCCTTTCACTCTATATCACTGCTACTGCTGCTGCTTCTAATACTACTTCTACTACTATTACTACTACTACTACTACTACTACTACTGCTGCTACTACTGCTGCTACTACTACTACTACTACTACTACTACTACTACTACTACTATAACTACTATTTCTACTACTACTACTACTATTCTTCTACTGCTACTACTTTTTCAATTCATATGTATTTTATGTAACTAATATATTTTACTGTATTATTATTATAATACTCTCACTCCCTTTTGTTTGTAATGTGATTAATGCCCCACTCTACCACTTCTACCACTCACTCCATATCAACTGTTAAACACCATTCCACCACTCACAATGTGTGTGCTGTGTTGCACAGGATTTAATGAACATTGATGACAAAGATTTGGTGAGTGTCAGTTACCCTTTCTTTGAAATATAAACAAAATGCTTAATGTACTAATTCTAACAATAAATGTACATAAAGTATTAACTTGTCAACATAGGATTGATTTCAGCCGAGTTGAAGCTACAGCTCATTCCAGTTTGATAGGACCTCACGCATGTTTAGATCATAATTTAACTTTGATTGTCATGTGTGAGACAATTGTAGAATTGACATTATATGAATTATTCTGCCCCAATTTAAATATAAAAGCGAGGCAAATAGGGTCTTTGATAAAGTTCTTTATGAAATTGAAAGGACTAATTTATGTAAGTGATTCACCTGTGGGAGAAACTTTTATCCAGCTTTATTCAGCCTTGACTGCATCCTTGATGTGCTTGTGTCAAACTAATGAGATTACCCTTTGCCCTAAAACTATATGATTAGCTATGTGAATGGAACAGGTCATGTCAATTGTTCCACATGTAGCTGAAATCAAAATTGACTGATAAATGTTGGAAGCAGTTTAGAAATACAAGGAAGTTTTCTTGAAATATTGATCGTTGTACATGTATGAGCTTGTACATGTATATTCATATCCAATGCAGATTATTCAACACCGTCTTTAGTCAGTTTTTCGAACCTTTTTCAGTTTGCTTCTAAAATTGGAGATGAGCTGTAAGAAAGAAATAACAGTATGGGTTGTCTGGTTTCTAATTTAAACTGTCCTGTGTTGCTGTAAAGGTGTTGGTGGGAAAATTGGAATCATTTCACCAAAGGATATACAATGTGCTTTGTAAACTAAAAAAAAAAGAAATGATTAGAAAATTATGATGTTAGGATTTGAAGATTCAAAATTATTTTTGGGCGATTAGTTTTAAATTCAGACTGCACATTTTGCAAGGAATTAGAGGTGAACACTTCATTTGTCTTCATATTTCTTATCAATACTTTGTCTACATCAACATTCTATTTGATATAAGGCATGAATCATGATGCACTACTGTACATTCATTGTAGCAATGTCACAGAATGTGTGTTGATAATAAATGTAGATAGAATATGCATGTTATCTTCATTTGCATGGGATAGTAGAAACTAATATAGTATTACATTCCTCCTTTGGGGTATATAATATCAATATATATGTTTTGAAAATTATATAATTGCATTATTTTTTATTATTACCATGACTTGAGTGACCATGGTTATATATTGACTAACATATATATATATTTCTTTTTCAAGGGAGATGGTGTATATAACACCGTACCTTAATATCTTGTTATATATGATATATTGAACAGGGTATTGTCATACTATATAATTCAATTATGAAAAAAAAAGGTATGAGATTACAGTCATGAAAAATGATATTTACCTTGTCATTCAATGATGAAGATGCATTTTCCAGTATTAAAACAAAATTGTTTATCCCAGATTCTTTGAAATATAACTTCATCTACATTTAGCTTTATTTTTCAGTTATTTCGTTAAAAATTTTGATAGATTACATGTATTATTAGCAGAATTTCCATGAATATTTGCTAGAAATTGGAAGTAATGTTAGGACTTGTCTGGGAACCAAATAAAAGGTTTATTTGTATCAGTATTACTTGTGATTTATTGATGATTCTAGACCTCAATTGTATAAATTTGTTATTTCCTCTTCAAAGTTGAACAATCTATTATATATTTGTCCATCTTCTTTAAAGAAGGAGAATAAAAATGTAAAATCTGATAAAGTAAAAAGTTTTAATGTTCAAATTTATTTTATTGGGATGGACATCAAAGGAACTTTACAGCAAGTCAGTCAACTTACTTCCTGTCAGTAAAGAAGGGATGAGATATATACTCCATGCGAGCTCATGATTATATTTCTACTGAAATGCAATTGTTTATTTTCTTAATATTTGTAGAAAGTGCTAGAGAAAGCAGGCTTAACTAATAGAGGGCTATTGTGTGTTTGGAATATTAATGAGCCTTCAAGACCACAAAAGTAAGTAATCATCAAATAACTCTTTATATGTTTGTATCATATTCATTATACTGTTCTATTTGACATTTATATTTTTTTTAAAATCTTGGATGAATATACCGGTATCTCCATATGGTACAACATCAAATCTCCATTATTGGCCAATCACCATTCATTGCTCACATTTGATATTTATACATAAAAAATGTTCTATAGTATCTCTCTGTTTTATCATCATCAGTAAAATATTAAACTCTGGCTTAAAGCTTATAAAAAGTATAGCTGTGAATAAAGTATGATAATCCTGACAATTTTTTTTATATTACTTACCACTAGGATCCTGGTGTTGAAGTCTGTTCCTACAACATGTACCTTTAGTCCATCCAAGGCAACAATGGCTTTCTGTGGAACAGTAAGTCCTTCTATCCTCATTTTGGTTTCATTTATGTGATGTATCTTGCCATGATAGATGGCTCTATTTGTGGTAGTCCCAATATCAATCATCATATCTACTTACAGTAACATTAATAGATCATAGGCATATCCATTTGTTTCAATCTTTACATGTTTCAAGTAAAATCTTCAAAGTTAAAGAACAGTATTGTGAACTGCACTTCTGTTTAAATTTAACAATGGTTTAATTGAGCGAAATTGAAGCATATTAGTATTGTAATGAAATGGATTGTTTCTGTTGATTACCTATTCCAGAAGTGCTTAATATTGGATTTTAAAAATGATTCCCCCCTAGGTTGATGGTTCAGTGTGTGTATGGGATCTTAGAGAACCTCCCAGTATGCATCAGAAGTGTGAGTTTGGTTGGGGTCATATAATGGTTAGAGTACCAACCTATAGTACAGAGGCTGGTTGTCCTGAGGAGAGTCATCATAGTAGAGTGGCTGCTATGCAACCTATTATCAGCTCAGATGATGCACAGAAAGCAACAACCAAGTCAAACTTAAATGGTAAGCAGAATGATAGGAATATAGGTTCAGCAGCTATTCAGCTTAGTTACATATACTTTCAGGATCTTTGACATATTTTATTGTATTGCAAAGTATGCTTGTATAACTATTAATATACAATAAATTTGTTAATGTAGAATAAACAGAAATCATCCCTTAATGGATATACATGCTAAATAAATGAATTAGTGATAAAAATTATTCTCTCTATGTACATCACAACAATGTTTTGTTTCTACATGCACCGGTAGCTACATGTATTATATTGAATTCAGAGAAAATAACTAAAATGATTATTCATTTCAGATATCTGTATGTGTGATCTACTACAGGTTTATCATTATTTATCATACCATAAGAGAGAATTGAAAGTAATTCATACAAGATTAGCAATCATATAGAATCTCACATTGTCTATTTTACCATTGTACTGAGGTTAGTGGTCATTGTTCCATGACCATGGATTGTTCGCAATAGTTCTATTGTTCTATGTTGTGTCCTGGTTAGAGTACAATACCAGTATCATCATATACCTATTTCAAAGAACCCAGAAAGATGTGAAGTACTTCATATATTGCTCTATGTGATGACTCATTTGTTACAATAGAGAACAATAGATTGAGTGGTGAGTTGTAATCAATAGACCAAATGAGTTGTATACTGCCTCATGGGTAAGGTGATTCTAATGATGTGCAGAGTTCATATTTGTTTCTTCTGATAGTTTTGATTATCAGTACAAGAATATATTTTTATCATACAACATAGGCCATCACCAGCTTTGCCCTGTCTTAGTATGTAACTACATCATTTATGAAGTTTGAAATTTGATTGGTTTGTAAACATCACAATTCATTTGAGAGTAATTTGAGACTTTGCTGTGAATTTATCATTTTTTCATCTTCAGGCTATTGCTAAAACTGGGTGAAAGAGGAGGCTATGATTGTTGTAAAAATTGAAGAAGTATATGTTTTATTATCTTCCAGATGACTCAGTGGGATTTTCCTTTCAGTTGGCAACAGTGGATGAGAAAGGCACCATCAGTTTCTGGGTATGTTCAGATATTTTTGCTACTTATCATATGCCTTTAAAACATGAATTATTTTTCTGCAGCATCCGTAAGATTATTTGTGTAGAACATTTAATATATACATTGGAGAAGAAATTACACAATTTAATTATGTAAACCATTAATTAGCTGCACTTGGAAGTAGTTGTTAACAGCAATGTAGGTCATTCACTTGACTCACATTCTTCTTCATCTTGGATCATTAATCAATGTTTATTAAATTTTCATATTTTTAATTGTAGGTTGTCATAGAGATTGACAAGCCTGATGATGCGGGTTCAGAGTCTGATCTTGGTAAGTATACTTAAATGTATCATATAATCAACAACAAAAAATCCAATTATATAATTGATTGCGTGAGATTTAACTCAGGAGTGCATTCAAGCTAGGTAGTACGAAAGTAACACTACCAGGGGAGTGTTTCATGAAAGGACTTGTCGGATGTTTTATCCGACAAGTCCTGTTTTATCTGACAGTTACTATGGCAAGAGTGATTCTCAGCCAATCATTATCAAGGAAAGTTGTCAGATCTGACAGCTTGTCGGATGAAAATGTTGATGAAATGCTCCCCAGGTGGGTGTTTCATAAAGCTGTTCTTAAGATACGAACGACTTTACGCATGACTGGAACATGTTCTTAGGTCATAACTCAATTACACAGTGATATCACATAGCACAAGAAAGGATCACCAGTCGTGCGTAAAGTCATTCGTATCTTAAGAACAGCTTTATGAAACACCCACCAGGTGTACCCTATGTAACACAATGGTATGGCTAAATTGTACATATTCTATCCGGCTACACTGTATTTCCTAAATTGCAATTGACCACAAGGTAACATTTCCTTCTTTGTGATTCATGTACAATATACCTTAGAGCTTTTTGTTTATTTGAATATGTGTTGTAGCATATAGGCTGTAATATTAAGAATATTATTTACCAATGTCCCACACAAACAATATACAATTGGGTGACTATTACACTGCAACCTGTAAATTGGTCCTGTATTGCCAGCTTGGCTGTGATATTGATCATCCAGCAATATAGAATTTTATAAAAAATTTCAAGAGGTGAGTTCTTAGATATATAGGATAGGGGTTCTGTGATATATTTACATAGCAATTTTCAGTTCTGACATTATTTATGCTTTAAATATTCTTGATATATGCTCTATTTTGAAAGGCTTGGTACCAGGGGTAGAGTCAAACTCATCAAAAGTTCATCTATACAACTGCAGATTCCAACAAGGTAGGTCTTTCTCCATTCAGTTGAATTAAACCTACATTATGTGTTAGGAGTAATTTTCAAAGTGCTTTGTACATTGCAGAAGCTATCTTTCATGTTGTCTGTAGTTAAGGGCTGTAAAGTCTGAAAAGAAGGTCTGGGGTGGTATTCTGAAAACGTTCTTATCTTTTTTCTTATCTCATTGAGATAAGAAGACACTAAAATCGTTGCAAATCGGTATTCTGAAAATCTTCTTAACGCGTTCTTATCTCTGTAAGGACTGCCCCTTCTTATCTTCAACACGCCCATTTTTAGGATACTACCAATCAAAATAGGCCTTATATTATCAGTTTAACCAATAGAAGCATTTCTCATGTCAAGAGAGTGTCATGGGTACTGCGCGTACACTATTTCTGGCGCATTGCGCGAAAAATAGGCATTTTATACGCAATGACTGATTATTATTTCGAGACGTGCACAAAAGAAAGAAACAAAGGAAGAGAAAAAGAAGGAATAAAAAATGTAAAAGATGAAGGAAGAGAGAAAAAAGGAAAATGAAACAAAGAAGAGAGAGAGAAAGAAAGAAAAGGATAAGTGAGAAAAGAGTAATTAAGAGTAATTAAAGCAAAAATAAAGACTCAGAAAGAAAGAAATCAAAAGAAAGGTTAATTCAAATAAAGACAGAAAAATAACGAAAAGGGAAAGTAAGAAGGCAGGCAAAATAAAGAATGAATCAGAAAACAGAAAAAGAAAAGAAGAAAAATTAATGGAGAGAATAAAGAAAAAAAGATTCGAAGAAAGTAATAGAAGAATGACGGAGAGAGGAAAGAAAGTAAAGAAAGAGAGTAAATAAAGGACGAACGAAAAAAGAATGAGCTAAAATTAATTTTTAAAAAAGAAGAAAGAATGACGCAAAAGTGACAGAAAGCAGAAGAAAATTAAATTGAACGAACGAAAAAATGATACAAAAGTACCCCAAAATACAAAGAAAAAAATAATGAAAGAAAGATATTAAAGAAAAATAAGGAAACAAAAAGCTTTAAAAATTAGGGGAAGGAAGAAAGAAAGAAAAAGGAAAAAATAAAATGAATGAAGAAAACAAATAAAAAGACTAAATAATGAATGAAAGAAAGAAAATAAAGGAAGAAAAAAAATTGCAAAAATAGAGTGAAGATAGAAAGAAAATGGGAGAAAGAAAAGAAAAAAGGGGAAAGGAAAAAAATAAAGAAAAGAAAAAAAAAGGGAAAAAAAGGGAAAAAAAAAATAAACAAAAAATAAAACCAAGGAAAAAGATAAAAAAAACCAAGGAAGAGATAATAAAAATCAAAGGAATAAACAAATATATAGAAATGAAAAATGAAAGATGAAAGATACAGGCAACAAAAAGAAAAGTGAAAATGAATAAAAAAAAAGAAAAAAGGATAGAAAGAGGAAAAAAAAAGGTGAAAAAAGAAAGAATGATCGTTATTACCAGTGGCCATCTATTTTGAGCAAGGAAAAAACCATCGTGAGATGTGATAACCCTTTATATATCTTAAATGTTATCATAAATATCATGAAAGATAACAGATAAGAACGTTTTCAGAATACCACTTATCTTTATTTTGTTCTTATCTTTTTAGCGCGCTTTTGTATTATGTGCGCATGTAATAAATTTACGCGCTCAGCATAGGATGGAAAGCAAGATAAGAAAAAGATAAGAACAAAAAATAAGAAAAAGATAAGAACGTTTTCAGAATACCAATTTGAGAACGTGACGTAGATAAGAACAAAATTAAGATAAGAACGTTTTCAGAATACCGCCCCAGGATCTATTACTTCAGTTGACTTTGCAAAGTTTAGTAAATTTGGTTTTATTATGAACATATCAGTATTTCAAGATGTTATTGTTATCAGTAAAGCAGAGTTCCTTGATTATGAATGCTTATCATTCTTACAGTTTGAAATTGAATTTTATCATAAATTCATATTTAAAAGAATTAGCAACTGAGTTGATTCTTAAAATAATAGTTTTGGTGTCTTACTGCCATCAGAAAATAAAGCATGCCTCTTGACCTGCACATGCATACAAATTTTGTATTTCAATTGATATGTTCTTTTACTACAGGGAACTTGGACCTACCTATCAGCTGAAAGTGACTGATATGCAGCTTCTGCCCTCCAATCCGAATCATTTCTTTGTTGCAACAGATGCAGTAAGTATACAAACCAAACAGCTCCTTCAACTTCTCAGTCTGCTCTACATGTGTTTGTTTTCTTTTGGTCTCATGTATGTATACAATCTAAATGTTCAAGGATAGAGCTGCTTGATGTGGGGTAATAACCAGTATATGTTTATAATTCACAGCTAGAGTAAATTTCATCATAGCATACCGGTATGAATATAAATATTAAAAGACTGGAAGTCCAATGTGCAAATTTTGTGATATAAAACTTGTGTACATGAAGTTATGTGTGTTATTTCATGTGGAATATATTGATGAATGATTTGGGGATTTGTTTTGAATAGAATAGCTACAGGGTTTATGAAAGGGCTGTCATACTGACAGGAAGTATCACCATTGTTGATACAAACAATACATGAATACACCCAAAGAATGGGGGATTCTCTTGGAAGGTTCCATATGAAAAGTTGTAGAATGAAAAGCAAACTCTTAACACTGATTGAATAGACTGTGACAGAGAAAGTGTTTTTATGATGCTGACTGCTGTATGGTGCAGACATTGAGAGATGATTACTGAACTTGAGCCAGGCATTTGTCAAAACCTTGCGTTGGTTGAGTTAGCTGTTTTACTCAGGAAAGGGTTTAATATTGTAACTCAGATAAACGTATTCATGTATTTTCATTTATAGGAGTGAAATTTAATGACAATATCTAATCTAATACTTTGTGCTTATATTCCATGAATTAGGAATAGATGACATACATGCGGTAGAATAAAAAAAAATTGTTTGATGTTTTTATTTGCAGGGGTTCATCTCACATGGGGCACGGAATACAGAGAGGGTTTCCCCCAAGTACTTTTTGACCAATGATGGTGAGGGTTAGATCTGTGTTTTTTTAAATGATACTGTATGAAACCAAAGTCAGTTTATCTGTCAAACTAAAAAAAAAGAAAAAAAAGAGACAGATTTCATCAGTGATAAGGTCTATGGTCTCATAAGCTTAAATACTAAAGGGATGGTTTTAGATTGATAGCATTGATAATTATGTGCAGTTAATTTAAAAAAATCAGTTGTCTGATCAGTTGCTAAACTTTGTGTTACGATCCCAGGAAGTTGTATTTGTATTAGTAGATCTTGTGTTTTTGTGATATTTGTCACACACAAAAAACCCAAATCCAATCCATCTGCAACAAGTTATCATGTGGTTGATTTACATATATGCAGAGCAACAAGTAAATAAAGAATACACTGCCTTCATTTCGCATGGCATGGAACATATTATGTTTGCCCCAGTGGCAACCTCTAATTTCCTATATGAAAACAAGTTTTTTTAGAAACAATTATGATACATACCAGTATACAATTTTTTTTGTCTAAAAATTAAATACCACCTGCAAAAGGCATATTGCAGTTGCTCATTTGGAAAAATATTTTGATTATGATTTCTTGAAGATTTGTGTTTATAATATTTTGAAGTCATTTTTGTTGACCTGTCTTTCTAGGTGTTCCAGTTGGAGTCAAATGCATAGACTTCTCGCCATTTAATCTCCCATGCTTCTTGGTAAGTTAAGTTACTAAATTAGTTTCCATATTTAGACTGCTTACTAATAGTTTTGAACTTCTTTGAGTTTTTTGCATGGGCATAAATCTATGATGTCATACTTTTCCAGGGGGGGGGTGAAACAATAGTTAATTCCCCCTCCGAACAATACGTTCACTGCTTGAATTTATTCCATTGGTCTTATAGGTTTTACTCAATCAAATTCAGTTCAAGTCACTTTACAATTTGCTATCAAAGTCACTTCTTTCCACAAATTGAAAATATACTACTAATATAGATATATATTACACTTCAAATTATACTTCTCATTTCCTTTTATGTTTTCCACCATAGGCTGCCAGTGGAGATGGGAGTATAAAACTCTTCAGTACCGAAAGAGGTGAGCGTATTTGAGAATTCGGCAATAACATGATTTTCACCCTTATATACATGTATATTTTTTATGGTTACAACTATTTTTGGGGAACTGAATAATTAAACATTGCATGATTTTAAACATGATAGTCCATAAATTGTGAAAAATGTGAAACATCTATCAAAAGGATTGTTACGTAAATAATATTGGCAATTTCATTGTACTTCTATTTATTTTAGGGGTAAAATCGAATATTTATTCTAACTTTGAAATTGTGTAATCATTGATTTTATTTCAAACTCAAAAATTCAAAAATAAAAGGTAAACAAGCAGTAATTTATTGAAATTTCCTTTAGAAATAGGATCAATGCATTGTATGCTCTAATTTTTTTCTTTATCAAGGTACTCCTCTTGTGAGTTGGCCTAATTCCACACAAGGAATGTCCATAGTAGCAATATCATGGTCCAGATCCAGACCATCTGTATTCTTTGTGATGGACATTGCATCCAAGGTCTATGTTTGGGAACTACTAGAGAATGACTCTGGACCGGTCAAAACAGAGCAGTTTACGCGTGGAAGGTAAGTTCATGATTGTCATGAAGTGAGTTTATAGTTCATACATTAATATGATTTTGATTCTAATGAATACATACATATTAGTGGGTAGGGCATATTCAATTATTGATGGGGCATGGGATATTTCTCAAAATGCAATTAGTGGCTATCTTATAATGATATATATAAAACCGGAAATGGTAGATGGTGTACACTTGCACAGGACTTGCATCCACATAAATAATTCCTATTTTCTCACTTTAAGAAAAAAAATGTGATTAATTTTGTCTGAATTACTTTTTATTATTGATAAGTTTCTAATCATTTTCATAATGTTTGAATATTCAGGTTATCAGCTCTTGCTCTAGCCAATGATCATGCAGCTACAGGATGGGGTGTAGCAGGTAGAAAACCAGAAATGGTGAGTAACTCATGTAACAAACATCATTCATCACATATATGGGGTGTGTCAATAAATAGGAGATCCAAGTATGATTGATTTGAAGAAAAGAAATGAATTATGAAACTTATTTTACTAAATAGACTGACTTACCAACCATTCTAAAGATATTAGGCGTGTAAGATTATACATCACTGAACAACATTGTTCAAAGAAGGTGGTGCAAAATAGTAGGTGGTTTACTTCTACTGTACATTGAATAGGTAGATTGTGGGAGTGTGAACAATGAAATTTTGTGTTTGCTTTATCAACATATAAGTGGAAAACATCTTTTTTCTGAATTTGTAATAATCGTAGATTTTGCAGTATAAAGGGTGATATGAAAATTTGCATAATGTATTGTTACTGTTACAGAGAATTGTATTATGTTGAAGCAAGGGCAAACCATAATGTTTTTGTTAACCTGACAAAACATACATGTAATATATATATATACACACAGTTCATATTCCTAATATATATTCACATGATATGTGAATGGAATTATTGATATTGGGGTATTTCTTAGAGGGATATGCATTATATTGCAATGTTTGTTGAAAATGAAAAATTGAAAAGATACATGGTCTCAAGCAATTAGCCAATGGGAACTAAGTAATCAAGAGGTTTATAATCGCTTTAATATTCCATCTATTGTCATGGTTGATGTATTCATTTGTTTTTTTATTCTCCTAACCAGATTATCACTGATAATATGGGTTCTTTGGATGTACATGTTCTCAACTCACGATTCTCATCTGCTATTGGAAGTGAGTTAGATGCCTTTAGTGATCTTCTTCAGCAGCTAATATGAAGAAGATATTAATAATGGTTGCTGCTAGAAATACAATGAAACCATTTCCTTCGATTTTAAGTAAGGGCTACATGATATATCTAATTTAGGTATCTGATTATCATCATTTGCGATATCATGATTACTGTTCCCTATGAATAATTATAAAGGTATATTTATGTGTCAATTCTTCTTGAATGAACATATGAAAAAAGAGCCGATTGGGGTCTACAATTTTCTAACCTTTTACTTTGGACCCTGTTAAGTTGGATAAGAGTGATGATGATCTTGGTTTAATGCCATTTTCTAAGTGATTTTCAGCAGTTTGAAAACTCTCCTATTATACAACATGAAAGGTGATGTAGCTTGTACTCAGGATCACCAAATCCATGTAATGCCAGCTTTTATCCCTATTTCAATTAATTTATATTCCTTAGTTGGTCATATTTTGAAATTTCATTCAATGAAGCGATTCATTCTCATTAGGCTGTGCTTTTGCAGCAAGTGTACACCCATGAAAATGGTATTTTCTATGTGAAAAACATATCTCATTCCCGAAAGTTTAGTATTCTGCAGTGGAGCTGATATTATAATCATATCTTGAATTTCTTGCTCTCATTTTCATCCTATTTGTAACATACCATTACTTTAGCTCCCTCATAACACTAATCTGTTATCAAATAGTATGAGTTATGAATTTGTTGAAATGGGGAAGAAAAAGTATATGAAAAGTTAAAATATGCAAAGTGTGATATGAGCAAGAACCAAAATGTACTTGGATTGTTACAATAGGTGGATGAAAGGCAACTGTTTTGCAAAAGAAAAAGAAGTATGTTACAAGATAAAAATATTTTGTAGGCACCTCTCTTTTACAAGGACATTTTTTTATCTTTGTGAATGAAGAAAGGGAAAATGATTTATTATAAAAAAATAATAATCTGGTTGATTATAAGGTACTTAAGACATACAGTGAAGTATATTGTTGGTGGATTGTTTAAAACTGTGTATCTCAAAATTTATTTTAAAAAAAGCACAGCTCAGAAAAAGCTCTGTAGTAGAATTTTGACACAGGTATCATTGCCACTCTGACCAGAACTAATTTTCTTTGTTTATTTTGAGATGATTTAACAGCCTACCAATGACACTTAATAGAGATTATTACTACCCTGGTCATCGGTTTCAATTAGTATTTCAGATGTACAATACATTTTCTACTATCTGTGATTTTGTTTTCTTCTGAAAACAGAATAACCATAGAAATGTTATCTTGACTGATTAAATCTAGCATGTTGTTTATCAAGCAAAATACTAGTGCAATTAACATGCCAAGTGTTGAAACATGTGTGTATATACATGTATGTATATTAGTATAACTAATGCACCTTGATTCTTTTGTCCAAAGAATGTACATATTTGTAGAAGTTTGTGTCTATTTTTCAGGAGTCCAGTCTCTGCTCCTGTATTGTGTGAAATACAGGAATTCAAAATTAAAATCCAAGCTCACTCAAAGTTTGCTATCAACTTTGTAACAAATAATTCTTGATATATTTTGTGTAAAATCTGTACATTTGTGTCAATAATGAAGAGAATTTACAAAGTTTAAATATATCATTGTAAATAGAATATACCTTTTAAATATGTGTGGAAAAAACTTAGGAAAAGAAGAAATGGAGAATCTTTTAGACTTTAAACTCAGTTATACATAGATTGGTAATAAATCTTGTAGTGTTATGTTGTGGGTGAAAAGAAAAGGAATTGCTATATTCTTAATCATATTGGGAGAAATCATCATACTTGCGTGTAATACAGTATAAATCATTCACACAAGGACATTACTGCAAGACTCTACGTCCCTGGAAAGACAAGTTATGCAGGCTCTTAACATCTGTCTTTGTAAGACTGGCACTCTTCAGCTCTCAAACTTTGAGTAGTAATTGTATTTCTGTGAGTTTACCATGTGCAAACTTTCATTTGTGTGTTTATGAATTGGGATCCAATCTAATTTATGGTATTGATTGGATTCCCTTTTTTGTTGGCTTATTTTGTAATAATTTTGTATTATATAATAAGGGTCTTAGATAAATTTTCTCATATCAACTGTAATATTTAGGAAGACTGCATCCATGAGAAAAGCCTTGAATGTTACACCTTTAGGCAACTAGTCCAATGTCTGTGCTAGGCCTTTAGCAGGAATCTCACTCTAAGAGTGCTATGTGTCTTTTCATTCTTGCATTCCTGCATTCACCAATATTTGGTCTATCATGGAATATGAAGATTAGTAATGAAAAGCTATGGGATTCCTGCAGGAAAGATGTAACTTTGACTTTTTACAAGGTACCCTTACATCAGTAAAATTACTCAAACATTGAATGGGGGAATTTCAGGATTAAATCATTTTATATAGCCTTTTGATAGGAAATAACTTAATCTGTATGATAGATGTTTAAAAGGCCTTTATTTAGGAAAATAAAAACATTAATGAGAGAGGGCACTTAAACTGATAAATGTAAAAAATCACCTTTCCATTAAAAATCAATCAATGAACATTGATCTTATGATCATTGTAGTATTGTAAGATTAGAACAATAGAATTGTATTGAATATAATTCACATTATTGAACATTTAACCCTATCTAGGCCGGGG
Source organism: Lytechinus variegatus (assembly GCF_018143015.1). Classification (NCBI taxonomy): domain Eukaryota; kingdom Metazoa; phylum Echinodermata; class Echinoidea; order Temnopleuroida; family Toxopneustidae; genus Lytechinus; species Lytechinus variegatus. The sequence goes on from NC_054742.1 coordinate 17,696,020, forward strand.
TATTTTGGAAGTTGATATGGCCGGGGGGGGGGCCTCCCAGGCCCCCCCCCCTAAGATCTCGGCTGTCAACCGCGCGATCACGCCAAAAATTGGCACATGGGTTGCCTTGGACATAATCTACACGATTGTTAAGTAATTTATTTCATGCGAATTGCCATTACGTGGTTATGCTAATTTATGCGTAATTAGTATGCGAAATCATACTTTTTCCTCCAACACCCTAAATAAAGCTCCAAATGTACTAATTTTTGGTGTAGAAACTCTTTGTGGTGTTCTCAGCAAGTGTACATGAAAAAAATTGCGATATCAAATCACTTTCTTATGTATTTTATTGTTTTTTGCAATTTCTTATGTATTTCTTTGTTTTTTTTACCTTTCGTTTTTCATTGTTTTTTCAATGAAATTTATTGTGGACTCTTCTGTGATCACAAAAAGCATAAAATAAATCCATGTAGACCAGCAAAACTAAAAATAATCATACATTTATGAATTTTGGTTCAAAATACAATTTGCATTGACTTTGTACACGTAATCACGTTTTTGATCAATTTTCGGTCTGACATGCATTTACATAAAGTTGCGTAATTTCGGAACCACTTACCCGGGTGACGCAAAGTTGGTCTCAAAAGTTGCGCAAGACTTGAAAGTAAAAAGTCAGCGAGCGGCGCGGTCCAAAATTTTCGCGCGGCGAAAATATTGCGCGATTCGTTGAGGGAGGCCTAGATAGGGTTAAGGGTGGATTAAATTTTGACAATCACTGGTTCATATCTTCCCAGTCTGAATAGGAAGTGTTGTATTTTTTTCACTTATGCATTGGCATCATGATCCTTTTTTTGTGTGAATTCTGTTTTTGTGTGACAGTCATTTCATTGACTTAATAAAATCTAAAAGGTTTCTCCTACCCTTATAATGCGCATTGTGTACATATTATTTGAACTGTCATGTTGGGAGGAAAGGAAGACGAGGTGTTGCGTCATGAAGTAATTTAAAAATGGACTTTGAATGACAAGAATGAAAAATATGAGCCCAAAATGATTATATTTCAAGTGATTCACTTAAATTGTGGCTTGATATCATACTGTGCACTAATAATATACATGTAATATGTATGTTCAGTCAAAGTAAGGTTGTTTATCAACAGTTGCACAATTCAGCTGTGACTAAAGTGATTATAACAACCCATTCTGGTTTACCATATTCCACTTAAACATAAAGGATTATTCCTCTTTAACATAAGTTAATTGCAACTTGTCTGCTTTGAAACACCTACATGGGCACCATTTCACACATTTTATCAATAAGCTCCTAAAAGAATACTAAGCTTTATAACAATTATAAGTAATTTTGTTTTGTCTAGTACAGTTTTGTGAAACTATAGTTAAATTTCTAAGCCTATGATTACTTTGGTATTGGAAATCCTGCATGTATTACAAGGTTCTTTTATCAAATAGAATATTGTAACAATTATATCAAACCTTATGCATAAAAATGAGCTGGCACATTTCTGTGTTATCAAAACATAAAAAATCTTTTAATATTCATTTTAGAATCTAGAATATATATTAAGAACAAGACCAAATATAGTAGACAAGATTGTACATGTATAGGATGAATAGACAAGTTCGTATTTGTACCATGTCCCAAATAATCTCTTTTTAAAACAGCCATTCTCAATTTTGTTGAAGCGCCAATTTTCTTGTTGAGAATCTGAACTGCTCCACTATCCAACACGCAAAGAGCGAAATATTGTGGTATGGGGGGATACAGGACCACCTGAAGAGCAGAAAGCCTTTTAAATGACCGAGAGGGGTTCTCAATCAACAGAAGATATAAAAATACCGACATACTACACAATTTATTTAAAAATGATAAGTGACTTGCTCAAATTAGTGTTAATTATTATGTTTCTGTATTACATTTTGTTCTTAATGAGGGTCGTATTTGAAAAGCAAACCGGGTATGTTGATCAGTGGTAGATCGCCAGTCTCATGAACGGGAGGCCGTGGGTTTGATCCCCAACAGAGTCATACAAAAATAGGAATGGAACCTTCTGCATTCTTGCTTGGCGCTCAGCATTTAGATTGGAGAAGGGTAGTAATAACATACATGGAAATGCAGGGCCCGCTGCAGTTCCCTGACCGAAATGGCTACCCTGAGTAAATAAAACGTAATTATAATTTTATTATAAAAAGCACTGTTCACAAATCTATGTTCACATTATTATGTGCATAGTCTTTGTAGGCCTACCAATCGTAAATGAATACTAGTACATTAAATAGATCCTCCATAATAGGGGTTATCGAATGCTAGATTACACAAAATCAGAGGAAGTCAAATAGCATTTAGATTTCAAAAAGATCTGAGTTTTTATTTTCCCTTTGTAATTAAATGATCAAACCTCAATTCCAGATGATCAGTAGATCAACCTTTTATTTTCTGATTTTTTTTCTTTTTCTATACCGGCTCCCACGCGCCACTCCGGAAGGCTCGGTGCGCCACAAGTGGCGCACGCGCCACCATTTGAGAATCCCTGTTTTAAAACATGATAGCTTTTTTTGCACTGAGATCACACATTCAAAGAGATGGGGCCTTTTCACATGTGAATCTTGATTCATTGTAATGATGATTGCTATTGTAATCATGACTGATTAGCACTCATGATTCTAATTATGTTCCAGTTTGGTTTCACACGTGCTGAATACTCGTCATTAGCCTTATTTTTCACTGGAATCATTCAAATTACAATTTTTTTCCATGTGAAAGGGCAGTTAGAGATGTGCCTCATGAATAGGTTTAAGTCCCTTTTGAAAAGATAACACCGTACTTGAATCATGGAATGAATTATGAGTGGACAATTGACTAAAAAACTTGTAGAGCATTCAAATTTCTAGATAAAACTTTTGGCTAGGAACACCAAGCTATTCAATTCACCCACTGTTTTTAATCAATGAGGAATTGGAATTCATATTGCATGATTAGGGTAAGTCAGACAATCCCCCTTAGAGTATTGTTTTTGTCTTTGGATTTTAGATTTTATTGCAAATGACATTTATCTGCACATACTTGAACAGTATGTATCTACAAACTGGCTTATTGAGGTCTATTATGTCAAAAAAAAAGGAAATCAAGGTGAGGACAATTAAAAAGAAATCAAGGTAACATATTTGTGATCACAACCAAGGCAAAATCATAGTCCAAAATAATATCAGTTACACACTGCTTGTTCACATAATACAGGAAATATCGCCTGGTGGAAGTTTCATAGAGCTGATCATAAGATACGAATGACTTTACACACGACTGATGATCCTTTCTTGTGCTATGTGATATCCCTATGTAATTAAGTTCTGGTCAAGAACATGTCCCAGTTGTGCGTAAAGTTGTTTAAACTTTACGACCAGCCTTATAAAACACCCACCAGAAGCCGAATGGAATATAGAACCAGAACGAAGATATTTCCCGTATTTCATAAGAACAAGCAGGGTGTAATGATTTCATCTCTTCCTAATTTCACTGCAGAATAGGGGAAATCTATATAGAATGGAACTAAAAAAAATTGCAGAACCCTGCATTTTTAGAGTGATTTTTTCAAAAGAAGTCATTTGTGACATCACAATTAGTGCCCAGCGCGATGCTTCAATACATGGTTGAAATCAGCACTATGGGCATGTGTGTAACAATGAAAACAACAAACGGGTAATACTGGCTCATATTACCTGTTTGATCTTTTAGACCCAGTAAAATAGGTAAATACAGGATTGTCTCAAAAACAAATTGACCAACCAGATTACAATATTCATGAGAAATATGGCATACTAAGAGAAAATGTTATATATTCTACTGTTAAGTATTTATTAGTACATTTCTGCAATTTACAGCATATACATTATCTGTTCATTTTTTTTTCATGTAAAAGAAAATAAATGATAGGATTAATGATAGAAAATTTGAAAAAATACTTGGCATACAGAAAAAAATAAAACAAGATTCAGCTGAAAATAATCTAAGTACCAGTAATATATTCTGACTTTGATAACAAAATCAGAGCACATAAATTTGTATACATACATACACTGTACATGTGCAAACCTGTACTTGACAAAAATGTATATGAAATCTTATTTAGAAAATCAAGTTGAAATACACTACTGTGCATAAAAAAGAGATTTTCAAGAAAGGGGGAGATAGAGAGAGTTAGAGTGTGTGTGTGGAAAGGAAATGGGAGAGAAGGGAAGAAACCAAAGATAACGCATTGGTTCACTTTTTAAAAATGTTCAGATAGTATAGTATAGGATCATATCTTCCAATACAAATAAAAATAACACAAGAAATATGTTGATACCATAGTGAAAAGGCAATAAAGGAGAATTCTATAAATTAGGAAGGTGACTCTCCCTCTCACGTCCCTGCTCTACCTAAGTTGAATCCCTTGGGACTGCGGAATTCTTGTCTAAAACTTGTTGTCATTTTATGCAGCTATATGAATGATAAACTATTAAGGAAAACTGAGGTCAACAGATTTTCACATTAAAGATGCCTTGAACAGAGAAGTCCATGAAAAATACATATAATTAGGATCTTGCTCAGCTTAGACACAAGAATATTATATATGCTAAGTGCTTTGATATATTGCCCAAATCGTTCAAGTTTGCACAATGAGAAATCAATCAAACAGCTTATTATACAAAAAATAATAATTCAGCACCAGTATTTCTGGGATAAGAAAGTGAGAGAAATTAGTATAGACCGACTAGCTAGAAGTTGCTTTGATGTATATTGTCATAATGAAGGATAATTATTTGGGTATAAAATCATGAGACCTGGTAAAAATCTAAGACTTGCAGATATTGAAAACTTCAAAAGCCTGAAGCAAATTACAATCCTGGTCTAATTTGTACTGTCCTAATTTTTATCATATCTCACAGTTTTGCATGTCAAATAGATTACAATATTAGATAGCCAAGCGCTATTGGTCCATAGCGTGTTACGTGATATGATTGAAATCAATGTATTTTCCCAGCTGGTCCACCTGCGATGAATATATTTTTCCAGCCTGTCCATGGATATATTTTTCTACATGTATGGCGGCCTTTAGCGTATTAGATGTTACTAATTACATGGAAATAACACATGTGGGACAAAAGTAGTGATCATTTGCAATCGATCAACACTCGATATCAATTGAAATCAATCAATTTTCGAAGCGGACCGCGAAATTAAAGTGAGTCCTACGACGACGTAGGAGCCTACTACAAGTTAGGTTTAACGTTATATCTATCGAGTCATTAGGCCTTCTTCAGTTACTAAAATAGAGCCTATAGATTTGTGTAGACAAGAAAAACCATCATTTCTGAAATTCTGGGGATTTCTTTGACAATTTCTGGATATGTATTAGTGAGTGGAGCCAATGGATCGCCAGATAGAGACTGAAGAAGCTTAAGTTAGTTTTAAAACTTTTAGATCCAGACTTTTGGATTTGGTCTAACGTCAAAGAATTGTGTGATATGTTTGTTTTGAAACAATTTTTTGATTTCAATATATTCATGTCTGATGAGCAATGAGGAATAAGATCAGCTTTTGGACGATAAAATTGGGTAAGTAAGATCTAGATGTAACATTAGGCTAGAGTCTATCGTTAAAAGTTAGAGAAATCTAATGTTAAATCTTGCTAACGACAACGTAAGTTAACATTAGTGTTAACAAAACATTAACAATTAACTTGTTAGTTAGATTTGGTCTTGGACCTGGTTTGACAACAAAAGAATCAGGACCACCATCAACAGTGTCAGAAGTCTGACACAGATCTAGTCATGTTTATCTCATCCCTCATTAGACCAGAATCTGCACCTGATCATGGCTCAGCATGCACATTCGATCTGTCTTACATGTAGGTCCTGGATCTGGACCGTACTCTAAATTAGATCTAGAACTAGGCCTAAGAAACTTGATTTGATTAGAAAAGGGTAATCCACTGCGTTAGACTAACGTTACTTATACCAGTTCCATCAGTCACTGTGAATATTATACACAAATGATCTAGGTCTAGATCTACTGCACGGATCCCAGACCTAACTTTAGATCTAAATTTAGATGCATCTTCATCATTCAAGGCTAACTAATACAACAGATATTGACTGATGGGGTGTTTTTAAAAAAAAAATCTTTGGACTGCCTAAAGGATTTCTCTATATTTTGTGACTGTCTGTTTAAGTACCAGTACCATAAATATATATTTTTCTGTAACAACCACTAAGTTCTGATTTTCATGGCAAAGTAGAATACAAAGGTAGAGTGGTGATTTTTCTTTAAATTTACAATTTCTGTACACAAATAATATATAGAATGTACATATTTCTCATTTGCAGTAATTTTAAGTAAAGAAAAAATATTTTTTTAATCTTTACCGCCCCCCCCCAAAAAAAAAATTAGCAAAATCGCCCAAACATGCAGGCTCTACAAAGTAAGCAGGATTTATAATCATAAATATACTAGCAGTCATAACTATAAAAGCCTTGGCTTTATTAACCAGTTTCCAATCAAATTAACTAATTACATTAGGTTCCCATAGCATGATATTCTCATTCCTAGGAAGTAATACGGTGTAATTTTTTGTCACTCCTGGGGAAAAGGCTAAAGTTTTCAATGATTGGAATGAATGAGAAAAACTTCAATATAAAACATGACAAAAATCCCTTAGTTTAATAATGTGGGTTTGATTTCTAATAATATAGTAAAGAGTTCAGTCAAAAGACCAATAATATACTGACTATGGTGCACATTCAATAGACAATAAACTAAAAGTACTGTAAAGCCCAACATAATCATAAGTATGAAAGGAAATCTTTCGACAAGAAAGAATATTTAGATGGATAATAGATGATACATGTCAGTAATACTTGTTACAAATAATTTTTATGTACAACAACAATAAAAACAGAAATAATAAATACAAATAATTTCACATGGAAAAAAATATTAGGAAATTATCCAACCTCTGTATGTTTATGGATTCTTGACTACATCGTCAAAATCTATGTCTCTGCGAATGCCTGATCAAGAATATATATCATATCTTTGTTCTATTACTGACCTTTCACATTAAGCATTAACCCTAACCAGACCAGGTGGGTGTTTCATAAAGCTATTCGAAGATAAGAGCGACTTTAAGAATGACTGGTGATCCTTTCTTGTGGTAAATGGTATAATAAATTGCCGATGGTTTAGCGTGCAAGAAAGGTTCACCAGTCACTCTTAACTTACGAACAGCTTTATGAAATGGCTTCCCGGAATTTGGGGTGTTATATGACCGGGCAGACCTGCTAACTTCTACAACCAAAAAAAAAGTATTCTTAGAAGGGGGGGGGGTGAGTATTTTTAAAAATTTGTCTCAACATAACAATCGCCAGCCTGTTGTAGTGTGATCAATAAAAAAAAAATGTGAAATGATCTACTTGAAAACTTGATAATCACTACTTTAAACATGTGCTCATAAACAAATTTACTTGTTCCTTTCATGCAACAAGTTACTGGCCTGACAGTGATTTTCACTGGTCTGGGACCATTGGGCCGGCACTAGTGTCGCACACTGTGTATGATACATACTCCATGATCGAAAATTTTAAGAAAAGTAAAAAATCTTACCCAAAAAAGTATTCATAGCAAAAAGGAGGAACCAATACTCTAAAATGGGAACGGTTGGCATGTCTAACCACAGTCAAAAAATTTAGCACAGCGGAATGATCTGTAAAAATGTTAAAGGGGGGGGAGGTTGATTCAACCCCCCCCCCGGTTTTAGGGTTTAAGATCCCAACATCTAATCAGATCATTGCCATTAACATATGGATAATGAACGAGGTTTAAAGTCGATCGCTTAAGCAGTTGTCCAGTTATATTGTAAGAACAATATATTTCAATGTATTAAATATCATATGACCTTTGAAGTCATGAACCCCAACTTCACTATCCTTCCTATTTGCATACATGAGCCATATTTGAATTTGAACCCTCAAAAGGTTCTTTAGTTATTGTGAAAATAAGATATTTCAATTGTATGAAATGACCCACTCAACCTTTAACCCCAAACTGTAATCAGATCATAATCCTTCTTAAGTTCATATGTATGCATACATGAGCTACGTTTGAAGTGGAACCCTAAAACCGTTTCTTTAGTTATCGCAAGAACAATATTTTGTCTGGTATATAATGACCCCTTGGACATTTGACCTTTGACCCCAAAGTAGTCAGAACATTGCCACTCCTATAAATACATGAACCAAGTTTGAATTTGATCTGCTAAACCGTTCTTGAGATATCTTTAGAAATCACGCGAATGAAAGTAGGGCAGACAGGTGGACAGGCATACTGACAGACAACCCCAAAACATGAGCTGAATTCACAAAAGAATTTTAAACCAGGAAGGGGTACCATGAATTACACAGATTTCATGCATCATAGTGCTCATATTTAGTGCCCTAATTTAGTGTATTGCTCATATTTAGACCCCTAAGCAATTTGGGACCTTTCTCAGTGCACATGATGCATCAAGTGCAATTGCATACAATCTGCTTAGTCTTTTGTTTTATACCCCTCCTGTATTAAAACTATTTTGTAAAATCTGGGCCGATGCCTCCGGTAATCGCTTATTTGGGCTGAGGCAAAATACATATTTTCTTTGTCTAGGCAAAAAAGGGTGTAGGTGTCTGTAATAATTGATCATTTTAGATTTAAATGCATTAAGTTTGACCTTAAAACTATCCTTCACATATCAAATTTAAGAAAAAGAAAAATGTCCTCATTTTGTCCTTGACTATAGAAAGCACACTTTTAGTTTATATAATTCTGAAAAAAAATGTTCAAAGTCATCCATTTATCTAGATGTTATAATATTCTTATAAAAAAAATGTCAGTCTTCATATCTAAATGAGAAAAAGGGGGGAAAACAAAAAAAAAGAAAGATAATTGTATTTGGCAAGTAATATAAACAAACAAGGTAACTTCTGCATCAAAATAACCTTGAAAATCGCTTCCCTGCTGAACTCATATTATGTTGAGAATATTTTCAAAAAGAATTTCACCCAAATCATCCTTTCCACTGCAGAGATCTATCTTTTTCGCTTCAATACTACAAAGAAAAGATTTCACTTTTTCTTCATGATTTAATACATTGGTATGAGACCTTAAAGGCCTTGTTCTAACCATGATGTAGTAAGCTGAATTCAAGATGCAGCCAAGGTCTGTTAAACAAACAAATAAGGAAGCTACATGTAGTAGCGGCCTACACAATTTACCAAAGGTTTCCAAACAGAATTATTTTCTGTCACTGTTTTTTTTCCAGCTTCACCAATTTGTAAACTGCCTGACCATGACACATGTACATGAGTTTGAGAACAGATTTCTCTCAAATATCAACTACTCGTATCTGGTCCAGAGAGCTTGGTATCTAGGTCTGACCCTCCACTGCTTTCTGAGTCTGAAGATACTTCCATTTGGGCAGCTTCATCTAGAATTTCTTTGATGGCTTTGAGTCTCTTCAAGAGAGTTGTGTAGTCAAACATTCCTCTCTTCTCACCGAATGGATCCTTAAAACAAACCAAGGCAATCATTAGAATATATGTTAGAGATTTTTAAAATATATATTACCTTAGTTCTAATGAAAATTTGTGCAAACACTAATAGAAACCTCACGGAATTGGCAAATTATCATTTGTTAACATGTTAAACATTTAACATTCACAAAACTATAAAGCAATGTCAAATTTTAATATGCAGTGACATAATGCAATAGAAAGTAACAATATCCAACATTAATATAACACTTATTTCAATTTATGTCTCCAAGTGATGCATATTTTTTTCTTGGTCTAATTTATTCTAATACAATTTATAAGTTAATTTCAATGAAAGGTAATATGGTTGGTATAAAAATCATACATGATAGATATACATGAGATTTTATAACTCTTTCTTTACAAGCAAAGCAAAGTTTTGAAAAATGACATATTTACCTGCATAGGCTGGCCTGTTAGATGCATCCTCTCCTGTACAGTGGTAACATAATAATCATAAAAATCAGGAAACGATGTCCGGTTTACTTGCCTGGAGAAAAAAAAATCAAAATTTCATAATTAATATTAAAGGAAATATAATGATAAAACAGAAAACTAAATGCAATAAAACCAAAGTACATGTATTTCAATTTCATTTACAATAAGTACCTTTATCATATTTTTGCTAAGTGACAAAGACAATTAATTCTTCTTCTAACCTCTATTGTAAAAATACTTGTAAATTCTAATAAAAAGTTTAATGAAGAAACCATGATTTTTTTTTGTTTTTTACAGACATAGTTCTCAGAAAAAACACAGTTATAAAAAATCTGGAAACTATTGTATTTATAGGACAAAAATGTCCCTTCTTTACACAGAGAGATTTTTTATTACATAATGAGCTTTGTCTTATGACCTTTGGACACTTGGGCTTAACCTGTATATTAATGTCATCTACCTATACACAACAAGTTTAAAATCTGTTAAGCACTTTTTAAATTACTATACTAAAATGAATTTTAATACCTAGTGTAAAAATGAGCCATAAACTTTTTACCTTCGACCTGTGGACTCTTGAGTTTGAACTCAATCTGTATTCAAATGTCATCTACCCATGCATCAAAATATTAAAAATGCATCCATTCTTTAAAAGTATATTGAGATATTGAGCTTTAAAAGTTACCATACAAAAACCAATTTACATACATGAGCTATGACCTTTGACCAACAATTCTGAATACAAAGTTGATTTGTAATTTGGTGTTATCTATCCACATATCAAAATGTAAAAATCAAATGAAACTAATTCAAGAGATGGATGAAAGAACAGACGGAGAACAAATGGAGAACACTATAAAAACATGTTTCTTCTTCTGCAGGGGCATAATAAATTATGTTAGGGGTCCATGTAAAAGTAAAACTCAAATAACAACATTGTATAAGAATACTTACTGTAGTTCAGGTGGTATGTGTTTACTAGGATGTTCAATCATATCACAAACTGCTACTCTGATAGTTTCATGACGGATACAATCATTATATCTCTGACAATCACCTGGATGACGTTCCTTTAAAAAAATACATAATTGTATTGCTTTATTTTTTAATCATTGGTAAATAACTAAATGGACAACTTCAGAAAATATTTCCACAGTTCAGTTTACATAAGCTTACATTCAGACCACTTTTGACAGCTGATATACAACTATTATTTTCATACACCCCAAAATTTTAATAAGTGGTCGGAATCACACCCTCTAAAGGTAATATACAGTTATGGATTATCATATCATGACATATTTTCTTGATTACAGATTCTTGAATACAGATTACAGTATATTGTGTACAGGGTAAACAGGATGGGGCCTAGCAGAGACCCTTGCAGGATGACAAGAGCAATTGATTAGATGGAAAATAGCTAATTGCCAATAATAAACTGATGACTATGACTTGAAAGATTGATTCAAATCGTCTCAAAGCCTGATCACCATTACTGAAATTCATATTCTGCATTAAATATTTCAGGTGTTCGAAAGCCAATGATGATCATGAATATGACGTTCTCTTCCTAAGTTAAGACTCGCAAGGAACTTCTAATCCCATTGCCCTCCCCCCAACTAGCTGGCAAAAAAAAAAAAAAAAAGGGAGAAAAAGAGGGAGAAAGAAAGAGAAAAAAAATACATAATTGTATTGCTTTATTTTTTAATCATTGGTAAATAACTAAATGGACAACTTCAGAAAATATTTCCACAGTTCAGTTTACATAAGCTTACATTCAGACCACTTTTGACAGCTGATATACAACTATTATTTTCATACACCCCAAAATTTTAATAAGTGGTCGGAATCACACCCTCTAAAGGTAATATACAGTTATGGATTATCATATCATGACATATTTTCTTGATTACAGATTCTTGAATACAGATTACAGTATATTGTGTACAGGGTAAACAGGATGGGGCCTAGCAGAGACCCTTGCAGGATGACAAGAGCAATTGATTAGATGGAAAATAGCTAATTGCCAATAATAAACTGATGACTATGACTTGAAAGATTGATTCAAATCGTCTCAAAGCCTGATCACCATTACTGAAATTCATATTCTGCATTAAATATTTCAGGTGTTCGAAAGCCAATGATGATCATGAATATGACGTTCTCTTCCTAAGTTAAGACTCGCAAGGAACTTCTAATCCCATTGCCCTCCCCCCAACTAGCTGGCAAAAAAAAAAAAAAGGGAGAAAAAGAGGGAGAAAGAAAGAGAAACAAAGTGGTGGAGAAGAAATCATTGCATATTATATTATGCTATATTACATTGCATTAGATATTTTTATATCACTTTATGAAACATAATTTTGCTTAGGGCCTGTGTTCATCATTCCTGGTTCTTGCATTGTCTGTTTAAAGGTCAAGTCCACCCCAGAAAAATGTTGATTTGAATAAACAGAGAAAAATCAAACTAGCATATTACTGAAAATTTCATCAAAATCAGATGTAAAATAAGAAAGTTATGGCATATAAGTTTCACTTATTTTTCTCAAAACAGTGCCATGCAAATTAGTCAGTCGATGACGTCCATCACTCATTATTTCTTTTGTTTTTTATTGTTTGAATTATACAATTTTTCATTTTATTTACAGATTTGACAACAAGAACCAACTTGACTGAACCATATAGTATTATTAAACAGTGCTAATTCCATATGTTCAGGGAGGAATTAATAATTGTTTCACTTGACAATGAGGAGAAAACTAGAATATTTGATATTTCATATAATAGAATACAAAAGATATAGTGAGTGGATGTCCTCATTTGCATACCAACCAGGATGTGCATATAACTGTTTTGTGAAATTACATCTGATTTTGATTCAATTTTCAGTATTATGCTTGTTGGATTTTCTCTTTTTATTCAAATCAACTTTTGTTGGGATGGACTTGCCTTTAATGAGATATATAATCCTGCTGTACTTAAAACATCCCGTTTTCAATTCAAAATGTACCAAACATATTTCCTCGCACTTCAAGTTATTATTGTTCTATGTAGTGACATAGGCCTATGCTTCTTTTTCATGACTACTTAAAGTGAATGCCCCTTTTTTGGTATTAATATTTAACATTTACAGTCCATGCTTATGTTCGCATTATTAGTGAGATATGTCTGCTCTTCATGAATTCCGAGTCCTAAAAACAGTCCGTAAAATGTCCCCTTTTCTTGTATAAATTTTTAAGTTTCAGCTTGTGCTTTGCACTCTTGATTAATTCATACAAACAAGCCTTGAATGCCCCTCTTCAGGTCTGAATTTCGAAATTTTTCAGCTCGCACTTTGCGCTCGCAATTTTTCATTATTGAAATAGTAATACGTATCATGTTCATGATTACCATGACTACAAAAAGTTCTTCATGTCATGCATGTGTTTTTGTGTAATTCTAACAAAATCAGCAAGCCCTTGGCACTTGCATTAGACGACTATTGTAAGATATGTATGCTCTTCATTAATCATAAAAGATAGTCCTGAAAATGTTTGTTTGGGGTAAATAAATACAAAAATGTCAGCTTGCTCTTCACACTCACATTTTTTGTTTAGAGAGACAAATACGTATTATGATTACAAAAATTTGCTTCTAATGTCCTTTTTATAGGTCTGAATATCAAAAATTTTCAGCTTGCGCTTCGTGCCGCATTTTTTTATTAGTGAGATATGTATTGTATTCATTAATAAAATAACAAAAAGTGCTTCATGCCATGCATGTTTTTAGGTGTATTTTTAACACAAGTGGAATGCCTCTGGCCGTCTCACCTGCATCACGCGGTTCAATATAGCAGCAGTGCTGACTTTGAATACTACTCTAACTCGCACAAGATGTTCAGTGATACATGGTTACTCTTATGTCCAATTTTTATGAACTAGACCAATAAACTTACAGAGATATGATGGTTATTCAACAAAAAACCCCAACATGGCCAAAGTTCATTGACCTTACATGACCTTTGACCTTGATCATGTGACCTGAAACTCGCACAGGATGTTCAGTGATACTTGATTACTCTTATGTAAAAGTTTCATGAATCAGATCCATAAACTTTCAAAGTTATGATGGTAATTCAACAGATACACCCAATTCGGCCAAAGTTCATTGACCTTTGACCTTGGTCATGGGACCTGAAATGCGCACAGGATGTTCAGTGATATTTGATTACTGTAATGTCCAAGTTTAATGAACTAGACCAATAAACATTCAAAGTTATGATGGTAATTCAACAGATACCCCCAATTCGGCCAAAGTTCATAGACCTTAAATGACCTTTGACCTTAATCATGAGACCTGAAACTTGCACAAAATGTTCAGTGATGCTTGATTACTATTATGTCCAAGTTTCATGAATCAGATCCATAAACTTTCAAAGTTATGATGGGAATTCAACAGATATCCCCAATTCGGCCAAAGTTCATTGACCCTAAATGACCTTTGACCTTGGTCATGTGACATGAAACTCTAATAGGATGTTCAGTAATACTTGATTAACCTTATGGCCAAGTTTTATTAACTAGGTCCATATACTTTCTAAGTTATGACATCATTTCAAAAACTTAACCTCAGGTTAAGATTTGATGTTGACGTCGCCGCCGTCGGAAAAGCGGCGCCTATAGTCTCACACTGCTTCGCAGGTGAGACAAAAATCAGCGACTCTCATTAGATGACTATGTTGTGATTTGTATGCTCTTCATAAATTCCTGAAAATAGTCTTTAAAATGTCTCTTTTCTAAGTCAATATATACAAAAATTTCAGTACGTGCTTTGCGCTCGCATTGCTTGCTATAGAGACAAATACGTATCATAATGACAAAAATTGGGCCCTTTTTTTAGGTCTAAATATAATTTTTTTTATAGTTTGAGCTTCGTGCTTTGGTTATTCTATCGATACATATCAGTTTAATTGCACAGTCCTTAAAATCTGGTAAGAATACCTGGCAAGTGACTCAAAATTTTTGCTGGTGCCCCCCCCATGCCCCACGGTATGCCACTGTTGGTAACTACCATGGTAACGGTGATGAACAGCAAATAAAAAAAAAGGTTTCAGGACCTGATTTTAAGGACTGTGCATTGTATGGTGGAGTTACCATAATGGTAACTTTTATGCAACGGAACATGGAGTTTAATACATGTATGCAGGGATCTGGAAACAATTTTTTGGGTGGGGGTGCGAAGTAAATTCAACAAGCAAAAAAAAAGGACGTTCACTACAAAAATGCAGGTCGTTCTGGTTCCCAAAAATTTTAACCCCCCCCCCCAAAAAAAAAAAAAAGTTTTTCAACACAAAAAATTTAGTCATTTTCCATACATTTCTCAAATTTTACACACAGTCTCTACCAGAATTTCAGGGGGTGCTGCCTATGAAAAATAATACACACAGCACCCCCTGGGAAAATCCTGGGGGTGGTAAAGCACCCCTGTTTTTAAGGGATATGCATGTATACATAATGAATAATTTTATATAAGACTACAAATATGAAAAGCAATCATAATAAACCAGATGGACACATGCATTCATATCTAGAATAGGGTACACTGTAAATATATGTCATATTTCTGCATGAATCATCTGTACTTTAGAATAGTATGTGTGCTCTATTTTATGTAAACATGTCAAATCTTACTTGTTCAAATCCTGGTTCATTGTGATATGGTTTCTCATTCATCAGAGATTGTATAGACATGAGCACACTAGATAAACTCTGAGCTGGGCTCCATGCAGGGCCTCTCCAAGTTCTATGAACATGATACATGGGATAATGGAATTAGGTAATATCAAAATGCTTCCTGGTAATCAAAACATTTCAATTCAATTCATTTTATTTATAAAATAGTAGTAAAAAGTAGTACACAAAAAATATGAATGGAATTGAGAAAACAGTGTCTCAAAGTAATGCACACATACACATCAATATATGATTCAAAATGAAAAAATACACGAACTATTCAAATCACAAAATACAAAAAACAAACTATAGAATGATGTCTATCAACCTCAAACAGTGGCGGAACCAGGCTGGGAACAAGAGACGAGTGTCCCTTCTATATTTTTCAAAAACATTTATAATTTACATATTAATATCGGTACGAAAATTTTTCATATACACCTCTTCTAATGTCAAATTTTCTCTTAGCGCCTCTCTAATTTGAAATCCTGGATACGCCCGTTCAATACTCCTGAATAAAAAAAAATTGCTAAAAATCTGCTTGATAAAATAATGCTTTAAGGATTTCCATAAAAAGGATAAAGATAAAAGCTTTTACATATATGGTTATCTGGTAATCGTCTAATCCAGTTCCACCTCTCCTTTTAAAGAAATCTCTAAAGGACTCCGCACACCTTAAGACTGGTCCACAATCCGATTTTGAAAAAAAGATTACATTATTATTTTCTGAGAATTTCACTGAATCTTTTATTTGAGATTCAAATTATCTGTAAGAATTCTAATATACCAATTTTGGAGAATTGCAAGCTTTTATTGCAAGAGTATAGACCAATTGGATTCAAATCATAGCCAATCGCACGATTGCTATGACATTAATATGACTAGATATTACTTTGTTGATGAGGATGGTAGCATACCGGTAGTCACATATTTTACCATTCATACTATGATTTGGAACTTTCAACACCAAGATATTCTATGTCTCATTATTCACATAAAATTGGGTCACAGACTAATCGTAAGGTGTGTAATGGCCTCAAGATATATTCTAATTCTGTTAATATACTCCGACGAGTGCCTGTTGAAAGTATGTCCGCTTTTAAGGCTACATTACAATTCTGTTATTATCTGTTGGGTGCCAAACAATGATATGACAAAATTGCTCCCTCACTCGCCCCGCTCTCATTTCTCCCACACACAACCCCAAATGACAATGCGAGTACAATACTGTTTGGCACCCTTTATTTCCCACTCCCAGCATATCATTACATATTCAACTGAGTGTCCATTCTTTCCCTTGTGATGTCTTTGCAATCAGCATTTTACAAAAACTCTTTTTCAATACAACTTATGAGAACTATTTACAACTTACAAGAGATACAATGTATATAAGGTGAATCACACTTAACATTGGCATTGCCCCTCCCCTAGCATTGTGCTTCCATTGCTAAGTGCTATTTACTCACCCTAGAATACTAAGGCAGACTTTACCACTCCTGTAGAGGTTAGGATTAAACCTGACAGCCCCATCTCCAGTAGTCATTAACTTGATCCTTGGTGGCCTGATAGGGTAGTCAGGGGGAAACTTTATAAAGAAATGGAAGAAACCACCTTCATATGGGGTATCAAATGGACCTGTTATAAGGGCATGTATCTGAAATAAAAAATAAAGAAAACAAAGTACAAAATTTGATTACAAGATAAGACAAGGTCAACTAGCTGTTACTTTAAAACAACTTACCATTGTCATAGTTTCTAGTACTTGAAAAATGATTTTCATCAGAGCATTAAATTCGTGGGAAAAAATCCTAGCTTACAAAGTGACATTAAAAAATGAATTACAATTCCATATAATTCAGATGAGGATTATCTTTTGCCATATCATTCCCTTTTATTCTGTAGATGAACACCAAAAAAATGTGTGTCGGTGAAATCTAAAGGAATTTGACTTTCCAGCACCATTTGAAGACACACAATTAATCACTCAATCTAAGAAAAACGTTACTGTCAGCAAGTTCCATCCAATCCCCTTGGAGTAAAAAAAGAAGTAAGAAACAAGATTATTCCCATTACCCTTGTGATATCCTCTTCGGGTACAATACACATTCCCAATGGTGGCTCAGTGTAGATGTTCATGATGTCCCTGTAATATGAAGAGATGATTTGAACAAAATATGATTGCAGAAGTACACTATTTTCCAACAACAAATAAGTTATTATCATATTGGATTTTATTGCAATAAAAACTATCAAAATACAATCACAAGCAGTCAAAGACTGAAATTTGTGACTGTTTACATGTAAAATAGAAACATAACAAATAATAAATATTCAAATAAATATTAAAATAAAATACAGATGAAAAAGGAATGTATCATAAGTAAATGCTAAAAGTCATAGCATAATTACTCCAAGGTGTCACCAATGAAGAGTAGGGGGAGTGAAAAATTAGGAAGAGAGGAAAAGGATGGGAAAAGGGAAAGAAATAGGGAAAAGTCAAAAGAAAGGGGAAAGCAAGAGGTGGAAACTGGAAAGAGAATATTAAGAGAATAAGAGGCAGTAAGTTTTACAATATCAGACATTAAAATACACTAATATTTTTTTTAATTTAACGACCCCCCCCCATAGCAAACCAAAACTCAAATAGAAAAATCATCAAATTCAATAGTATGTGAAAATGTTTTAAAATGTCCTGTAAATTGATTAAATTATAAATGTAGATTTATATTATTGTGTCCATAGGCTTAACTATCAATAAGGTAATGATTTTTTTTTCTTCCATGTACTGGTATGTTTTTCATTAACACAACTCAAACATGAGAATTTAGATCAAAATATTTCTGCTGATACCATTTTCACAATACTCAGTAATATTTGGTTATCCGACAAAATTGTGTCATCCAACACAGAACTGCTAGAAATGGGCAGTAAATCGTAATAATAATTTTGGTCAGTATTCAAATATAGCTCCAATTATTAAGTTACTTTGCATGTAACATATGATAACAAATATGAAAAACTCAAACCTTTGGAGAGTGCCAAAAACACAACATCCTGCTACCAGAATTTCACTTTTATTTTATAATGGAAGAGAAATCTTGTCCATATTCTCATGATAATTCATTAATTCAATTCCATAGATTTAACTACTTGTTGACCTCACTACTTCAAATTTTATATGGCAGTAGATCATATAACTGAACACTTTTCATGAATTCAGTTATATCAAACACAATATTTTCTTGGAATTCATCAAACTTCCACCATAAATACACAATATCTACAAAAATTAAGGTGTAAAATTTTTGCTCAGATTAATTCATCCAATTTACAATATCAGTTCCCAATTGCAAGTCAAATGTTTTGGTCACTTTAAGGTCAAGGTGGTATTGTATTGTAATGTTTGTTTTCTGTCGTCAAAGTTGGAAATCAACAATATCACTGATCAGCAAATTTTGTCTATATTTAGGAAACTGATCCAACTTAAATTTTGAAAATGTGTTTTGGCTCTTTTCCATCATTAGGTCTATTCTATTTTATTATTTTTTGGGGGAAATGGAAAGATGTTCAATACTTCAATGTACAAGAAATTGTTTTCTGGAAATTCAGATGTGATATGTTTAAAATGAATGTGCTCGGTTACAAGGCCAGTCGCTAAAAAAAAGCACTTAATAATGACACTATATGCTTTTTTCCAAACAAAGACAAATACCGGTCCAGACACCTTGAAGAATTAACCCTTCACTTTAAGCAGCTCTTCCAAGCTAAAGTTAGGATACAAACCTTCTTATTCGAAGTAGACACAACTGACTCGGTTTCTGAGATTCCCAATCCTTGCATTTGATAGGATCCCATGGGCTGAGCTGAGGTTGTAACTGTGAAGCTACCAAAGATGCAGTGGCTTCCAAGTGTTCTTCTTCTGGTTCTTCCATCACCTCCATTTTTGTCTTGTAGATCGACTAGACCTATTTATACCTCAGTCTCAAACTGAAGAAAGAGAGTCAAAATCAGTGTGTTCAAGTGACAATCAAAATTGCAAACACAATGAGACAATCAAGTTTGAAAGACGATATGATATCCCTTGAATAGGCCTACTAACTCAATCAAACACCTTCCTCTCACACATGATCACAGATTCATTTCCCTTCCTTTATCAACTTTGATTCCTAAAATAAGAAAAGAAGCTTAATCTAACTGCAAGCACTAACGTTACCTAGGCTTTCTCAAAACCTTCCTCGCTGTCGGCTGGCCGGAGACGAGACTGAAGTTGAGGTAGCAGTGGGTGAATTGGAAAAGAACTGTCTTGGGCCTTGCCTTGTCCTGGGAAAGTAATTCTACAGAAAACCAATGTTACGGTCTCATCTTCACACAATGCGTATAAAGTATTGTAACATGTCTTTCTTTGACATGCAAATGTCCCGAATTTCCTCGTTATTTCACAATCCTGAGGCTGAGCAAAGTACTTGCATACATGTACGCGAGGTATAGGATTTGCGCATGCAATGTTTACTCTAGCCTTTATGTAATTCATAGTAGGAATTTTTAAAGATAATATTCTCAAGGAAATAAGGGACGGTAAAAAACACACAAAAATAGATAATATGCAATAAAATTACCAAGAATTATGAATCATTTCTTATGAAAGTTACATAAATGCGCTAGTTTCAATTTATATTAACGGAAAATTTTCAGTAGACGACTTAATTAAGACTATGTAATAAGGGCTCCTCGTAGGCCATGTAGGCCTAACAAATTTGAAACAGTTGAGCATTTCTTAATCGAATGTCCCAAATATATAATAGAGAGGGCCATGCTACTTACAGAAACAAATCTTTCAACCTCCCAAAAAATAATGGATCTCTTAAAGAGTACTAAAGTAGAAACCCAATCTGCACTGGTCCGTTTCGTTCTCAGAACGAAACGACTATATAAAGTCTGAATAAGGAGGAAGAAAGGAGACTTTTCTCCTTTCTTACCCTTGGCTGATTATCCGAGTTTTTTTTTTTTTTTTTTTTTTTTTTTGATTTGGTGATTCGCCAGGGGGACAGAAAGGAGATAAGGATGAAGAGAAAATTTTCGTTGTTAATTTGTTGGTTTGTTTAGTTCTATTTTCATTTTTTTTTTGTTTGTTTTGTTTGTTTTTTGCACTTTGCACTTTCATCCAATACTTTAGTTTCGGTTTCCCGAAACCTGGAGTTTTATCAGGCCACAAATCCAGTTTACTTTTGCTTTTTCTGTTGCAGCTTACTGTAGCAGAAGAAAGAATCAGAACGTAATCAAAAGAAAAATAAATTAATCTTTTTAAAAAAGGAAGGGAAACAAAAAAGAAATAAAAGAAAAAAAGAGAAAAGAGAAAAGAAAAGAAAAGAAAAGAGAAAAAGAAGACATGAAAAGAAAAAAAAGAAGAAATATAAGAAGAAAAGCAAAGAAAACAGAAGAAAGAAAAAAGAAAAGAAAAAAAAGAAAAGAGGAGACAAAAAGAAAAGAAAAAAAATAAAATGAAAAAGAAAAGAAAAAAGAGAAAAAAAGAGACAAAGAAAATAACAGAAAAGAAAAGGAAGAAAAAAAAGAAAAAAAAAATTAGAGAGAGAAGGAAAAAAGGAATGGAAAAAAATATATAATAAGCTACTGAAAATGAACAAAAGCTGTGGCAAAAATAGTCAATCCTGACTGGTTGCCAACCAAGGAAAGAGGAAGAAGGAAGAAAAAGTCGTCGGTAACGTCGGCCTCGCTAGCGCTAGCAGTATTAGTTGAGATTAAAAAAGCAAATAGTTGCGTTTCTCTATTTTGAAAAGGGGGGGGGGGCACTTCCATTCACGAGTGGATACCATGCACGACCATGGGGTCTCGAAAAGCACCCTAAACAAGTAATTTCCATTTTCTGAAAATGCACCCCTTAACAAGTATTGGCGTTTGAAACCCTACCCTTAACAAGTATTGGAAACAAAACGATACTCTTGGCAAATATGTTCCCTGAAATGAACCCCTAAACAAGTAAAGTAATGTTTTATTGTTACTGGTCCTTCGGTCGTCGGCTTTACCTTATTTGGTTTAGTACTGGGGTTTAGTACGACCCCACCTACACCTCGCGCAAATCGGACCCTAAACACGAATTGGGGCAAAAAAGGCCTTTATTAAACATTTTATCTTTGTTTTATCATCCCCGCAAATTTGACCCTAAAGAACACGTAATTTTCCTAGCGAAATAGATACCCTTTTTTCATTATTTTTGTGTTTTTGACACCCTTTAATATCACGTTACGTACGTAACGTGCCCTATCGTGAAAAAGACATCCTTTTTACCGTTTTTTGGGTCGCGCATGGTATCCACTCGTCAATGTAAGTGGCCCCCCCCCCCGGGTGAATAGGTCTAATTACCAACTAATTATTATGAGTATGATTTTGAATACATTACCGTTTCTTTTAAAATATTTAAATAATTACGTATGGTAAATTCTTCAATAATCAGAAGAATGTCCGATTGAGTCTGACCATTCAATTTTTAAAGACTGGTCGATTTAAAAGGGAATCCAGCCTTGGTCATAAAATGTAGTGTTGGAAAGGAGAAAAATAGATAAAACAGAATGGTGAAAGTTTGAAAGAAATCGGACCAGCAATAAGAAAGTTATGGCTGCTTTAAAATTGAAATACCTATGATTATGTAGATTTCAAATTGGCAACTGGGTAAAGTAAATTATGAGAAGAGGCAAGGACAACTTTCCCATAGGCCATGTACTTAAAGGTCAAGTCCACCTCAGAAAAATGTTGATTTGAATCAATGGAGAAAAATCAGACAAGCACAATGCTGAAGATTTCATCAAAATCGGATGTAAAATAAGAAAGTTGTGACATTTCAAAGTTTCGCTTGTTTTTAACAAAATAGTTATATGAACGAGCCAGTTACATCCAAATGAGAGAGTCGATGATGTCACTCACTCACTATTTCTTTTGTTTTTTATTGTTTGAATTATACAATATTTCAATTTTACGAATTTGATGATTAGGACCTCCTTGCCTGAAGCACAAAATGTTAAAATAATGGAATTCCATGTGTTCAGGGAGGAATGAACTTCATTTCACATGACAATGACGAGAAAATAAAAATATTTAATATTTCAAACAATAAAAAACAAAAGAAATAGTGAGTGAGTGACATCATCAACTCTCTCATTTGCATTTAACTGGCTCGTTCATATAACTGTTTTGTTAAAAATAAGCGAAACCTTAAAATGTCATAACTTTCTTATTTTACATCCGATTTTGATGAAATTTTTAGTGTTATGCTTGCTGAATTTTTCTCTTTTCATTCAAATCAAGTTTTTGTTGGGATGGACTTGTCCTTTAATTATCAGGGATTTGTGGTTTTCTCCTAACTGCCCATTCCCCTGGGCAGTAATCTAAATATAACCCTGGTAGTATATTGTTTTATGTCCTCATGAAAGAAAAATAAAATTTGAAGTAAAACATTTGAAAAAATGACATATAGCCATTATGTATTGGAGTACATGGAAGAGTAGTCCTTGCCTTACATCACTGTGACATATGGCCAATTTGTAGTCTCCATGCATCTAGGGATTACCAATATTCACAACTTTTAAAAAATCATAACTTTCTTATTGTTTGTCAGATAGTGTTCAAACTTTCACCCATCAACTTGTCTGATTTTTCTTATTCCCCTAAGAACAAGTTTTTATTTGGGTTGGATTCCCCTTTAAGGAAGAGTTCCTCGATAACTATATCAGCGAGGAGCTAGACTCCCGGGAGAACAAGGACTTACATGTCTAATTCATAATGCAGGAAATCATATTCTGATTAATTCGATTTTCCACTGCCTTAACTAATTGTTCATGATTAGTAATAATATTTAATGCGTAGCATGATCCAAAGATGATGATGACGATGATGCCGAGCGCGCTGCACCGGGGGAGCGTTTCATGAAAGGACTTGTCGGACGTTTTATTCGACAAGTCCCATCCGACAGTTACTATAGTAACAGTGCCTCTCAGCCAATCAGAATCAAGGAAAGATGTCAGATCTGACTACTTGTCAGACAAAAATGTTCATGAAACGCCCCCCTGAAATGATCATCATCACCCTCATCTTGATCATGATCATGATGATTAGGGGAAGGCGGGGTAAGTTGTGACAGTTTTTGCTTTTTGCATGTTAGAATTGATATGATTAATAATCTTGTCGAAATAAGTACCTTGCCTTGAAATTTAATTCTTCTGAAATATTTTCCACCTATTTATAACTTTCTATCCCCACACTGAAAGTCATCGTGATCTTTGAAAAAAACGATGTCAAATGGCTCAACTTGCCCCATATATGGGGTAAGTTTGAGCCACCTTCTGGGGTAATTTGAGCCACAAAAACTATTTACAAAATGTATGAGGGGAGAACCAGCATGTCAATTTTTTGTTTAAAGTCTTTTCACTTGCTAATTCTCTATAAATACTAACGTTTTTTAAAAGGAAGAGAGCAGTCATGTAAATTTGCTCCTTTCAGCCAGAATTTCAATCGATTTTTATGGTTTGTTTGTTTTTTAAGATACATTACCATAGGAATTACCATGGCTCAACTTGCCCCATGCTGTTTGGCTCAACTTACCCCAGTCTGAACTTAGTGCGATAATTTTATATCCACACATTTATTATGCATTCATCATATAAAAGACTATGACAAGAATGAAGATCCATACCTGGACTAATAATGTTGTTATCATGTCTTTATTATATTTAAAGACATGTGTGTTTATAAAGCACTTATTTATTTCACTCTTTTTTACTGTTTTGGCTGAAATTCATATTTTTCCCTCTAAAAAAATACTTTTTGTTTCAAAGTTGAAAACAATGTGGTGGGGTTAGGGGTTATGCTATGGGCCATCAATACATGACACCACCACAATGTCTGACTCATTCATTATTGGCCTGGGGCTGGTGGCTCAACTTGCCCCTATGCTCAACTTACCCCGCCTTCCCCTACTCACCCATCGTATACCACTTCAAAACTGCTCTACCGGCGGGCCTTGCAGAATGTAAAATGTTATCATTACCCTTCTAATATCCTGAGTGCATAGAGATATATCTCTATATGGCTGAGTGCTATATTCTGTACCAATATAGGCCTAGCCCTATATATAGCAGACATTTCCATTTTTGCAACCGGCCAACTAATCGCCTTTGGCCATGACTTTGCTATATATGCACCGTAATGATAAAGTTGATGATAAAAATGATGGTGCATAGTGGTGATGATGATGACGATTGCTTTTGATCGAGGCAATCGTCATCTTAATTTTTTTTGTCCTAAAATGTGAATATTATGGGCAATCCTTAACAAGATGTGTTTGCAACTAAATAATCGAACGAGCAGAAATTTTTGATAGGCCTATACGTTTTGAACTGATCGAAAAAGTACCTTGTTAATATGGCTGATGATGACAATTGCATTATTAAGGCACTCAATAATTTAATCATAATTATTGTTTTAAAAACATACAGGGCCAAGGCCCTATTATGATAGTAGGCCTATACCCTATACCCTTTTACTCAAACTTCAAAGGGGCTCGAGAGTCCCCGGCCAATCAGTACTTTTGATGTTACCTAAATATATGATTCCTCAAATATGATATTTGCGTAATGGGATAAAGTCGTTTAATTCATGTGTTGAAAAGTACACTTTTCACAATCATGTTTTTGGCAAATTTGATACTCTTTTCACTGTATGCGCGTACCAATTGCCCGGCCGTGAAAAACGAACTATATATAGGGTCTACATCAAGTTTCATGGATCAGAGAATTATATAATTCAAGTTCGATGCCTACCACAGCGTGGTATTGACCCTTAATGACCTTGATCATGCGTTTCATGAAATACGGCCTTACTCAGTCGTTTTAAAGTTAATAATGACATACAATGTCACTTAGTGGCGGTAGCGGCGCCACTTGACGCCAATAATGTCTCACCTATTAATAGACGTTATATATACGTAGACGAGACAAAAAAAATCTACAGGCTTTAGGCCTACATGTTTTTCTGATCGCGTCTTCAGTATAGTTAATTCCTTGGACAACAGTAGTATTTATGATGAAGTTGTAAGTAATGATGGAGCAAAGATAACTATTAGATATTTCATCAAAATTATCACACGCCCCGGGCACACGCCAGCATCGAGACAATGACCATCATTATCCTGGCTTTCGATGAGAAGTTTAGAGTTATTTGTAACAGTTCTTTCTTCATTTTTAGGGCAAATTTTCTTCTTGGTGCCATTTGGCCATGAAATGGGCAAATTTTTGTTTGCCATGAAAAGTAAAATCCGAAAGTCGTATATCATATTTTTTGTTGTTCCAAAATGTTACATATTAGAGCGGCACGCTCCAAATTTTTATTTATCCAACCACTTCCCCGACCATTTTCCCGGGGGGGGGGGGGGAGGTGGGGTCACTTCCACTGACGAGTGATACCATGCGCGACTATAGGGTTTCGAAAAGCACGCTAAACATGTATTTTCCATATTCTGAAAATGCACCCCCTTAACGAGTATTGGCGTGTGAAACCCTACCCTTAACAAGTATTGGAAACAAAACGATTCCCTTGGCAAGTATTCCCTGAATTGAACCCCTCAACAATTGTTATATATCAGGAACGTCGGTTTTACCGTTCATTGAGCGCCCCAATTCCCTCACCTCGTGGAAATCGGACTCTAAAGACGCAGTGTTGACGGTTGGGGCAACAAGAACATCCTTTCTAGAACATTTTAGTCTTTTTACCCTCGCAAATTTGACCCTAAAAACGTAGTTTTCCAAGCGAAAGAGATACCATTTTTCATTATTTTAGTGTTATTGACACCCTTATTACGTTACGTTTGTAACATGCCATATCTTGAGAAAGACATTCTTTTTACGCGTTTTTTTTTTTTGGTCACGCATGGTATCCACTCGTCAATGCAAGTGCCCCCTCGGACCATTTTGAGAGAGAGAAAAAATAAGAGATCGGAGGTAGAGTACATCAATATACACCCCGCTATTTGATTTCTCAGGGTTTTTTTTTTCTTGGGGGGGGGGTTAACTTTTCATTCAGCTTGACCTCCCTTTAAAAAGTCGTGCCTACGCTGCTGATGCATAAAGATGGGGGGGGGGTGGAGGGTTGAGGGACATGCCAACCCAAAAGAAGTTTCACAACAAAGGAAAAAAAAAATCAAATGAAAAAAAGTGAAAGGAAAAGTGAGAAATTGTATCATTTTCTGAATACTATATATAAATTATTTTTCAATGAGATTTTTGTATTAAAAAGGTCAAAAACTTTTGCTCCATCTGCCATAAATTATCTGGCCCCTTAAATTATTTTGGCTAAATATGCCACTGGTTTAAAGGTCATACTCTATCTCTCTCACAAAAAAAATCATAGATTGAAGATGCCTACCTTTCACTATATCATAGAATCAGTTGCAAAATTTTAAGTCTTGATCGCTTGATTAAGCAAGCATTTCTTTGGCAATGCTTCTACAAAATTGCATTGTTATACTTATATTTTTCAAAATGATTTAATCCTGAATTATGTATAAAAGAAAACTTTTCGTAATAAATCATTAAATGAAGCCCCTAATATGCTAATTTTAGTCTAGATATTTTTTCATATGCATAACAAATGTAATTAAAAATGGTATAAAAAGTGTTGGTTTCTTGTGTATTTCATAATTTTCAACCTTTTTATTTTTGTTTCAGTAATCAAATATTTGACATAAATTCATGGTATTCATACAATCTCAGATATAAAAGCAGATATTGGATTTATGTACAAAAGCCAGGTTTTTGAGCAAATTTTGGTCAGTGTATATATGCACAAGGCTCAAAGAATAAGTTATGGAGCACCCTTGCAAGAGCCTGTCACGTTGCAATAAATAACAGAATTAACTCCACATTTTTTTTTAATTGCGCATTTGATTACTGTGCCCATGTATCAACAGGGCTTTAGATATTAAGAATGTGCGCTAGGACTACCCTCTTTCACATCAATTATTATATCTCTTTTTCATAACTCCTTACAAAATACTTAAAAATGGTATAAAACACCTCAATAATCAAATGAGAACACCTCAATAATCAGGCAAAGATAAGACTCTCCATTTCATAATACATGTTAATAACAATTTTCAAAATATTACAATGTAAGTGTTGCCCAGAGTACAATACATTTCTACAATACACAAAGCAAGCATATCTGTAATGAATGTACCAAGGGAAGGTTGAGCAGAGCAAGAATATGATCTCTCATTAACTAATCCCCTCAACTTATTTTCAACTTCCACAAGTTATATTATATTCATCCATCATGTACTTTTGAGTCAGAAAAATGACACTAAGTTTTATCATTCATAGAAAAACTCTGATAGATATAATACACAGGAGAGGAGAACATGAGGGAAATGGTTGATGTGACAATGCTTCAAGCAGCTGTTGGAAAAAAGTATTTCAAGAAGACTGCACTTTCCATAGCAACACAAAATATGTCATAGGATCACTATAAAACAATTAGAAGCATCATAATGGCTGTTCAAAATTATATATCATAAACAGACAAACTGGACATAGCAAAATAAAAGGCTTTAACATAACATCTTCTATTCACTTGAAATAAAGAAAACAAAATTGAAATCAATAATGTCTATGCACCAACATTAACTTATCAAGTTGTGTAAAAAAAAGACTAAATTTATAAAATTTCAAGCAAAACATGAATAAGATGAACCATTATGCTTGCACAAAATGCCACTTTTAATTACTGGTAATTTTAACCTTTAATAAAGAAACAAAAATAAATTAGACATAAAAAATCATTCAATAAATACAACACAATTGATAGAAAATATGCTGTGTTTATGATATAGACTTTACTCTTCAACTATGTTTCTCCCCTCAAAAAAGAGGAAATAATTTCATCATAAATCTTAAAGATTTTCACCACAAAATATTGACTTTTCAAATGTTTCATCTTCCTTTATATTTCCATTTGTTCAGAATTTCATTCACAGAGACAGCGTTCACAGAAATCTATTTGTATCTGTACAAATTAAATTTCTGAAAAGGAGAATGTTCCAAATACAAATATTTCTAATCACATATTTTCAATGCAATATCTGATACCTCTATGAAAAAAAAAACCCAAGGAAAAATTGTGCCTTAAGTCCATCTTGATCAATCTGCTAGTAGAAGCAGTATAGAATATGATTTACATAAAACCAATGTTGGATCTTTGAATATATGTATTTATATATTCTGATTACACTTTCTCTATATAAATATTTCTGTTCTCTATAATATGATTGTTTTTTTCTAGAATGTATGGTTGAATCCAATTCTTCTTATCATGAGAGGTGAGGTGAACACTGTGCCATATGATGAAGATCTTACAGAAATGTGCAATAAATATTCACATATTAACCAAGGTTTGATGTTATAAAAAAATCATGTAACTGAAATTACCAGTACATTCTATCCAACAGGAAGTGAATAGGAAATGGATAGGATATAAGTTGTGAATCACAATGTCAAGACCAAAAGTGTAATGGTTTACAATTGAAATGACACTGACATTTCCTCTTCATCACAGGTATGTAACTTGACAAATTACTCAAAAACTCACAATAACAAATGAGAACAAAATTTCCTTATATCATTAATTTAGCACTCCCAATTATAAATTAAAAAGAAATTTTTAGAAAGCACTCGTAATTTATGTCCTACTTATCTGATTTTTCACATGCCCCCATGTATTTCCTCCCTGGTACAAATAATGGCAATTATTTTTCTTGGACATCTTTTACTAGTATTGAACACAATGGTACAAACCATTACATACGCAATTATTACGTAATTTGCATGCTGCATGTAACCAAGAGTTCGTGTTATACCTACAGAGAATCACTTAAAAGGTTTTATCATAAAAGTACTGCTTGGTAGTCAAATGCTATGACTTATTTAAATGAAATTATAGTTTTTACAGAAGTGTGTTTTGATAGATCCTCTGCCAGGACTGCAGTTGTTCTTGAGCCCAATGCACACTACACAAGCTGCTGCAATCCAATTTCGGAAATATTTGTAATAGCATTTGATATGAACATTCAAACAAATGAAATTGTTAAGATCAAAGTTCTAAATAATGGTATGAATTCTAAATTCAAAATTCAGGTCTATTGCAAGTATATCTGTACAAATAAAAGCAGTCAACTCTATATTGTAGTTACATCAGAGCAATCTTGATTTTAAAATTAAAGATGATCTCGACTCTACTTTGACTAAAAGTATTGCAGGGAAGCAGAATGTGGATTTTTGTATTCCTAGCATTACTCTGAACTTCAAATGAGTTGGTTTTCACTTATTTGAACTTTGATATTCAATGCAAAATATGATATTTTTTTTCAAAGTATTGTCGCAGTCAGATTGTATAATGTGCAGCAGGCTTTTAAGTTGAACAAATGACAATCTTCTGAATGCTGCTGACAGATTAGACCATGGTCACAATATCATATACTCACATATGGAAGTACAAATCACATTAAACTTTCATGCTAAATGTAAAGACTTTAAATGAGAACAAGACAAGTCAACTTTGAGTTTTCATGGTGAATTACATTTTTGTGAGCACAGATTTCTTCAAATACTGTGACGTGGCAAATGTCAAGACCCTATATTATGTAAATGAATGTGTTTCTGTTATTTTGTTCAACAACTTTACTTCCAACTAATTCATCAGGTTAATCTCAATACAACTTATTAGCATAGATGTCTATAAATTAACTTTAAAAAAATGAAAACTATAATTTTGTTTAAAAAAAAACAAAACATACTGGGACCTATTGCATTTTGCATATTTACTATGTGAGTATGAGAAAACAAATCATATAGCAGAACTATACAACCAAACAATGAAACACTGATAATCAAATGAACTATTGGTACAGCGTGCATTCAGATCCAGATTTCTTTTGAGAGAGATGGTGGAAATAGTGTAATGAACACTGTACAACATAAATATGCAGTGAATAAAATATGTTCTGACCACTATAAATCTTTGCATTCCTGATAATTTTCAGGCAGTCTGGTCCAGAGAGACTATATGACATTGACATTGGAAATCAATCATGACATCCGTGATTTAATATGTATGATATCTATACAGGGCAAAAAATATTTCTGGTATGAACAGGTAAAACAATCTCACCACATGGACTTGCATTTCAAGATGTAGATTGTTAAAAATGACATCATATTATGAAGATGTAACAAAGTCTTGTGAGTCCAGTAAAAATATCAGTGAGACATCTATAAATAATCCCCCTCAACATGGAACTGACATCTAAATTTCTTTTTTTCTAATCTGCTTGATGATGAATGGGTAAATTCAAGGTTGTTGAAGCTTGGTCAAAGTGACTTGTGGTGAGGACCTGACTGGAACAAACTGAAGTCTTGCATGGTCCAAGGTCCGAATCATCTCACAAAGATGGCTATCTACAATGACTATATTAAGTCAGTAGAAGACAGATTTCAGCAGGGAAAAAACATGTGTCCCTTGAGTTCTTTGTGTGAAGGCCAAGTTGTTCTTTCATACCAAGCATTAAGCATTCTATGCTAGGTAGCTATAAACATCCTTTTCACCATCTACACGTTCCAAATACTCCTTCTCAATCAAAATGTCAATGCATTTCTGAAGAATGGAAAAAGATAAAAAGCATAATATAAGGTTTAATGATCTAAATAATCTACATGTGATTAGATTACATATCAATAAGGCTTTAACTGGTGAAGGTGAAGTAAAAGTCAAATTTAGGGAGAAGTACATACATACACAGGTCAGAAAAAATTTGCACATTAGGGTAAAAACACAAATGAGTATGATTAAGTTTATAGTATCTATTAACAATATCTATTGGTTCTTAAATACCTGTGGATTTTGTATTATAATCATTATTATAATGACATCAATGATCTAAATTTGCTTCACCAATTTTTTATTAAAAGCCGATGTTTATAGTATCCATCATGAGAAAATAAAAAGATGAAAAAAATCACTGCTTTGTAGACAAAACCAAGCTTACTAGTCTGTCATAATTTTTAATATACAGTGCGTTCCACAAAAAAACGAAACCAAGATTTATCGATGATTTATCATAACTTAATCACAAATACTATAGACAAATGACCTACCATTGTAAAGCTTAGAATCTCCTCTTTCATCTGAAATTACTTAGATTATTTCTCATTTGCGCATGAGTGAGCAAAAATAATTTGAAGAGGGGATACCAAAAAGTCATTTGGCGGGCTGTATCTGGGTTTCAAAAAGAGAACCAAATTTCTAAAAAGTTCAATATCTGCTCTTTAATTTGGTACCTTAATTACAGAAAATGGTCAAGAAATTACAAAGTTCTGGTTATTTGAAATAAGGCTTGAATTTCAATAATTTCATAAAATTAAGAGGTTCTATGAGCTAGCGTTCAAACTCACTTGACACTCCGGTTTATTTGACGATCAGCTATGCATTAAGGCTTTTGTAAACCCTTTGCGCGCTGATGTTTCAAATCTTGCACATTCGTACAATTAAATTCAACAATCGTACTAATTATTTTTCTACCCTACCTTCAAATTATATAAGTTAATAAAAGACAATAGTTATTGGGTAACATCTATGTAATGATAATAAGCATCAATGATGCAATATGATATGGAAATCTTGAATTAAAGAAAATAACATGAAAACAATTGTCATTACTTTCCCCTAAAATTAATTCAGCGTGCAAATATTAACAATGCGATAGCTTCTGTGGGAAACTGGTGAAAACATGTTTATTTAATGAAATAATGGAAGTACAAGCATTGTTTCGAGGGAACATAACTTTTTTTACTTCTTGACCATTTTTTGTGATTAAGGTATCAAATAAAAGAGCACATATTGAACTTTTTAGGCATGTGATTTTATTTTTGAAATTCAGATACCCTCGCCAAATGAGTTTTTGGTATCCTGTCTTCAAATTGCTTTTGCTCGCTCATGCGCGAATGGGGAATAATCTAAGTAATATCAGATGAAAGAGGAGATTTTAAGCTTTACATTGGTAGGTCATTTGTCTATTTTATTTGTGATTAAGTTAAGATAAATCATCGCTTAATCTCGGTTTTGTTTTTCTGGGATGCACTGTACAAGTTTTCATCAAAATTTTTGCTTAAAAGTGCAATTTTATGACACTCAAGTTAACAAGTGGAATGGCTCTGGCAGTCTTGGCTTGCATTACATGATTGAATGTAGCAGCAGTGCTGACTTTGAAAACAAGATGAATAATCATTCATAAAAATTACCATTCATACTAAGTTTATTGACATTTTTATCAAATTATCAGTGACACTTAATCATCCTTATTTCCAAGTTTCATGCAACAGATCAATTTACATTCAATGTTATGATACCATTTCAAAACAACCTTGGTTAAGATTTCAAAGACGATACCACATCATAGTCAAAGTTCATTGAGCTTAAAAGACCTTTGGTCGTGATCATGTGACCTGTGACCTTTATGTTCAAATTTCATGAACTAAGTCTATACTCTTTCCAAGCTATGATGACATTTTAAAAACTTCACCTTGGTTAAGATTTTAATGTGAATGATGCCATCGGAAAAGTGGCACCTGTAATCTCACTCTGCTATGCAGGCGAGACAAAAATTGGATGTTCCAAATAACTAACAATTTTGTAAGGCACTACATACATGTATAAGTAATTTAGCGCTACAAATTGTTGGCGTTCATCCGAACTGGCGTATCAGTTTTGGTTTAAAAAAAAAGAGAAGATTTTGAGGTCTTTGCAAAAAAATGAAAGTACAAGTTCTATTCTATTCATAACCTAAATTTCTGGGCAGCAATTTATTGTAGTTTCTGAGATATGTGGGGAATTTCACAGCAATGTCATGCAAATTGTTGATAAAATGCCCAAATACCATAGGAAATGTGTACTATAGCAAAGCAAACAACACCTAGGAAATTTGCATGTGAAAAAGCGATACGTTTTGACTGACCGCACACATCGAAATCGCAGACAGGTTTGTGGTATTGTCTATCTAAACCGCTCAAACCAAAATTACAAGCATGTAGTTGTTTTGCGATATTTTCTCTGATCCTTGGTTTTGTGTGAAAATAAAGATACCAATGTCAATCAATTGTCTTTGTCTTTCCAATCATGTATTTTTCTAGCAACTAAGTGTGAAAATTACATTAAAATTTGAAGTCAATTTTCTCTGAAATAGCTTTGCATCATCGAATGTGTGATACGACGGTTCGGATGACCGCTGACAAAATGTTGGGTAGATGATCTCAATAGAGCGTACTGCAAGTGCCAGGGATGGATGAAATGCTAACTCTTGACTGATCAAGTTCTTACCTTGATAACAGGCACCTTGGGTTTGAATCGACCAGAGAGTTGGGTCAAGACTTCACTCAAGAGCTGTTGGTGCCTCAAAGCTTTCCTCATCTTCATTATACGAACTATTGCAGCCTGTGAAACAAAACAAACCCCACATGAATCTGAGCCCATAAATGCAATGATGGCAATAATAATCATGATAACATACTGGCCAACAATGAAATAGGGGCAATAATATATTCAAGAACATTTCAACACATTATTATTTTACCTGGTCCCTATGTCATGTAAACATTTTGAAATTGAGAGTGTTTGTATATTGCATCTGAGTGAAAAGGTGCCATGACATTTGCTCTGGAAACATTTGTACCGCTATAAATTTCACACACTAAATGAATTCAACCATAGTTGTAACACTATAAAATACCCTAAACCAACCATAAAGCCCAAACCCTAACCTTACATCTTATATAAAATAAAGCCCAGGGTAATTGTCACAGGAGCATATGTTGCATCACCTTGTGAAAAACTCCTGTTAGAAAAATCTCTTAAATAGATTTCATATTTCCATTATGATATGATCAGAACATAATTGCATGAAAGTTTATAAAAAATAATACTAAATATTAAACTTTAAATAATACAGCAATGACAAGATATTTAATATGCATACCAGGCAAATTATGTATTCTAAAGTACTAATTAGTACCTACTATGAGGCAGCACTTTTAGCTTACAGCATCCCTTTTCAATTGATCTTGGTAAATATCAATTAAATAAAATGTCTGGAGTCATACCTGAATAAGAAGCTTTCGGTCTTCTTCAATATGTTTGTGTGTTGTTTCTTGTTCCTGTTTCTGTTCTGTTTTCATTGGAACATTAATGTTTACTCGCAGCTTTTTGCTGTTTGGTGAAAGAACAATGTAAATTAATAACAGATTATCAGGAAGGATTGTGAATAAACAAATCATCAATGAATAAAAACTAGAGTAATAAAGTATTTAGTATTACTTTAATTGGTCTTTCACTTAATACTGCAAAACATTGAATAAACCTTGAAAAGAAAATCCATTCATATCACAATTCTGTCATACATAGTCGCATTTTAAAACCACATTCATATAATTACTGATATGCAATGCTCTATAAAATAGCAATGCAGAATCATAAAATCATTAACTAATCTAAAGCTGTTAAATTTGCAACCACTGCCAACAATGATTACACAATTCTGTAATTTCTGTTCTGTCAATACACTGAATATTATATTTTTAGCAAATGCTACTACATATTCAGCTTACTTTTTGTAGCCCTGGAATAACTTGACTTCTGTTGTTGGCTTCAGTTCATCATCACCATCATCTCCATTCTACAAAAAAATGAAGTAGATTTAAATTGATTACTCAATAAGAGGTTTTCTAAATTATCAAGATAATGAAATTGATCAAACTAATTTGGGGGAAAATATTCATAAGGTACTTTCATCCACTCTCTTGCATCAATCATACATTTCATTGTCAGGTCTTTTTCTTTTATGTTTTCTCTCATTGAATAAAATCCTTAAAACTATGAAGAAAAAAAAAGAAGCAATTCATGATACACTTACCCCAACTAACAATTTGCATTTGAGAAGTATTTGAATTACTTGAGTCAGTATGTCCTGAAAGGTAAGATAAAAACAACATCAATAACTTATTAAGGAAATAAACTACAATCACAACAACTACATTTCCATCTTAAAACATGTTTTGAGCTGATATTCTCTTGTCTACACAAATCAAATCTTTAATAGTATCAAAATAAAGAGAATATCACTCTCAAGGTGGTGTCTAAATTTGTATTGTGTGGTTATCTGCTAAAGGTAAATGCAAAAAAGAAACATACATACTTGAACTAATACAAATACTTAACTACACACCCACATGTCTCCAGTGATGTGAAGGTGTGTAGTGTTGTTATTTGTTCATTTATTTCTCAATTCATTGGTCATTCATGGTAAAGGTGCATAAACCACCTAAAAAAAATAGGGATGTGGTATCCAACTAGGATAATTATGAATTCCCAGAACACTAGCTAGCATCCTCAACACCAATGCTTAACCCTTATCAAAGGGGGGGGGTCAATTTGACCTCCCTCAACAAATTTCGTCATTACACTGTCGCCCGAATTTTATTTACCGCGCCGCTCATTGACTTTTTACTTTCAAGTCTTGCGCTTCTTTTGAGACCAAATTTGCAACGCCTGGGTACACGGTTTCCAAATTACGCAACATTTTGCAAGTGCATGTCAGACCCGAAATTGTTAAAAATTGTGATTCCATGAACAAAGTCAAAGCAAATTGTGTTTTTCAACCAAAAGTCATAAATGTATGATTATTTTTAATTTTGTTGGTTTAAATGGATTTATTTTATGCTATTTATGATCGCAAAAGGGTCCGGGACAAAGTTCATCAGAAAAAAAAAAAATAGGTTTGAAAAAATATATAATAATTTAAAAAACAAAATACATAAGAAATTAATTATATTTGGGGGGGGGGTTGATTTTTGTTAGAAACGTAATAATTGATACTCCCACCAAAAATTAGCATTCTACTAGCTATATAAATTGAGTTAAAGGCAAAAACAAACACAAAAAACAAAATTTAGGGCAAATTTCATACACTTATTTGCATAATAAATATTTTTTTTTGTTGAAAATTTTACTATACTGTCTTGCAGTTTGCATCCGGCTTTACGCGCGTGCAAATTTTTGCGGCGATCACGCAATCAGCGGCCAAGATCTGAGGGGGGGGTTCAAACTGACCCTCCCCTCATATATATTGGTCTGAAATAGCCCAGTTAAGATAGGGTTAAGGAACATAAAGGTTATATAGGATAACATTTAGGAGCTCACACATAACTAAACCAGAGTTTGTTTCCATTTTCATTGCAATTCAATGAGAGCCCTCAAACTGACAGGCAGTCTATCGAGTTGCTTTTTGATACAAAAAAGGCAATAATTAATCTTGATAATACCTCTTTGAAGATGCAATATTTGAAGACTGTAATTTAAATAATGAATGACACAGGACCTCCACAATATAGAGCACCTTGTTGGTAATTGGTACACTTTGAATAAGCAAAACATTAAATAGAAATGTGTGTAATTGGCTATTTTGTAGCACAAGATGGAAGATAATATAACCAACAAAAGAAAATACAACTAGTCATGAATTTACGCTAGTTCTCTCTACATAATTTATCAATGAGGGTATTTTCTTGTTGGGTTGAATATCCTCTATGACTCACCATTTTGATCTGTGTGTTGTCATGGAGCTGTTGTAATGAGTAAGAATCTGAGACATTGAACTGCAATAGTACAGCCATCTGAAATGTTGAAGCCTGTATAGAATGGAAATCAAATAAACATAGCACATGCTCATTCAGGGTATGAGTGGGGAATTATGTTATTTTAACAAAACGATGCCACAGCAAGAAAGACTATTCATAAGATTTATGACAATGAAGAAAACATCTTAAGATGGAAATAAAATGAACCATGAATTTCAATAAATATCAATACACATTCAAGACTCTGGATATCTGGATTTCTCTGAGATTACTCCGAAGTATTCAGCAATAAGACATGGTTTTCCACTATTCCTGAGAAAACGCAAGTTAGGATCAAATGCCTTCTTTACCTGCAATGTGTATCTATTCTTGAAACAACTGGTGACCAGCTCTCCTTTAGACATCTGAAATATCCACATCAGTTTCCTACCACTATGCTGGCTACCATAGAATGTGGTGAACCGTTGAAAGCTTCGCTCCAACTGATAATTGATCAAAATCGTAAGAGGAATGGTTAAATGCATCATTCAGAAAATAAAAGTTAAAACATTCAGTAGCATATGTACATCCCTAGAAACGATGGGTAGAGATCATCAGATTATATCTCATGTACCTGACTCCAGATCATGTTTCCCCTAAATTTACTTCCCTGTATGTGGTCAATATTAATTATTGAAACTTATTCACCAGATTACAGTTGCTCGAGAATTGGTGAAAAGGTTATACCGAATACTTTCCTAGATTACAATGAGTTATACTTCACTGATAATCACAACAGAACATGAATGACCCTTAGAGCTTGACTGAATACCATAAACAGTATATCATTATGTGTCATAAATATTAAAAACAACCTCACTTGAATTATCTGTCACATCTTTAAATTTGTATAATCAACTTTTAAATGATAAATATAAATGAACTGGCTACAAATGAAGGGACATCTGATAGCCTACCTCACTAGGGAGAATGAAGGTAAAACCTTGCTGGAAAGGCCATGACCCTGAACAAAGAACTTGAATGCTGAAATCAATATCCAGTGCTTCACTGCTTGCAAGATGGTTCTTGAATTGCTCATTAAGATCTTTGCTAAGACCAATATCCTGGAACATCCTCTGCAGTTTGGAAGTGTACTCAAATCCACATGCTTGCTGTGAGTCAGAAAAATACATCATTGAGACTTTTTGAAACAGGCTGTATGCAATGATATTATCAACTGCTTTTTTTCCCGCTCAAGCAAGCAATCTTAAAAAAACCCCAGAGTTTGAACAAATTCAGACTGACAGAAAGTTATTCAAGTTTTGTTTGAACCATTGAATACAAACTGGCACACCTATGTATAATTTTGTTTGAATTCTACATGTAAAATGCCTTAAAATTTGGTTTCCTTCAATATCAATAACTACGATATGTACTATCAATAACTTTACAAAAATATTGCAATAGCAATAATGATATCAAGACACAGAGGACAACTTTGGAAAATATAAAAATATTGAAACTCTACTAATCTCTATATGGAATATGCACATTGAAATAATGGTGAGGAGCTGAATAATTACCTTGAGTTTTGAAATCATACTAGCCTCTGCATCATCACTGGCTGAATTATGATGAACCAGTCTTTTTGCAAGCATTTTGGAGTAGAACTTCTGGAAAACATCTTTATCATCAATGTACTTGAACACTACCATCTACATAAAAAAAAATAAGTACATGTCATCATGATTAAATACAAATTTTATTACGAGATTGTAGTTACAAAGAAAATCACTAGAAACTGGTAATCATCACAGTAAATTTTCAACTGAATATTGATTATAAAAAGAAACACAATTATTAACGCATCAAATGCATATACTTTAGACACAGTTCAGTCTTCACGCTAATACAATATATGGTGATAATAGCCATTAAACATGCTAGCAAACTGTCATCATAAATAAATACATTTCATGAAATTAAACCAAAACATCTTGTTATAAGTTGTAGAAATAATAAAATTTTGATATTTGGGTGTTTCACTTGTAGTCAGGATTGTATTTTATGACCCTATAATTTTACATTGGATGCCAGTCATGCAATCTGTTCAGCATATTTATTTATCTTCTTTTATTTTCCAATAAAAATTCAGATGTGATGAATGGCATTAAACTAGACCTACAATATATAACCTGAAAGTCAAGTGATGGTTCACTTGCCTTCCAAAAAGAGAATGAAATCATAAGCAATAGACCAACACAAACCAGTAATTAATTGTAAAAGTGTTTCAATAAGAGTTAAGTATTTCAATATTAAGATCACGTCTCATTTGCTGTCAACATGAGATGGCCTTTTCAAATTACATAAATTGATGTAATACCAAATAATATTTCTCACTTCTGCTAAATTCTAAAATGATTATGCATACCACTTGATTTAATGTATCTTCCAATTCAGCTTCTTCTGGATTCTTGGAACTCTTCTTTAGCAGTGAATCACAGTACTTAGCCAGGAGCTCTGGAGATTTACTGGATGAATTTGCCATCTTTGTAACAGCATTGCTGTTGATAAATCTTCCACAGGCCTATAAATAAAACGAAAGTCAACACTATGTCCAACACTGTGTCCTCTGAAATAAAATCAATTTCTTTAGGCGTACCCCAGGGATCAGTATTAGGCCCGTTACTTTTTCTTTTATACGTTAATGATATTCAGTATGTAAGTAATATACTCAACCCAATTGTTTTTGCAGATGACACCAATTTATTTTTAACAGGGGACAACGTACAGACGCTGAATAACACTCTCTCTACTGAATTATCTAAGGTCAATTCATGGTTTTTAGCAAACAGACTTAAATTAAGTCTTAATAAAACTGTTTGTATGTTATTCCAACCTAAAAATAAAAATATTAATTGTAATGAAATAGATGTATGTATCAATGGTTGTAATATACCATTTGTTCATTTTACTAAATTTGGGAGTTACCATAGATGATAAATTAACTTGGAAAGAACATATTGACAGCGTGTCTTGTAAAGTAGCACAAACATTAGGTGTCATGAACAGACTTAAACATATATTACCTCTGAATATCCTTCTTAATCTGTATTATACAATGATTTTACCTCATTTTAACTATTGTAATATTGTTTGGGGAAATTGTTCTGATTGCCATCTGAGTAGATTAAGAATACTTCAAAAACGTGCAATGAGAATTATCACAAACTCTAGCCCTCGTACACACACTGCACCATTTTTTGCCAAATATAAAATACTCACTATAGATCAAATTAATAATCAACAAACTGCTCTATTTATGTATTCTTATTACAATAATCTCTTGCCAAACTTTCTTAATAAATGTTTTGTACAAAATAAATCATTTACTGGTCGTCTAACTAGACATAAACTTCAAATACACATTTTCACGAAACACTATTCAATATGTCGGACCTAAACTTTGGAATTCTTTATCGAATGAACTCAAACATTCCCCCACACTCCTGTCTTTCAAACGGAAATATAAATTTTATCTATTTACTCCATAAGATAGTTTTATATTTGCCTCTCCCTCCCCTTTATTTGTCTTTTACTTTCTTTTGCTTTGTCTGGGGTTTTTAGGATAAGTATCTATTTTTTCTTATGTAATTTATGTGTTCCATTTTTTTTCTTTCATTGGGGATTGACCTTGATAGATCAATATGGCCTTTGTCAATCCCCTCCACATTTTGATTTTCTATGTTCTATTTTATGTATATATTGTTACTATTTATACTTGTATTTGTTATTATCTATGTATGTGCTCGATTGTAATGTTAATTAGTTTTTTTACTCAATATGTGGAAATAAATTGAATTGAATTGAAAAAATTGAATTGAATTGAATTAATTAAAACTTGATATATAAAACAGCAATTCAAAGGTACAAACCAATTCAATGG
The DNA here is from genome assembly GCF_018143015.1 of Lytechinus variegatus. Taxonomy (NCBI): domain Eukaryota; kingdom Metazoa; phylum Echinodermata; class Echinoidea; order Temnopleuroida; family Toxopneustidae; genus Lytechinus; species Lytechinus variegatus. The sequence goes on from NC_054742.1 coordinate 17,737,433, forward strand.
TATGCAGTTTTATGAGCTAGATCCATACACTTTCAGAGCTACAATGGTTATTCAACAAATACCCCCAACATGGCCAAAGTCCATTGACCTTGGTCGTGTGACCTGAACCTCGAACAGGATGTTCAGTGATACTTGATTACTCTTATGTCCAAGTTTTATGAACTAGACCAATACACTTACAGAGTTACGATGGTGATTCAACAAATATCCCCAACATGGCCAAAGTTCATTGACCTTTAAAGACCTTTGACTTCGGTCATGTGACCTGAAACTTGCACAGGATATTCAGTGATACTTGATTATTCTTTTGTCCAAGTTTCATGAATCAGATCCATAAACCAAAGACATGGGGATTCTTTGATCATAATTCACCATTATTAACACAAAATATTTTTAGCTGAAAGATGATATTGAAAAAGATTTTAAAGAAATTCAGTTGTTTACCTTGTCTAGTGATGCAACAAATCCTGAGTCATTGTTGAAAGCAGTGAGAACCAAGGCATTATACTTCTTGTGAACATCAAGGATAGTCTGTACATACAGCTTAGGATCCTAAACAAAGAAATGATAACAAGAAAAATGATTGAAACTTTGTTAAACACCAAGAAAAATGCAGTTAACTTGAAACTGCTTCATGAACACCCCCAATCTTTTAATTACCAAACAGACTTTTTTCATCTCAAAGGTGAATCCATATATTTGTTAAACTTCAATCAATAACTTTATTATTTACATGCTAGGGTTAAATCTCAAACAAACTAATCATACTACACTGTTAAGGCCAGGTCACACCGCCCAAGCGTTGTTGGAGCGGCCGTGGAGCGGAGAGAAAAAATCCTCACCGCTCGCTACCGTTCATCATTTTCGATTTTGATTGTTTTATTTTTGTTTTCGATTTTTTCCCCCAATTTGTGAGTGAAATTCGACCCTCTCTCCCTACCGCTCCAACAACGCTCGGGCGGTGTGACCAGGCCTTTACTGTGTTTCTAAATGGTTGTAATCAGAGATGATACTTACATTGACAGCTGTTTCTCCACACTTTTCAATAGCAGCCAATCCTTGATTACAAATGTGAGTCTCTAGGAGTGTCATTAGCTCACCTAGTCCATCTGGTATGCGTGAAACTAAACTATACATTCTTGCAAGGTCTGCATGTGGAACAAAAAAAATATTAACACATCCACAACAAAAATCAAAATAAAAGGAAAGCTGAAATGAAAGTGATTGTTTCTCCTATAATATGATGATTCATTAAGAAACAATTCCTATGATCTTCATTCAGTTCATTACATAGACTGCAACCATTGGTATGAGATTTGAACTATTTTACTTAAAAGTAAACTGATTACATACGTGGAATGTCAAATGATGCCTCACATGGACATTGTAAGGGAATTTATACAAAGTAAGAACATCTTTATCAGTTTTATGCCAATCATCCTATAGCCAATGGAACTCGTAAGAACATTTACATTTCATATAATAAATCATTATTTAGTCCTAATATTTCATTTTTTTGTAAGTGGGAAATGTATACTAATCAGAAAAGCTTTGTTTTAAGGCAGTGTCTCACCATCATTCTTATCAGCATCAAGGAGATTCTGAAATTCTGAGTAGAAGATTTCAAGATGTTTCTTGATGAGTACCCTCTCACATTTCTTAGCAAGATCATCATGTGTGCTCTCATGTAAGTAAACCTGTACACGCCTTCTTTCTTCAAGTAATCTTGTCTCAGCCTGAGTAAATTCACAGGGAATTGAAGATAGCACAGAAATTAGAAAATTGCTTAACCCTAAATAGACTGGGCTATTTCGATGCCTAAGACGGGGGGGGGGGGGGGGGGGGGGCTGATTCAGCCCCCCCCTTATGATCTCGGCCGTCGATCGCGATGCAACTTGGCACGCGCGTTACCAATGGCATAATCTACAAAATTACAAGATCAAATTCTGCAAAATATCTCACTGCTAATTAATTATGCTAATTTATGCGTAAAATCAAAATTTTGCTTAATTAACTAAATAATGCCCCTAAATTGCTAATTTTTGGTACACAGACACTTTATATGAATCTGATCAAATGTACTAAAAATAAATTTCAAAATCGCATTTATTTTCTTATGTATTTTATTGTTTTCTAAATTTCTTATGTATTTCTTTATTTTTCAACTTTTTGTTTTTTATTGTTTTTTCAATGGAAATTGTCGGGGACTTTATTTGGACCATAAATAAGATGGAATTAATTGATTTCAATCAGTAAAAGGAAAAATAATGACACATTTATGAATTTCGGCTAAAAACTCTATTTGCATTGGATTTGTACACAAATTCACGTTTTTGTGCAATTTTGGGTCGGTATGCATTTACGAAATGTTGCGTAATCTCGAAACCGCGTACCTGGGGGTCACGAATTTGGTCTCAAAAGTTGCACGAGACTTGAATGTTAAAAGTCAGAGAGCGACGCGGTCAAATAAATTTGTGCGGCAGATTTATCACGAAAAATGTAGAGGGGGGGCTGAATCAGCCCCCCCCCAGTCTTTTTAGGGTTAAAGCTACACTTGGTGAGAATCGAGATGGGCAATTCAAAAGTTCATCTTCATATGAAGTCATAAAAACTCACTTTAAGACAGAAAAATCTAGTGTACTGTACAAACAACAAGTTTTATCTATATATGTAAAGTTTATAATCACCCTGACAGTAGTTTTTCAGTGGAAATAAGCCTTACTAGGCAAAATATAAGAGTATTAACATAGTTATTGATAAAAATGAATACAAAGCTTCACATAAAACTGCATTTATAATTGTATTGCTAAGATTTCACTCACTGACTTCGAGTAAAGCATATACCGTAGTTAAAATGTTATCATTAAGGGCTAATCCTCTTACCTTCTTCATATATTCTGTAACAGGGTTCTGTCTTAGAAACTCAGTGCTCTCTGACGTATAGAAACGTTCTGTTTCAGATAAAAACTGACTTTCAAAGGAGTCCTTATACACACTCAATGTTGGCCCTTTAGTAGCTGGTTCATCTTCATTTAAACCAAGTTCAACTGCAAAACAAACGGACGAAATAATGAGTCTTGTGTAATCCAAGGGACTAAGAATGTTGAAAAAAAAATTATTGTTTATTCAAACATACAAGTTAGCAGCTGAACTATTTAGCAAACCAGGATCTTAGAGGAGAATTCCATTAAGTATGTACAGCCTTACAAACCTTGATCAAAAATACTTATTTTGACTTTACTTAATTTTGCAAGTTGAGGTCATTACATATAAACCTACTGCGTAGTACTTTTTCTATTAAATAAAAAATGCCTCAATTATTATCTTACCATAACACTGGATCACACCACTAACCAGACGTGTGTTGATGGGTTCTCCATGTCTCTCCCGTTCAATTAACTTCAAAACAGCATTAGTGACCTGGAAGAGATATGAAAATGAAAATAAACAAAAAACAAGAATCCACTTTTTATTGTTCGAGACAGCAAACAGAAATAGAAATCCTCTGAAAATTCAATTTGTCCAATTGATTATAGGCCCGATCGATATTCCTCTATCCCTTAAATTGTTGTATGCCAAACAGGGTAGCAGCAACACCCATCTTTTAAAATCTTTTGGTCTGATGCAGCCAGGGTTTGAACTCCCAACCTCACGGTTGTGGGACGCACTACCAACTGGGTTTAAACCTAAGTTAAAGATAAAGATAAAAGCTCCACACAATTAAAATACATCTAAAAAATGACAAATGTATTCCCACACTAATGCCAACATCCTGTTCTTACATGTCACATCGTTTTCATCTTTTCATAACACCAATCACACAAAATAATATCTTACTTCATTGAAAAAATGGAGATTCCTTAATTTCTAAATGCACATTGGAGTATCAACTTAGCTAGCAATAAGAACATACATCCACAAAACCTTGTTCAGCTAATTTCTAGCTAATTATATAGGCCACATGACACATTAATACATGTAGGTGATAACTACATTTTTTAATAGTATTGATTTTAGCAGAATTGGCCAAAGACTACATTCTTCATGTCTTTTGCAATGTGACCACAATTCACAACACTACTATCAGCACAGTAAACCAAGGGATTGAGTTTCACTCATATGCATATATGCTCAGCTCCAATATTTCAACAAGAATATAAATATAACAAAAAAGTATATGAAGAGTTTTCAAAAGCTTTAAGTTCTACATGTATATACATACCTGTTTATTGAGTGGTTTGAACAAGTGTTCTCTCCATGTGACAAGAGCAAGCTGTGGATGAAAAGATATTACATCAATGATATCATCAACAGTTTACATTTACATTTGAACTCGCAACATTACTGTAGAAATGACACTAGAATGAACAAATTTTTTTGCTGCAATTTGAACTGCCTCAACACAAATACACGCTTGAAAAAACAAAGTGCCAATTCTTTTGGCAGATCGACAGGTGAAGATCAACTATGAAAAGCCAAGGCTTTATTCTTATTGCAAAACTAGAACAATAATAAGATTAAATTTAAATCATGGACCTTGATTACCATTACATCTTGATGATATCAAATAATCCAAGAGATTTGTTGAATTTGACACAGAGTAATATTTTCTTCATATAAAATGAAGATAGTGTGGGTAGTAGAAAAAAGAAGATAAAAATAAGAAAAAGGCTAAAAGTGGGATAAAAAATCAAAAGGAATTTTTTTTACAGGAAATGGATACAAACAATAAAGTACATTGAAATCACACAGGAAAATTGAAAGTTGTCAAAAAATTAAATGCCTCTTTTGATTGGATTACTTTCGAGGTTTTACTTTAATTACCTATATCTAAAAGGGTGGAATAATTAAAGGGGAATGAAACCTTTGGAACAAATAGGCTTGTGTAGAAACAGAAAAATCAAAGAATAAGAATAAAGAAAGTTTGAGAAAAATCATACAAATAGTGAGAAAGTTATGAGCATTTGAATATTGCAATCACTAAGGCTATGGTGATCCTCACATTGGCAATGCGACAAGGATTTGTGATGTCTCTGATGAACAACTTTCCCTTTGGTGGACTATAAAATACCCTCAAAATGTCTGTTTTTGCTTTTTCTTATGATGATACAAACTCTTTATCCATGATGTATTCTTAAAAAATATGTACATATATATTTGTATTACATGCCCTCATGTAAACAGAACACATTATTTATGGATAGATGTGATAAAAGAGGCAATTCTAGTGAAATATATACTAAAGTAATGGGAGAGTTGTTCACAAGTGACATCACACATCTTTGTCGCATTGCCAATTTGCTATCTCCATAGCATTAGTGATCGCAATATTCAAATGCTCATAACTTTCTCATTAGTTGTCCGATTTTTCTCAAACTTTCGTTGATCTGTTTCTTTGATTTTTCTGTTTTCACACAAGCTATCTTGTTCCAATGGTTTCATTCTCCTTTAAAGTGCAGATTTATGGTACAGTCCATGTCATATACTAGTACTGTAGTTAGGATATGATCAATTAAAGAACTGAATCTGCTATTCATAGCACATGAGTTTATCATAGGGTGAATCATCAATACCAATGGTAGTGTATTATAATGTAAATATTTTTATTGTATGTCACATCCCCAGGGATTCATATCAATTTGTAGATTGAGACTGACCAGAAATCTTTCTTTGACTTGGTTAACTTCAGGATTAGTGGGCTTGTATTTATTAAAGACCAAGTCCACACTTGGATCAATTAGATTAAACTCATTACCACTTACCAGTGGGGAAAGAAATTGAAATTGAATGAAAAATAACAAAGATACAGTCTGTAAGAAGTTGCATTTGTTTCATTGAGCAATGTACATTGCTCATTTCACCAGGTTGTGACACATTTGCATGACAAGGCATGCATCATTAAAAGTATAATGCAGACTTGCCAACCTTTCACAAAAAGTATTCTAAGAAGGAAAAAAAAAAAGTATTTTTAAAATTTGTCTCAACGTAACAATCGCCAGCCTGTTGTAGTGAGATCAGTGAAAAAACATGCGAAAAGACTACTTGAAAAATTGATAATTCACCATTTTAAACATGTGCTCGAAGGCACAAATTTACTTGTTCTTTTCAATCAACAAGTTACTGGCCCGACAGTGATTTTAACCATTTGGGCAGAAATTTAAAGGTCAAGTCCACCTCAGAAAAATGTTGATTTGAATCAATAGAGAAAAATCAGACAAGCACAATGCTGAAAATTTCATCAAAATCGGATGTAAAATTATGAAAGAAAGTTATGACATTTCAAAGTTTCGCTCATTTCTAACAAAATAGTTATATGAACGAGCCAGTTACATCCAAATGAAAGAGTCGATGATGTCACTCACTATTTCTTTTGGTTTTTTTTCTGTATGAATTAAACAATATTTAAATATTTACGAATTTGACGATTAGGACCTAGTTGCCTGAAGCACAAAATGTTAAAATAATGGAATTCCATGTGTTCAGGGAGGAATGAAACTTCATTTCACATGACAATGACGAGAAAATAAAAATATTTCATATATAAAAGAAATAGTGAGTGATGTCATCAGTTCCTCATTTGCATACCGACTGAGCTGTGCATACAACTGTTGTGTGAAATGAAGCGAAACTTTGAAATGCCATAACTTTCTTATTTTACATCCGATTTTGATGAAATTTTCAGTGTTATGCTTGTTGAATTTTTCTCTTTTTATTCAAATCAAGTTTTTGTAGGGGTGGACTTGTCCTTTAAAGAAAAAGTTACAAATCATACCAAAAACGTATTGGCGTATTCATAGTAAAAAAGAGGATCAATACTCTAAAAAGGGAACGGTTGACATGTCTGTCAATTATTCTGACAAGTAACAATCTGGCATGTTGAAATGTTAACATTTGACACTGTGTCAATGCTAGGTCATTTTCTATATTTCATGGTATTCAAACTAATTGATCAAAGCACTAAGCTGCATGTAATGTGGGATGAATGAATTTGAATAATTGAACAATATTTCAAGAAATGTGGTGAAACCTGGTGAAATGACCCACATATATGTATCATTGTATGCATGTATTTGGGTTAAGAGTCATTGATTGTAAAATGTACATGTATATGCTCACTTTCTCTAACAAATGTTTTCTTGAAGTGATACAAGTTTTCTACTCCAAGAAAGAATGTAAAACATGCTTTTGGCCCTCATGGAATATGTATTCTATAAGCAGATAATTATTAATACTTATTCTAAAATAAAGCAGAAATCATTTGAAAAATAAATGCGAAATACAGTTGAGGTTTCATATAATAAATATGAATGTACAGTACTTACTGAGTAGATTTCATAGATGCCTTTGCGCCCTTCATCACACTCTCTCCTTACCCAATGTCTGTTGAGGTAGGAACACATGCCATCCAATACCTTGCTGGAGAATTGGTAATCTTCCCATTGCTTTGTGTAGTATGTCAATACACTCTCATCCATAAGGTCAGAGCCATCCTAAATATATGAAATATACATGAACATTTGACAGTTCTGAAAGGAGCTCCTTTTGGCCTGAATTCACAAAGGTGGTTTTGAATACCATCAGTTGAACCCTTGTTTTATGCAGATTTCCTTAATACATGTACGGTAAATATTGCTTAATACAGTAACAATCTTTTTTTTTTAATTCAATGCTTATGCACACTTTTTCACATTGCACTAAATTGATGCTTGTTGCCATGCTATTTTATTCAGGAGTCCAACAGTGGACTCATTCATTAATAGCAGGAAATTGCATAGACTCCAACAGATAAGGAGTAAGATCCTGAATCAAACATGCAATTAACTTTAAGCTTCAAAAGAAGTAGAAATATACATGTACGTGCAGATTTTATGTTAGTAAAACTGATTATGACCTACATCAAACTGATTTTAGAATTTATAAAAAAAAATTATAAATAAAAACTAAAAAACATTGGCAAATTACATTCCAGTTTTTAAGTAATGATTTCATGAGAAAGTCTTCAAAATCAAGGTTAAAAGAAAATAAAACCCAAGAAGAGAGTCAATCTTATTGGAAATAGTGAGGAACAATTTAAAACAAGTTTCAACAAAATCGGTTATAAAATAAACAAGTTATGGATGTTTTGAAAAGTCTTGTTGTACTTTCTATGGGGATCTCAAATTGGCAAACATATTTCAAAATGGCTGATTTTGTAGACAACTCTCCATTTGATTTGTACACAAATTTTCAGATTTCCCCATTTTACATATTTCACATTATCTCCCCTGACCTTCACATATATGTGATGTGAATTATATATTCCCATGACATAAAGTTGTGCTCAGAAGGAGGCAAGATGCAATTTGAAAGATGAGGAAAATCTGAAAATTTGTGTACAAAACAAATAGAGAGTTGTCCACAAAATCAGCCATTTTGAAGCACGTTTGCCAATTTGAGGATCCCATACAAAGTACAAGAGCTTTCAAGCTTCCACAACTCGCTTATTCTATAACCAATTTTGATAAAACAAGCTTTAGATTACTCCTCTCATTTTATAATTTCTGATGAGATATTTTCTCCTTGTATTTTGGTTTCCTTTAATTATCACCATATCATCACAGATCTTACAATTTAACGAAACTCAGTGATGCCATGATATCTAAGCTGAAAATGATTACAGTGAAATTACCAACACAGACAAGCGACATGCATGTGTGACCATACATGTATGTTGTCACTGGAAAAAGGCCCAAACATAGCTGGATAAAAACAACAATTTTTAATGGAATAATTTTACATTTTCATTAATCTGTACTACAAAACATGGAGTCATTTTATTTTGGATTCTGTTCAATCTTATTTTGATAGTCTTACCACAACTGGCATAAGGTACACGATGATGAATTTGTAAAGTTTTTTAGTCAAAGCAGGGTTCCCACAGAAATTTGAAAACAGAATTCCATGACTTTTCCATAACTAAATTGCTGCTTTACATGACTTGCTTTCTGGCATGGTTTCCAAAATCAGGCACATTATGATGGCCTCCATAACCTCCCCTCACAGCCATCCATTCCATCAACTATGACATGTACATCTACATGTATTCTGTTTCTGACCAGGGTACAGTACCATTTTCGTTTCACCAACATCAAGATTCAAAATTGTCTTGAACACAAACTCATGTCATTTCTTGAACTGACAGATTTCCATGAACTATTTCCAAATTTTCAGAGCATAGCATGCAGATCTTGTCACAAAAGTGAACTATACAATAGATAATGTCAAATCATCCAGGCATATTCGTGAAATTAGGATCATGAATTCACCTTTACTACAAAACTTCCACATAAAAGTCATGGAATTCTGTTTTCAAATTTCTGGGGGAACCCTGAATTATATGAAGATGAAACACTTTACCTATGTCACACATGAGCCAATTATTACAAAAGTTTAAGTTTTACATTTAAGTTTTACAAAAAGGTGACATGAAAAAAAAGGCTAACAAAGATATCTTCATCCTAAAATTCTCAACATAGTGCTGCATTTCACTCTACATTACAAAAAATGAGGCCATTTGTGATACAACTTGAGGACACCAGCTAAATAAACAAGTGTATTTCTCTATATGCTCCCAAAATAATGAGGATATCTTAAAAATTGGACATTTGATGCCTATTTTGGTATTTCATTAGACTTCATTTTCAAGTAACTTTTCCAGAGAGGACACATTATTTGATGCTAAAATAGCAATTGAAACATCTTGTGTAACTAAGAGATTCAGAACCTTTTGAATGTATTGTGTTCTGATAGCCATGCTGGTAGTGCTTGATCAGTTGTGACTTGATATGTCAACTAATTGCCATGGATGTTGAGTAAAATTGTACAAAACTTAAAATTTAATTTCTCTAAGAACAACTAAGAATGCAAAACTGGTTACAAAATGGGACATAATTAAAAATACATTGACTGGTTGGCATCTTATATCATTGCAAATAAGAATAGAATTTTCTGTAGTCTGGTTGTCCAAATTTAATGTCAGGAGCCATCAATTTATTCATGACCATGAGTATTTTGAGTGAGGAATGTGGATTGTGGCTTTGTTAATTATACATTTATTCACAAAACCCTTTTTCATTAAATGTTATTTCAAGTTCAACCTTGCTAGACCTAACACTAAGTCATCTTGGATTTTTGAACATACATGTACAGACAACTGACTGGTCTTGTAACTAACCCTAGTAGTGTATCACTTGACCCTTTAAACCATGGTTTAGACACCAAACTCATATTCCCCAGACAGATATTGAACAAACTATGTCCTTTTATTTAAAAAAAAAGTAACAGACATTTTGTACTCCATTTTTGGAAACCATCTTGGAATTTTGAACATACTAGACCAATAAGTGTCATTGTAACTTGTCCTTATATATAATTTGACCCTTGAGACCATAGTTTAGACACCAAAATCAAATATCACCGATGGATATAATTAAGTATGAGAGAACTTTGCGAAACACGACAAAACGGAAAGCTGCCATAGCCATGAGGTACATGCATTCCATGACTTTTCACAAATTTTCCAAATTCCCTGACTTTTCCCTGACTTTCCAGGACCACAAATTTTTCCAGGATTTTCCATGATCGTGGGAACCCTGTCAAAGATTCACATGAGAATGAAAAAGGAATAAAGCGAATATATCTTCAGTAAAAAAAAAATCACACTAAAACTGATGAATCACTAGATCCTGATTGTAAATTACAAAATTACAAATCAATGCAAAAACATTCATTAAAAGGAGAATACTATTTGAGATGTTGTCTTTACTTACTTGTCTTAGGCTCACAAGATAATCTCTAAGAAAATCCCGAAGTCTTTTGTAGAGTTCTAGGCCCACAAATTGTGCGCCACCTTGCACTGTTCCCTTTTTGCTCTTAGCTGAACTTGTCCTAGCCTGCTGAAGCTGATTAACATTTGTACAGTAGTTATATACATAGCTGAATGCGTAGAGACAATTAAGGACAATATGATGTGAATGTATCGAACTATTGAATCTGTACAATTTCAAGGAATTGATGGAAAAAAATCACTCCAATCTGATCAGTAGAGAGCAGTGCACAATCATTCCATGGGTTGCATCACTTGCATGATAATAGTACAAGTACATATACATGTAGGTCATTGCTTACTGGTAACATCACAGTACATTCAAGCTAATTGAACGTAGTTGCAAATTTTTAATGAGAAAATCTTCAATATCAAGCTTAATTGATAACATATCATTGTAAAATTAAATCTGTGAAATTAACATAAACCTAACTTGGTTAAATCCTTAAATCTAAACTGGAAAACAGTTAAATTGATGAGGAACACAGATGTGATGTGGATCAGTGCAACATATAGAGCTGGGCAATATTTTGATATTAAAATAATGTTCAATTGAAAAAAATATTGAATATTCGTTAATGGTTTTGTGAATATATGTTGACATATCGCTGTAACGAGATATGCACAAAATATTGTTGATTATGAAAAGCTGCTCTGTATTGCCTTAAACCAACTCAGATGTTTGTCAGCTGGTACACAAATGCCCGCTTTTCATGGACAAGCACAGATGTCTGGACAAAGTTACCCCGACCTGCTCCACTGTACCTTCAACCAAAATACTCCTGGTCAGAGTAACTCTGTCCAGATGGGCACTACCCCAACCTTTCCACCGACTGGGCTTCCTTGGACCCTTCCTCCGACCAAAACAGCTAGAGGTCTGGGTCATGAAAAGATTAAAATCTTTAGAATTTCAATCCATGCATAATAGAATTTAACTTCAACTAGGAACTCACTTCTGTCAATTTATTGCTATTTATAATACAACAGTGTTGTATTATTAATAGCAATAAATTGTGGGCAGTATTGTAAAAATTTATTTTACAGGCTTTAAAGAAAATTACAATGTTTCAACTTACCCCATGTTCCAACTAACCCCGGTCTCCCCTACTGTTGATTAAATACCATGGTCAGGGATCGAACCCCGAACATTATAAAGAATTTTCAGACTCGGATATTTTGCTGGCAATAATCAACTAACATTGGAATAAAAAATCGACCAGCACTAGTACCATCATTTGTAAAAGTTTAAGACCATCTAAAAATTTGTGTAACACATTTATACAATGTACTGTAAAAGTCTCATTAAGAATTGGCCTATATCATTTGTTGGTGTTGATTCTGTGTTTGATTATAAAATGATTGAAGGAAAATCAGAGAGTAGAAAGGAATTTTCCAATAGCTTGACTAATCCTTTTATTTCCAAGAAGTATTTTATTTCAAGATTTATTTTTAATACAAGAATTTAAAGTCAAGGTTGGAAAATTTCTTTAAACAAATTTTCATTTAACCATTCATATCAAACACAGAATGAACACCAACAAATATAAGCCATTCTTTAAAAATAAAACCACTACGGTATATCACAATACACACAAATTTTCAGGTGGTCTCATGGAGTTGTGGTCTTAAGGCCACCGCACACCTTACGACTGTTCGCGATCCGATATTTGAACAAATCGCATTTTTCCCATTTTCCTAAGATGTGAATGGACTATCATTTTATTTGAGGTTAAAATTAATTGAAAGAATAGTATTATAACCATTTAGAAAGACTGCAAGCCTTATTTTGGAGTAAAGGCCAAATTAGTTTCAAATTGTAACAAATATTACGACTGCTATGACATCATTACGACTAGATATTAAATTTGCTTTCATTCTAAGAAGGATGATAACATAGTCATAGATTTGATCATAGCCTTAGGTATTCGTACAATGATTTAGAACATTACACTGTAAGATATTTTACGTCTCAATACTAGCATCAAATTCTACTACATTTTATTCTGAAATCAGGTCGCAGACCAGTCGTAAGGTGTGCGGTCGCCTTTAAACTTTTGCAAGTGGTATTAAAGTAGCATTGTTGCTTGCAAAAGACAAGACATCTAGCAAGACATCTAGCTGGATGTCTTACTTATTTTGCATCATCAATTACATGGACACAAAACTGAATCATAAATATTTTCTTATTTTGCATCTTATTTTGATGACAGCTCCAATGATATTTGTTAATATTTCTTTATTTATAAAACTCAAGTTACTGTTGGGTTGGAATTTCAATTTATATCTCCTACATGTAAGCATGGATGATATCACATTATTAAATCATTGTACCACAAATGGTCATTCATATAATACTCTGAAATATTCGCCTGCAAAATTATCTCCAATGCATTCTATGTGTAAATATAATTTTGCATCAACATTTGTACTTTTGAAAAGCATGATAGAGTACCATTTTTCACCATATATCTTGCAAGGAGGGAAATAGGTACACATACAATGAGATTGGGAGAACATGTATAGTAATTGCAATACTTTGAAACGATTTATCGCCCATTCGGACATTCATGTAGCAAAACATGACCCGATCTCAATCATGCTCATCTTAAAACATAATCACAATCTCAGAGAATTACATACTTTCACAATTCACAACATTATTTTGGGAATGAGTCTACATGACATCTCTGAGAGGTGAGTAACTTGTCTAGTAGATGGATGCACAATAGTCTACAACAGAATCAACATTTTTGTGCTGGGGAAAGCAAAGGATACGAGTACAGCTCCATGTAGCGTTTCTTGGGCATTGCTTGGCTGGAGTAGACCTGTTGAATACCTGCTCTCAAATCATCCCATATCTGATCTAAGCTAGTTAGTTTCAACCCATGAGGGTTTGGACCTCTATTTGGTCTGTTTGACATTTCTGTGGAAAGTTTTCAGAGGTTCTTGGAAAAGTTGCCTTCAGTATAGCAATGTATCAATCCTCAGTATAAAATATCGCTCTTGCGGAGAGTGCAGTTATAAAGTTGCATTTTAAAGTTAATGACTGATTACAAGATATGAAGTAATATCACAAGGAAACTAAATGGTGAATAACTACCATTTATAAGGAACCTGTTGCAAATGCATTAATCTAGTCTGCTGGTTGTAGCCTTGGAGCTAGAACTTCAGTCTCATATGCTGATGACATTGTTCTGAAAATAAACAAAACCAACAAAATTATTTGCATTTTTATTGTCAAATTTTCAAATATGAAACGTTCTATTTGATTAATTCTAGAGTGAGTCAATAGTGAAAACACACTATGGCTCAATGATATCAAAATGGGCGAATGCCGTATATGTAGGTCCAGGCAAAAACAAGGATCATCCTAGAAAATAAGAATGTCCTCATAAAACCAAAACAAATCATGCCCTGGTGAACTGAGATAGAGTCTAAGGCGCTAATGCAGTTTTGCACAGGTCGACTTCAAGCAAATTTCCCCAACACTGACTTCCTGCCAAAAAATACATGAAGGGCGGATCGGCCCCCGAAAGGATCAAGACAGCCCTCAAAATTCTGAACAAGTGGAGCACCTCTGGCAGTCTCACTTGCATTCAATATAGCAGCAGTGCTGATTTTGAAAACTACTAGTATAAAATAATTATTCACAAAAAACACCATTTACATAACGATACAATACTATGTTCATTGACAATAAATGACATTTGACCTTGATCATGCAACCTGAAACTTGTCAGTGATTACCCCTATATTCGTTGACCTTAAATGACCTTTGATCTTGATCATGTGACCTGAAACTCGCACAGGATGTTCAATGATACATGATTACTCTTAAGTCCAAGTTTCATGAATCAGATCCTTAAACTTTCAGAGTTATGATGGTAATTCAACAAATACCCCCATCTCTGCCAAAATTCTTTGATCCTAAATGACCTTTGGCCTTGGTCATGTGACTTGAAACTAAGGCAAAATGTTCAGTAATACTTGATTAACCTTATGTCCAAGTTTCATGAACTAGGTCCATTTATTTTTGAAGTTATGCCATTGGGTCATTCCATCTGGATTCACCCAGTGGTTGCACCCGACCGTCTCAGAATTTGTTGTAATTTGGTACACATAAAATTCACCATGGCCCAAGCACAAAACAAAAAAAAATTAGTCCAATCGGTCCATCGGTTCTCACGCTACAGCCCGCCCTTTTCTCCTTGTTTTGACAAAAATGGGCGTGACCTTCAATGGCAATTGCGTCGTAACGTGTTGACAAATTTTCACGAAACTGGTACCATTTAATAGGAAATTCAGAGAGGAATCCAAAACATGCATCAAATAATGTATTGGAGCAATCTATAAGGTAAATCTTTGGCCTTTACAAGGCAAACCTTTGGCCTTTACTTCGACCTTGAGTTTGACCCCCGGTACTCGACCAAAAAAGTGGTAGCCATGTGCCGTGGGAGACACAACAATTGGAATGCCTCTGGCCGTCTCACCTGCATCACGCAATTCAACATAGCAGCAGTGCTGACTTTGAAAACTACTATAACTCGCACAAGATGTTCAGTGATACTTGGTTACTCTTATTTCCATGTTTTATGAACTAGACCAATACATTTCCAGAGATAGGAATAGGATGGTAATTCAACAAATACCACCAATGTGGCCGAAATTCATGGACCTCACATGACCTTTGACCTTGATCATGTGACCTGAAACTTGCACAGGATATTCAGTGATACTTGATTACTATTATGTCCAAGTTTCATGAATCAGATCCAAAAACTTTTAAAGTTTTGATTGTAATTCAACAGATACCCCCAAATCAGCCAAAGTTCATTGACCCTAAATGACCTTTGACCTTGGTCATGTGACGTGAAACTCATGCAGGATGTTTGGTGATACTTGATTAATCTTATGTCCCAGTTTAATGAACTAGGTCCATACATTTTCTAAGTTATGACATTTCAAAAACTTAACCTCAGGTTAAGATTTTGATGTTGATTCCCCCAACATGGTCTAAGTTCATTGACCCTAAATGACCTTTGACCTTGGTCATGTGACATGAAACTCTAATAGGATGTTAAGTAATACTTGATTAACCTTATGGCCAAGTTTCATCACCTAGGTCCATATACTTTCTAAGTAATGATGTCATTTCAAAAACTTAACCTTGGGTTAAGATTTGATGTTGACGCCGCCGCCGTCGGAAAAGCGGCGCCTATAGTCTCACTCTGCTATGCAGGTGAGACAAAAACCGGGGGCCTTGGAGTGGACTTATTGTAAAAAGGAGGGTTCTCAGAATGGGTTTTAGAACAACAAATGTTCTTGAAAATGAGAGTCCTTGGAACAGGTCGCCTGCGTGTGCATCCCTATGCTATGGAATGGGCATACGTGTATGCGCTCGCACAGAGGCGATAGTCGGACAGCGCTCTGCGGCCGCTTTTCACCAAAATTGCAGCTCATTGTGGGGGATATGCGACCAGAAAGACGTTATGAAAAATATGCGAAGGCCGAAGCTTTGGAGCGGATTTCTCTCTTCTTTTCTCTCGATAAGAAAATGCTATGCTTCGGAGTGGCTTTCTTAGAATCATGCCATGCCCTGGAACAGAAATTTGAGTGTAAAAATGGGGGTCCCCTCCGCGGCTCATACCCACTATGCATTATACCAAGTGCCCCCCCCCCCCGGTCTGTAGTTTGAGACTGTCTTTTTTTAAATCACTCGGTCACTCTCATCTCAAAATCAATTGAGAGTAAGACCTAATGTACTGTCACTGACATTGATCAGAGATGCCAAGTTCAAAGACCAGCTATGCGTGAGATTTTCTGTGAATCTGAGTGAGATCACAGACATTGTGTACAATGTATATGGGGATAGGCTGTGATAGTTGCGTGAGACACCCATGGGTTCAAAGAATCTCGCGTGCGAAGGAATATCAGTCGTATGCACGCGACACACACGACACAGTTAAAGTTTGCTGGGCTTTTGCCCACATAAATTATTACTTAAAATTTTATATATCACATTCTGCTATGACATTTACCGAGTCATTTAGATCCTTCCGTGACTTCTCCTTGAAGTTTCTTTTAAAAAACATGTATATTTTCTTGATCTTTAGTAACCCAGGGAACTCCCGCCCGCCCAGGATCTTACGTGCAATTTGGCATACTCACCTGACAAGCGTGAAGTATGGTCAAAATAATTCTCAGAATAAATAGTTAAAACAGAAATCAAGCACTTACCACGATTATATGGATGATGGTCTAACGAGTGGCAGTTTTTCTGACATCTGGGCACAGACTGAAACCTCAAAAAACGAAAAGTTCTCTCCTTCTACCCCCGTCTCGATCGGCAATTTTTGTTTTGAACTGTAACAAAATGGCTGATCGAAACGGGGGTAGGAGGGAACTTTTAGAAAAAACGAAAAGTTCTCTCCTTCTAACCCCGTCTCGATCGGCCATTTTTGTGATGAATTGTAACAAAATGGCCGATCGAAACGGGGTAGGAGAGAACTTATAGTTTTTTGAGGTTCCAGTCTGTGCCAAGATGTCAGAAAAACTGCCACTCGTTAGACCATCATCCATATAATCAGGGCAAGTGCTTGATTTCTGTTTTAACTATTTATTCGGAGAATTATTTTGACCATACTTCACGCTTGTCAGGTGAGTATGCCAAATTGCACGTAAGATCCTGGGCTCCCGCCCGAGCGCGAGTTCCCTGGGTTAGATCTTTAGTGAAGATTTTACGGAGATGAAATCTGCTCAGCGCAGATATCAATTTTCGCCTAAAGACACGACAAGGGAAAGACTAGGCACCTACACTACTTCTACACGCAAATCGACGCAAGGCATCGACGAAGTCCGTGAAGTGTCCAATCTTTTCATTGTATAGACTTTGGGATACCGTATACGTATTATTGACGTTCGTTAAAGCTTGTACTGCTGGTTTCTTTCCAGGCACGTATATTATTTTCATTTTTTTTTATTAGTAATCTTTTTAAATTCATTGCAAATAAGTGTTATCATCACCAATAATAATCTTTAATTACGTTTCTGAAGGTATTTCATTCATTGATGCCCATAATTAGTAAATTAATTACAAGGATTGCGCATTCAAAGAATTTAGATACAGTTATAAAATTACAGAGGAGCTGAAATACTGAATCAAGATTGTGAAATTATTAGCGCCACCAACGGGCTTCCTTGTATTTCCGTGGAAGAGACAAGTGAAGTCACTTTCGAGGCCGAGGTAAGCGAAATTTGCTTTTTTTTTAATGATTATGATTTTAAAATAATTTCCTATTTGTTGCCCCATGGCTACTTACCGGCAAGAGCCCCGGTGCGTAGCGAGAACGAGTTTCGTAAAATATTACTTCAGCAATGAAGCGATGTTTGCCGACTACATCGAAATCCAGGGTCAAACACGGTCTATATCTATTGTATGAGGTTAATAGTAATAGTATGTGTGAGTGGCGTGAGAGAGAGATTTGAGGGGATGAACTTACTGCGGCAGCCCGAACACGTACTGTCTGAAGACGTGTCGGGGTCCCCGGGGCAAGGGATGAACAAGAGTCCAAAATGCTTGAGTCTCACGCATAATGCGTGAGACTTGGAAGGCCTAGCTCTGATTGACTGACCTCAGCTCACTCAGTTTCACCCTCAGCCATTGTCAGCAAGAACGCAATTGACAATCAACATGAAAAATCGACGGGATCACATGTACATGTAATGTTATCTAGATCTACACGACAGAACAATCGAACTGCTGCGCTCTCTCTCTGTACCGTACTCGGCTCTGAAGCCTTGAAGGGAGTGTAGGCTGTAGCTGACGTCTGAGCTGCTGAGCACAGCTACAGCCTTGTCGACTCTCTGTAATCTGTGAGTGACTCAAAAAGATCTGTCGCACTTATTCATTCAGCTCAATGGAGTTCTCCAATTCAAAACTTAATAAACCACAAATTCAATATCTTTTTTATTAGAATATTTAGCATAAAAGAGGTCTACGTTATATTACCTTAACTTTCGTTGATTGAATGATGGAACTGTGAAGAAAATGTTGTTTTTTAATAGTATCAATGTTGAAAAATCACCGGTATTCGGACGTCTGTTAATGTTTTTAATGCGTGCAGCACCGTGCACATAGCGGTCCGGTATATGGTCCGCACATAGCTCGCGAGTGAGCGCGCACAACAAATGATACATAGCGCAATTTCCTGGTAATGCACATGTAAAGGTCCATAGCTAAATCTAATTCGTATGCATGCTGCGAGCATAAATGTCTATATCTCTAAAATATGAATGTGAGGCTTTGTGAACACTGCATAAAAAGAATTTCCATTGCATTTCATTATTCGATTTCCCTAGAATTTGAATCAAATGACATTTATAGTGTCTATAAATGACAAAACTTTAAATCAAGTTTAGACGTACATAAAGATAGTCTTACATTTAATTTGTTTTTGTTCACCTCCACGATCAGCAAGGGTCCCATGGTGTAATGGTTAGCACTCTGGACTTTGAATCCAGCGATCCGAGTTCAAGTCTCGGTGGGACCTCTTTATTTTTTTTTATTCCTCTTACAAATGTTTGTTTATTCTATTTACTATAAGAAAAACATCTATATATTATATTTTCCAAAAAAAAAGAGGGGTAGTATTTGTAATTACTTCCAGCGCATAGCGATCTCAACTAGTGATAACCCTTACAACCCTTACAAGGTACAGTATTAAACAAAATAATGCGAGGGCAAATCGCCTTTTTTTTGGGGGGGGGGGGGTAAAATCACTAAAATGTTACTTTTATTGCAAGCTTGATTATAAAAAATCAAAAGCACGAGCTGAGATTTACTCCGGGGATTAACTATCGATAAAATGACTGGGTAGGTACACTGCTTAAATCTATTGGGGTAACTAGGCCTACGCCCCCCCCATCGGCTGGCAAAAAAAAAGAAAAAGAAACAAGGTAGAAAATGAGAAAGAGGGAGAAAGGAAGAGGAATGTAATGGGGAAGAGTATGGTACATTATCATTAGCGTATCGGGGGGGGGGGGGGGGCAGAGGGGGTAGACTGCTCCCCGGCCTGCTTGTCAATTTTTTTTTCTAGTACGAAATCCTTTATTTGTGGTTGAAGACCTTTTTTTGGCTTGTCAATTTTTTTGGCGGACGAATTATATATCATATTAAATAAATATTTTTTTCATAACTTTTTAAAACATAATTTGATAGAGGGCCTATGCGTTCATTATTTAGTGTTCGCATTGTCTGTTTAAAGGACAAGTCCACCCCAACAAAAACTTTGATTTTTAATTAAAAGAGGAAAATCAAACAAGCATAACACTGAAAATTTCATCAAAATAGTAATAAAGTTATGACATTTTAAATTTTCGCCTAATATCACAAAACAGTTATCTGCACATCCCGGTCAGTATGCAAATGAGGGAACTGATGACATCACTTGCTCACTATTTCTTTTGTATTTTATTATATGAAATATTCTAATTTTCTCCCTATTGTCCTGTGAAACAAAGTTTTATTTCTCCCTGAACATGTTGAATTACCATTGCTTAACATGTTATGGTTTAGTCAAATTGTCGAATCTGCAAAAAGTGAAATAATGTTTAATTCGAACCCCCAAAAAAGAAGAAAGAAATAGTGAGTGAAGGACATTATCGATGCGCTCGTTCGCATGTGACTAAATTATTGTGCAAATAACTATTATTTGAAAAATAAGCGAAACTTTAAAATGTCATAACTTTCTTATTTTACATCTGATTTTGATGAAATTTTCAGCATTGTGCTTGACTGATTTTTCTCTATTGATTGTCATGAGGTGCACATGACCTTTAATGAGATCCTTTTGGACTAAAACATCCAGTTTTCAAGTTAATAATGCCTCATCGCACTGCGAGTTATTATTGTTTTATGTAGTGCCCAGAAGCCTACCCCCCCAAAAAAAAAAAAAAAAATAAATAAATTTTTAGTCTAGAACCGCACCTGAACTAATTCATTTTTTCCTTTCAACTTACCTTTTGGTTATTCCAGTATACATTATTTCATTTCCCGCTATTCCTTGTTTTTCCCTCTTCTACTCATCATACTAATATGTATTAGTATTTCAGGGTGATTTTTTTTTCTTTCACATGCACATTCTTCTCTCCTTCCTTTTCCCGTTTTCCTTCTGTTTTCTTATCACTTTTTCCCTTTCCCTTTGCTTTCCCCCTTTCCTCCTTTTCTTTCTTTCTTTCTTTCTTTCTTTCTTTTCTTTTCTTTCTTTCTTTCTTTCTTTCTTTCTTCCTTCCTTCCTTCCTTCCTTCCTTCCTTTCTTTCTTTCTTTCTTTCTTTCTTTTTTTCTTTCTTTCTTTTTTTCTTTCTTTCTTTCTTTTTTTCTTTCTTTCTTTCTTTCTTTCTTTCTTCCTTCCTTCCTTTCTTTCTTTCTTTCTTTCTTTATTTCGGAGAACCCTTCTGAGATAAAAAAAATCATGTTCGGGATTTTTATGAATCTCTCGACACTCGAAAGCCAACTGACAAGAGCGCCACCAATAGTTTACTTGTAAATATCAAGACGCTTGATCCGTCCTTATCAAAGGACCTTGAGAATCAAATATCTGTAGTAGAACTTGATAATGTTGTCAAGCATGCTAGGCAAAAATAAGTCTCCTGGTATCGATGGACTTACCTCTGAATTTTATCATGTCTTTTTACCCATCCTGAAAGATGATTTTCTCGAAGTTCTTACCTCCTCTCTTGAATCTGGATTTTTACCACACTCTTTCTTGTAGGAGGGGGGTCATTATTTTATTCCCAAAAAAGGAGACCTCGCTGATATTTCAAATTGGCCTCCCGTCTCCCTCCTCAACACAGACTACAACATTTTTGCTAGGCTGCTTGCCAGTAGGCTAAAATCATGCATTGATCATGTTATTGGAAGAGACCAAAGTTATTGTATCCCCGGTCGTTCTATTTATGACAACATTAATCTCATTAGAAATATTTTGTTCTATGCAAACACTAATAATATTTCTTTGGCTGTATTGAACTTGGACCAGAAAAAGGCATTTGATAATGTAGATCACGTTTATTTGTTCAATGTTATGAAACGCATGGGCTTTGGAAGTCATTTTATATCTTATAAACGAATTTTGTATAAAGGGGGTGAAAGCCTTATTAAAGTGTGTGGATCCCTGACAGCTCCCTTCCCCTTTGAGAAAGGAATACGACAGGGATGCCCTCTATCAGGGTTGCTATATACTCTCGCCATTGAGCCTCTCTTGAACTCACTGAGAGAGAACGTGTCAAAACATGCATTAAATATCCCTGCTGTGTAGTATCTGCATATGCAGATGATGTATCGATATTTGTCACAGTCGATGCTGGTTTCAAATTAGTTGAACAAACTTACAATGTGTTTAGTGTAGCCTCGGTTTGCTGCATGTTTAAATACAAAGAAATCTCAAGGCCTTTGGGTCGGCCGTTGGAAACTTGGGGGCGGAATGATAAACCCCTTAACTTTTCTTGGAATAGTGAAGGTCTCCCTTTTTAGGAGTTCATTTAGGGAACACGTTTAATTATTGTAAACAAAACTGGGTTAATTGTAAAGAAAGACTTAATAAGACTTTCATCTCGTGGTCTCGTTTATCGAACTCACTCTCATTTAAAGGCAGGGCATTGATTGCAAACCAGCTCGCTGATTAAAAAATATTTCATGTTCTTATTGCAGTTCTTTCTCCTCCTTAAAATATATTAAACGAACTTCAGAATTTAATTGTGAACTTTATCTGGTTAAATAAGCGGCACTGGTTAAAGAAAGAAGTGTTGTATGAAAAACCTGACGAAGGAGGGCTGGGGCTGGCTTGTCTCCAAGCTCGTGTTCTAACTTATAGAATTTCGATTATTCAACGATTTCTTTCCTTAAATTCTCATCCAGTAAACCACTTTATGGCTCATTTTCTGAGACAGTATTGTAAATTAGGCTTTGATTACCAATTGTTCTTTACAAGAATTGATCCTAAATTTTACACAAGTCTTCCAGTTTACTGTAGTGAAGTTTTGCGAGCTTGGTTGACATCTGGAGCTTGAATTGTGACACAATCCCTCTCTTTCAGCCATGCAATTAACATGCCCTTAAGTACGTAGTTTTCATATTATTGATGCAATTGATGTCGATAATTTTTTTCCGACACGCCTGATGGCATGCGGAGTGAAACAACTTCGCCATTTGATAAACCACTCAACTGGTCTTTGGATTGAGAGTAGCTGTCTCCAAAAGAACTTTCCAGGATGACTTCGACAACCATCATCGCGTCTCATCGAACGTGAAACATTACTCATTCGAACTGCACTCTCAAGTTTTCCCTACATAATATTATTTTAACGACTCAGGCTGTCAACACAAATACTCTGATCTATTGTCTGCTCCAGTTACTCCGATCAACATCCAGGCGCGGATCCAGGAGGGGGCCGAGCTGGCCCCGGCCCCCCTATTTTTTGACAACCTGCAGAAAAAAGTGTACTCTTTAACTTGAAAGTATAAAAAACAGAAAGAATAGTAAGAAAGAGTATTTCGTACCCATGATGTGTAATTTACAGCCTCTTAACGGCCGGTCCGACCCCGAAAGGAAACAAAAAAAAGGTGAGGGGAAGAATTGGAAAATATACTTTATATCAAAATTTTCGCTCGCGCTTCGCGCTCATGTTGCCTGTGTAATGAATCCCATTCAAGAGGATTAAATTGCACTTATATATCCAGTTCTGAAATCAATTTTCACACAATATTTTAGCTCGCACATCCGAAGCTTTCATTATTTTGTTTGATTTACACAAATTGTTTATATGTATCAAAATTTTGTTTGATTTGTGAGTTACCTATCCTCTTTGGAAATTCTTACCAAATTTTGTCAAAATGCTTCTTTATCATGTCAGTATATCAAAAAATTAAGCTCGTGCTTCGCGCTCGCATTTAATAGTTTGAGACACACAGCTTGTTCTTTATTTGAATAAAAACGCACTTAGACTGTCCAGTTTTCAAATCGGAATATCATAATATACTCTCATTATTTAATTGGTGATACTTTTATCCTCTTCATTAATCACTAAAAAACAGTCCTAATTGAGTCCCTTTTTACGTTGTTATAGTAAAATTTCGGCTCGCGCTACGCGCTCGCATTGTTGAGCTGGATACTTAGCTTTTTTCATGGTTATAAAATCTCCTTAGAATCTTCAGGTCTAAGGACAAAAAATATCAAAGAATTTGAGCTCGCGCTTCGCGCTCGCATTATATGTTAAGACCACATGAGATACCTTATCTTGTTTATAACAATAAAACAACATACACTTAAAACTTTAGTCTTTAATTTTTTTTTTCAATATTCAATTTCAATTCTTTTATTTCATTTCCATTCAAAACATAATACAAAGTAATATAAAACAATACAAATCAAATACAATTTTACAGAAGGGCATTCTTACTTCGTAAAAAAAACCAATAACAGTATAATATAGAGTATAATATAGAGCATAAATGGATATTGAAATGGAAATTAGGACTACCCCTAGAAAAACCAACAAAATAAATCAGATTACAGCGGTCAATCGAGAAAAATGTTGATGAAAATATTTTCGGCCCCCCTCCCCTATTGGCGAAAGCTGGATCCGCCCCGGACATCACTCTGGCTTCTTCCGAAAATGGACTCACTGCTTCTTCTAAAGCTATCTACAGAATCTACAGGAAAGAACTATAGATCCCGGGATCTCATCAAGCTCACATTGGCATAATACTGGATTTCTCGATCCATCTACAAAAGTGAACTGGCTATCTATTTATCAATTACCAACACCTAAAAAAGAGGCTGATATTCAATACAGACTCCTTCACAATATATTACCGTCGCTCACCATACTTCATCATCTTAATACAGACATTTCGTCTTTTTGCGGATGGTGCGGAGAACAAGGAAACATTCAACATCTGTTCATTGAGGGTAAAGAAATCCAACCCTCTCTCAATCTTCTTCGTAGACTGTTGAACAATCTCCTCCCCTCTCTCAAACTTAAGTTTGACTTATATACTGATGAGCTCTCATTCCGCATGCCAGAGGGCGTGACAGAAAGGTTATCCGCCTTGCTAATTTTCTTATTATTAGTTTAAAAAGTACTATTTATTTTATGTACCGAACCTCAAATTTCACCGATCCACTTATTATTTGGTTACACGCGTACCGTCTCAAAAACAGAATACTATATGAATTTACTTATTACAAATTATGTTCCAATATCGATGCCTTTTTACGTAAATGGTGTATGAATAGATTACTTTTTAAAATTAACGAGGGCAGTATTGCATGGCTCATATAACGTTTGGTTTCACTCTGTGTTTGTAATCAACCTGATTTCACTTGAATGTTTATGTCGAACTATTCTTTTATTGTATACTTGACTTTTGTTATAATTTGTAAACAAAGTTTTCATTTAAAAAGTAAAAAAAGTCTTCCTTCCTTTCTTTCTTTCTTTCTTTCTTTCTTTCTTTCTTTCTCTCTCTCTTTCTTTCTTTCTTTCTTTCTTTCGTGAGGTAGTTGTGTGTTTTTTTTCGAGCTCCAGTTTTTCTGATTTTTCACTGATTTATATGACCATTTGGTCCTTGATTATTGTACCATTGAAATTGTGTTAGATTATAGATTAATATAGACTCGATCCTCCTTCGTCAGGTTCACCAATTTTAGTGTTTTTAAGCACATTTTCTGTTAGTTTTTGTAAGGTTTCTAGACTGGTTCGTACATGTATGGCACGCTCATAGGGAAACAATTAAATATATATTTCACTTGAAAAAAATATGTTTCTCTTCCACTAAACCATTTCACTTTTAAAAATGGTATTCCACTTTTGATATAAAAAAATATATATTTCACTTTTCAAAAAAAGTATATTTCACTTTTCAAAAAAATATATTTCACTTTTCAAAAAATATATTTCATTTTTCAAAAAAATATATTTCACTTATCAAAAAAAATATATTTCACTTTTCAAAAAAATATATTTCACTTTTCAAAAAGATATATTTCACTTTTCAAAAAAATATATTTCACTTTTCAAAAAAATATATTTCACTTTTCAAAAAAATATATTTCACTTTTCCAAAAAAATATGTTTCACTTTTCCAAAAAATTCATTTCACTTTTCAAATTTTTTTTTTTTTTTCGACGAAGAATCATTCCAATTGTTACATTTTAATTTTGAGAGAAATCAAATCCTTTCACTTTTTATATACAAATCTATATATCTGTCTCTTTATCTATCTATCTCTATCTATCTATCTATATCTATCTACATCTAACTATCTATTATTCAGGGGCCGCGGAACGGTTTTCAGAGTGGGGGGGGGACCATGCAAAAAATCACAATCATATGGTCATTTTTACGTTTTTGTACACGGTTTCGGAAAAAAGTGGGGGGAGGGCTGAAGCCCCCCTCCCCCAGTTTTCGCGCCCCCTGTTAATATATCTATCTATCTTCTATTAATCTATCCACCTATCATTTATCTCTCCAGCCATCTATCTATTTATCTATCTTTGTTATATGTATCTGTTTGAATATGTATGTCTGTTTGTCTATTTATCTTTCATACTTATATCCACTCATTTGTTTAAATAATTATGTATGTTTATCTCTGTATCTACGACAGACCATCTAATTCGTCCGCACGACGAATTAAAATCTAATTTCACTTGTTACATATTAAATCTGAGATAAAACAAATCCTTTCACTTTTGTTGGATAACACGTACGGCTGCAGTACTGAGACCGTAAGTAAATTTCGTTCTTCACGTAAATATCCATTCCTCTCGCTACGAAAAACATTTCACTCATGTTGCAAATTCATAATAATAATAATAATAATAGAACAGCTTTTGTATAGCGCATTACACCTTACAAAGGTCTCAATGCGCTTTAGAAGAAAAAGAAAGATGAGGGGTAAGCTGCTGGTAATGCTTTGGCAATATTCTTTTCAGTTAAATAAATATGTTTTCAATGCAGTTTTAAATTGCCCAATTGTGTCAACTTGCCTTAAATTTTGTGGGATGCTATTCCAGAGTTCCGGCGCAGCATGCGCAAACCCCCGTTCACCATAAAACTTTGTCTTAACAATCGGTACGTTATATAAATCCTTATGAAGTGATCTAAGATTTCGAACAGGTTCATATTTTACAAGTAACTCTGACAGATAAGTTGGAGCCATTTGTCGAAAACACTGAAAAGAGAGTAGTAAGATTCATTTCACTCAATTGCAAAAAAATACGTTCCTCTTTTTTCTCGGCCTGTAGGCGGCGCACACCATTGTTGGTGGGACGAGGACAATGCACCACGAGGTGGGCCCATAAACACAAATCGTGAAGTTTGAATTTGTCGCTGATAATACACAGCTGCCAGGGCAATCAGCTGTTGCATTCGGCCCTACGATCAATCACTAACCTTAGCACGGTCTGGCAATGCGTTTTGTAGGCATGAGGCATGAATACTTTATACATACACTATCTACGGAGCTGGATGGTCAAGGTAGAAGTGTTGAAATTTCCCTTTTCTCCCTTTCGTCTGTCTTTTACTTCATTGACATACGATGGTCATAATGATTGATGAAATGAAGCTTACAAAAAGCTACATTTCACTGGTCAACTCGCTTGTACCTGCACTGCAAAACCAAATTCTCTCCATTTTGTATGAGACATGAATGGGGGTCACCATTCTTAGAACAGACATAAAAAGTGAGTATACGGGACTGAAGTAGGGTAATGACATCATGGCCATTCTCGGCTAACACCACAGAGATGTATACTAATTACGCGTTATAAGTATCTCTATGGCCAACACCAACTTTTTCGGGCTGAGCGATGACGTCATCATCCAACTTCAGTCCCGAATACTCACTTTTTATGTCTGTTCTAAAGATGGTGACCCCCCCCCCCTTATCATGTCTCGGACAAAATGGAGAGAATTTGGTTTTGCAGTGTAGGTACAAGTGAGTTGACCAGTGAAATGTAGCTTTTTGTAAGCTTCATTTCATCAATCATTATGACCATCGTATGTCAATGAAGTAAAAGACAGACGGAAGGGAGAAAAGGGAAATTTCAACACTTCTACCTTGACCATCCAGCTCCGCAGATAGTGTATGTATAAAGTATTCATGCCTCATGCCTACAAAACGCATTGCCAGACCGTGCTAAGGTTAGTGATTGATCGTAGGGCCGAATGCAACAGCTGATTGCCCTGGCAGCTGTGTATAATCAGCGATAAATTCAAACTTTACGATTTGTGTTTATGGGCCCACCTCGCGGTGCATTGTCCTCGTCCCACCAACAATGGTGTGCGCCGCCTACAGGCCGAGAAAAAAGAGGAACGTATTTTTTTGCAATTGAGTGAAATGAATTTGCAACATGAGTGAAATGTTTTTCGTAGCGAGAGGAATGGATATTTACGTGAAGAACGAAATTTACTTACGGTCTAAGTACTGCAGCCGTACGTGTTATCCAACAAAAGTGAAAGGATTTGTTTTATCTCAGATTTAATATGTAACAAGTGAAATTAGATTTTAATACGTCGTGCGGACGAATTAGATGGTCTGTCGTAGATACAGAGATAAACATACATAATTATTTAAACAAATGAGTGGATATAAGTATGAAAGATAAATAGACAAACAGACATACATATTCAAACAGATACATATAACAAAGATAGATAAATAGATAGATGGCTGGAGAGATAAATGATAGGTGGATAGATTAATAGAAGATAGATAGATATATAAACAGGGGGCGCGAAAACTGGGGGAGGGGGGCTTCAGCCCTCCCCCCACTTTTTTCCGAAACCGTGTACAAAAACGTAAAAATGACCATATGATTGTGATTTTTTGCATGTTCCCCTCCCCACTGTGAAAACCGTTCCGCGGCCCCTGAATAATAGATAGTTAGATGTAGATAGATATAGATAGATAGAGATAGATAAAGAGACAGATATATAGATTTGTATATAAAAAGTGAAAGGATTTGATTTCTCTCAAAATTAAAATGTAACAATTGGAATGATTCTTCGTCGAAAAAAAAAAAAAAATTTTGAAAAGTGAAATGAATTTTTTGGAAAAGTGAAACATATTTTTTTGGAAAAGTGAAATATATTTTTTTGAAAAGTGAAATATATTTTTTTGAAAAATGAAATATATTTTTTGAAAAGTGAAATATATTTTTTTGAAAAGTGAAATATACTTTTTTTGAAAAGTGAAATATATATTTTTTTATATCAAAAGTGGAATACAATTTTTAAAAGTGAAATGGTTTAGTGGAAGAGAAACATTTTTTTTCAAGTGAAATATATATTTAATTGTTTCCCTATGAGCGTGCCATATACATGGCCAGTCAAGCAAACCAACGTAGTGTACAGGGCCAGCGTACCACAAGTGCAGCTGGCCCTTTGTTGAACAATGTAGGACATTTCAAAAATGTCACCCGTCACAATGGTGTAAGCTTTCAAGCTATTGAAGGGTTGAAAATGTAACGATACAATCTTATATCAATGCCTTTACTACAACTATACCCGCTAATGACGTAATATCTGCCTCTCGCATCTCTAATGGCCGCATAGCTGTGTATCTAAAATCCAAATTAAGCTGTTATCAATGCTGTCCAACAAGGCCTTGAGTATGAGGGGGCCTTTTTTGAACTAACCCCCCTTGTACGGCCCACTACTCGAGTCATTTTATCTAATGTATATCCAGAACTACCGAATTCTGTCTTGATTGAAAATCTAGCACCTTTTTGCAAAATTGTGTCCGACTGCAAACCAATACCTTTAGGATTTAAAGACAAGCGCCTAAACCATATTATGAGTTTTCGAAGGCACGTTCAAGTGTTAGTGAAACCTAACACAACACTTCCAGATAACATTAATTTTGTGTTTTCTGGTATGAACTGTCGTGTATTTATTTCAACTGAATCAGTTAGATGTTTTAACTGTGGTGAATTTGGTCATATTTCTCGCAATTGTAA
Organism: Lytechinus variegatus; assembly: GCF_018143015.1. Lineage (NCBI taxonomy): Eukaryota > Metazoa > Echinodermata > Echinoidea > Temnopleuroida > Toxopneustidae > Lytechinus > Lytechinus variegatus. The sequence continues at coordinate 17,767,317 of NC_054742.1, forward strand.
GAAACCCCAAACAAGCACAAATACTAAGCAGTCAATGACAAATGCTGCCCCAGTTTCAAATGACACGAGAGTGCGCCAGCGGGGATCCTCCCCACCTCCCACTACGGTTTCAGACCCCATCCCACCATCACCTCCCCCCTTAGCGGCAAGTACTACAATGCCCCCACCTGTACCCACATCCTCTGATTTCCCTAGTTTACCACCTCGTGATCGTGCGCCCCCTCTCACCTCAGCCACCCCCTCGCGCATTAGGAAGCCTCAATCTTCTCCACTGCACACACCTCTGACATCACCTGCTCAGCCGTCCAGCAATTCCACTACCACACCCATAGTCGTGTCCTCCAAGTCCTCTCCCCCCAAATCTATTTCTGCGTGCCCTTCGCCTGTGTGGAAAACTCCCCCATCACCTGTCCGATCTTTCTCCGAAGTTGTTTCAAAACGCAAGCAACTAACCCCCGAATCAAACGAAAACAATACTACTCTTACTACACTCAAAGCCACCTCTCCTCTTCGGAAAGTGACCAGAAAAGCTCCCTCCTCCCAAACTGAAACCGTAGACTCTCCAGCATTAACACAAGTCCTTGACTCCCAAACCCCAAATATCCCCCCTACCCCATCCTCCTCAGTTGGAGATTGTTCTACCGACACTGACTCCATGACATGGGAAGATGCCCAGACGGATGAAGACATCCCGAAGGAAGATGCACTCCCATTGACTCAAGGCCCCCTCTCCCAAGGCCAAATTGTGAAATTTCTGTCAAACGTGAAAGGGCGGAAAAAGCCTGCCCAGATTGCACGGAAATATACATCAAATATTCCAGGGCTAGTTAAACAATTAAAGCCCCTGAAAAACAGCCCCCTTGTTAAACGTAACATGCAGCAGAGGATATACAAATTGATCAGCACTCTGGAGAGCTAATTCCTTTTTACATTCTCTCCATTCATTACGTACGCTCAAGTTGTTATAGCCTTAATGGCACTGTCAATGCTGACCCTCAACCCCGGAGGATGCTCCTCCCAAACTCAAAACGCCTCCTTCCGAGTTTATGTTGAGCAAATTGCATGCAACCCTCTCGTTGTATTTTTACAGGAAACTTACCACCTTAAAGATAGCAACCCTTGCTGGAGCAACTGGTCCCATAAACCTTTTTGCTCACCCGGTATTACTCGAGGGTCAGGAGTGACAACTTTGGTCAATAATTCTCAAGTTGATATTTTATCTACTTTTATTGTTTTTGATGGTTATATATTGTATAATAAGCTCTGCCATAATAACTGTATTTATCATGTATACAACACACTTATTCCTCAATCTGATGAAAGGGCAATTAAAGCTATTAATGCCCTTAATTGTCATATCTCCACCTGTTGCGAAGATAATATTGTGATTGTGGGTGATTTTAATTGCACTGAAAATCCTGCGATTGATCGTTTGTGCACGCTCACAGAGCGCAGACCTAAACTTGTTACGGCCTTACAAAATGTTCTGAATAAATCTTCTCTTTGCGATGCATGGCGTTTTCTAAATCCAAATGAAAAGGAATTCACCTGGCAACGGCACAATCCTGCCAGTGCACAGGGCTTTTCAAAATCTAGATTAGATCGATTTTATGTACCATCGTGTCTAGTTTCTTGTATTCATATGTGTGAAATTATACCTTGTTCCTTATCTGACAACTCTGCAGTTTCTCTAACTTTGAAATTCCCAATACGAGCTAAAGGAAAAAGTGCATATTGGATTTTCAATAACACTCTTTTAGAAGACGAAAGTTACATTGACATTATTCGTCTTTTTTGGTCAGATTGGCAGAAAGAAAAAAATGACTTCCCGAATCTTGCATCTTGGTGGGATTTCGGCAAGGTTCATATTAAATCAATTACTCAAATATATAGTAAAAAATTAGTACAAAGGAAAAGACAAGCTCTCATAGAAATTAACAAAGAGATTGATAAACTTCAGAGCGCAAAAGAATCTAGCCCACAAGATAAAAATACTCTTGACGAGCATAGAAATGCATTAAACTCGCTACTGAAAAATGAAGCACGTGGAGCTCTTGTGAGGTCTCGCTTTAAATACACAAATGAAAGAGACTCATGCTCCAAGTTTTTCTTCAACTTAGAAAAAACGAATTCCTTATCAAAAAGTATATCCCGGATTCGGCTCTCTTCGGGACGTATTTCGGAGAACCCTTCTGAGATAAAAAAATCATGTTCGGGAATTTTATGAATCTCTTTACACTCGAACGCCAACTGACAAGAGCGCCACCAATAGTTTACTTGTAAATATCAAGACGCTTGATCCGTCCTTATCAAAGGACCTTGAGAATCCAATATCTGTAGAAGAACTTGATAATGTTGTCAAGCAGCTAGGCAAAAATAAGTCTCCTGGTATCGATGGACTTACCTCTGAATTTTATCATGTCTTTTGGCCCATGCTCAAAGATGATTTTCTCGAAGTTCTTACCTCCTCTCTTGAGTCTGGATTTTTACCACACTCTTTTAGGAGGGCGGTCATTACTTTACTCCCCAAAAAAGGAGACCTCGCTGATATTTCAAATTGGCGTCCCGTCTCCCTCCTCAACACAGACTATAAAATTTTTGCTAGGCTGCTTGCCCGTAGGCTAAAATCATGCATTGATCATGTTATTGGAAGAGACCAAAGTTATTGTATCCCCGGTCGCTCTATTTATGACAACATTAATCTCATTAGAGATATTTTGTTCTATGCAAACACTAATAATATTTCTTTGGCTGTATTGAACTTGGACCAGAAAAAGGCATTTGATAATGTAGATCATGATTATTTATTCAATGTTATGAAACGCATGGGCTTTGGAAGTCATTTTATATCTTATATACGAATAGACACGCATGCGCAGCGGAATGGAGTAGGAGCGCCATTTTTTAGTTCTAGTCATGAAATTTTCATAATATGACTTTTATCGCCAGGAACCATTATTTGAGGTAAAGATCGGTTTATTATATCAATATAACATTCGGTGTATCATCTGACGTATTTTGGAGGATTTTCTCCTCATGAAGAAAGGATACGATCTGAGAAGTAAATCCAGACCCGGTCAACATCAACGCAATACCAATACCAGTGCGCGTGCTAGTGCATCGAACCAACGCCCACTTCAGGTAGACCAAACGGCGCCACGTAAGCACATGAATGCCGACAAGGTGCCAGCTATGGAGGCATCGATCGCGGATCTTCAAAAATCATTCTCCGAGTTCTCTAGTCGGGTATGTGCTAAACTTGATATCATTCATACAGACCTGTCTTCAATAAAGAAAAAAGTATCGGATTTAGAAGCGGCTGCTGAGGATAATTCGGTACGAATGCTGAATCTGGAGAAAGAAAAACTGCCTCAGTTGGAAAAAAAGTTACAAGATGAGATCGACTCTCTAAAGGAAAAGCTACTACTCTCCGAAATATATCAAAGGAAATCAAATCTCTTGTTTTATGGGTTGGAAAGAAAAGAAAATGAAAATGTTATGAATGTTCTTCGTGATGCATTTATTTCGCTTGGTTTGAGTGATGAGGAAGCACAGTCCGTATCCTTGATCAATGCTCACCGTCTCCCATCAACTCGTAGAGCAACCAACACCAACGCACCAGAGCCTATCATCGCCAAGTTTGTTTACATGGCCCAAAGGAATCGGTTGCTATCTGCATTTGAAAGGAGGCCACAACGTCCAGGAAATGATCAACCCCAAGCAAGAATCAGTGTTCGCACCGACTTACCCCCAGTGTTGAAAGCTGAGAGAGGAATTCTGGCTGCAAAAGCGTACAAATTCAGGAAAGAAAACAACCTTTCAACCAAAATAGTTGTTGCCGGCACAAAAGTTATCCTGTACACCAAATCAAAAGAATCAACAGAATGGAAGCGTTACCAAGAATAAAGGAGTAAGAACCCAAGATTATTCTTGTTGCCCTAATACTAGAGCAAAGTTGTCTTAAAATAAGAATAATAATATAATGATAAGCACAAACAATTTTTCCGGAATGTTCTTCAAATTCTAATAACTCATATCCTATGTAAAATCAAACGCCTCAGTTGGATCAAAGCTCACCAACACGGTCATAGGCCTACAGACTTTAAACACAGGTGTATGCTGTTTGAATTGCTTACAAGAAACTAACCTTGTGTTAGTGTTTCTACCAAAAATCTGTAATATCGTTTAGTAAAGGAAACACATTTTAATATTCATACAGCTATAATGTTAAGGTTGAAATTTATAAGCGAAACAACAACATCCAAATCTGCATAAGTCCTTCACCTAAAGCAAAAAAAAAAAAAAAATCTCTACAATGATAAGTAAATAAAAAATATATATTGTGAGATGCATTCGCCAAAATGTGAGGACTTGTACTATGTGAATCTTTTATTTGAAATCTGTCAATTTCTACAGAGATTGCTAAATATAATATCTTCACACCTTACTATGCACTTATTATGATATCAGCCAAATGTGCAGATATTATGTGGTTTTGTTGTTTGGGGAAAGGAAAAATATTAATGTCACAATTCATATAGATTGTATAATGAAAGAATAAAACATTTTGTAAACAAATCAATTTGAATGAATTGGAGATACAGTGTGTATTTCATCTAACTACATATGAGTTTGCACGCGGTTGTATATAGCTTGCTCAAATACATCCGAGTAGGGATCTTGAACTTGAATAGTGACGATTTATGCAGATGTTAAACACATGACTATTATAAGTATACAAATGTTTCACGAAATGTGAAATATATATAATCATAAAATACATCTAATTCAATGTGGAACTTCTGTTTCAAATGTGACAACTATTGCAGATATTCTCATCAAAGCATATACTAATCATATCTCACTATATATTATCAGATCCATTCAGTCAAAAGTTGAAAATATTTGGTTGTGTTTTGTTCGAGGAAATTATTAAATTAATTATTTTGTAAACGAGGAAATTATTAAATGAATTATTTTGTAAACAACCAAATCTGAATAATTTGACAATATATCGTGAGACTCATAGATGTGAATGTTCACACGCGATTGTATTTTATTAAAATACATTCGATTCATTAGCAATCTTTTACTTGGAATGTAACGACTCTGTAGACACTTTTTTTTTTTTTTTCAATCATGACTAAAAAATAAATGTGTCTTTTTTGTATCAAATATATCTAGCTCTAGTTAAATCTTTTACTTATATGAGATCGGTCTGCAAAAGTTGTTAAACATTGGACTATCATTAGTATACAAACCATATATACAGTGAGATGCATTTGCCAAACGTGAGATATGAGGTAATATTTTATCCAAACATATATAATTCTATGTGGATTTGATATTTGAATTTTGTCATTTTCTGCAGATATTCTTATTAACATAAGATTATCATCAATATACAAAGTATATTTCAATATACGTTATTAGAGATTCAATCAACAAACTGTGAAAATATGTGGTTGTGTTTTTGTTCGAGGGATAACAACTGCTTTTAAGTCTTTATAGAACTTCAGTTAAATGCGTTAATTTCTAGATTATCTAGAAGGAAAATATTGAATATATTATATTGTCTTTGTAAACACCACAATTAAATTTCAATATATCATGAGATTCATTTAGCTAGTTGTGAAAGTGTACACTAAATCTAGCTCTATGTGAATCTTTCTTTTTTTATACTGGAGATGCGAAATGTCTGCAGATATTGTTAAAGAAGTGACTACCATTAGTATACTTCACATATTTCATCACATATTGCGAGACTCTAATATGTGGATGTATTTTGTGGATTTTTTTATTTATTATAGCTGTGTAGCGAGAATGTGAAGGTGCATACGCGAATGTAGTTTATTCACCGTGAGCTGATATCAATTGGAAGGCTCGATTTGTCATTTTATTTTATCTTGTTTTTGGCGCCTCAAGTGAAAAATTAGACTAAATCGATAAACATAGGGACGGGAAAACAAATGTTTTATGTAATCAACTTCCTGATTGCTGCAATTCACTATATGAGTGAGTTTAGGGATACCTCATTGCTTTGTTTCCGGGAAATATCAACTGTGCCTATGACGGTTTACTGGACCGTACCTTTATACATGTTTCTTGCTATCTCGGTGGCCATGTGACGTGACGGGGTGTTCCATTGTTATTAATCGGTGAATAAACTCATCACGTTGTCCATGCATTACCCGTTGCCAGGTCAGGGTAGTTTTTATAATCATTTGATCGTCCAGACATTTATTGACAAGTGAAATTTTCCCTTCCTTGCATCCACCAGCTTTTGCTGAATCAACCTGTATGCAGCCATTATGTGTATAGGCCCTATGCAACCATGCATTATGTGATTATACCACGTATATCCATTGTGGCACCACCCTTTGGTTGTACATGACATTATGTGCTAATTTATCATCATTTTCACGAACTATCCTTCTTTCAGAGGTCATGAACCAATTTTGAGAAACTTGTGTTTAATTTCTAGCTTTTAGAATTTACTTTTTTATTTTGAATACCAACACAAGTGATCGATCATGAAAAATAAAAGACTCTGAAATTTAACGAGATATTTAACAATTTGCATCTCATTAGAAATTAACAAATTAAAATTTTTCTTTGATTCTGGATTGACTCAGACCTCTAAGACACTTCGTGATGCCGATGACCAATTATATCAATATATATAAATGTATATTTTTTCGATAGGATCGAAACCTTTATTTTGTATCCTTATTATTACAGTGCCACTGATATTTCGTGTTTAAAAGGTTCCTTCATATACAAATCATGGCTGAGACACTCAGAAATAAGAGTGTTCGTTACATTTCGATTATGAATATTCATCAGATTCCGGTTGTAGGATTTGAATTCTCCAATCATCAACTCCATCATCATTGTCATCATTTTCATCATCATCATCATTATCACCATCATCATAATCACCAACAGCAAATTCTATTTCACATTCACTCATTTTTAGTTTTTTTAAACTTCATCCTCTCTTCATTTCATCACCATCTTGCTGTCACGACACAGAAAATTTACACACAAATCACATGTCATACCAATAATCTTAAGTTTTTGGTAATATTAAATATTCCTCCTGAGTAATGACATGGAAATTTTTTCTATTTTCAATACAAACAATATATCATCTGATAATAACTATTACTCAACTGAAGATTTTACTTCTAGATTTAGAGATATGGAACATAAATTCAGTTTGCTTCATATTAATGCTCGAAGTTTGAACAAAAATTTTGAGTCATTGGAATCATTACTTTTCACTTTAAACAATTTCAAATTTTCCATTATTGGTGTCACGGAAACATGGCTTCACAATACTTCACCTAACATATTCAGTTTGCAAAACTATAATCTCATTAGGCGTGACCGGGAAGAACAAAGAGGAGGAGGTGTAGCATTTTACATCAGTGAACATTTACAATTCAAAGTAAGGAAAGAAATATCATTAAAACAGAGTGAAACTTTATTCATAGAAATCACGAAGCCAAAAAGCAAAAATATAATTATTGGATTGATTTATAGACCCCCTCATGATAAAGTAAATTTATTTTGTGAAGACCTTGAAACATGCCTTCATACTATTAGAAAAGAACAGAAACAAATATATTTAATGGGAGATTTTAACATCAACCTGTTATCCCAAAATAATGAACACGATTTATTCTTACACACAATGCATTCATTTGGCTATTATCCCCATATAAATAAACCGACCAGAATTGATAACCATTCATCAACACTTATCGACAACATTTTTTCAAATATATTAAACAGAGATATTACCAGCGGATTGTTAATATCTGATATATCGGATCATTTGCCGGTTTTTTCATTTTGCGATAATGATATTCCAAAAGAAAATATACTCAAATCGACAATGTATAGAAATGAATCTCAAAATAACATTGAATCGTTTAAAAGTGATCTTGCAATAGAAGAATGGTTGGATGTATTTCATGAGTCTAATACAAACATTGCTTACACAAATTTTAACAATAAATTGCAGACATTTTACGAGAAAAATTTTCCCCTGATATCACAGGTCAAAAGAAAGAAGGCAAAAATGCCATGGATTTCTAAAGCAATTTTAAGATCCATACGTACCCGAAATAAACTTTACAAGGCATTTTTAAAGAACCCTTCTATTCAAAACAAAAATAAATACAAAACTTATAGAAATAGGCTAACCAATACAATTCGAGCTTCTCGCAAATTATATTATTCCGAGAAGCTTTACAAAGTCAAATCAAACATGAAAGCAACATGGGAGATTATAAATGATTTGATTGGCAAGAAACCAAAAACATTACCCAAAGATAATTTCACAGCTCATAATCTTGCAATAAATTCAGAAGATGTAGCTGATACCTTTAATTCTTTTTTTGTTAACTTAGGACCCTCCTTGGCAAACAAACTTGACAGAACTGATGAAAATTTTGGAAAATTTCTTCCCACACCCATTAACTCTTCTTTATTCTTTAACCCAACAAATGTTCAGGAATTAATTGAAATAACAAAAAATCTAAAATCAAGCAAATCACAGGGAATTGATAGAATTAGTACTTCCCTTCTTAAGCAGATCATACACTATATTTCCTCTCCTTTGTGTCATATTTTCAATCTCTCAATTAGCACTGGAATATGTCCTGATTTCCTAAAAATTGCAAAGGTAAATCCTGTTTTTAAAAAAGACAATCCGCATGAAATAACAAATTACAGGCCTATTTCTATTCTTCCCAGCATTTCCAAAATATTAGAGAAGATTATCTACAATAGACTTTATAAGTTTCTAGATACTTTTCATTTTCTAAATTCTAACCAATATGGATTCAGGAAAGGACATTCGACTGATCAGGCGTTAATACAAATATATGATAAAATTACAAATGCAATGGCAAATAAAGAACATATAATAGGCGTATTCATGGACTTAAGCAAAGCCTTTGACACTCTTGACCACCAGATATTACTTAAAAAACTTGAAAATTATGGAATTCGCGGAATTACACTATCTTGGTTTAAGAGTTATTTGTCCAATAGAAAACAATATGTAATTCACAATAATATTTCTTCTGATTTTCAGTTAATACAATGCGGCGTTCCACAAGGATCAATCCTAGGCCCCTTGCTCTTTTTAATATATATTAATGATTTGACTTCTGTAACACCTTTATTATCATATGTATTATTTGCAGATGACACCAACATTTTTTGTTCACATAATAGCTTAGAAACTTTAGTAGATATAATTGTGAGAAGAAATACTACACGATATACCAGATATTGCCATATTCTCAACTTTTAATTTCCGTTCGGGAATTGTTACCCAAATATTTCACATACTTGTGTATCACAGTAATATCAAACATTAATTAATACACCAATACTTCACAAACATGTGTATCGCAGTAATATCAATAAATGTCAATGCCTGCAGAGGAAGGAGAGAGTAAGGCTAAGAATTAACCACATAGGGGGAACCGGGTCACGAGTCACGTGACCAGCTGGGAGGATGGTGGCTCCACCCAGTGTCCCAGTTGCCTGGGACGGGGATCCCCCTACGAAATATCCGATAATCTTGGCCTTTCCCCGCCATTGGCTCACAGAGCTCTTGGTCATTCCATCCCCTGCATGCTTCGAGAAATGATAATGAAATTGCCAAGTACTAAAAAACAACCAAGATGCATGTCGTTTACAGGTTACAACGTCCTGTTAATAACAACCCCAACCATCCAGCCAAATATTTAACAACCCCAACCAGCCATCCATTTCTTTACAAAACCATATATCAGCCTATGAAGATACATAAATGAATCTTACTAAGCAACAAGACATGCAAACATTTTTAGCCACTCCGTGGACAACTGAAAGTCCAAACTTCCTCTAGAGTATAACCACGAGGCAATAACTTTTTACCAACCATCTGTTGGCCTAAAGTCTTGTTGATAACAACCCCAACCATCCAGCCAATATTTAACAACCCCAACCAGCCAACCAAAATATGTGTATACAACCAAGGAGTTACTCCTTGGTACAACCCCAACCAGCCATCCATTTCTTTACAAAACCATAAAATCAGCCTATGAAGATACATAAATGAATCTTACTAATCAACAAGACATGCAAACTCATTTAGCCACCCCATTGACAACTGAAAGTCCAAACTTCCTCTCGAGTATAACCATGAGGTAATAGCTTTGTACCAACCATCTGTTGGCCAATAGTCTTGTTAATAACAGCCCCAGCCATCCAGCCAAATACTTAACAACCCCAACCAGCCAACCAAAATAATATGTGTACAACCCCAACCAGCCATCCAATTCTATACCAAACCATAACATCAGCCTATGAAGATACATAAATGAATCTTACTAAGCAACAAGACATGCAAACTAATTTAGCCACCCCATGGACAACTGAAAGTCCAAACTTCATCTAGAGTATAACCACGAGGTAATAGCTTTGTACCAACCACCTGTTGGCCTAAAGTCTTGTTGATAACAACCCCAACCATCCAGCCAAATATTTAACAACCCCAACCAGCCAACCAAAATATGTATACAACCAAGGAGTTACTCCTTGGTACAACCCCAACCAGCCATCCACTTCTTTACAAAACCATAAAATCAGCCTATGAAGATACATAAATGAATCTTACTAAGCAACAAGACATGCAAACTCATTTAGCCACCCCATTGACAACTGAAAGTCCAAACTTCCTCTAGAGTATAACCATGAGGTAATAGCTTTGTACCAACCATCTGTTGGCCAATAGTCACGGTTTTCTACCAATTACATGTGTTATGTGTCATAGTAATCATGTTTTACCATTCCCGCACAGTGAATGCTAATTATTCATTCATGCTACCCATTTGTGCCCGTCTCGCATGTTATACTGATAAGATATATATATATTATTTTTTTTTTTTTCTCTCTCTCTTTCTTTTTTCAACCCTTGGGCTAAAAGAAAATCATATATCGACGGAATCCGTAAATGCACCTTAAGGAACATCAATACAGAGGAATGAGGGGTGGGAGGTGGGAAAATGTCTTTTCCGGACGGAAATTAGAAAGTGAATGACTCGATTTCATCCGCGCTGATCGCGCATTCAGAGCATTGGCGCATTTCGGATGTGTAAAATTACCGCGCACGCTTTAATGTGATACAATCCTTCCGGGTGCGCGTTTTGACCGACTTCCCCCAACAGAAGTACACGTGAACTTGACCTCCTTCTGAAGGGCAGTGAACTGGTTCATAGTCAATATTTGTTTACATACTAAAACTTGTATTCTCTCCCAATAGAATTTATTCGATAATCGAATAAACATATTGTGAGAAGTAATACTACACGATATACCAGATATTGCCATATTCTCAACTTTTAATTTCCGTTCGGGAATTGTTACCCAAATATTTCACATACTTGTGTATCACAGTAATATCAAACATTAATTAATACACCAATACTTCACAAACATGTGTATCGCAGTAATATCAATAAATGTCAATGCCTGCAGAGGAAGGAGAGAGTAAGGCTAAGAATTAACCACATAGGGGGAACCGGGTCACGAGTCACGTGACCAGCTGGGAGGATGGTGGCTCCACCCAGTGTCCCAGTTGCCTGGGACGGGGATCCCCCTACGAAATATCCGATAATCTTGGCCTTTCCCCGCCATTGGCTCACAGAGCTCTTGGTCATTCCATCCCCTGCATGCTTCGAGAAATGATAATGAAATTGCCAAGTACTAAAAAACACCCCCAAAACAAATGCCCACAAAACAACACCCATTTTTTTTTTTTTTTTTTTTTTTTTTTTGCCAATTCTTGTTCAGTTGCACCAAACTAGTTACCATTAAGCACTGACCAGAACAACTTTCGTACCAAGAAAAGAAACATTGGATAGGCACTGTTTCTGTATATCTTGCCATTTGGCAGAAAGAGGTTCTCTGTTCATTAATTAACTCCCAAGTTTATTTTCACTATTACCCATGTCCAATCAGGTGCGAGTGTCCACCCCCGCCAATATGACAGATGTGATTGCATTGTAAGGTATAACCAAACCAAATTCAAAACTATCAGCTTGGCTTAATGCCAGTTGCTAACCTTTGAGCAATTCGTGCTATTGATCTATTTAATTTATTTTCGGTGTTACTCATTCGTATAATGTTTCTCTTGTATTTCTCTTCGGTATGAGCCGAAGGTAACGTTTGGTTAAAAGGATAATGAACTAATATAAGCATGAGAAAACATTATAATAGTATGAATGCCATGGGTTGTGTAATTAAACAACACTTCCCTGCACGTCCAGTGTCTTTCCTTCGCTATTCCCAGATCAATTAAAGGAGTCGCATTCGCCAATCCTGGGACTCAAGAGCTCTCTTATTCATTCAAGTCTTGTCCGGTGAGGGCGAATTGACCCGCCCTATTGAAATCACTAATCAGGATGTCACTTCCTTCGTCTGACCGTTGGATGCCACCTCTGTTGTAGTACCGGTGTTCATGATAGTGTAAGATGTGGTTGATAAATGACGCATTGTGCATGCACCGAATCCTTCTCTTGGCATATATACTTGTTCACAGATTTCCTGACATTGTCACTAGCTGCCTGTGAGGTGATAGTTCTTTCCTGTGCATAATAGTAAGGCGTGGCAAGATGCTTGAGAAACATATGTGGCACCAAGGCCGTAGAGCTCTGGTTGAATTCAGTGAGTTGTCTCCAGCTTGTCTACTTTCTTTGGCACTATATAGCTGCCCAATCATTGAATCCATTGGATCCCACGTGAATGATTATTAAGGTTGGTATGGGGCTGTATCTCAGTCCCCCTTGGAGGTCACTCGGGCAGTTGGGAAGCGTAGTACCCCCCACGGCTCCACCAACTAGTACACCTCGTAGCCTTTAATCAGCCCCCAAGGTTGTGGTTCCCCGTGGTGACGGCCCTCTCCCGAGCCCTCCTTGTAAGCTGTCGCCAAACAGCCAGATTCTTCGAGCCCTGCAAGGAGAAACCAGAAATCTTTCCGAGTATATATTCTTTATGGTAGCCTATGCCGTACATGCATGTCAGTATGAGATAATTTATTGGTATCCAGATGTATGGATATAATATGGTAACTGTAATTATATATAATTATATCTAAGCTGGAGTTGCATTGGGACACGGCATGTAAATACCCTTAATGATATTCAAAGATAACTATCAATTGTGGTAGTGAGTTTACTGAACCTGAAAAATGACCCCAACATTTGTTCATATGAGCATTATTTATGCCAGTGGATTCTGCAAGAAATTGTGTAGTTCTGATGAATAATCAAAGTACATGTAAGCATACATTCCACGGATTTGTCTAGTCTTTTCCTTTATTTGCCTGTATTGGCGTTGCCCATGGTAATTGATCCCCGGCTTAGGTTTCATGTTTCCACAAGATTCGATTCATTTAAATGTACCAGCTCTCAGCTCTGGCGATATAAACTCATGTTGACGGCAATTACTCTGATATATCTTTAAGTTGAAGTTAAATTGGCACCTGTAATCACCCATACTTCTTTTTACTTTGGACTTGCGTTGGGACATGTAAAATAACCATAGTTCCTTCTCTGGTTGATTTGTCCTGGATCATGTTAAAAACACCTAATTCTCTTTAAGCCGGAGTTGTATTGTGCGTGTAAATACCTTAATTGTTTAATTTGGTGTTGCATGTAAACTATACACATTCCATTGACATAAAGAACTTTCGCCAGAAGCATGCCTATTTAAACTTAAGGCCAATTAAGATTTCCTTGCTCTTCTCATGCACGTAGCTCCCGACTACCTATCTCTGTTTTCCAGTTATCAAATTTATGATTTTTTTTCTTCTTTTCTTTTTTTTCAGCCTTTATAATTTTTTTTAATTTATTTTGGCATGTTAAGCAATTTATTTTAACTAATAGTTGTAGCAGAAGAGTATTATAATCAACAATATTCATACACTGTTTATAACCTCTAAAACTACAGAAATGAGCCAAATTGCAGACGCCTTTCTTTTATTTTTTTATGTTCCCTTTTTTTTTCATTTATTTTCTTTTTCTTTGCATCCCGCCAATATTAAAGGTATTGTTTAACTTTGCGGGCTGCCGATTTAAAAAATTTCTCAAACCAAGATGAAATATGCGTACAAGTGCATGTATTACAACTAATAAACCCTAAAAACAACCATTATTGAGAATGAAAAGCTAAAACTACAAGACAAACCCCGATTTTTAAAATAGGCGTCTTATAGATGCTTAAATAGTACGCATAAGTGTATGGGATGAAATTAAGATGGTATTTCCGGTCACTTTATATTTCAATTTTTGAAGAACTAAATAATTATTTTCGAACGCAATTTTTTCTGGGCTTCATTTTTGTAACACATCACAGACGCAGGTGACAAGTGTGACCTTCTAGCTCAGATTTTTAAAAGTCAAACCAATGTTAACCAATCCCTTTAACTCTTGCAGAATCAGCAGCAGACCACTGGTCACCCATATTCCCCTCCTGATCATCTAAAAAAAGGCAGCCTCATGTACATTTAACGTGCTGAGTAATCAGTGGCTTTCTTTTGATATAAACCATGGATGGGTATCTGCGTAACATCATCTGAATTACAAGAATGCACTGCCATCCTCCCCCGAAAACCAATTATCAAAACTACTACAGTTGGGTAAATACCACCCATTTTATCACATAAAACATTTACGACTTCATTTCCAGGTTCACCCGTTCACCTACATGTACACTTGAACTAAATGGCTTACTTCATTTGTATGTATTGTATTAAAAAAAAACGCAACACATGGAAATTATGACCGAAGCTTAACAGGGCTCAGCCACATCCAAATACAAGCCCATGCCCGCCTATCAATATCCATTAATTTCCACTTGACCCCTTCCGGAAATATTGTTTCATCATTATTTATATTTACCGCTATTAACATTACTAGCAAAATTATTATTTCAATTGTTGCCATTCATGATATAGTCGATATCATCTCAGTTCCAACTACTCACGGGCAATCTAGGCTCCTGTACTTTTACGCTTCAACCATGAATTGTAATGTTTCATTGTGTTGAATATTGACAAAGCGCTATATAAAAACAATCGCTGCTTGCCGAAACCCTTGAACTTGACCCTTCCAAATGAGAGCAAAAATATTGCAAAGTATTGGTAATAATCCTATCCCGATTGAGGTAGGAGTTCCATGCTAGTTCGCATAGGTGAGTGCATGGTAAATTGACCGTTACTGTGTTTTCTCGAGATTTAAAACTCAAAAGCACTCCCAAACATCGAAATCCATTTAATACAAACCTAATTCCAAATACCAATCCTTTCAAGGCGTATGAACCGAACCATTATTGATGCTTCAAGGTGTAGATCTTGGGATATTTATTTTTATATTTCATTATCAATACTACCAACTCTATGGTTCCTTTGTTTACCGTGTTTGTTTTCTATCTAGGCCTATCCCTTTATCTATTATCATTATTTTGTTTTTCTTTATTTATTCATTTTTTGTTGAAAGACTGAGAGAATTCCATTCAATCACATTTCAAGCTAGCCGGACAGGGATAAATTCGAGACCATGATCAGATTAAATCAAAGAGGTCAACATTTATCTTTCAAGCTGATTTATTGCGCATACTATAGACGGCCTTTATGGTTTATCCGCCAGCTGAACCAGGGCCTAAAACAGACAAGTCTAGTCCATGGTTACATCTACTCAGAAATAGAACTAGGCCTAGCCTAACTTCCATTGTGAAGTTGATACTAAAGATGTAGGTCTAGCTGTAGGCTGCGCACAGAACTGGCAGTAGACTGGATCTGACAAAGAATTGACTTTTCCCATTCAATTTGATTTGAAAAAGTTCGAGCATTTCTCCAATTGCAAAAACGGCGTCTTAGAATTAGGCCTAATTCTGGTCCTAAATAGATATTCTAATCCTATACGTATCAAATCTGGCCAAAACTATGAAAACGAATATAATTTAGGCATTGAGATCTTTAATTTATCCAGATCTAATCTAGCCTACTTCTGACGTAAAGTCTAGACTACCCCAAATAGACTACCCCCAAAATCTAAACAACCGGCTTCGGAATTACAATGAATCAGAGTTATTGGCCAAGCCGGGCACTACGTTGTAGTCCTGAGTAAGACCAGGTCCAGGCCAGGCTAACGTTAGGCCCGGGCTCGATATTTATTTATATTTTCACCTATGCGGCAGTGGTAATGCCACTAATTTCTTCAGTTTAAACGACGTTTGTACCCAATAAGTAGGCTTGTGTATCAATCCATTCTGTATAAATTCATCTGAATTAGCAGCAATTTCAAAATTTAGACCCCTAGGCCTAGACCTTGATCCACAGCCAAGTGATTAAAATTAACTGCAGGCTAGGTCCACATCTACATGTGCTATGGCGTGACATTAAAATAGGCCCTAATCGCTAGCACTTGCATTTTCCCTGGATCTTGGACTAAAGCCCCGGTTGAATTATCACTGCAAAATGAGCGAGATGTTAATCTAGGCCTAGCGTTATTGTCAGCTGTATTCCCAGGTTCACCCCCTGAGTTACCGCCGAGTTAACCCTCATTCTATTTCTACTAGTTTCAGGCACTATAGGCCTACTAATGAGAATGACACAAGTTCACCAAAGCCAGAGGCCTGCATTACAGGCCCTAGGCTGGTTAACTCACCGGATGACTGGTGGCTCGTCGTGGGTTAACGTGGGTGGGAGGTGGTTGCTTGTTGAGAGCTCTATCTCTGGTCCATCACGTAGCGAAGGCTCGATCACCCCCGGTCTGGTCGGCTGCTGGCTTGCCGGGCTCTCCGTTGTGGCCCTCGTTGCTCCGTACGGCACTCTGACCGCATAGACTGCGTGGACGTGGGCGTCTCCTTCAACCTTTGGCTCCTTTCCCCCTGCCTCCTCTGCTGGTTGATCCTTTATGTTCTCCCATCTTGAGCATTGATTATTTCATCGAACCAGTCAAGTTTTGATGTCTGCCGCGATAATTATACTTTAGAGTCGACCGTCGAAATTGAGGAGCCAGTATCGTAATGTGGTCGAACTTAGCTTATCGATCTGCAGTGCAGTGTAGCTGGCCTACTTGCGACTAAAATTGAGTTTTAGTGAATTCACTTGTCAGATGTCTCCGAGGCCGAGGTATAATAAATTGGTTCCGTAGATCTGTCCGAATTAAAGGACTAGGCCGAAGCGAAGAGTACCTAGGCCTAGGGCTAGGCCTATAACTTTAACCATCTTAACAGTTTCATCCCAGATGTACGGTATCAGTGCCAGTGGAATATGTTCCGATGTTATTAGGTTAGAGTCCGGCTAGGGTTGGATTTAGTTTTCCGTGTATAGATCCAGATCGCGATATAGAGTACCGTGTATAGTTCTATCTGAGATATCTCCGTGCATGGGGATCGTGTTTCCGATAAATCCGAGTAAAAGGTACCGTAGTACCACCGTGATCATAAAAAATGTCTTTCCCGGACGGAAATTAGAAAGTGAATGACTCGATTTCATCCGCGCTGATCGCGCATTCAGAGCATTGGCGCATTTCGGATGTGTAAAATTACCGCGCACGCTTTAATGTGATACAATCCTTCCGGGTGCGCGTTTTGACCGACTTCCCCCAACAGAAGTACACGTGAACTTGACCTCCTTCTGAAGGGCAGTGAACTGGTTCATAGTCAATATTTGTTTACATACTAAAACTTGTATTCTCTCCCAATAGAATTTATTCGATAATCGAATAAACATATTAACCGTGAGTTACCAAAACTATCTTTGTGGTTTAAGTGTAATAAGCTTTCACTCAATATAGACAAAACAAACTTTATATATTTCAAGCATACACACTTACATGGTAACGAATTTCCTTATAATATAAACATAGACAATATTCCTCTCAAAAGGAAAAGAGAAACAAAGTTTTTAGGTGTCACAATAGATGAAAATTTAAATTGGAATGAACATGTACGTTTTATAACTACTAGTATTTCTAGAAACGTTGGTATACTTTACAAAATGAAGAATGTAATTCCACATACAACTCTTGTCATACTATACAATTCATTAATATTGCCTTATATATCGTATTGCAACATAGTTTGGGCAACATGTGCAAAAACTAAAATTAATACAATATACTTATTACAGAAAAAAGCAATTCGAATCTGTACTGATTCCCAATATTTTTCACACACAAATCCATTATTCCATAAACTAAAGACTCTAACAGTATTTGACATAAATACTCTTCAAAGCTTACTACTTATGTTTAAGTACGTAAATAACATGCTCCCACCTTCATTCCACAATTGTTATACTCTGAATACATCTATTCATTCATACCCTACCCGTAACTCTTCAAATTTCCATTTAATTAACCCCAAATTGCTTATTGCGCAGAGATCCATAAGACACCATGGTCCAGATTTATGGAACTCTCTACCAGAGCCTGTTAAACAATGTTCGTCTCTTCACTCATTTAAGGCAAACGTTAAATCTATGTTATTATCAGAATACTTGAAGTAAAATTTCTGTGTCGTATCCTTTTTATCGTGAATTTATTCCTCCTTCGTTTTAGTCATTACCAATATCTTCATCTTGACCATCATCATCTCCATGGCCTTCATCATCATCATCATCATCATCATCATATCACCATCACCCTCAGCTATTTGAAAGAATATGCCCATTCTGCTTTATCAATGTTAAAAATGTATTAATTCAATTAGTATAAGTTTGGGATTGTCATTTTTTTTCAAGCAATCTGCTTATGATGACAGTCCTTCTCCTGCAAATTGTGAACATCATATAGTTAATCATTTTTGTCTGGAATTATCTTTTTAGTAATCTTTATTTACAATTTATGCCAAAAATGCTAACATATTATGTTTATTATGTTATGAAAAATGTATTATACAAATGTTATGGATGCAGAAGAAAACAATAAATCAAATCAAATCAAATTTTGTATGAAGGGGCTGAAAGCCTTATTAAAGTGTGTGGATCCCTGACAGCTCCCTTCCCCTTTGAGAAAGGAATACGACAGGGATGCCCTCTATCAGGGTTGCTATATACTCTCGCCATTGAGCCTCTCTTGAACTCACTAAGAGAGAACGTGTCAAATCATGCATTAAATATCCCTGCTATTAACAAACCTTGTGTAGTATCTGCATATGCAGATGATGTATCGATATTTGTCACAGCCGACGCTGGTTTCAAATTAGTTGAACAAACTTACAATGTGTTTAGTCTAGCCTCTGCTACATGTTTAAATACAAAAAAATCTCAAGGCCTTTGGGTCGGCCGTTGGAAAGGGCGGAATGATAAACCCCTTAACTTTTCTTGGAATAGTGAAGGCCTCCCTTTTTTAGGAGTTCATTTAGGGAACACGTTTAATTATTGTAATCAAAACTGGGTTAATTGTAAAGAAAGACTTAATAAGACTTTCATTTCGTGGTCTCGTTTATCGAACTCACTCTCATTTAAAGGCAGGGTATTGATTGCAAACCAGCTCGCTGCATCGAAAATATTTCATGTTCTTGCAGCTCTTTCTCCTCCTGAAAATATATTAAACGAACTTCAGAATTTAATTGTGAACTTTATCTGGTCAAATAAGCGGCACTGGTTAAAGAAAGAAGTGTTGTATGAAAAACCTGACGAAGGAGGGCTGGGGCTAGCTTGTCTCCAAGCTCGTGTTCTAACTTATAGATTTTCGATTATTCAACGATTTCTTTCCTTAAACTCTCATCCAGTAAACGACTTTATGGCTCATTTTCTGAGACAGTATTGTAAATTAGGCTTTGATTACCAATTGTTCTTTACAAGAATTGATCCTAAATTTTACACAAGTCTTCCAGTTTACTATAGTGAAGTTCTGCGAGCTTGGTTGACATCTGGAGCTCGAATTGTGACACAATCCCTCTCTTTCAGCCATGCAATTAACATGCCGTTAAATAGTTTTCATATTTTTGATGCAATTGATGTCGATAATTTTTTTCCGACACGCCTGATGGCATGCGGAGTGAAACTAGTTCGCCATTTGATAAACCACTCAACTGGTCTTTGGATTGAGAGTAGCTGTCTCCAAAAGAACTTTCCAGGAGGACTTCGACAACCATCATCGCGTCTCATCGAACGTGAAACATTACTCATTCGAACTGCACTCTCTAAAGTTTTCCCTACATATTTTAACGACTCAGGCTGTCAACACAAATACTCTGATCTATTGTCTTCTCCAGTTTCTCCGATCAACTTCACTCTGGCTTCTTCTGAAAAAGGACTCACTGCTTCTTCTAAAGCTATCTACAGAATCTACAGGAAAGAACTAGATAATACGACGATCTCATCAAGCTCACATTGGCATGACACTGGATTTCTCGATCCATCTACAAAAGTAAACTGGCTATCCATTTACCAATTACCAACACCTAAAAAGAGGCTGATATTCAATACAGACTCCTTCACAATATACTACCGTCGCTCACCATACTTCATCATCTTAATACAGACATTTCGTCTTTTTGCGGATGGTGCGGAGAACAAGGAAACATTCAACATCTGTTCATTGAGTGTAAGAAATCCAACCCTCTCTCAATCTTCTTCATAGACTGTTGAACAATCTTCTCCCCTCTCTCAAACTTAATTTTGACCTATACTGGGCTCTCATTCCGCATGCCAGAGGGCGTGACAGAAAGGCTATCCGCCTTGCTAATTTTCTTATTATTAGTTTAAAAAGTACTATTTATTTTATGTACCGAACCTCAAATTTCACCGATCCACTTATTATTTGGTTACACCGTCTCAAAAACAGAATACTATATGAATTTTATTATTATAAATTATGTTCCAATATTGATGCCTTTTTACGTAAATGGTGTATGAATAGGTTACTTTTTACAATTAACGAGGGCAACATTGCATGGCTCATATAACTTCTGGTTTCACTTTGTTTTTGTAATCAACCTGATTTCACTTGAATGTTTATGTCGAACTATTCTTTTATTGTACACTTGACTTTGTTATAATTTGTAAATAAAGTATTCATTTAAAAAGTCAAAAAGTCTTTCTTTCTTTCTTTATTTCTTTCTTTCTTCCTTCCTTCCTTCCTCCCTACCTCCCTTCCTTCCTTCCTTCCTTCCTTCCTTCCTTCCTTACTTCCTTCCTTCCTTCCTTTCTTTCTTTTTTCTTTCTTTCTTTTTTTGTTTCTTTCTTTCTTCCTTCCGTTCTTCCTTCCTTCCTTTCTTTCTTTCTTTCTTTCTTTTTGCTATTTCCTTCCTTCCTGTTTTTCCCCCTTTCTTTCTTTCTTTCTTTCTTTTTTTCTTTCTTTCTTCCTTCCTTTCTTTCTTTCTTTCTTTCTTTCTATCTTTCTTCTTTTCTTTCTAACTTTTTTCTTTCTTTCTTATTTTATTTCTTCCTTCCTTTCTTTCTTCCTTCCTCCCTTTCTTTCTTTCTTTCTTTCTTCCTTCCTTTCTATCTTTCCTTCCTTCCTTGTCACATTTTGAGGAGACTGAGATCTACCTCCTCCGCTGAACAATTGTCACAGATTTACTAGGGGTGTATAATGCGCATACATTCGTAATTCCGAAGCTTCGTAATTCCGAAGGTTCGGTTATTCCGAAGGTTCGTATTTCCGAAGGTTCGTAATTCCGAAGGTTCGTAATTCCGGAGGTTCGTCAATCCGAAAACGAAATAAGGTTCGTAATTCCGAAGGTTCGTCAATCCGAAAACGAAATAAGGTTCGTAATTTCGAAGGTTCGTTAATCCGAAAACGAAATAAGGTTCGTTAATCCGAGAACGAAATGAGGTTCGTAATTCCGAAGGTTCGTCAATCCGAAATAACTGGGTTCGTAATTCCAAGGATTCGTTAATCCGAAAACGAAATAAGGTTCGTTAATCCGAAAACGAAATGAGGTTCGTAATTCCGAAGGTTCGTCAATCCGAAAACGAAATAACTGAGGTTCGTTAATCCGAAAACGAAAAAAGGTTCGTTAATCTGAAAACGAAATAAGGTTCGTTTATCCGAAAATTAAATAAGGTTCGTATTTCTGAAAATGAAAATTATTCATTTTGGTAACAAAAACGGTGTTGTCATTACAAGATTACACGATATTATGCAATGATAGTAATAACGATGAATGATACATGCGTGTGTTGTGGCCAAAAGCATGTATTTCATTAAGAATAGGCGCCCTGATCAAGCATAATATAGGCTAATTTCGATTTTATCTGAGCAATTGCTGCCTAAGCAAATGGTTTAAAGATGCAGGGGATCAAGTGTGTTGGTCGCGTGCGAGTAACCTCTAGATAATAGGATTTGTATTGGAGGGGATGTCATTTTTCGCATACATTCGTAATTCCAAAGCTTCGTAATTCCGAAGGTTCGGTTATTCCGAAGGTTCGTATTTCCGAAGGTTCGTCAATCCGAAAACGAAATAAGGTTCGTAAATCCGAAGGTTTGTCAATGATATATCCGAAAACGAAATAAGGTTCGTAATTCCGAAGGTTCGTTAATCCGAAAACGAAATAAGGTTCGTAATTTCGAAGGTTCGTTAATCCGAAAGCAAAATGAGGTTCGTAATTCCGAAGGTTCGTCAATCCGAAAACGAAATAAGGTTCGTTAATCCGAAAATTAAATAAGGTTCGTATTTCCGAAAATGAAAATAATTCATTTTGGTAACAAAAACGATGTTGTCATTACAAGATTACACGTTATTATGCAATGATAGTAATAACGATTGATGATACATGCCTGTGTTGTGGCCAAAAGCATGTATTTCATTAAGAATAGGCGCCCTGATCAAGCATAGGCTAATTTCGATTTTATCTGAGCAATTGCTGCCTAAGCAAATGGTTTAAAGATGCAGGGGATCAAGCGTGTTGGTCGCGTGCGATCACCTCTAGATAATAAGACTTGTATTGGAGAGAATGTCATTTTTTATAACAGCTTCTGCTGGTAATAAAAATAAAAATAATACTTAAATAAAAATCATAAAAAATAAACATTTCATGTAACACGACATGGACTTAAACATTCTGAGCATTTTTTGTAATCGTGAGAAAATCAGACTAACCTTAGTTTTCAGTTTTTACCAGAGTTTTCTCAGGTAAAAAGTTTTATGCAACAGGCTTCAGAAAGTAACCTTTTAAGGACTGCATTTAGTGACTCATGAATAGAATATTATATCTCACGAACTAAATAATGAGAGCGCGAACCGCAAGCTTAAAATTTGTGATATTCCAACCTGAAAACTGGACATTTTATACTTTTTTTGTAACCAGGAAAAGAATGAGTTCCTCAATAAACAATACTTGATGCGAGCGAGAAACGTGAGCCAAATTTTTTCCGATTTTCTAACCTGAAAACTGGACATACTAAGCATTCTTGTAAAAAATAATAATAGCTGGGAGAACAGTTTTCAGAACTGAAGTGGCTTCCCTGGGTAAATAATATCTATATCATTATTATCATTATTATCATTCTAGGCCTACATGAAATTTCCAAAAGTTTGAGCACGTGATTCGCTCGCAACATCTCACAAGGATACTCTTTTAACAGTAATTGAACAAAAAGGCGAATTTTACATCTTCAGATTTGATTTTTCCCCCCAAACCGCTTGCTCGCTATACGCTCGCAGAAATGAAACGTAAGCATATAACTTATCAATCAGTGATCACTTAAAAAGTTTTGCTCAATTTAATTACTACAAAACACACAACCTTTACACAGATGATAATCTCATGGTGAAAATATCCGTTTGCACCAAATTGGCCCTATTGGCTCCTTTTTTGGCTTTGCCCCCCACCCCCCCAACAAAAAAAGCAAAATACGTTCCGCTGCCACTAGTTGAAACACGCATCGTCTTCATGGCTAACTGCAAAAAGTTCTTAAAATGTCCCCTTTAGATCAGGTCAGAGCTTTATTTAAAATTTATGTTCGCGCTTCTTGCTCGCAGTTATTATCTAAATATAGTTACATAGGCATCTCGGTTTGAAGATCACAAACATATTGGCCATCATATAAAAAAATATATAGTTCGCGCTCGCATTATTTAAAAAAGATTTATCATGTTATTACATATTTACTTTATTTTATAAGTATAAAGCTAATTATTGACTGTTAGGACTATACCCTTTCCAAGAAACAAACAAAAATCAACTAGCTGCTGATCGAGGAAAATATGGCTGAAAAAAAATTTGCCCCCCCCCCTATTTGACGAAAGTTGGATCCGCCGGGAGGGAGGCAGGGGGCACCTGCACCCATAATATGAAATAAAAAACAGGGAAATGAATATTTTTTAAAATGGGAAAATTCCCTTTTCCAAAATAAATATGCCGTTTTTCATGTTTTTTCGAAATAAAATACTCTTTTTAAAGACAAGTTAATTTTTCAGGCTGGAATATTGCAAATTTTCAGCTTGCGCTTCGCAATTTCATTCGATTGGTGAAGATGCATCCTAAAGAGGTCACTAAATGCTTTCTTTAACATGTCCCCTTTCTGGTCCGTATATGTTTAAGCTCGCGTTTTGCGCTCATGTTAATTGTTTAGTTAGATGCACATCATTATTTAATGACAGCAGAAATCTGTTCGGGTTTTTAAAAACTTATTTAATTTTTTATTGAAATACCCTTAAGTTTTAGCTTGTGATTCACGCTTGCAACACCTCGCAATAATGCCATTTTAAGAATAATTGACCCCAAGAAACGTTTTAAAACTTCACCTTTGACTTTTGTTTTACCAAGCCGCTCGCTCATTATACTCTCTCCCGAAAAATAAAGCCTAAATAAACATTTTGCCATAATAAGAAGTCACTTCAAAAAAGTTTTTCTCTACTTAATCACTATCAAACACACAATGACTTCAAGCAGATGATAATCTTAAGGTGAAAATATCACCAAAGTGCCCATTTTGACGTATGAGTTTCATTTTTTGGTTTACCCCCCAACGAAATTTCGTTCGGCCGCCCTTGCCTTCCCATCCTCATAACAATTGAACGGCAACAGTGTCCCCCGCCCCCCCCTGCCTCTGCCTCTGCTTTCCCGGTTTTAATTTTTCGGATTAACGAACCTTATTTTGTTTTCGGATTAACGAACCTTATTTCGTTTTCGGATTAACGAACCTTCGGAACAACGAACCTTATTTTGTTTTCGGATTAACGAACCTTATTTCGTTTTCGGATTAACGAACATTCGGAACAACGAACCTTATTTCGTTTTCGGATTATCGAACCTTCGGAACAACGAACCTTATTTCGTTTTCGGATTATCGAACCTTCGGAATAACGAACCGTCGCGACGGAATAACGCCACAAATGTTCGGATTAACGAACCCTTTTTCGTTTTCGGATTAACGAACATCGAGGTATAGGCAATTTACTTGTTTTGGAATTACGAAGTGTAACCTATCCTAATGTATTGCTTGACCATTTAAACCAAGAATTAAACGACATAATCATATACCCCAGGCGGATATTTAACAAACTGTCAGTTTTTAGGTAACAATAGCCATTTTAGACTCCAATTTTTGAAGCCTTTTTGGATTCTTGGACATGCTGGACCTCTGACTGTCCTTGTAACTAGTCATAATTTATTACTTGACCCTTTAAACCATGGATTAAACACCAAAATCATATACCCCAGGCTGATATTAAACAAACTATGTTAGTTTTTCGGTAAGAACGGCCTATATATATAGACTCCATTTTTGGAAGCCATTATGGATTTTAGGACATACTGGAACCAGTAACTGTCCTTGTAACTTGTCCCAATCTAATACTTGACCCTTTAAACCATACGTTATACTAAACAAGTGGAATGCCTCTGGCCGTCTCACCTGCATCACGATCACGCGGTTCAATATAGCAGCAGTGCTGACTTTGAAAACTACTCTAACTCGCACAAGATGTTCAGTGATACATGGTTACTCTTATGTCCACTTTATGAACTAGACCAATAAACTTACAGAGATATGATGGCTATTCAACAACAAAAAACCCCAACATGGCCAAAGTTCATTGGCCTTACATGACCTTTGACCTTTATCATGTGACTTGAAACTCGCACAGGATGTTCAGTGATACTTGATAACTCTTATGTCCAAGATTCATGAATCAGATCCATAAACTTTCAAAGTTAAAATGGTAATTCAACAGTTACACACCATTCGGCCAAAGTTCATTGACCTAAGACCTTGGTCATGTGACCTAAAATGCGCACAGGATGTTCATTGATACTTGATTACTCTAATGTCCAAGTTTAACAAACTAGACCAATAAATTTTCTAAGTTATGGTGACATTTCAAAAACTTAACCTCAGGTTAAGATTTCGATGTTGATTCCTCCAACATGGTCTAAGTTCATTGACCCTAAATGACCTTTGACATTGGTCATGTGACATGAAACTCTAATAGGATGTTCAGTAATACTTGATTAACCTTATGGCCAAGTTTCATGAACTAGGTCTATATACTTTCTAAGTTATGATGTCATTTTAAAAACTTAACCTTAGGTTAAGATTTGATGTTGATGCCGCCGCCGCCATCGCCGTCGCCGTCGGAAAAGCGGTGCCTACAGTCTCACTCTGCTACGCAGGTGAGACAAAAATCATATTCTCCAGGCTGTTATTAAACAAACTGTGTCTGTTTGTAATTAACGACAGACATTATTTTTATGCTCTATTTTTTGCAAACCATCTTGGATATTTGGACATGGAGGACCGTAGACTGTCTTTTTTTACTTGTGCCAACGTATTTCTTGACCCATTAAACCATGGGTTAGACTCCATCACAGCATCATATCACCAAGGCAGATATTAAACAAAGTTAACTATGTCGGTTTGGGTTTTTTTAGATAACAACAACAACAACAACTATTTTACACTCCAATTTTGAAAGCCATTTTGGATTTTTGGACATAGTGGACTGTTGACTGTCCTTGTAACTTGTCCTGGTTTAATTCTTCACCCTTGAAATCACCAATGAATAAAACCCAAATAAAAGACACTAAAATACGAGTAATGGATTTTTAGGCCATGGCAGCCATTTTTACGCAATCTTGGATCTTCAGGTACCTAGGAGTGCTTATGTTACTCTTTCTTTTTAGCCCTCCACCATGTATGCACCGAAAAAGGTGGCTAGGATAAATAAAGTGCCGGTTTGTTTAACAAATATTTGGCATTCCTCCTATTTGTTTAAGATCAGTATGCTCGATCTGTATGAAAATCATAAATCATAAGTCAGAAAAAATTGGAACCAGTGGGATTCGAACCTGCCATCTACTGCTTTCCGGGCAGCAACTCAACCACCATTTAATGATTTCAGTGCTTAATTTCCTTCTTTTAATTCCTGATGCTAAATGCCAAGTGGTAACACTACACAAATTAGCTTATTGTGTGCAGATATTTTAGCTCCTTCTGCTGATGCATCCAATATATATTTTTTAAGGCTCTGAATCGTAAGTTATTGAGTCAAAGCACAAAATGTGGGCAGTTGTCACAAAGAGGTTAACCCTATTCTGTGTTATTCATCGTGCTCCAACATCAGTTTCATCATCGCCATCATTGTGAACTTTTACTTTTCGTCAGCCAGCTTGGACTTTTTATCTGGATACTATTATTTGGAATACCGTAATTGCCAGAACTGATTTCAAGAGAAGTAAGATCATTTATGATTTGTTTGTCTACTTGTCAAGAAAGAAATTCAATTATGGAATGTTTCAATTAAAGTTTAAACATGTGTTTAACATACTTATTGCTTCAGGTTAGGGAAGGCTTGTAGGCAAGCAGGTACATATGTTCTGAACACTTTAAAAGCAAGCATTGGAAACGCTTGATACCCCCCCCCCTTGAGAGTACAAGTGTACCAGGTTTATGTCATATTTTATACAGGTGTTAGAAATATTTCTTATTAGGCGAAGCATTTTCAGACAGGTGTCGTAAATAACCAAAAGTGATCTAGCGAGTTTAGATGTATAGATACACAGGAAGTGTCTTTTATTAATAGGAATGTGTTGCTTTATGCACTCATCTGTTACTGAAATCCTTTGAATTACTTTATAGAAATTGTATAGTTATTCCTAGTAACGGTATGGTATATTAGGTCAATTTTAGTAATTCAGGGAGAACCACCTAAGCCAGAATAGACTACAGGGGCCCGTTGCATAAAACTTTTTACCTGAGAAAACTCTGGTAAAATCTGAAAACTAAGGTTAGTCTGGTTTCTGCCATTGACTTTAACACAGGGCAAAAACTCCGGTAAAAACGACCAGAGTTTTCTCAGGTAAAAAGTTTTATGCAACAGGCCCCAGATGTTCGTGTAGGCAGTCTAAGTTAAAACTGAGGGACTACGTCGGTGACGAGATAACGACCCCAGCTGCCGCCGGATCTCCACCGCCATGACTGGTCAAAATTCATGTCATCATTGGGGGCTCGATCTCGTCCACTAATTCGTTGAAGCCACATATCTCTTATCTGGGGGCTACTCATCGAGGGGTAACACAGGCTGCGGAGGCCGAGTGCCGGGAAGAGACATCGCAAGCTGCGGAGGCCAGGAACTGGACCGACCACCAGGGCCGAGTGGGGCATGTCAGACCAGATAGGATGATAGGGGCTCACATCAACGATTACCGTTAAGTTATATTTTGTTATCCATAATCCATATCTATATGTATATTTTCTTGTACAATCATTGTCAAAGAAATCAAAAGACATATATTGAAAAGGTTTGATTAAATGTTTCATAACTGTAATCCTCAATTTTTACGTATTCCTTATTTGGTGTCAAGCAGCAGTAGATAAATAATTAAAAAAAGTCACTTCTCATGTGACAATACTATGCTTAATCATTTCCTGTAATAAAAAGAGGAAAATCTAAACCTTTATTTTAATTGTTATTTGTTGCAGCATCGTAACATCAGGATATTACAAAATTATATCCATTTCTAGGAACATTTCAAAGTGCAAACTTTTTTTATACGCACTGTATAGCGCGTATCACTTTGTTCGAATTATGTTTTTACAATTGTTACTTTGTATGAATTTAATGTGAGAGAAAAACAAAAACATCTAAAAAAAGAAAATACATGTGAGAAACAAAATTATCCCCATGTTGCATATTTTTGTCAATTCCAAGAATTTTTTCAAAGTGTAACTAACTGCACTGTATAACTGCTAGCTGCGTATCATAGACGGTTAGCATTGGCATAATATGACGTAACAATCGCGTATAATACTTGCATCCTTTGCTTGCATCACAAAGCGCGCCAAGACCCTGGTAACGAAATCAAACAAGCGCGTAAAATTATGTTCGCGCTAGCGCTATACTACGGTATGGTTTTTTTTTAAATCACATTTCTTACTTTTTTTGTTTGAAACCAAAGAGGGGGAACTTGGGGCTGCTGAAATAAATCAAAAGTAGGGCCTCGGCGGATAATTGTGGTGAGTAGCAAATTTTCTCAAATTGACTTTGATATTCGATATGTGGTGGTCTCACTATAGGATGGGGGGTCGGGTGTCCGGACACTTAATATTTTTGAAACCTTCTTTTTTGTCTTAACATTACACTAAAAATATGAATTCAATGGAAGTAGGCTACCGTAAGGGCACTAGTATTCAACCCGTTTGGAGAGTTTCCTCAAATATATAGAAATATATAATCTACCTGAATTTCAGACCCGTCTTATTTCCAAGAGCAAATGCTGGTTAGGCCCCTTTTTAGGCCCTATTCCTTTTCCGTTATTTTTTTCTTCAACCAGTCGACTGTGTGCGCGGGCGATCGAATTATACGGCGATGGTTTTTGGCACTAGTATTCAATCCGTCGGCACTAGTATTCAACCTAGCGATGAAAGATGGCCCTCTCTCTCAATCTGCCCTTGTCCCATCCGACTATGGTCTATGGACTAGAATCTAGACCATTTGAGATGAGACCAAACAGGGAATTAAAGCCAGAGACTTACATAGATCTAGATCTAATTTAGCAATCTAAACGTTTTTGAGATTCGCTATCTATCCTCACTAGGTTGAATACTAGTGCCATTCAGTGCCATCGCCGCATAATTCGATCCTCCGCGCATACAGTCGATAGATTCATAAAGAAAATACCGACAACAGATTAACAAAGGTATGAAATTAAGATTAGGCCTAATTCCCTATTTCTAAATATTTGGGGGAATAATGTCAAAATCTTTGAATTATGCCGGGTTGAATACTACTAGCGCCCATACGGTAATCATCTTCTATTTTTTTCTCTATAATATTTCCTAACATTTACACTAAAAACTGATGAAACTTTTTTTCCAAATGACTTTCTAAAACTGATCGTCCGGACACACAACCTGTCCGGACACAAAACAACTATATTTTGTCTTATATGTAAAATTGAGCAGATCAGAATTCTATATTCTATATCGTATGATGGGGTGACCACAATTTGCGCACATTCTAAAAATTTTCATGAAGTTGATTTTCAATCAAAAATTTCTCACAGCTCACACAAAATTAAATCAAAATAATATAAAACGGAAGGCAAGATCCCAAAGATCTATAAAGTAGGTCAATCTGGTATCGCGATCTCAAAATTCCATGGCGATCTACTACTAGTGCGCGCTCAGCTGAAAAAGTGTCTATTAAAAAGTCACGGTGACCTTAATTTGCTCACGATCGTTTTGCAAGGCTGCCTTTAGAAAAGAAATCAAGCAGACAAACGTAAGATAATTATATCAGATGGAGGTTAAAATGTCATAAATTCGGTTGGTATCACATTTTACTTACTTTTTTGGAGACTTCTGCTTGCAAACTGGCGATTTCTTGATGCTAGTCGAGAAGATCGGATTTTGTCGGAGCGGACGCAAAAGTTAACAGAAAAGTTGCCGATGTTTTGCCAATATTGATTTTCACAAATAGGCCTAGAGACCTATCTTTCAGAAAAAATTACCAAACTGAGTAATTTGAAGTCGCTCTTTCTGTTGATGATATCAGTTTTTCAAGATATTAATTAGAAATTGAGATATTCAACCATGCGCAAAATTAGGTAACGCGCGAATTAAGGTCACACCACCATACCCAGTTGTTGTGTGTCCGGACAGGTTATGTGTCCGGAGAATGAAGTTTAGAAAGTCATATAAGTTTCGTCAATTCTAGGAAATATTATAGAGAACAAAATAGAAGATGATTACAACTATTGAATCAATATTTTTAGATCTAGATCCAGTGTAATAAAAAAAAGGCAAAAAAAGAAGGCTTCAAAAATATAAGTGTCCGGACACCCGAGCCCCCATTATGTTCTATGCACGTACCGTAAGGGCACTAGTATTCAACCCGTTTGGAGAGTTTCCTCAAATCTATAAAAATATAGAATTTACCTGAATTTCAGACCCAGCTTATTTCAAAGAGCAAATGCTGATGGTTATTCTTTTTCCATAATTTTTTTCTTCAACCAGTCGACTGTGTACGCGGGCGATGGAATTATATGGCGATGATTTTTGGCACTAGTATTCAATCCGTCGGCACTAGTATTCAACCTAGCGGTCAAAGATGGCCCTGTCTCTTAATCTGCCCTTGTCCCATCCGACTATGGACTAGATCTAGACCATTTGAGATGAGACCAAACAGGGAATTAATCAAAGCCAGAGACTTACATAGATCTTGATCTAATTTAGCAATCTAAACCCTTTTAAGATTTGCTATCTATCCTCACTAGGTTGAACACCTAGAATACCTGCGCCACTCAGTGCAAAAGGCCATCGCCGCATAATTCGATCCTTCGCGCATACAGTAGACAGATTGATAAAGAAAAGACTGACAACAGATTACCCTGGAAATAATAAAGGTATGAAATTAAGATAAATTCCCTATTTCTAAATATTTTGGGGAATATGTCAAAATCTTTGAATTATGCCGGGTTGAATACTAGTGCCCATACGGTATATCGGCGACCAACGAATGCGACGATTTCATGCAAATTTAATTTTGCACCCTTTTTAGGACCGACCCCAGGACCGACCACCGATTCTTGTTGCGCTGGTGAAATATTTTGACCTTCCAAATTAGTTTCATCATTGTCTCACTAAAGTAGACCTAAGGTAAGGTCCCCCTTATACACACACGCGCTGTGCGGTTCATAAGATATAGAATATAGGCCTAAATAAATTTCAGGATGTGTGACAGCCTCAAAAGGCAGCCTTTCTCATCAAAATTCCCGAATCGTGTGTAAAGTGAATGGGTGCGCAGACAACTATTTAACTTAAAAATTAATATGAATTTCTTTTTATTTCACAAACTGTTTTAGTTCATAAATAATTATGTTCCTTAATAATCTTGTAAGTGTGCCAAAAACCTCATAAAAATTAGAAATCGACCTCTAGATCTAGGACTAGATCTACATGATTTTCTTGGAAAAGTCATCTTTAGATAGAACAAAGAACCTGTACCCCATGTCTGCGCAGCACCCATTCACTTAACACACTAAGAAAGGCTGCATTTTGAGGCAGTCACATGAAATGCCTTCCTTATTTTCCCTTCATTTTGAACTGGATTTTTTTTTATTAATAAATAGATCTACCTAATGAACTAACGCGGACAAGAATTTACTTTTGAGGTGTCAACCAAATAATGATTTAAACTAGTTTTTATTGGATTTTCATGATTTCATGTAACAAATCACAAATAAACAATGCAAGTAGATCTAAAAGAAAAAAAACATAGATCTCAATAAGAAAAATAAATTATTTTTTCCCCTGACAACGAGCTTGAAGACCTTCTTTTTTTTGGCTTGTCAGTTTTTTTGGCGGGCAGTTTGGCCCCACCCCCTCCCCCCCTGTGGAAAATACGCCACTGCTCATCCCATATAGTTTAGTACATAATAAAATGTTGTTGTTTTTTATTCGTGCAATGGACAGAGCTTCATTCGGTGAAAGATGAAATGAATGATCCATCAACTCGGCTATATACGCATCGTTGAATGGGATCATTTTCATCTTTCACCTCATGAAGTATTCTATCCATTGCACCCATAAACATTCATTATCTGTATCCTAAGTTATTGAAATACTATATAATTACCGGTATTATTCTTGTCTGTTCATAATTCTACTAATACTACTATGCATAACAGGCCTACCCTGCAGTATGAAATAAAGAAAACAAACAAATGAATAAATAGATGAATAAATAAATAAGTTAATAAATAAATAAATGAAAAATGAATGTGGTAGAAAATTAGAATTTGATAAAATCAAGACAGAAACGAATCACTAGGCTGATCCCGAATCTGATTATGATGGGGTGACCATAATTTGGGCACATTTTTAAAATTATCATAAATTTGGCTTTCAATAAAAATGTTTCTCACATTTCATACAAAATTGACTAAAATAAGAAATACCAAATGGAGGGCAATATCTTAGAGTAGCAATCGCTCGATGGAATTATAAAGTAGTTTACGGTCTTTGCTATACTATCGCGATCTCAAAATCCTTTGACGATCTTCCTTTTATTTCCGTGCAATCGACCAATACAATCATTGCGCGCTTGGTTGAAAAGGATTGAATAAATAAATAGGTAAATAAATGAAAAATGAATGTGGTAGAAAATTAGAATTTGATAAAATCAAGACAGAAACGAATCAATAGGCTGATCCCGAATCTGATTATGATGGGGTGACCATAATTTGGGCACATTTTTAAAATTATCATAAATTTGGCTTTCAATAAAAATGTTTCTCACATTTCATACAAAATTGACTAAAATAAGAAATACCAAATGGAGGGCAATATCTTAGAGTAGAAACTGCTCGATGGAATTATAAAGTAGTTTTCGGTCTTTGCTATACTATCGCGATCTCAAAATCCTTTGACGATCTTCCTTTTATTTCCGTGCAATCGACCAATACAATCATTGCGCGCTTGGTTGAAAAAGATTGGTCTTTTAATGTGATCTTCTTGTTAACACTGCACAATAGTCTTGCAAAGCTTTGTAGCGAAAGTAGTCATCAAGGACACAACGGATTAGACGGAGGTTAATAAGTAAAGTCGGGTGGCATCACATTGTACTTACTTGTTTGGAGACCTCTGATTGCAGAGTGGCAATTTCGTGATACTTGTTGAGGAGTTAAAAAAAATATTGCCGATGCTTGCCAATTTTCACGAATGCAGAATTCGTCTTTAGGAAAGTTACCAAATTTCAAATTCAAATTGAATTAATTCGTTTAAGAGAGAGAGAGAGAAAAAAAACTTTACCAATGATTAAACAACGAACATTTACCTGTGGAAGTAACCAGAGTCTATTTTGCATGTGTGAACAGAACAGCAGTCGTGGATTCAATATCATCAATGGCATCCGCAGTGTGGCAGAAACTTGGACCCCGTGGCCTGGCTGTCATGGCAGCTGCGGCCACTGGAGTGGGAATCGGAATGACCTATTTCTCATCACCCCAACGGGACACCCAAGCTGCTGTTAACTGCACCTTGTGCGAGGATGGCACCTATACCCCAATCTTTGGCCAGAAGTCTAACTTTCCGCCCTCAGCCAACTTCCCAGACCTCTCGAAGCACAATAACGTGATGGCATCCCATCTGACACCAGGCATCTACAGCCGTCTAAGTCCGTTATCCACACCCAATGGCTTCACCCTTGATCAGTGTATTCAAACAGGAGTAGATAATCCTGGTCATCCTTTCATCAAGACCGTTGGTATGGTAGCAGGAGACGAGGAATCATACGAGGTACACAATTCATTCTTGGAAAGCCTTTTTTTAGTCATTTTTTTCATCCATCTCGCTTCAACTTATTTTCAGCTCTTATCAATTGTGGTAGTCTATTTTTTTACTCGTCATTCTTTCTGCTCATCATGGCTTTTAGTGTACTTCTGCAAATTAAATTCAGGTCTGTAATTTATTTTGTTCGACATCTATTTCTATATCATAGAGTATACTCTTATTCTTCGATTGATTTTCATCAAAGCTTCAATATATTTCTATAATATTTCTGCTTTTACTGTTTTATTAAAACCAACATTACCACAAGGGGAACTTCCCCTTTAAAGCCCGGCGCACACTATGCGATTCGTCGCGATCCAAATTTCAAAGAAATTGTAATATTGGGTATGGACATTCCAAACAATAAGATATTAACGATCAGAGTTCAGAATAGTGGTATATATAGGACTACTGAAATCGAAATTCAATCTAGTTTGAGCCTTTCCTTGAAGGAATAAAACAAATTCAAATCCAAATCGTAATGACGTCATGATCGGCTGCGACTTGAAGCCGATTTGGACTTTACTCCGACAATAGGGCTTGCCACAAACCAAAATTATGATTTCATTATTCCTAACATTATGCCGAACTTAAACTGAAATAATCTTACTTCTTGGAACGAACCACATTATTTCAAACTGTGATTTATTAAAAATACTCGTCGCATCTGATGATCTCATATTGTGTGCTGGGCTTAATTTGCATCTTAAATAAAATGCAAACCATCATGCAACTCAATTATGAAGAGTTCTTTAAAGAAAATCTACAGTATTTGGAGATAATCCTTCATTCTTCTTGAATGATGAAATATTAAACAAATTCGTATAAATATGTTTTATATGTTGCTGTTTCGAAGTACTTTCTCAGATTTTGACCAGTGCTCATTAACTTTAGCACACACAGTGCATGGTCTTGAAGTAAAGACATGCAAGACCCATTCCCAAACGCGTTGGGAAATTGCGTTGCTATTATGGAACGACATAGGGCGGGGTATTAATCACCTTCAATGAGATTTCTAGTCAAATGCCAAAATACAAAACTACATAATTGTGATATAAAACGTAAAAATATCAAATTATATTCTGAGATTCATACGATTATTCTGTGGATTATTAAAAGGTGTTCAAAGAACTGATGGATCCCGTCATCGACGAACGACACAATGGATACGGTCCAGACGATACACATCCAACAGATCTGGATTCTTCCAAGATTCGTGGTGGGGTATTGGACTCAAAGTATGTCCTTTCTTCTCGTGTGAGGACAGGCCGTAGTATCCGAGGACTCAGCCTTCCCCCGGCATGCAACAGGGCTGAGAGACGTATGGTTGAGCAGGTAGGCCTAGTTTGTTTATATCCTTGTCATTAGAAAGAAATATAATACTGAATACAAATAAATGATTTATCTGAACCATTACAAAATACTTGAGAAATGCAGATGTCATTGGTGATAGGACGATCAAATGCCTTAAGTTGCGGTACGTGGGAAAAAATTAAGACTTTGCGGTACACATTTTTTCTTGTATCTCCAAGCCCTCCCCCCCTTGAACATGTCTTTTGCCCTCCACCCCCCCCCCCCCCTTAAAATCCAGGGGAGCGTTTCATCAACCTTATGCCCGACAAGTTTTTGGATCTCACAATTTTCATTGATTTTGATTTGTTAAGAAGTGTTGTTACTTTGGGAACTGTCGGATAAAACAGGACTTGTCAATGGATAAAACCGTCCATATTTGGGGGAATTGCCATAAAGCATGTTATATCCCACTGGTATGTTAATTAAAGGTACAGTAGTCGATACAGTATTATTTCCATTCGATAAAAGAAATTTATACGCGTATGTAGTATGACATTGATAGAATTAGCTGGAATGTAACATCCATTATGTCACATTTTCACTGCAGCGATAAAACAAAAACGAACTGAAACAAATGCTACAGGCTTTATCCAATTCCAAAAGAATTTGTTGTAATTTTTAGAATATTTTTTTGGTTTTTAATTTTCATAAATAAAAAAAATGTAACACTAAACATCGGAGCATAAACAGGGAATTAAAGATCACGTAAAAGGATGACGATTTTTTTTTAAATCATTAATTGTGAATTGAAAGCATTTCTCGCTTTCACAAAAAGTAAAACGCATCATTTCAATAAATTTGTTTAATCAGGTTGTAACGGATGCTCTTGGCGGTCTGAAAGGCGAGTTGGCTGGGCATTATTACTCATTGGTTACCATGTCAGAAGAAGACCAGCAACAGCTCATTGATGATCATTTCCTCTTTGATAAACCAGTCTCTCCTCTTCTAACATGTGCTGGAATGGCAAGAGATTGGCCCGACGCACGAGGAATCTGGTTTGTTATTTGTTAATGTTTGTATTATTTTGGTTATTGTTACCCCCCCCCCTTAACACGAAAGCAGAAGAGTATACTAAAACGAAGTAAAACGAAGAAATTAAGAAAAAGTTCGGCCGTAAGTCTTTATTCACTGGCTTACAGATAGAGAGTTGGGAGCAGTTGCCCCCATCCTCCCCCCCCCCCCCACCCAAAAAAAACACGACCAAGCCGAAAAATTAAACAAATAAGAAAGAAACGGGAATACATATCAGAAATTATTACTCTCTTATTATGTTAGAAATCTGTCACAAAATTTAGATTTTTATCTCAAAAAAAGGCCAATCATCGCTTCGCTACCTCGCGACTAATAAATAGATTTTCCTCCGATTTCCATGTTATGTTCCTTATTGTGTTTTCACCATTACATGTGCACCTCTGACTCTTATATTAATAGGCACAACAACAATAAGAACTTCCTGGTATGGATCAACGAAGAGGATCATACTCGAGTTATTTCGATGGAGAAGGGTGGTAACATGAAACGGGTCTTCGATAGATTCTGTTCTGGTCTTAATCAGGTATAATATAGTTTAAGTCAAAATGGGGAAAAGGATTGTAGGAAAACTATACCCGTTAATAATCAAAAGTAACAGAAAAAAACCACATAATATTAAAAAATATAAATTACTCAGTGCGTATCATCGGGTAATTATAATCTTGGGTTTGTATGGGTATCATAACTATCATCTATACAATGAAAGTAAACAGTTTTGACAGAATGTTACACTTGAGTGAGCACTGTCTATTTTTGTAAAGCTCGCAGAAATGCTCGTTTCCACGCTGTGTCAAGGGGAAAGGGCGAATTACCCTGCGAAACATTTCTCATACATTTCCCTTGCACTTTTAGTCAATTGAAATAAAACGGATACATTCAAGCATTTTGTAACAATTTTGCCACCCAACTTGAAATTTCAACACTTAGTAAGCACAAAATTGTTATGACCACAGGGTCCCTTGAATAACGTTGGAGATAATCAATTCCTTGAAATAATATCATGGCTTGTAACAGAGCATTCATTATTTTGTTTTGAAAACAGAAACAAATGTGCGATATTCTTTTAATTAGGTAAACCTAGGTGTACTCTTGGCTAAACCTAGAATTTCAAACCACAGTTATGGAATACTGAGTTCATAATATTTCTACAATATCTGTGGCTATTATTATGATAAATCATTAAAATTCATTTTATTTTTGTATTTTCCATTCTTCCCATCTCGCGACTCAGTTAATTTTTTGACATTTTTTTCAGAAGGATAAGAATTATTTTTAATTGATGTACCATTGGCAATTAAACAGTTCTCGCATTATTTTATTCCCTGAATTAACAGGTTGAGGAGTTGATAAAATCTAAAGGATGGGAGTTCATGTGGAATGAGCATCTTGGATACATCCTCACCTGTCCTTCTAATCTTGGTACTGGACTTCGAGCTGGAGTACATCTCAAAATTCCCCATCTTTCGAAGGTAAACTAAATAAGCCTTTACATCGTAAGACGGATGTTGGTCTAAGCCTCATACATTGATGCTCGTTGTAATACAAATCCTCAAACGAGTTTTATTGCATTGTTAAATGTATAGATTACTGCTATTTTGCTCATTATGCAGATATAATACTATTATTAGTGGTGTAAAATTTCTGTAAATAATTTTCAAGAGGGCATTCATTAGATGCTTGTGATCAATACTCCTGCACCCAATGGCCGGTGATTGCAGCATTTTTTTTTCTTGCGATATTTTTTTAAGATGGCTGACAATGCTGACTGAATTGGCACAAGCGAACACTATGACTTATCGTCTGAAGAAATAAATTGCTGAATTATAATTAATCTAAAAACACTTGTATAAAATAACACGTCCGGACAAGGGCGCGCATCTCCCCTATAAAATTATTTCCTGCAGAGGCGTCGATCCTTGGGGGGGGGGGGCGATCTCTCCTTCCAATAATTCTGCATGTGCAAATATGAAATAAGATTGTAATGTTACATAGAAATCAGCTGGCGAGATTGAGATAATACAACTCGTTCTTTATTTAAAATCGTGCTCAAAATGTCCGCCTTCCAGATTGGAATATAAAAATTTTCAGCTCGCGCTCGCATCATTTCTGTAAAACCCCATACTTTTCATGATTAAATAGGTGAATAGAATGTCCCGGTTTTTTTTCAATTCTTAACCTCCAAAGAACTCCCGCTTCGATTTGCAATAATCTTGCTTGGATATATATCTTGTTCTTTTTTAAAACGTCCATTAAACTATCAATTATTTTCATATCGAAATATCAAAATTTTCAGCTCGTGCTTCGCGCTCGCATCTATTGTTCTTTTAGATACACATTTTAATCA
Source organism: Lytechinus variegatus (assembly GCF_018143015.1). Classification (NCBI taxonomy): domain Eukaryota; kingdom Metazoa; phylum Echinodermata; class Echinoidea; order Temnopleuroida; family Toxopneustidae; genus Lytechinus; species Lytechinus variegatus. Next base: position 17,806,845 of record NC_054742.1, read on the forward strand.
TTGGTACCAAAAATGCTTAGAATATCAAGCTTTCAGGTCAGAATATAAAGAAATTTCAGCTCGCTCTCGGCACTCGCATTATCTGTGTAGTGAGATATGTATCCTCATCATGAGTTACATCAAACAGTCCTAAATAGGTACCTTTTTCCTGTTTTCAGGTCAGTATACTAAAAAATATTCAGCTCGCGCTTCGCGTTCGCATTAATTTGTTAATGAGATATTTTTCTCTTTCTCATAAGTCATATATATATATAAATATAGTTAAAAAAGAAATAAAAACTCTGTAATGACATGGCTCACTGAAGAAAGAAGACAGCAGTATGGCCAGTACAATATTCTCTTAGACACACAACCGCGGTTAGAGGACCCTGTTGCCTTCACAATGTTCACCAGAGTAATTCCTGAGGTGTTCGATGAGATCCCTGCGAGAGTTCAACCAGTCATCCAGAAGCAAGAGACTAACTACAGGCACCCTTTGTCCGCTGACCTGGCAATCACCTTGAGACATCTGGCCACTGGGGACAACTACAGATCACTGGCATATGGTTTCAGATGTGGTATCTCAACCATATCAGAGTTGATTCCAGGAGTGTACAGGGCCATAGAGGCGTATAAAGATGAGGTATCCAACATACCTACCACCCCTGAAGCATGGAGCACCCTTGCCCAGCAGTTTGAACAGAGATGGAATATCCCCCATGCAATTGGTACCTTGGATGGAAAGCACACAGCCATTAAGAAGCCAGCAATCACAGACAGTCTCTACTACAACTATAAGGGCTTCTTCTCTATACCACGGCTAGCATTGGTAGATGCAGAGTACAAGTTCATCTGGATTGAGCTGGGAGGTAAATGACACGCTTTTCGAATGCCTAGAAGATGGGTCCATAGGGCTGCCCCCATCATGCCCCCTCCCTGGAGAAAATCATCTTGATATTCCCTACTTCATCCTGGGTGACGATGCTTTTGCCCCGAAGAGCTACATGATGAAGCCATACAGCAGAAGAGGGATGACAGATGAACAGAGGATCTGCAACTACAGGATCTTAAGGGGGAAAAGAGTGGTGGAGAATGCCTTTGGCATCATGACCAACAGGTTCCGGTGCCTGTTGGGAATACTGGAACAGAAGGTAGATAACGTCACAGAGTTGGTGGAGACTGCTGTGGTGCTCCACAACCTGCTGAGGAAGAGGGTGGCGCTGGCAGCCAATGCGGTGGACCACGAAGATGAAGAGCACAGCTTCGCACTAGGGGCCAGGAGAGGTGGGGGTGGACCTCACTGGGAAGATGCTCCGCAACCACCTGCAAGGGGAAACCTCGCCAATGTGGATGCCAGACATCAGAGAGATAATCTCAGATAATACTCTCCAGTGGGTGCTGTTGACTGGCAACAAAGAATGGCTGGCGTGGTACTTTCTGATTAAGTCAAGAAAGGAGTGGCTCAGATATCGTTAGAAGCAAATGATGAAGATAAAGACTTTTGTGTCTAGAAATAAGAACATACTCCCATATGCAAACTTCGTTTATTTTTAATACAAGTTTCAAATAATTTTGTATTGTGCGTACTTGTGAAGATGCAATTATTATTATTGATTTTATTGTTATGTATTTCATCTGCTTGTAAAAATATAAATACAGACTTTATTGATTTCTTACCCATGAAAAATCAGATAATACTACTATTGTAAATCAGGAGTGAAAATTTAAAGGAAATCAAGTTGCAGAATTCGAAATTTAGATATGTGCGATTAAATTTTTTTTAAATACGCATTTTTTTGTTAAATTATTACAAATTGAATTTCTTACAAATTAAAAAATTAGTAAGAAAATAAATTTTACATGTGAGATAAATAACCCTTATTGTAAAAGAGAAAATAAAACAAAGGAAATAAAATATAAAACATTATAGAATTAAAAAATGAAATATAATTTAAAAAAAAAGAAAAAACATTGTGGAAAACTTGGAGTTTTAAACAGAGTTTTTCTATTTATTTATTTTTTCTTCTATTGCCTTTTCTATTTTATTATGTTTTATACAGGGTGTCCCATTAAAAAATGCCCGATACACTTCTGGTCGTTTTTTTCTTTATTTTTTGTTTCATTGAAAAGACCAACTGTTCATTTAGTAACTGATCCAAAAATACCAAAAATCACATTCAGTGGTTTTTGTGTTATAAGTACTTCTTGCAAAGATCTGTAAGCGGTAAAAATCAGGCTGAACGAATCCTTAACTGTAGGGCCTATGGGCAAAGTATCAAAAGTGGGGTCACCGCTTTGAACCAAGCTCTCTTCAACTCTGTTAAGCTTTCCTACGACTTTGTTAAGCTTTGTGACGCTTTGATAAGCTTTAATACGCTCTCCCCGCTTTTCTAAATCCGTGACAGATCGCCTCAAATTTTTAAACAGTTTAAAAAAATTTGGTGCTCTTGCCGAATGTCCCGAATTGCTCAAAGCTTTCTCATGCTCTTCTTCTTCTTCTTCTGTGTAGTCTGCTTCCTTCAATCCTGAAGATTCTTGCTCTATTACGGTCTTTACGCTTTAATGAAGCTTTGTTACGCTTTGCCGCCGCTTTGCACGCCGCTTTAAAGCGCCATCAAAGCGGCGTTGGTGTGAACCTAGCATTAGGAGAATTATCCGCTTAGGAATCCCAGATCTCGGAATACCGAGATCTGGGATCCTAAGCGGATATTCATTCTTCCGTTGATTTCGTTAGTTTTGAAAAAAAATACTTTGACAAGCGCCACGATGTTTGGTATCGTATCACACTGGAATTTCTCTTATTGCTCAAAAATACCTATTCGTACTTAATACTTTTCGCGAGAACCATTTTCTCCTAACCAATTTGATCTTCGTTCTATCATCTCATCTCTTAAATTTCTTATTGTTACGTAACAAGAAATGTTATTGCGCAATATTTACTGTTACGTAACAATTTACAAACAAGCGTTACTATATTTGTTCCTGTGACAATGACAATGATTTATTTACCCATGTCACCCTAATTCGGGTATTGGGGACACTATCATATAGAACATAACATATTCAAAATCATTTCAATTATATTCACAAAATATTTACAAATATATACAATCACATGTTTACAGAGTATGGAATAAATACTACATGAAATTACTTTAGAGACGTAACGGTAAGTGAAAGGAATGATGTGTCTCTAAAACAATTGTTGAGGGAAGGAGGAGAGACAAAATAGGAAAAGAAGGAAAAACAAAAGGGGAAGAGAGAGAAAACAAAGAAAAGAACAAAAGGACAAATGATTGTAATAACAATAATATTAAAAAGAAACAGTACTAACAACAATGATAATAAATGAATACAAATGAATGCGTGTTATAGGATTGAAAAAGTTGGAACTGCATTGCAAAGGCACCGATATGTGAATTTAACGTGGATATATATAATTCTAATATATATTGGACTTTGGCATAAAAATTGCTAAAAATTTATTTTAAGAAATTAGAGAGAATTAAGATTTATTTTTCCTTTACCTAATTATTGTTTATTTACATAATATATACATGAACGTGTTTTCAAAAAGAAAATGTTAACATAAATATTTTATTTATTTATTTATTTATTAAACTTATCCATTATAATGCTGCAAAATTTTGATAAATTTATTAATGCTCACATTTTGGGGGAATTGAAAACCTTAAAAATTTTGAATGCATTTGGACGGCTTGTATAGGAACCATCAATATATTTCTTTCTTGCTGTAAGAAATGCAGGGCACTCGAACAAATAATGAAATTCATCACCCAGCTTTGTTGTATTACATATAGTGCATATTCTCTGTGATCGCTCAATATTTGCAAATCTACCAGATGCTATTGGCAGACGGTGGTTTCCACACCGGAATCTTGTTAAAGTAATTCTGTATTTGAAAGGCAATTTTAGAAGAGATAATTCACAACTGCAATTTTCTTTGAAAATGCGATAATTTAAGCACAGTGAATTAGAAAACATTTCAGCATGCCAATTTTGAGAGTATATATCGTCCAATCGTGTTTTGATTGTTGTTTTGAACCACCGTGGATTTATTGGCTTGTTATCAAACCAAAGGTAAGATAAGCCTAATTTATCCAATGTATTTTTTATTTTTACTAGCCACGGGTTTTGATATACAGTGCGTATCAAAAAAAAGTTTACACTTTGAAAAAATCCTGTAAAATTATGCATTTGTAATATCCTGAAGATTTTTCCACATTTTAACATTGGTACAGGTCCATTAAAGCAAATAACGATATAACTGTCAAAAATATTTCCGCTTGAGTGAGCACCACTTACTTTTGAAAAGTTAGTGAAAAATGATTTGCGCAGAACATTGAAATAGTTATGCGAATAAAAGTAGACCGTAATCGTGAAGAACACATGGAATTTAGCTACTAAAATTGATTTGAAGATATCTTCTACTTTGTTAGACTTGTTTCCTTGCCCAAAACACTTCGAAGAGTGCATTCCGCCCTACCCCACTCCCCCACATACCGAGCCCATCGTGACGATATTTGCGTTACACTATTAAGGTGTGATTTACATGGAATGACTAAAGCTTGATTTTCTTTATGTTTATCATTGCTAAAATCGAGAAAAGTTTGGAGAAACAAGTATTAAATGAAAAATGAATTGTAAACCCACTTTCAATGATAAAAACTTAAGAAAAAATGCTGGAGATGTCTGATATAAACTTTTCTCCAGATTCAGTTATGTCCTCAGATCCAGCTGGCACAAATAGGGTAAAGGTTGTGCTTAATAAGAGTTGAAATTTCACTATGGGTGGCAAAATTGTTACAAAATGCTGGTATGTATATCCGTTTTATTTCAATTGACTAAAAGTGGAAGGAAAATGTATGATAAATGTTTCGTACGGTAAGTTAGATTTCGCCCTTTCCCCTTGACACAGCATGAAAACGAGCATTTCTGCGCAAACAGATTTCTGCGCAAACAGATTTCTGCGAGCTTTACAGAAATGGACAGTGCTCACTCAAGTGTAACATTCTGACAAAACTTTTACTTTCATTGGATAAATGAGACCCAAACCCAAGATTATACGTGCAAAAATTACCCACATGTTGTATATTTTTAAATTCACAGGGCTTTTTCAAAGTGTAAACTTTTTTTTGATACGCACTGTATATTCAGATCAAACATTATTTTTAGAATATCGTAAACAGTATGGGACAATTTTGATGCTTTGCTCACGATTATTTTAATCCAAAAGTTTAACATTCTGCACTCAATTAGTTTCTTGATACTGTGTTTGCCGACCTCTCCATATTTCATGCAGTTTGCAGTAAATTTACTCACATTAGGTAGACGTTTATAATAACGACTTTGAAACATTTCAACATCTTGAAGATTACTTTCAAGACCCCACAACTCACTTCCATACAACAAAGTCGGAAGTACCAATTTTTCAAACAATTCTAATTCAATATCAACTGGTAAACTCAACTTTATTTGGAACGTAAACTGGACAATGCTTCTTGTGCTTGACGTATTTGTTTTTTTCCGAGCTTTCGAAAAGCGGTTATTATAATTCAAAACTGTTCCAAGATATGTATACTCATCAAAAACCTCTAGCTGTTGATTATTGGAAGTAATGATGGGTATATTGCGGATCTTACCACGAGAGAATCAGAATACAATTTTTGTTTTTTGTATATTTACATTCGGTTACACTTCGTAATTCCGAAGGTTCTTTATTCCGAAGGTTCGTAATTCCGAAACACGTAAATTGCCTATACCTCGATGTTCGTTAATCCGAAAACGAAAAAGGGTTCGTTAATCCGAACATTTGTGGCGTAATTCCGACGGTTCGTTATTCCGAAGGTTCGATAATCCGAAAACAAAATAAGGTTCGTTGTTCCGAAGGTTCGTTAATCCGAAAACGACTTAAGGTTCGTTGTTCCGAAGGTTCGTTAATCCGAAAACGAAATAAGGTTCGTTGTTCCGAAGGTTCGTTGATCCGAAAACGAAATAAGGTTCGTTGTTCCGAAGGTTCGTTGATCCGAAAACGAAATAAGGTTCGTTTTTCCGAAGGTTCGTTAATCCGAAAACGAAATAAGGTTCGTTAATCCGAAAACAAAATAAGGTTCGTTAATCCGAAAACGAAATAAGGTTCGTTAATCCGAAAACAAAATAAGGTTCGTTAATCCGAAAAATGAAAACCGTGAAAGCAGAGGCAAGGGGAGGGGGGCGGGGGCACTGTTGCCGTTCAATTATTATGAGGATGGGAAGGCAAGGGCGGCTGAACGAATTTTCGTTGGGGGGTAAAGCCAAAAATGAAACTCATACGTCAAAATGGGCACTTTGGTGATATTTTCACCTTAAGATTATCATCTGCTTGAAGTTATTGTGTTTGATAGTGATTAAGTAGAGAAAAACTTTTTTGAAGTGACTTCTTATTATGGCAAAATGTATAATTAGGCTTTATTTTTCGGGAGAGAGTATAATGAGCGAGCGGCTTGGTAAAACAAATTCAAAGGTGAAGTTGTAAAACGTTTTTTGTGGTCAATTATTCTTAAAATGGCATTATTGCGAGGTGTTGCGAGCGTGAATCACAAGCTAAAACTTTAGGGTATTTAAATAAAAAATGAAAATAAGTTTTTTAAAACTCGAGCAGATTTCTGCTGTCATTAAAAAGATGTGCATCTAACAAAAGAATTAACACGAGTGGAAAAACACGAGCTTAAACATACTGACCAGAAAAGGAACCTGTTAAAGAAAGCATTTAGTGACCTCTTTAGGATGCATATTTCACCAATCAAATGAGAGTGCGAAGCGCAAGCTGAAAATGTGCAATATTCCAGCCTGAAAACTTAACTTAACTTGTATACTTTAAAAAGAGTATTTCATTTCGAAAAAACATGAAAAACGGCATATTTATTTTTGAAAAAAGAATTTTCCCATTTTGGAAAATATTCATTTCCCTGTTTTTTATTTAATTTTGGGGTGCAAGTGCCCCCTGCCTCCCTCCCGGCGGATCCAACTTTCGTCAAATAGGGGGGAGGCAATATTTTTTTCAGTCCTATTTTCCTCGATCGGCAGCTTAAAGTTGTTTTTTTTGTGTTTGTTTCTTTGAAAGGGTAGTCCTAACAGTCAATTAGCTTTATACTTATAAAATAAAGTAAATATGTAATAACATGATAAACCCTTTTTAAATAATGCGAGCGCGAGCTATATATTTTTTTGATGGGCAATATGTTTGTGATCTTCAAAACGAGATGCCTATGTAACTAAATTTAGATAATAACTGCGAGCAAGAAGCGCGAACAAAAATTTTAAATATATAAGCTCTGACCTGATCTAAAGGGGACATTTTAAGAACTTTTTGCAGTTTGCCATGAAGACGATGCGTTTTTCAAACAATGGCGGCGGAACGTATTTTCTTTTTTTCGGGGGGGGGGGGACGCAAAGCAAAATAAGGGCCAATAGGGGCAATTTGGTGCAAGCGGATATTTTCACCATGAGATTATCATCTGTGTAAAGAGGTTGTGTGTTTTGTAGTAATTAAATTGAGCACAATTTTTTAAGTGATCACTAGAGTTATATATTTACGTTTCATTTCTGCGAGCGTAGCTAGCAAGCGGTTTGGGGGAAAAAATCCAATCTGAATATGTAAAATTCGCCTTTTTGGTCAAGTACTGTTAAAAGGGCATCCTTGTGAGATGTTGCGAGCGAATCACGTGCTCAAACTTTTGGAAATTTCATGCAGGTCTAGAATGATAATTGATAAAGATATTATTTACCCAGGGAAGCCACTTCAGTTCTGAAAACTGTTCTCCCAGCTATTATTATTATTTTTTTACAAGAATGCTTAGAATGTCCAGTTTTCAGGTTTGGAAAATCGGAAAAGTTTGGCTCACGTTTCTCGCTCGCATCAAGTATTGTTTATTGAGGAACTCATTCTATTCCTGGTTACAAATAAAAAAAAAGTATAAAATGTCCAGTTTTCAGGTCGGAATATCACAAATTTTAAGCTTGCGGTTCGCGCTCTCATTATTTAGTTCGTGAGATATATACTCTATTCATGAGTCACTAAATGCAGTCCTTAAAAGATTACTTTCTGAAGCCTGTTGCATAAACTTTTTACCTTAGAAAACTGGTAAAAACTGAAAACTAAGGTTAGTCTGATTTCCGCCATTGACTTTAGCACAGGGCAAAAACTCCTGTAAAAACAATTTATGCAACGGGCCCTAGTTTGAGTTTGCGATTCGCGCTTTCAACATCTCACAAGGATCATTATTAGTATTATTTTCATTACCAGCAGAAGCTGTTATTAAAAATGACATCCCCTCCAATACAAATCCTATTATCTAGAGGTTACTCGCACGCGACCAACACACTTGATCCCTGCATCTTTAAACCATTTGCTTAGGCAGCAATTGCTCAGATAAAATCGAAATCGGGCTATCCTTGATCAGGGCGCCTATATTTTTAATGATATACATGCTTTTGGCCACAACACACGCATGTATCATCGATCGTTATTACTATCATTGCATAATATCGTGTAATCTTGTAACGACAACATCGTTTTTGTTACCAAAATGAATTATTCTCATATTCGGAAATACGAACCTTATTTAATTTTCGGATTAACGAACCTTATTTCGTTTTCGGATTAACGAACCTTATTTCGTTTTCGGATTAACGAACCTTATTTCGTTTTCGGATTGACGAACCTTATTTCGTTTTCGGATTAACGAACCTTATTTCGTTTTCGGATTAACGAACCTTATTTCGTTTTCGGATTAACGAACCTTATTTCGTTTTCGGATTCACGAACCTTCGGAATTACGAACCTCATTTCTTTTTCGGATTAACGAACCTTCGGAATTACGAACCTTATTTCGTTTTCGGATTAACGAACCTTCGGAATTACGAACCTTATTTCGTTTTCGGATTCACGAACCTTCGGAATTACGAACCTCATTTCTTTTTCGGATTAACGAACCTTCGGAATTACGAACCTTATTTCGTTTTCGGATTAACGAACCTTCGGAATTACGAACCTTATTTCGTTTTCGGATTGACGAACCTTCGGAATGACGAACCTTCGGATTGACGAACCTTCGGAAATACGAACCTTCGGAATAACCGAACCTTCGGAATTACGAAGCTTCGGAATTACGAATGTATGCGTTTACATTCAACGACCAATCTTCACAGTATTTGTGGACAACATTTAATGCTTCTTGGAGATCATTTTCAGATTCTGCTAATACAATGGTGTCATCAGCGTATATAATAGGGTAAATAACTTAAGATATACACATATATTTCTCTCGAGGACTTTTTCTTTCAGACCATTCGTAAGTAAATTAACACCGTTGCAATTTTCTCTCAATGTATTGTCAAAATCATTGAGATGCAAATAATAATGGAGATACACTCTAAAATATGAAGTGCTAATTTAGCTCTTAAAGAGCGTGTATAGTGACTGCACTTCAGAGTGCTGATTTGTCTACCGTGTATAGTGACTGCACTTCGGAGTGCTGATTTGTCTAATTCAAATTTGAACTAGACAAATCAGCACTCTGAAGTGCAGTCACTATACACGCTCTTTAAGAGCTAAATTAGCACTTCATTTTTTAGAGTGTAGATTATCTCCTTGCCTTACTCCCATATTACATTCAAAGACCTCAGCCCGTTGTCCATTGCTCATAACATAAGATTTTGCATTTTCATACATATTTTGGATCACCTTGAGAATTTAGCCATTGATGTTATACTTAAGTATTTTTGACCACAATAAATGTCTTTTTACAGAATCGAATGCTTTCTTATAATCAATGAATGCGCAATAAATTCTTTTCTTTTGAGATAGATAAATATTTATCAGACTGTAAAGAGTAAATATATGATCTAGAGTACAATAAATCTCACGAAATCCTGCCTGTTCTTCACCCATCAGGTTGCAAATATCAAAATATAAAGAAATTCGGTTATTCAAAATAGATTTGAATAATTTACCTGAGCAACTTAACAATGTAATTGGACGATAGTTATCAGGGGTGGTATTCTGAAAACGTTCTTATCTTTGTTCTTATCTTTTATCTTATCTCACTGAGATAAGAAGACGCTAAAATCATTGCAAATCGGTATTCTGAAAATCTTCTTAACGCGTTCTTATCTCTGTAAGGACTGCCCCCTTCTTATATCCAACACGCCCATTTTTAAGATTTTACCAATCAAAATGCGCTTTACATTGGCAGTTTAACCAATAGAAGCGTTCCTTATGTGAAGAGAATATCATGGGCGCTGCGCGTTCACCGTTTCTGGCGCATTGCGCGAAATAGGCATTTTATACGCAATGACTGATTTTATTATTTCGAGACGTCCACGGGCAAAAAAAAAGTAAGAAAAGTAAATAAAGCAGGTACGAATAAAGAACAAAATATGAAGAAAGAAAGTAAGTAGGTATGAAAGAAAGAAAGAAAGAAGACAGAAAAGGGTCAGAATGAAGCAGAAAAATAAAAAGATGAAATGGACAAAGCAGAAAATAATGAAAAAATAAAGAGTAAACGAAAGAAAGCAAGCAAAAAGAATTCAAAAATAAAAAAAGAAAGAAAATATGTATATTGGGCAAAGGATACCTATTGTCCAGTCTGTGGGAACTTAGCCACAGTCCAGTATTAAGTTAAACAGCTTCGTGAGCAGTTTCATCATTGGTTTGCTGCTATACTTTATCATTTCATTTAATACTAAATCATCACCGGATGATTTGTTATTTTTAAGCTTCTTTAATTGATTTTTATCTCCTCTTCCAAAATTGGATGATCTAGTTCAAGGCTGAAACAATTTGCTTCATTAGGTGGTGATTCCTCATCTATAGTGCGCCTGTTTTCAACATCGTCTCCTTTATTCAGTAATTCAAAAAAATCTTTGAAAGAATCAATTGATACATTTGTGCAATTCTTGGGCTTAGAATTCGCCTTGTTAAGATATTTCCAAAGGTCACCAATGTTATTATTTTTACTTTCCTCAAATTGTCCTGAAGGTCAGAAACATATTTTGACTTTTTCTTCTTCAAAACTGTTTTGTATTGTTTGCGTAAGGTATTCAAAACTAATTCCATTTCCATTTTCATATTTTCATTTCTACATTTTTTAATTCTATTTCTTAATTTTAAGAAATTCTTTCTCAAGTTCTTACATTCTTTATCAAACCAAGGCTTCATTTTCGGAGATGCAGTGGTAACAGTCGTGCCAGTTTTTTTCTGCCGTGACATACCACATAGAGTTGCAGCCTTAAAATATAGACGATAGCCCGAAAACCGGGCCCTGTGAATGGCGCGCATCCTCAGCCAGTCATCATAGCAACATCTGTCTGAGGATGCGCTCTCTGATTGATACCACACATTGTACATACTCCTGGCCAGGGCCCGTTGCATAAAACTTCTTACCTGAGAAAACTCAGGGGCGGTATTCTGAAAACGTTCTTATCTTAATTTTGTTCTTATCTACGTCACTTTCTTAAATTGGTATTCTGAAAACGTTCTTATCTTTTTCTTATCTTTTGTTCTTATCTTTGTTCTTATCTTGCTCTCCACCCAATGCTGAGCGCGTAAATTTACAACTCGCGCATATAATACCAAAGCGCGCTAAAAGATAAGAACAGAATGTAGATAAGTGGTATTCTGAAAACGTTCTTATCTTTTTTTCTTTCTTATCTTTCACGATATTTAAGATAATATTTAAGATAGCTAGAGGGTTATCACATCTCACGATGTCCGCGTTTTTTCTTGCCCAAAATCGATGGCCTCTAGTAGTAACAAGTACCCACAAGTATTCCTCCCACCATTTATTTCATTCACCCTTTATTTTGCCCGTATCTTTTTTCTATCCCTTCTTTCTCATCCATTTTTTATTCCTTTCTATCTGTCTGTCTTTCTTCCTTTCTATCTGTCTGTCTTTTGTCCTTTCTGTCTGTCTTTCTTCCTTTCTATCTGTCTGTCTATCTCCCTTTCTATCTGTCTGTCTTTCTTTATTTCTATCTGTCTTTCTTCCTAAATGTCTTTCTTCTTTTCTTTCATTCTTCATTTATATCTTTACTTTTGTTCTGTTTGAATCTTTTAATTTCTTTTTTTCCTTTTGCTTTGTTTCATTTATACTTCATTTTTCTTCCTTTTTTTATTTTCCCTTTTCGTTTTATTCCTTTTTTTTTCTTTACTGAGTCTTTTTCTGCTTTCCCCTCGTTTCTCTTCCTTTTCTTTCTTTTTCTTTTTTCTTTCTTCCTTCACTTGTTGTAATCTTTATTTTTCTTCCTTATTTTTCTTCCATTCTTTCGTTTTTATACATGCTTTTCTTTTTTTTAATAATTTCATTTTCCCCCTATTTCTTCCTTCAATTTAATAATTCTTAATTTTTCTTATTTTTTTATTTCTGCTTTCTGACACTTTTGTGTCTTTTTTTACTTTCTTTCTTTTTTTTCTTTATTTTGCTCATTCTTTTTTCGTTCGTTCTTTATTTACTCTTTTTCTTTACTTTCTTTCTTCTCTCTGTTTTTCTTCTATTAACTTTTTCTTTATTCTTTCCATTGATTTTTTTTCTGTTTTTTCCCCTTTCGTTTTCTTTTTTTTTCTTTCTTTCTTTCCTTCTTTCTTTCTTTCTTTTTTTTCTTTATTTCCTTATTTCTTTTTTCTATGAATTTACCTTTCTTTCTCTATCTTTTTGTAGTCTTCATATTTGCGTCAAATTTCCTTTCATTTTTTTCTCTCATCTTTATTTCTTTGTTTAATTTTCTTTTTTTTCTCTCTTCCTTCACTTTTTACATTTTTATTCCCTTTTTTCTCTTTCTTTTTATTTCTTTCTAACTTTCTTTCATTCGTTTTTTTTTAGACTTTTTTTCTTTTTCGGTTTCTTGTTAATTTATTTTATCTTATATTAGTTTGACCTTTTTCTATTTTTGTGTGTGTTCCTTTTAGTTAATTTCTTTTTTTTTCTTCATTTTTGTTCCTTCACTTTATCATGGATAATTGTTCTATTTTTTTCTTCCTTTTCCTTCTTTTATTCATTCTATTTTCTTTCTTTTTTATTTTTGAATTCTTTTTGCTTGCTTTCTTTCGTTTACTATTTATTTTTTCATTATTTTCTGCTTTGTCCCTTTCATCTTTTTTTCTGCTTCATTCTGACCCTTTTCTGTCTTCTTTCTTTCATACCTACTTACTTTCTTTCTTCATAGTTTGTTCTTTATTCGTACCTGCTTTATTTACTTTTCTTACTTTTTTTGCACGTGGACGTCTCGAAATAATAAAATCAGTCATTGCGTATAAAATGCCTATTTCGCGCAATGCGCCAGAAACGGTGAACGCGCAGCGCCCATGATATTCTCTTCACATAAGGAACGCTTCTATTGGTTAAACTGCCAATATAAAGCGCATTTTGATTGGTAAAATCTTAAAAATGGGCGTGTTGGAGATAAGAAGGGGGCAGTCCTTGCAGAGATAAGAACGCGTTAAGAAGATTTTCAGAATACCGATTTGCAATGATTTTAGCGTCTTCTTATCTCAGTGAGATAAGATAAAAGATAAGAACAAAGATAAGAACGTTTTCAGAATACCACCCCTGGTTGTTTTTACCTGAGTTTTTGCCCTGTGTTAAAGTCAATGGCAGAAATCAGACTAACCTTAGTTTTCAGTTTTTACCAGAGTTTTCTCAGGTAAAAAGTTTTATGCAACAGGCCCCTGAAGAAGACTGAGGACCATCGAAAATTCGAGTAAACAATAAAAACTTTATTGGCAATGAAAGCATTATCTTCAACATAATTTTTTACCTTACAGAAGCCAATACGTGAAAGTTTAAGATATATTTATATATATATATATATATATATATATATATATATATATATATATATATATATATATATATTGGCCTGTGTGTGTGTGGGTGAGTTTGTTTGTTTTGTGTGATCGAGCGCCTTTGGAACTTTCATTCATGATTTTGCCCCCCCCCCAATTGAAAAAATGGATCGACGCCCCTGGCTATCGTGTACCCCCCCCCCCCCCCCTTGAAAAAAGTCCCATCATAAAAAAAAATTTGTTAAAAACGTCCGCACTTGTAGGTCCTATTTACGGGGACTCCCATATTTCGAATCCCTTGATCCCGATTCCGTCCCTTGTGAAATTAATAATTTTGATACAATCTTCCATAACGCTGACAATCCACTTTCTCATCTGTATTAGGATGTCAAACGACTAGATGATATCCTTGATAAACTTCGTCTTCAGAAGCGTGGAACTGGAGGTGTTGATACGGCAACTGTTGGTGATACCTTTGACATCTCAAATAATGATCGACTTGGGCAATCAGAGGTATGCTAGTTCTATGAATATAATTTCCTTCTCACAATTTTAATTCGATCATTTTGGAAAAAGATGTGTTATTTTAAAAGTAGAACGAAGCGCCTCACGCTAGTTGGCAAGTATTAACAAAAGAAAATAAAAGAAACAAATCAAAGTTTGACAGAAATCAATTCAGTAATAAGAAACTTTATATCATCATTGTAATGCAGAGATCAGTGACGTAATTGACATTTTCAAATAGGCATTACCACCAAGCTGTGTGATGTAATACTCCCTCATTACTTTTTGTACATACTAAGAGAATAAGTAATAGATATTTGGGGGAATATTATCAGTGTACAAAGAGGAGAATTGTACATGACTTGTATGGCATCACAAATCTTGGAGCCACTGCCAAGAAGAGGATCTCCATAATGCTCCATAGCACTAAAAGTGAATTTGACCTTTCAATGTTCATAATATTCTTATTGATTAGACAGTGTTTTGTGTGCAAGCGTGAAAATAAGAAAAACATAATATCCGTTTTGTTCAAATTTTCACCTTCCTGCTTTTCTATTACTACGAGGATATTTACGCTTTTTAAAGGTAAAAATAACTATACTGTCTTCATTCCTTTATAGAGAATATTAATAAAATGTATTTACTGGCATCTTACCACAATATATTGAACAATCTGCTGAATTTAAAAAGACAGTTCAGTACCAGAAAAGAAATGTTTCCCTAAATTTGAGTTTTTGTCAACTTTCACATTGCGTTTTTTTTTGTCAATTTAAATTTAGAACGCTGGTGTAAAAACGCTGGTTCAGAAACTACCTTGTAAATCGCAAACAATTCGTAAGCATAAATGAACAAAATTCTTCTCTACAAAATGTTAACTGGGGTGTTCCCCAAGGTAGCCTCCTGGGCCCTCTTTTATTTATTATCTATATAAATGACATCCAGAACTCCTCTGAAATATTATCTTATGTCCTTTTTGCAGATGATTCAAATGTACTCTCATCCTAACCCCAATATTTTAATTAATGTACTGAACACGGAACTGGATAAATTGGTACAATGCATGGATTAAGGCTAACAAATTGTCAATAAATGTTCAAAAAACGAAATGCATGCTTTTTAGCAATTCTTTAGAACAATTGCCATTTAATATCAAATTAGACAATGTAGACATTGAAGTTGTTACTACAACTAAATTTTTAGGCCTCATAATAGACAACAAATTATCTTGGAAATCGCATATTGACTCTATATGTCGCACAATTTCACGCAATATTGGTGTTATCAACAAAGTTAAGTTTTTTCTTCCAACTTCCTCCCTAAAAATGCTTTATTCAACATTAATTTTACCATATCTAAATTATGGAGCAATTGTTTGGGGAAACACACACTCAACCTACCTAGATAGAATATTGCTTTTACAAAAGAAGGCATTGCGTGTTATTTTCAACTTGTCCTGGAGATCTCACACAGATGAGTTGTTTTTAAACAATAACATTCTAAAAATAAAAACACTGTACCAATATAATTTAGGTCAATTCATGTATCAGTTAAACAATAATATGTTACCACCCATATTTAATTTTTCATTTAACAAAAACAAAACCCTTCACAAATATCCCACACGTCAATCCGATGAATTTCATTTACCACTACCCCGGACCATCCTTGCAAAATCAATTTTTACTTTTGAAGGCCCTAGACTCTGGGGAACTATCAATAGTAACATCAAAGAATCTCCAAGCCTTAATTCTTTCAAATATAAGTTCAAAAAATTTCTTCAAGATAACCATTGAATTTAACTCTTCATCACTCAAGCTCTTGTATTTTTTTAATCAAACATGTTTATTATGTCACGTACACTTATACATCTCTTTCGTTTTCCTGTTGCCTTCGGCGAGGTCCGTCTGTGAGTGCTGGGGCTGGATTCTGGAGACCTTTAATCTCTCTTTTTCTTATTTCCTTTTCTATTTTTATTTCCAATTTTTCTTTTTAATTCAACTGGTCATGCTCAAGTTGGTACCTTATTTTTTTATATGCTAAACAACTGCAAGAATATTTATTAGGAGGCTGCACTCTACAAGCTCCGCTTTTTAGCAGCCTCCTCCATTTTCAACCTGATTTGTAATAATCTTGAATATAATTTTCTGTACAGGAATAATTGAAATATGTTTTGTTATTTATATATGTCAACATGTACAGAAGAAACTGTAATTGTTGAAAATGGAAATAAACGAATGAAATGAAATGAAATAAAAATACAGAGATGGAGGATCCCTCTCCCGAAAAGAATAATTCTTATTGTATTTTGTAAAATATATTGTTTTCCATACCATATTGTTTTAATATTATTTCTTTGAATATCTGTATTAGTTTATTTTGTACATGTCATACCTACGACAGAATTTATAAATTAATTTGAAAGCTTATTTTAGGGGATGATTGATATTTCAAGTTAGTTTTATTTCTCTGTGATGATACGCAGCTGATGCAGATTAAACCGTTTTGGATTATGATCATAATTTTTATCCTGAGATAATCTTCTTTTTTCTTTTCAGGTCCAGTTAGTTCAGCGCGTTATAGATGGTGTCGATCTGCTTATCAAGATGGAAAAACTCTTGGAGAAAAACCGTTCCATCGAGCATTTGATGCCTAAATAGACATCACCTAGTTTATCCCATCAATGTACATCGTTTTAAAGCCAAAATCAGGAACATTGATTAACAATACTTTAGAAAATTCTGACAAAACATGAATAATGTATATGTAAAAGATAAACCGCTTGTCAAATAGTAACTATCGATAAGGCCTCGTGTGACTATAATATTGACTACCCTGTGTAATGTACACTTTGAATTGTTTGTGATGAATTAGTATACTTAGATTGAAGAAAATAAATTAGGATATATTGTTGAACTTTCGAGATATAGGGGATTTGAAATTTTTCAAAGAAAACAATTAGAATGACATTCACAACAGAAAAATAAAAATCGATCTAACAAGACCCAAGGAAGGGACCAAAATGAAGATGTAATTTTATTTATGAGGTCTGTTAAAGTATGAAGGTCTTACAGGCATATTATATCATGATGAAATTTGTCAAGAATATAGCACAGATCATTTATATTTAGATGATATTTTAATGAATATTCATATACACAGTATTACATTTATCTTGAAAGAAATATATCGAACTGAAACTGCACCTGTGTCATTGTATAAAGAATAATGTTTGCAAAATTAAAAGTTTGAATTTAATGGAACCAATGAAATAAAACAAATCACATTAGCAGATTCATTTCGATCTCTTTTCCTACTTTTATTTGTATCAGTAAGTCTTGTTTATTATTGTGAATGATTATAGTTAAGATGTAAAATATAGGAAAAATACAGTGGCATGATAGCAGAATCATGAATGTTCACAGGTCACTCCTGCGGAGCATTTAATGAAAGGCTTTGTCGGCGGGCTTTTCAGACGTTTTTATTCGACAGTAAAAATAGTAACATTGCTTCTAATAGTAGCCAATAAAAAAGGGAAAGTTGTCAGATCTGACAACTTGTCTAATGAATAAAACGCTTAATTTCTAAGTTCACACATTCCACTCATCTTTTTTCCTGTTGGAAAGAACACACACTTTTTAAAAATAAAGCTGTAAAAAAAACACCCTAGTAATTATTACTGGCAGCTGGGACTCGCACATAAATTATTATGAACTGTTAAATTACGATGGGTTGTACAAATGCAAAACCACTGGATAACTGAAAAAAGGCGTTTTTAACATTCATTTAACATGAAAATCGCTGTTGATTTACAAATACGAACACTATTTATAGGATAGATGCACTGCAATCAACGTAAATACACGACAGTTAGTCTGTATTTTTATACAGCCGGATTATTATATTTTAACTTTAACATTTAACTTGTTTGACGTTTGGTTTGTTAAAACACTGTGTCATCTGTTTTTTTTTTAGTTTAAATTTACGATTTTTCTTATTAATATTTTTAATAGTGCAGTAGGCCTATAAAATACGAATATTTTTTCACACTACTGTCATTTGGGTTAAATGCATGGATTGTGAATCATACATCTCCATTCTAGAGAGCAAGATTGTTTTTATTGTCATATTATTATCCATTCTATCATGAAATTAATATTCGTTTATATCAGCAATTTTTTTTAAACAAGTGCACACCAAGTTACCAATAATGCACATAATATATTTCCATAGTAAAAGAGCATTGTACATTGAATGCGTTGCTCACGGATATAGGTGCCGCGGCCGGGATCGAACCCCGGACTTTTTATGTATAGCCAGGCGCCTTAGACCACTCGGCCACGGCACCTCCACCTTTAAAGTAATATTAAAGTAATTATCGATATCAATATTTAGATTGAAACAATTTGAATTTTGAAATGCCGATTAATGCCTAAATTTGCTGCCTATTGCAACGCAAATGTTTCGTCGGTTGCAATGATGTAGGACAGCTAAATCGCCTTATTTTCATCGTTTTCTATTATTTCATCTTAAGAAAACCTTAACATTATCATGTCAAGCAGGGCTCGCTAGGAGAACAGTTTTCGAAACTGAAGTGGCTACCATGGGTAAAGTATGACGTTATTATTATGATTATCTTTATTATTATCAAAACCATTCATTTCTGAAGATTTGAATGAGAATTGTGTTTCTCCTTTCTCTAAGGCGTTGTGACAATGCTTCCAGTTAAATTTTGAATGGAAATTCGTCGCGTGAAAATATTATTTTGATAATTTAAGGAAAGTACAATAAATAACCAACTTCACCCAAAATTTAACAGATTTTCTATATATATATATATACAATCAAATGAATTCACGAATTTCGAATTACAAAATCTAGGAGAATTATTTTCACACTTATAGGGGAATCCAACCCGAATAAAAACATATTCTTAGACGAAAAATAAAACTCAGACAAGTTGATAGGTGGAAGATTGAACATATCGGACGAACAATAAGAAAGATATGCATTTTAATATTTGTAGATATTGGTTATCACTATGGATAATTAAATTGGCCACATATGTGATGCCATAGTGATGTAAGGCAAGGACTGCTCTTCCATGTCTGCAATACATTAAATGGCAAAAAAAAAAATAAAATCAAAAGTTTTAATTCAAATTATTATTTTTTTCTTCATGAGGATATAAACCAATATGGGTTATAGTTAGATTACTTCCCCAGGGGAATGAGTACTTAAGAGAGAACCACAAATCTCTGATTATTAAGCACATGACCTCATTTGTCCTTGCATAATTAACTCAGTTAATTGCCATTTTGAAATCTATACTCTTGAATAGGAAACCGCACCTTACGACTGTTCGCGATCCGATTTTGGAACAAATCGCATTTTGCTCATTTTCTGAAAATGTGAATGGAACATATCATTTTATTTAAGGTTAAAATTAATTGAAAGAATACTAATGTACCCATTTTGAAAGATTGCAAGCCTTTATTTTGGAGTAAAGGCCAAATTAGTTTCAAATCGTAGCCAATCGTACGACTGCTATGACGTCATTACGACTAGATGTTAAATTCGCTTTTATTCTGAGAAGGAGCATATTCACAGATGAGCATAGGTATTTGTGTGATGATTGAGAACATTACACAGTAAAATATTAGCATCGAATTCAACTACGTTTTATTCCAAAATCGGGTTGCAGACCAAGTGCGTTTGCCTTTACTGATCTCAATTTTAAAGTAGCCATAACTTTGTTATTGGATGTGCGATTTCTTGCAAACTTTCACCATTCTGTTTTAATTATATTTTCCATTCCAACACAACATTCTATGACCAAATTTTAGGCTAGATCACCCTTTAAAATGAGATTTAATCCATAATCAATTCGGCCAACAAAGAAATAAAATAGAAAAATGTCCAGTGATCCCCACCCCCCCCAAAAAAAAATCCCACAGTGTTTTCTGTTGAAAAAGAGCGCAACGATACACTCGACGTATTCATTTCACAAACCTTGATTTAAAAAAAAGTTTCTTTCAAATAATTCACTTTTCAGATCAGTAATGTGATTAGTTTTAATGATTTTCATATTCAATGCAAAATAAACAATAAAATATAACAAAGATATATAGAAGAGGTAAACCACCTTGCTTTTCATCATTAACTACAATTTTCATATTGAGTAATTATCAGACTAAAGTAGCACTTTTGATGCGGTTTATTGAAACAATATAATGTTTGTAACGAGAGATGGCGCTAGACCACTTTTGGAAAGAGAGCTTGAAGGGTAAGTTCACCCTGACAAAAAGTTTATTTTAAAATAGGAGAAAAAATGATAAAAAAATTTGCCGAAGGTTTGAGAAAAATTCAACAAATATTAAAAAGTTATTAGAATTTCAATTATTTGATTTGTGACGTCATATGCGAGCAGCATTCCTACATAGCGAATGGTAAAAAATCAATGAAATTTTATTTTCTAAGAGAATTGAAAATGGTTTCAGTGTACCTTTTGTATATCAATAGACAAATCATTTTACACCTGATCATGAATAGAAAACAAAATTAAGTCATCGGGAACGATACAAAATTTGAAATTCATTCATTTTATATTACACAACACATGGGGCAGCTGCTCGTTTATGACGTCAAATATCCAAAACTTTGAACTCTAATAACTTTCTTACTCTTTAACGGATTTTCCTCAAACCTTCACCAATATTTTTTACTATTTTTTCTGCTATTTTTGCAACAAAGTTTTCTTCGGGGTGAACGTCCCCTTTGACTAAGTCGGTGTAACATTACTTCCCGGAAAATGTTAAATAAAGATTCTTCGGGAGAAGTATTTTGATTAAAATTATAATAATTATCATTTCTTAATAGTTAAATGGAAAAAGGATCCATTAATCATGTTCAGTCAACATGTTAATGATTTTTGCTTTCATCCTATCAACAAATTCACATATTACAAAATATATTAGCATACATTCAAATCAAAATGGCTCTTGAACCAAAATCAATTATTTAAGAAAATGTGCAGGGACTTAAAAAATAATTCTTGTTTATTTTCAAGGGAACACATGCATAAACTACACAAGATTCCCATCTACAGAAATCATGATAATGATTTGATTTAGAAAATAGGGGGAGAAGGAATTAGATTTCTCCAGTTTATTTTCAATCAATCACAACGTGATTTTGTTTCATGAATTCGATTTACAATGCAAAACCAAACCCTATGATATCAAATTTCAAAACAAATAGATTTTAACTCATCGTCCAGATAAGTTTAAGTGATTATTTCAGAACAGGTGTACATACAAAATCGATTTTCTTGGTTCTATTCAAAATTAATGTTAAACGTTCTTTAAGGTGGTTTTTCATTCTTTCAAGTTAAATCTTTTCTTATCATTTCACCACTTAATTGAAAAACATTGATACTCGACCAAAATACTGAAAATTCGTATTTAATTTAATTCTATTTTCTTTTCATTATACAGTGATAGCAAAATCACATTCCGATATGTATCTCTCTCTTGCATTATACAAACAAGCGAAAACGGGAAATTGTATGAAAGGTAAAAAAAACCAGATTTTTTTAAAAAAAGTGCACACCTAGTTACCAATAATGCAAATAGCATTTCCATTTATTTGAAAGCAGGATAAAAGAGCATTGTAGATTAAATGCCTTGCTCATGGGCATAGGAGCCGCGGTCGGGGATCGAACTCCGGACTTTCCATGTATAACCAGGCGCCTTAGAGGGCTTAGACCACTCGGCCACGGCACCTCCACCAGATAGCTCTGAAAAAAAGGTCTAGCGCCATCTTTAGTTAGATACATTATATTCGTTTTATAGTTTAACGGAATCTCCATATTTTAATTCATGTTTTTATAATGGTTAAAGATATTTACATATAGGCCTACTTCATGATATAGAAGGGTAATGATAACATGCAGGGCCAGCTGGTAGAGCAGTTTCCTAACTGAAGTGGCTACCCAAGGTAAATAAAACGTTATTATTATTATCATTATCATTATTATTATATTCCTTTATTTTTTTGGAGATAAAACTTCAAATATGATGATTTGACGTGTGGGTTTATACACTGATTAACTGTATCTTTGCCCAGTGTTATGTTTACCCCGCTCAGTATTGTAGTCTTCAAATATCAAAAGCTATACTTTTTCCAATGAATTCGTTCAATTTCGTGATTAAAGTAATATATTAAAACCCGTTCATGATTACACTGAATTTGACATGTTTGCCATCAGGTATATTGACTAGATGCAAAAAATAATGCAATCTACAGAAAAATTAACAGGTATCTTACAATGACAAAATCTCAATATTTGTTTGTTCTTATCTTCTTGATTACATGAATAACTTGAATGATTAATTCATCCATCAGCAATGTTAACGTCAAATAGAAGGTACTATTGATACATAACTACCATATGCCTTCAGACAAAGACTTGAATGGTCTAGGGTTTGACGTGTAGTAGATACATAATGGAAAAGGATTATATAGGAATAAAATTACGAAGAAAAGAATATATGAAAATGAAATCATAAAACAAAGAAGAATGAAGAGAGAGGGAAAAAATGCCATTCATTAAATCCTGAGAAGTAAACAGCCTGCAAAGTTTGTATAAATATGATTTTTTTTAAATGTAATTTTCTCGTCTGGCTTCAGTTTTGGTTTCATGTTTTCCTTCTTATTTCCAACTAATAAATACAAAAGTATATTAACAAAAAACATTCAAAGATCAATGCATACAGTAAAAATGTCAATATTAATTTTGATTGGTTATGTTTGCTACGGTTTTTCCTCATGATTTGCTGGTGAATCTCATATTCTCTTTTAATAATTTTACAATGTTTAAAAAGTGCTGAACAAATGAAATCAGACTCCATTGGCTTTCCATAGTTGAAGCTAGAAAATTCTGAATTTTAGACCAGAGTTTGAATTAAACTTGAATTCAGAATACGGGCTGTAATGGATTATTCTCAACAAAAGAATGTTTGCAGCTGGAAAATAAGAAACTGAGAAGTCTTCCGAAGAACGAAGCTCATGTAAATCGTGGACCCCCTCCACAGACTCTCACCACATTATGGCAAGCTTTACAAGAGTACTAGTAAGTAGTTTAAACGAATGTTATGACTCTTTTTGGAATGCTGCACAGGGAGTGGAGAAAGTACAAAGTGTGCAGTCAAGCTATTATGACTGATTTGATGACTGACTTCAGCAGGCGCGTAGCCAGGGGGGGGCGGTGGGGGCGGTCGCCCCCCCCCAAAACGTCCCCAAAAAGAAAAAAAGAAGGGAAAAAAGAGAGGAGAAAAGAAAAAGGGAAGGGAGGAAAGGGGAGAAAGGTATGTTACGATACTGCAACAAATAACAATAGAAATTTTATTTAAATTTCCTTTTTTTTTATTACAGGAAATAATTATACATAAATAAAACAAATAATGATCTTACATAAATCTCTTGAAGTGTCCGATGTAAAATCCCGAAGTGATGATGCTATATCCAAGTAATAATCCAAATGATAAAAATCCCAGTTGACTGGCGAAAATTCACAATGATGGCGATGATGAAACTGATGTTGAAGTCCGATGAATAATAAGAGTCACTGCAACGAGTTGAAATGTCCGTGAAGACGATGTTGATGATGATTAACAGTCAATTTCAGCAATCCATGGGTTGAAGCATGTTCATTGAACAGGTTGATGATGTTGATGATCTCGATGAGAACTGATAATTTCTCAAAATAACTGCAAACAGTTCATTGATGCATAAACTGCTCTGATCTGATCTGGTGAAGTGATCTCATATGATGTGATGTGATCTTCTGCTCTCATATGATGTGATGGTGTGATCTAATATGATGTGATGATCATCTTGAAAAATCTGCAGCTTTATACTAATTACAAGTGTTCTAGATCATTCTCAAATTTCGACTAATCTACAAGCTTCTAGAATTGTCTTCCAAAAGAACTTTCTCCTTTCAGGAGCAGTCAAAATCCAGAACACTCTTGAATGACCTCATTGAAATCAACAGTGTAAACAAAATACCTAAGCCTATTCATTTCCACTACCAATACAATTCTATTGTTTGGCTTTTCCTTATTCAACAATAAAACTCCTTGGCCTTTAAATAGGCAAGGCCTGCATAATAAAAAGACATTCTTGAATGTTCTTTACAATTCTTGGCTATCCTTAAAGGGAAATAACTAATAGATGAATGTAATTGCTTTTACAATTCTTCTAAAATTATTCTTATATATAACACCTCCCCCACCGGGGAAAAGAAAGCTTTACCGTAGTAAAGGTTTCTTTAAGATTACTTTTTTTCTTTTAACTGTTCAAAGTCATCTTGATAAATCATTTACAGTTATCGTGTACAAAGATATAGTACTTAATGAACATGTTAAAATAAATGAACATCAAAGATGTTTTCTTCAAATGACACACTTGGTCAAAATCATGAATAATTTCACTTTTTATACTCTTGATAGAGCATCAGCAATTACATTATTTTTTCCCTTTATGTGTACAATTTTCAAAGGGAATGGTTGGAGCATTAGGCTCCATCTGTACAGTCTTTGATTCTTTGTTTTGAATTTCTCCAAAAACACAAGAGGATTGTGGTCTGTATAGACTGTAATCTCTCCATTGGTTAGATACACCTCAAACTGCTGAAGGGCTAGTACGAGACTCAGGGCCTCTTTTTCAATAGTTGAGTATTTCTTTTGAAATCTATTGAGTTTCTTAGAGAAGTAGCACACTGGTTTTTCGATGCCTTCTTCATCTTCTTGGAGCAATACTGCTCCTACTCCAACATCACATGCATCAATTGCTACTTTGAATGGCTTTGTGAAGTTTGGAGCTGCCAAAATAGGCTCATTCACCAAAATGGCCTTTAATTTCTCAAATGATCTTTGACATTCGTCAGACCAAACATACTTCACTTTTGCCTTCAGCAGGTTTGTCAGAGGACTAACCACTGTACTGAAATTTGGAACAAATTTCCTGTAGAAGCCACTCATACCTAAGAATCTGAGCAATTCTTTCTTAGTTGTGGGAATTGGGAAGTCTAAGATAGCTTGTATCTTGGCTTCTCTTGGTAGCACTTGCCCTTGACCAACCACATGACCAAGATATGTGACTTTTGCCTTGGCAAATTCACTCTTCATCAGATTCACTACTAGATTGGCTTTGTCCAGCCTGTCAAACAGTGCTCGCAAATGATTCAGATGATCATTCCAAGTATCACTGTATACTAGGATGTCGTCAATGTATACGACACAATTGTCAAGTCCGGCAATCACTTGATTTGTCAACCTTTGGAAGGTTGCTGGTGCATTTTTCATTCCAAAAGGCATGACTTTGCATTGAAACAAGCCTTCAGGTGTAACAAAGGCTGATATCTCTTTGGCTCGGTCAGTCAGTGGCACTTGCCAATATCCTTTAAGCAAGTCTATCTTTGTGATATAGGCAGAATTTCCAACCCTATCAATACAATCTTCTAACCTAGGAATTGGATACGAGTCAGTCTTAGTTACTGCATTTACCTTCCGGTAATCAATGCAAAATCTCTGAGAGCCGTCTGGCTTTGGAACCATTACAATGGGAGAACTCCAACTACTCTGACTCGGTTCGATTATGTCATTATCTAACATAAACTGTATTTCCTTATTCACCATTTCCAACTTGCTTGGATTGAGCCTATAAGGATTCTGTTTGATAGGTCTTACATCACCTACGTCTACATCATGTACAGTTAAAGGTGTACGACCTGGTTTGTCTTTACATACATTCTCATATTCTCTTAACAGGTCAGATATATCATTTCTCTGATATTCAGGCAGGTGTTTTAATGCCTCATCCATGTTTCCTAACATCTCTGAGTTAGACAACTTTACACCACATGGTTCGTTCTTAGATACATCTGTATAAGACAATTCATTATCTGTCTTTTCATAGCATTCTTCTTCATGAACATCTACATGTTTTTCTTCTTTGACCCGTGTTGTACCTATTGGCTGACTAGCCTCTCGCTCAAAGTATTGTTTTAACATGTTTACATGACAAACTCTTTGAGACTTTCTTCGATCAGGGGTACTGATCACATAGTTGACATCATTCAATTTCTTTTTGACTATGTAGGGACCACTAAACCTAGCTTTCAAGGGCTCACCTTGCAAAGGCAACAACACTAATACTTTGTCTCCAGGCTTGAAACTTCGCTCTTTTGCATTTTTGTCAGCTTGAGCTTTCATTTTTCCCTGCGACTCTTTCAAGTGTTCCTTAGCCACATCACAAGCTTTTGAGAGCCTTTCTCTAAACTTTGACACATAGTCTAGAAGGTTTACATCATCATCCTGAACCATAAACCTCTCTTTGATAAGCTTTAGAGGACCCCTAACCTCATGACCATAGACCAATTCAAATGGACTGAAACCTGTGGACTCATTCGGGGAATCCCTAGTTGCAAACAGTAGGAATGAGATCCCTTTATCCCAGTCATCGGGATAGTCTTCACAATAAGCCCTAATCATGGTCTTCAAAGTCTGATGATAGCGTTCTAACGCTCCTTGGGACTGTGGGTGATAAGCAGAAGACTTAATCTGCTTTATTCCCAACTCCTTCATAACTTGCTGAAATATTCCTGACATGAAATTTGACCCTTGATCAGATTGAATTTCCTTCGGCAGACCGTACCTAGTGAAAAACTGCACTAACGCCTGCACCACTGTCTTTGCAGTGATACTTCTCAAAGGTATCGCCTCTGGAAACCGTGTAGACAAGTCCATAATCGTCAGGAGAAATCTGTGACCCGACCTCGTTCTGGGTAAGGGTCCGACACAATCAACAAGAACCCTAGTAAAAGGTTCATCAAATGCAGGAATGGGTATCAATGGAGCAGGCTTGATAGAAGGCTGTGCCTTACCAATAATCTGACATGTGTGACATGTCTTACAGAAATGCACAACATCTTTGTGCATCTTAGGCCAATAGAAATGCCTCATAATTCTATCTTCTGTCTTCCGAATACCGACATGACCTGCCATAGGTAACTCATGAGCCATTTTCAGAATATCTGTGCGGTAACAAGGAGGAACTACAACCTGGTGAATTATACACCAATCTTCATCAGCTGGTCTCCGGGGAGGTCTCCATTTCCTCATCAAAATGTCATCTTTGACATAAAAGCACTCAGGAACCTTATCAGCCTCAGCCTCAGAACATGCTTTCTGTGACAAGCTTTTTAATTCTGGGTCTGCCTGTTGTGCCTGTACTAGGGAGGATTTACTAAACAAACTATCATTGTTAGCAACAGAGCCTTCAACACTATCCCCATTCAAATCCTTGAAAAAGGTTTCAGCTAACCAGACATCAGTACTCTCCTCTACATCAGCAGATTCCGCATCATCCTTTTCAGCTCTACGAGTCTGAGACCTAGTAACAACACAATCCGGGAAAATCCCTGGAAAATCTTCCTGCAACAATTCAGTTTCAGCTACCTCAACGGGCTTTTCCGAAACCACTGGAGATGCAACAACTTTATCTCCAGCCAAGTCGTTACCTAACAAGAAATCAACACCTTTCATGGGTAATTCTGGAACGACACCAACAGTCACAGGACCACTAACTAGGTCACACTTTAAGTCGACCTTATGCAAAGGGACCGACATGAAATTTGGGCCAATACCTTGAACTAAGACGTTGGCCTTTTCTGAACTCTCCAGAGGAAGAGCCGAATCACCTGGCACCATCAGGGACTGTGCAGCCCCTGTATCCCTAAGGATCACCACTGACCTACCAGCAGCACCAGTCGAACAAGGGGATACTTCACCATCATGCAAAAAACTTCTATAAGTTTCATCAACCTGTTTGACTTTATCAGCAAATACTAGAGAAACACTCTCAACATCTTGATTGGGCTCTGATGGAACAAACTCCATCGAGGGAACACTTGTTTGCTTGACAAAACCCATGTCTTTCTTAGTTTTGGTAGGCATTCCAACCAATTTCCAACATGATTCTTTCAAATGTCCCGATTTATGACAATGAGTACAAATTTTGGAACTACGACTCTCAGACCGTTTGGTTGATTCTGTGCCCCCACTAGCCTGATTTTTATTAGCGTCTTTGTCCTTGCTTGCATATTTTCCCTCACTAGGTTTATTGTGGGATTCAAATGACCCTTTACCTTTCTTTTTCCAATAATTCTTGAAAGGAGGCCTATCTCCACTACCTTTATGTGTGACCTCAAATTCATCAGCTACTATGGCTGCTTTACTGACTTCAGTAACTCTATGGTCATCTAAGTGAGATTTAATGCCAAAAGGAAGACTCTTTTTGAATTCTTCTAGGAGGACAACTTCCCTAAGGTGAACAAAATCTTTGTCAACTTTCAGTGATCTGTACCACTTATCGAACATCATTTCTTGTTCCCTAGCAAATTCAACATACGTCTGGCCTGTTTGTCTTTGCATGTTCCTAAATTTATGTCTGTACGCTTCTGGTACCAACTCATATGCATTGAGAATTGTTTCTTTTACTGTAGCATAGTCACATGATTGCGTTTCAGAGAGCGAAGAATAGACTTTTGCAGCCTTTCCAACAAAAACACTTTGGAGGAGAAGAGTCCAGTATTCCTCGGGCCAATTCAGTCTCTTGGCCACTTTTTCAAATGACACAAAATATGTATCAACTCCCTCTTCATCAAATTTTGGCACAAGGCGAATGTTCTTCGCCACATCAAAGCCTTGGGGAGATTTATCTTTAACAGAGTTAGTATTAGTATTTGCATGAGTTAACTCCATTTCTTTCAATTTCAACTGGTACTCCAATCTCATTCTCTCCTTTTCAATGTTTATTTTCTCCATTTCAAGGTTTTATTTGATTCTTTCCTTCTCAAGGTTTTCTTTAATTCTTTCCTTTTCCAATTCAATGTTTGCCAGTTGGATCTGAGCATCCTCTGACATATTGATAGAAGTTTCAGGCTCCTCTGTAAGCTTCATGTGACTAGCTAACAAGTCAATTATCTCTGCCTTCTTTAAACCTGGGGCTAGAGATACACCCAAATGATCACAAACTGTTATCAAATCATCCTTCTTCAGTGACTTCAAATGATCATATGACAATTCTGTCATTGCAAGAAATTCTTCAACATCAAATGTAGCCATAGTGAATATACACAAATACAAGCACGTAATAACACAGTACAGTATATTCTAGAACTTTCCAAAATGTTTCCAATTCAAATTGGCTTTTGTTTCAAATTGACTTTTGTCTCAAATTGGCTTTCGTTTCCTGAAAAACTGGTTTTAGTTTCAAATTGGCTTATACAAATTTGGTTTTCGTTTCCCGGACAAGCCCCCAAAATTATTTGTTACGATACTGCAACAAATAACAATAGAAATTTTATTTAAATTTCCTTTTTTTTATTACAGGAAATAATTATACATAAATAAAACAAATAATGATCTTACATAAATCTCTTGAAGTGTCCGATGTAAAATCCCGAAGTGATGATGCTATATCCAAGTAATAATCCAAATGATAAAAATCCCAGTTGACTGGCGAAAATTCACAATGATGGCGATGATGAAACTGATGTTGAAGTCCGATGAATAATAAGAGTCACTGCAACGAGTTGAAATGTCCGTGAAGACGATGTTGATGATGATTAACAGTCAATTTCAGCAATCCATGGGTTGAAGCATGTTCATTGAACAGGTTGATGATGTTGATGATCTCGATGAGAACTGATAATTTCTCAAAATAACTGCAAACAGTTCATTGATGCATAAACTGCTCTGATCTGATCTGGTGAAGTGATCTCATATGATGTGATGTGATCTCCTGCTCTCATATGATGTGATGGTGTGATCTAATATGATGTGATGATCATCTTGAAAAATCTGCAGCTTTATACTAATTACAAGTGTTCTAGATCATTCTCAAATTTCGACTAATCTACAAGCTTCTAGAATTGTCTTCCAAAAGAACTTTCTCCTTTCAGGAGCAGTCAAAATCCAGAACACTCTTGAATGACCTTATTGAAATCAACAGTGTAAACAAAATACCTAAGCCTATTCATTTCCACTACCAATACAATTCTATTGTTTGGCTTTTCCTTATTCAACAATAAAACTCCTTGGCCTTTAAATAGGCAAGGCCTGCATAATAAAAAGACATTCTTGAATGTTCTTTACAATTCTTGGCTATCCTTAAAGGGAAATAACTAATAGATGAATGTAATTGCTTTTACAATTCTTCTAAAATTATTCTTATATGTAACAGGTAGCTTTGTGTTTTTTTTCTTTTTATTCTTTTTTTTTCTTAAAAGAATAACTCCATCACTCTTGCTCTAAATTTATATATGAATTTTTTTTCCGCGCTGCGCGCGGTTAAATGACAATATTGCAATTCTCCATTGTTTCCCCCACCCTTTCTCTAACCCTGTTTTTCCACCTCAGGTATATGTGTTTCTTACCGGTTAAAGTTCAAATGTATCCATTATGGCATGGAATTAGAGTAAGGCTACGCCAAAGTATATGAAGTTATCTTTTTTTTAAATTGATTGCGCAACTTCTGGTCGGGTCGGCTCCGGGCGGGTAAAATTTTATATCAATTTCTACCTCCATAAAGTCAACTTCTCCTGCTTTTCAGCTCATTACCAAACAACCATAATTCTGGGGCAAACAGGTTCCTAAAATTCGCGTCGTATTAGATAAAGAAGCACAATATAATTTTTTTTATCAAATTCTATTAAACTTCATGTCATTTCCCTTCACATTCATCTCCTGCCCTGTTTTGCGCCCTCAGTTTGAAATGTTGAATGACACTTGAGTTTCTTTATTATTCAAAATGAAGCACTTCAGGATAAGTCAAAGATATTAGGAATCCTCTTTTTTTAAATTTAATTTAAATAAATCACAGAAGTTTCAACTTTCTGCGCACTATTTCCTCATAAAGAAGTTCAATAATCTTAGAAAATCATAGAGCCGATGGTGGTATTAGACATATCTGCATTATTTTGATGAAACGTCCGCCCTTTGAAATTTCAGTTTCATTGCTCTGCGCGGGGCTGAATATCTTTCTCCCGGCATATATACACTTCTTCTCCTCTGTTTTGCGAGTTAAAGATATGCACTGTCGCTAAATTGTTTGTAATCAAATCTGATCTTTCCAAGGGAAGTATTCAATATATCTTTGAGAAGACCCTTTAGTCGGGACCCTTTTCATGGCAAAAAAACTGATAAAACGCTTTAGCTTCCGCGCTTCGCGCGAGGGTATTATTATTTTAATTTCCTCCAATGTATTCCTTTTTTGTGCGTTCACAATCACTTTTTGAAAACCAATTAAGGTTCATGAAAACAATGTTCAAAATCACAATGAGTCAACTGAATTGGAGCTGAAATAGGCACTAGAGACAAGAGAGACGGCTCCTTTTCATTTTAATTTATGAAACACCAAAAGCTTGGCGCTTCGCGCGGGAGGGGGAAACTCCCCCTCCCTGCACCCACCCCCTAGGGAGCGCGCTTCGCGCGCTCTTTAAGCGTTGACACGCTTCGCGTGCATTTACCGCCCCCTCCAAAATGAAATCCTGGCTACGCGGTTTGACTTCAGGGACATTGTCACGATACTATATGCGTAATACATTAAAGGGGAAGTTCACCCTGAAGAAGACTTTGTTGTAAAAATAGCAGAAAAAATAGTAAAAA
Organism: Lytechinus variegatus; assembly: GCF_018143015.1. Classification (NCBI taxonomy): domain Eukaryota; kingdom Metazoa; phylum Echinodermata; class Echinoidea; order Temnopleuroida; family Toxopneustidae; genus Lytechinus; species Lytechinus variegatus. The sequence continues at coordinate 17,838,903 of NC_054742.1, forward strand.
ATATTGGTGAAGGTTTGAGGAAAATCCGTTAAAGAGTAAGAAAGTTATTAGAGTTCAAAGTTTTGGATTTGTGACGTCATAAACGAGCAGCTGCCCCATGTGTTATGTAATATAAAATGCATGAATTTCAAATTTTATATGGTTCCTGATGACTTGATTTTGGTTTCTATTCATGATCGGGTGTGAAATGATTTGTCTATTGATATACAAAAGGTACAGTAAAAACCATTTTCAATTTTCTGAGAAAATGACATTTCATTGATTTTTTACCATTCGCTATGTAGGAATGCTGCTCGCATATGACGTCACAAATCAAATAATTGAAATTCTAATAACTTTTTAATTATTTGATGAATTTTTCTCAAACCTTCGGCAATATTTTTCATTATTTTTTCTGTTATTTTTACAATAAACTTTTTGTCAGGGTGCACTTCCCCTTTAAAACGACATGGTCCTGTGATCGAAAGAAGCATAGCGCCAACTGTAGTTGTAAACATTATAGTTGCTAAAATAAATTTTAAGAAACTGGCATAGTTTTGATAAGAGTTTCAATCGCCATCAAATGAAATACATGACACAAGAGAAATCCCTTTTCTCATTTTTTAAAGATAACTGTGTCATGTATTTCTTTTTTTTAAATTGAGAATCAACCCATCATCATTTTTTTTAATTAGAAGTCATGTAGCGCCATCTATAGTCAGATCATTATAGTTTATACAAACTAGTGCATGAATTGCGCATTTTTGGCTTCTGATGATATTAATTTCCAGATGTTTGTCAATTTTTTCATAAACAGAACCACGTAAAAAGGTAAATGAAAATAAGCTTAGTATCAACTGTGCAGGTCTAAAAGTAAAACAAAACAATGACAATGCATGCATAGCGAAACACTGATCGATTGATTTTATTTGGCAACTATACAGTAGCATTAAAACAACAGGCTTGCACAGGATGACACGAAAGCTCGAAACCTTATTTCCAGTGGGGTCCTAAAAAATACAGAATTAAGATAATAAAAAAAATATAATAAAAATTATACTATTTACATATTAAAAATGAGGGGAAAAAAATCAGAATTTACCTTTACCAATAAATAAGATATATAGACAATAAATAAGATATATACAAGAAAGAAGAAGAAGAAAAGAAGGAGGAGGAGGAGGAATAGAAGAAGAAAGGAAACGAGGAGTAGAAGGAGATGGAAGAAAAAGATGAGGAAGGAAAATAAATAAAAACAACAGCAAAAACGACGACAACAATAACAACACGAAGAGGAGAATAGAAGAAAGCGATAAAAGAAATAAAAAGAATAGAAGAAAGGACATATCGAAGCTTCAATCAAACTATGTAAAATACACAAATATCACTTTCAGTTACAATTACATGGAATAGTACATCACATAGAAATAAAATCGAGGTTAGCCCTAAATTATGTCATTATCATAACTTAAACAATCATTTTAACTAAATATCAAATTGTACATCAAATTCAGTACTAATTCTATTTATTCATGTTGCAGAAAATTGCGATCATTTTTAATGAACATATTTACACTATTAACAATAAAAAATATCATAATTATTCACTAAATCTTTAAATAGAATTATTTGTTTTCAGGCATTTACCATATCAAATTAATTATAACCTACCAGTAGCATTAGTTTTAACGATTTGCTAAATATCTTGCGACTGGGGGTGTTTCTAATATAGTGGCGGATTTCATAAAGTATCACCAGAAATTGTTTTCTGTATTATTTATGTCATTAACATTTCGCTTATATTTATTTGTTGTATTTTTAAGGATGGTCTATAAATGAAAAATAATCAATACAGTACCGGTACATAAATACAAAAAAATAAGAAATAAATAAATAATTTAAAAAAATATTAAAAATAATAAAAGAAATTATCAATGTAGGTCGTACAGTATCGGCACTTAAATAAATACAACAAATGGATAGAAATAATAATACTAAATTTTCATCCTCCAAAACCAGCACCCTGTCTGTGCTGAGTGAGGTAAAGACTCTTTTTCGTTCATCACATTGATCACAATGGCAAAAATTATAATTATGTTTATACAAGTGAATAGAATAAAAGAATCCCCGAATAAAAGAAATAAACATCACTTAAATAACATAAAATTACGGATATTTCAAAATACATTATTCATTTTGTCATAAATTTGACATGGAAGAAATTATGCATGTATGCCAAATCCAATAAGAATTGACTAGGTTGAAATCATAGAGATGTAATTAATAAATGGTTGAAATAAAAAGATCGATAAAAAAACCGATACCGTTATTTTTTATAGATCTTGAATCGCTCGCTAAATAGCTCGTGTACGTACATACGAGCGCTGACAAAAATTATTTAGCTCACGTTTTACTTCCGGGATATTAACTATATTCAACTTCAAGCATAAGCGAACTGGTGAGACTGATATATATTGGCTCTTGGTACAAGCCAGGAATAAAATACCAGGAGGTAAGTTTGTTAGAAATATGTTGCCAAAATGCTTTTACACGAGGGGTAGATTTTTTTCACAATTAGATTCACAAAATCAAAAGACCAAGGCCTTAATAAGCATAGATCTAGGCCTATCTCATTACCTGTAAGGCCTGTAACCCAGGGACCTCCGCCTCCGGCCCCCTTCGCGGCCTGGAGCCCAGGACTCGTCCGTGTATAATAGGCGAACATATTATTATTGCAATACTGGGTGATTTCAAGTACCGGTACGGTGTTGAAAGCTGGTGTTGGTGTTGTGACAACAGCAACACCAGCCACAACACCGTACTTGAAATCAGGCCGGTGTTGGGATTGACCTCGAAAAATATGACGTATTTCCGGCAGTTCGTGTTGAATATCGTCTGCTAAACCCAGCAGCACTGTCTGTGGCTGGTGTTGACTACGTGCAATTTCCCCATCCACCAACACCTACCCCCAGGGATTGGGAAAATCATGATTTCAAGTTCGATGTTGGTGTTGGCAATCTCAAGCTCGTGAACAGGCGGCGAACACGATGAAACATTCCCGTAAAATTTACTTTTACCGTTAAGATGAGTTCAAATTATTTGATAATAATTATTATTTAAATAATTATTATTTTATATATTTTGATGAAAAATAATGTTCACTCTTTCGAATTCTTGAATTAATTAAAGCATTTGTATTCTGTACGATGAGAATTTGATGCATTTCTCTCAGATTTCAATTTCGTCGTCGAGACTTCTCGCGTGAAGTTGAGATGATTTAGCAGCGCAGAGGCGTGATATGTGCTATCGATAAACGCAACCGGTATCGTTCCTCTGAACTCAATTTCCCCATCCACCAACACCAACCCCCAGGGATTGGGAAAATCATGATTTCAAGTTCGATGTTGGTGTTGGCAATCTCAAGCTCGTGAACAGGCGGCGAACACGATGAAACATTCCCGTAAAATTTACTTTTACTGTTAAGATGAGTTCAAATTATTTGATAATAATTATTATTTAAATAATTATTATTTTATATATTTTGATGAAAAATAATGTTCACTCTTTCGAATTCTTGAATTAATTAAAGCATTTGTATTCTGTACGATGAGAAATTGATGCATTTCTCTCAGATTTCAATTTCGTCGTCGAGACTTCTCGCGTGAAGTTGAGATGATTTAGCAGCGCAGAGGCGTGATATGTGCTATCGATAAACGCAACCGGTATCGTTCCTCTGAACTCAGCTCGGTGTTGGAGCTCGGTTCAGCGGTCTTTTTACGCTCTCAACACTGAACACCGCAGAGATGCCAAGCTAAAAGACCAGCTATGCGTGAGATTTTCTGTGAATCTGAGTGAGTTCACAAACATTGTGTACAATGTTTATGGGGATAGGCTGTGATAGTTGCTTGAGCCAGAGATTTGAGGGGATGAACAAGAGTCCAAAATGCTTGACACCGTACTTGAAATCACCCACTGTATGCTCTCCAAAATTGGGTAGAATGGAGTCACAATAGCACTCCAAACAAAAGGGGAAAAATTAATTATGCACTTGCCTCGATTATATGGATGAAGGTCTACCATGAGACACAGAATCCTGACATCGAGGCACAAACTGGACCCCCAATGCTCAAAAAAGGAAAAGTTGGAACTGTGTCGCATTCATTCTCGATCGGCCATTTTGTTTTCAATTTTGACAAGGAGAAGGAACGAGACAGAACTTTTCCTCTATTGTTGGAAAGTGAAATTAAAAGAAATTGTAATTTTTCAATCTCTATTTTTTATCTAGAAAAAATAATTAAAAAAAAAGATTCAATTTACTTCAGAGTAACGTTAGTATATGTAATGGGGCAAAAAGTATCCTAGAATTTGCACTCGTAATGACATTTCAGAGGCTTTTTAAAGGTCAAGTCCACCCTAGCAAAATGTTGAGTTGAATAAGTAGAGAAAAATTTCATCAAAATCGGATGTAAAATAATATGGCAAATAAAGTTTCGCTTATTTTTCACAAAATAGTCATATGCATAATTCAGTCGATGATGTCACTCACTCTCCATTTTTTTTTTTTTTATTGTTTTAATTATACAATATTTCAATTTTTACAGATATGACCATAGGTACCAACTTGACTGAACCATGTAGTATTAAACAATGCTAATTCCACATGTTCAGGGAGGAATTAATCACTGTTTCACTTGACAATGAGGAGAAAATTAGAATAATTCATATCTCATATATAACAAAATACAAAAGAAATAGTGAGTGGATAACGTCATCAGTCTCCTCATTTGCATACCGACCAGGATGTGCATATAACTGTTTTGTGAAATTAAGTGAAATTTTAAGATATCATAACTTCCTTATTTTATATCCGATGAAATTTTCATTGTTATGCTTGTAAGATTTTTCTATTTTTATTCAAATCATTTTTTTTGGGGGGTGGACTTGTCCTTTAATGACCTGAAAAATAGTGTTAAATGACTTTGATTAGATTGAATACCCTCATGGTAGACATCTAGAAGAAGAATAATGCAAAAATTGTGACATATTACCTTGACCTTGACCTTTTAGAGAGAAAAGATGTGCCGTTTTTTTCAAGTTGAGAATTCTCTGATTATGTCACTTCCCCACTTGTTCTTTTGTATTTTGTAATATGAAATTAAGTTTATTCAAATTTTTTCCTCAAAGAACTAGAAAAAATGGATTGACAACTGATTTAGTGCTTTAGATATTTATTGCTGCAACTTATTTCATTATAAGGGAGACATATTATTCACACAAGTATGAAATAATGAAAAAAATTATGATTTTATGTAAAATCATAAGAAAATGGAAAGTGGGGATGTGACATCATCAGCCCACCTAATGAATATTCATGACGACTCTTTTCACAAAATATTGCTAAATTTTAAACTTCAATAACTTTATTCTTTGTTATCCGATTTTGATGAAATTTTCAGCATTTTGCTAAGTGAATGCTACTCTATGTATTAAAGAGAAATGCCAGTAGTTGCAGTAAACGCTGATTTCATGAGAAAGTCTGTAAAACCAGGTTTAATTGTCAGAATATCATCGAGGATCTAGATCTGGTACAGTTACATAAACTGAACTTTGTGAAATCTTGAAATCTACGCTGAAAAACGTTCACACTGAAGATCACCAACACAGATAGGCACACGTGGGACAGTGTATTATTATTGCTGGAATAAAGACCCGACGGAAGTGACCGAATCAGCGCTTATTTTGCTTATTTCTCACCATTCACATAATTTCTCCCAGAATCCTTTGGCACATATTTTTTATTCATACAAACAGACACTTGGGTGGTCATTATATTAGATTCTGTAAAAAGTCATTTTGAGATCGTTACCAAAACTGGAATTTATCTTTAAGATGGAAATATTTTCAGCCTGGACCATCCCTTTAAAGGGGAAGTTCACCCTGACAAAAAGTTCATTGTAAAAATAGCAGAAAAAATAATAAAAAAATATTGCCGAAGGTTTGAGAAAAATTCATCAAATAATTAAAAAGTTATTAGAATTTCAATTATTTGATTTGTGACGTCATATGCGAGCAGCATTCGTACATAGCGAATGGTAGAAAATCAATGAAATGTCATTTTCTCAGAAAATTGAAAATGGTTTTCACTGTAACTTTTGTATATCAATAGACAAATCATTTCACACCTGATCATGAAAAGAAAACAAAATTAAGTCATCAGGAACCACACAAAATTTGAAATTCATACATTTTATATTACATAACACATGGGGCAGCTGCTCGTTTATGACGTCACAAATCCAAAATTTTGAACTCTAATAACTTTCTTACTCTTTAACGGATTTTCCTCAAACCTTCACCAATATTTTTTACTATTTTTTCTGCTATTTTTACAACAAAGTTTTCTTCAGGGTGAACTTCCCCTTTAAAGCATGAGTATTAGATTTGAAGTTGAGTGCTCTGTCACTGCACTATCACTGCTCTGTCATGCCCTGACAAAATAAAAAAAATTCTGCAAGTGAGAATGAAAACATGAGTGGCATCTTTGATGTTCATGGTCAGTAGGTCTCCCAAGTCCCAACTCATGATGTATATGGTGTCCAGTAATTATCTCTCGATCAGGGTGATTTTACTTATAAATACATCACATGTCTTGGCTTAAAGCTTACTTAATTTCCTTGAACTTCTTGCTAAAAAATGAAATGTTCATAATTCTTTATAAGGGTGCAAAGACCACGTAAGATATGAAATACATGTAGAATAATCTTTAATTTTCTCCTTTGAAAACTTGCACTTTCTTGTGCCTTTTTTTATAATAGGCCCCTGAGTGGTAGAGTGTTTCACTTCATTTTGAAACCAGGATTGGTTTTTGCCTCATCTTCATGGTGATTGATAACTGATAAGCATCTACATTGCTTTCCCATTTTGAGGCCCCTATCTCATTAAGAAATTGTCTGGTCCCTATTCACGATAGTATTTGGAGTAATGTGCATGTTGTAAGCTTGGAACAATGTTTGCTGCTGATTAGGAGTTAATTTTTAGCTCATCCTGTTCAAAGGGCCAGATGAGCCATAAGACATGGCATGGCTTCCGTCGTCTGTCTTCAGTCCACAATTTCAAAATACTTCTTCACCATTTCAAGTTCGATTTCAATTCTGTTTGCTTGATATGATAGCACTAGGTGGGGACTTCAAAATTTCTACACAGAAATTTCAAACTCATTAAATTTGATAATTTAGGCGCTTTTTTCAAAATTCACAAAAAATGTTTCTTCTTATCTGTCGACCGATTTTTATTTTTTTTCTCTTCCATCTGGTAGAACTTCATTAGCTTCACCAAACTTATACACAGAATTTTGAAATTTTTAGTAGAAATTTTTTATGCTAATTTATGCAAAATTTATTCATAAATCACAGAAATTGCCTCATGAAACATTTAAATAGTTGGGAAATTGAATATCAAAGATCATTTTGCATGAATTTGGGGTCATAAACTGGGTCAATGAACTTTGGCCATGTTTCAGTGTCGTGAACATTAAAATCTTAAAAGGAAACTTCAGGCCGAAAATATCCATAAATAGAGTAAAACTCATTGAGCAAAGTGCTGAAAATTTAATCAAAATTGGATAACAATTAATGAAGTTAAGACCCCCCCTAGCCGCACCAATTTCCTGGGGTTAAGGAAAATATGTGCAGTAGTGAAAAGCATATTAGTTAATTTCAAAATAGTACTGCTGAGGCATTTAAAGACTTCTACATTTTTATTGCAGGCCTACATTTTTGGGGGGAATTTGAGTTTTTGCAGTTTACTGGTTCATTTAGGGTATGATTTTAGTTTGTATTCTATGAGATAGGGTTATTATACTCATCGTATGTTTGAAAGGTAAGATAGCTGATAAGACTTGATAAGGCCCATGCCTTCAATGAGATTGAAATGTTTAATAAATGACTGATGAACAGGAATTATCCTACATGTTATAATATGAGGCCATGTGCTGTTCCAATGTACATGTATCTCTCCTTTGTTGTCAGAGCAGCCAGACTATTAAAGGACAGGTCCACCCCAACAAAAACTTGATTAAATTCAACAAGCATAACACTGAAAATTTCATCAAAATCGGATGTAAAATAAGAAAGTTATGGCATTTTAAAGTTTCGCTTATTTTCAACAAAATAGTTGTATATGAACGAGCCAGTTACATCCAAATGAGAGAGTTGATGACATCACTCACTATTTCTTTTGTATTTCATTATATGAAATATTTTTATTTTCTCATCATTGTCATGTGAAATGAAGTTTCATTCCTCCCTGAACACGTTGAATTCTATTATTTTAACATTTTGTGCTTCAGGCAAGGAGGTCCTAATCGTCAAATTCGTAAAAATTGAATTATTGTATAATTCAAACAACAAAAAACAAAAGAAATAGTGAGTGATTGACATCATCGACTCTCATTTGGATGTAACTGGCTCGTTCATATAACTATTTTGTTGAAAATAAGTGAAACTTTGAAATGTCATAACTTTCTTATTTTACATCCGATTTTGATGAAATTTTCAGGATTTCAGCATTGTGCTTCAGCTTGTCTGATTTTTCTCTATTGATTCAACTCAACATTTTTCTGAGGTGGACTTGACCTTTTTTTTATTGGCTGTAATTTATTATGTGTAATACTTTGGTTCAGGTATTTCAAAATGTTGATTTAAAATTAAGATTATTTTTTTCCTTTAATCTTTACCTTTAATTTCATCAATAATTTAGTTAGGCATTGAATTTGGAGTGACATGCTCTAGCATTTCACCATGTGAAAGAGTAATGGCAGCCTGCTTGACCCTTGTAATAGTAATTTGAAAACAGGCTGATGAGTAATTGGCAGTGATATTCTCATCTCTTCCGCTGAGGATATCAGTCAAATGGTTTCTCTGGATGTTTTCCTACTAACGGAATTTTAATTTTTTTAATGTAGATGACTTAAAATAGGATGAACTTTGCCAAGAAAGAAACCTAGCTCTAAAACAAATGTGGAAAAGGGTGTTTCATCCCCAAATGTTAAAACAGAGCTCCCATTGCACTCCCCTGTACAGAATTCCAAGAAAATAAATCCCATAATGCATATCATTGCTTTAGTTGGTTTAAATAAAAACTGAAAAATTATAGAAAAGAATTATTGAAGGTTTGATTAATATTTGTCAAACAATTCAAAAAAGTTAAGAATGTTTTTTTTTTTTTGATTTGTGACATCACAGACAAGCAGCTACTTTGTGGTGTGATGTAAACTTCAAAAAATGTTTTCTGAAAAGAATAGTCATTGTATTTATGGGATGGATAGATCATCAGATATCAAACACATTTCATACCCCCTTTTATAATAATAAGATTTTTTATTCATCATGTTCCATCAAAGAAAATGGAATTCATTGAATTTATATTACCATATATGGCATACACCTGTAAAATATAGGGGAATTGCTCGCATATGACATTACATCAATAATCAAATATTAAAAAATGTTGTAACTTTTTTTTGATTGATTTTCTTCAAACCTCTGCCAATATTATGTTTTATTGTTGCTGTTTTTATTGAAGACAATCATCAGGGTGAACTTCCCTTTCAAAATAACAATACAACTTGATAGTTTTTGTGTGATACAGATCAGGCCCCCAATAATGTCATGTAGGGGACATACAGTACAATTGAAACAAGTTACGTAGATTATTAGTACCATGTTTAATCAATAATCTACAGAGCTGTAAATGTAGATCTACTTCTGCTTTTCTTGAGGGTTTTCTACCCATACACCTTAATGCATTACGAAATGTACAAGTCACTCTTGGCTACTGAAGGTATTCTTTATCCATTTTAAATGGGCGGCTACAGTATGAACTGAAACGAAGGCAGTAAACAAGGAAATGACGACTGAGGTATTTGCAGAGAAGCGGGAAACTGTGCTGCCTGTAGTCATGTGATGACTCAGATGGATGTATGGTACACATGTTGAGATACAAACTAAGAGCAATAACAGGACACAGTCATTATCGACCCCAGTAGCTGACAAGCTCACTTGCTGTCTGTCTGTCTAGCAACTATTTCTAGACAATTACAAAATTGATCATTTTAGTTGAAATCTTTCTGAACAGTGTGCAGTATTACTTGTTCTGCGTGACTGACATACATGTACATGTCAACTATATTTTGCAAGGTGACGATTTCTCAAATTAAAAGTGTTTTATAACATTTTTCTTAAAATCTTCTAAATCTGCGTACACATGCATGTATAGAGTTTTACTGTGTACTAAAAGTTAGCGACCCCTGTTTGGTACAGAGTCTCTCCCTACTTCCTGAGTATAGGAGTGAGAAGTGATTCTTTCACAGCGGAAGGACGTTCATGTGTTGAGCACCATAGAGAATGGATTGATTCATATTGTAGATCAGTTTGCGAGTTGTTTCTTGTGAGATGCAGCATACTGTAAGAGTGATATCTGAACCTGAACTACATGCACATGTATAGGATTACGTTGGATTATTGTGCAAGTAAAGACTGATCTATTGAGGTAAATAGTATATATGTAGTATCTATTATTGATGTGATTTTTACTCTTTGCGACTGTATGTAGACCTGCATGTAGAGTTTCAAGTCACATGAATGGTCAAGGAACATAAAAGTTAATATACTTTGACCATGTTGTATAACATTTGTAACATCTTGATTTAACAAAGGTTAAGTTTGTGCAATTTCTTAACTTTTAAACTTGAAAGTATATGGATCTATTTCATGAAACTTGGACATCTTTATCATCTTGCATTAGTTTCAGGATACATGTATATGATGTACATAATCAAGGTCTAAGTCATTTAGGGTGAAAGAACTTTGACCTTGTTGTAGAATCAATGTTGAAAATCTTAACCATTGTTTAATTTTTGGAAATGTTATTGTGCATTCTAAGACCATGTACAAATATTTATATCTTTGAAAATATGTGGATTGAAGGGTAATCAAGTATCAATGTTATTTGAATGTTGATGATTCTGCCACATAATGTGCATTTGAAATTAATTTTGGACTCCGGTGATTGTTTAATGCATCAGCCCAGTTTGGTTCCAGAATACGCCCTGCTAGCACTGCAATAAGCCAGCTACATGTAACCCTGCTTTTTAGCAGGGCCAGATACAGTAGTATTTTGCTATCCCACTTTTGTAAATTAAGTCTGAAACCTAAGTGGTCTGAGCCAATCCCTGTAAAAATTGGTTGGGCGAAGACCCCCCCCCCCCCGCCCTACTTACAATGTATTGCCCAGGGTAAAGGAAAACAATGCAGTCTGAAAAGTATGTTGTTTTTGCTATATAGATCATGATACAAGCCATTAAACTATTACTATCGCCTACATTTTATAATCAACCAATCCCAGGATGAAACTCCAAATTTATACTGTATTGATTGAAAAAAAAGCTAACCAAAAAATCTACTTGATATTATCATTTCATGACTTTCCTATGAATAATTTCATTTCCATTTTTACAATTTAATTTGAATTGTGCGATATTCACTTTTGTTAATTGGAACTTCATACATAGTAGAAACACATCCTGTGTGACTGATGAGAATATGAAGTGTGAACACCTCCAATCACTTGAGACAACCCATGGTGATAAGCAAGACATTTGGCAGGGATGAGCAGTCATGGGTGTTATCTATTGACTGAAAACTTATTATGAGATATGGGATCATTGTAATCTCATTAGAAAGTTCATATCAATAATAGAGTCTGCTGGATCACCTTTGCATTTTATCAAGCTAAAGAAGATAATCACATCAGAGGTAGGGGAAGTGTGTGCATGACAAGGACAGAACCAAGATCCTGAAAGATGGTAAATTGTATAGATCTGGAAAAATTCATTGCTCAATGTGTACCGTACACTGTCCTTACATATAAGCCCTAGATGTTCCATCACTTCCATGTCATAAAACACCACATATGATTCATTTTCAAAGTATTACTACATGTACGTACAATACCTGTAAATATTTCACCTTATACTTTCTACATGTATGGGCAACATTTCATGAAAACTGTATGTTCGTGGTGTGATATTCTTGTGGAATCTCCATCCTCCGGTGGTGGGGGAGGGGGCACTCACATATATATTGGTGGTACGGGGATGTTCTGCTTTGATGACCCCCTTTTTTCAGACGTAATTTTCAGTTCTCTAGATACTCCGAATAACAAAAGATCAGTTCAGAAGCCCCACTCGCATAACCCTTTATACGAGGCGTTTCAGTTCCCATGGCCCAGCCCTGCCAAAATTGTCAAGCGCGAGCACATGGACGGCTTCACAACTCCCTCCATACCATAACTACGTGTACATGTAGCAGTAGCCGCTCCTTATAATATAATGCATGGCTAGAGCATGCACCGTACCTAGCACCACTATCTCATTCCGTAGACTGTTTTTCACACCGCGGGTATATTCCCAAGACCCCATACTTTACCGTAGTAGTCAGTTCCTTAGACCCCCATTTCAAAGTTTCGTGAGGCACACCCCCATCAAAAAATTATTTGAGTACTCCCCCACCCCCTGGGCTCCATCCCAGGGGCCGCGGAACGGTTTTCAAAGTGGGGGGGCTGACCATGCTAAAAATCACAATCGTATGGTAATTTTTGCGTTTTTGTACACGGTTTTGGAAAAAAGTGGGGGGGCTGAAGCCCCCCCGGTTCCGCGGCCCCTGCATCCTCTTAAAAAAAGGATAGGACTCCGACGTGTATTGTAGGCTTTTACATTTAAAGGTACAGTGAAACCAAATATGATTGGATTTTTCAAATTAGATTTTTAAAATAAAAAGAAAGTCTAAAGTAAATGATAAAAAGAATGAGACGTGTTCATATGCTAATTGTGATTGTGATTTGTGTGGACATTGGCCATTGGTCACTGACCAGACAAGTAGGATAAAATATACATGTACAGTTGTTTTAGTAATTTACTAGACTGATAATATTGATTTGTTTTTTAAGTTTGTCTAGAGTAGAGCATCTGTATTGATTGAAAACGTAGAAGATCAATACAAACTAGTTTTAGATCTTTGCTTACGTGTGGTTTTAAAGTTCACTGCAAGGATGACTGTGCACATGCACTTGTGTGTACTGTAGGAAGCTTAAAGGGTAAATCCAAAGTAAAAGGGAGAAAGGAGATTTGATTGAATTTCGGGTTGTATCCTTAATGTGTTCCATTAGTAACATGTATATGAAAGTGAAAAGAGATACATGGACTACGTGAATGGAAGGCTCTACAGGGGGGGGGGGCACTCAAATTATATATTGATGGGGGTGGGCCTCACAAAACCTTGAAATGGGTCTATTAAAGGAACTGACTACAAGGGTAAAGTGCAGGGTCTTGGGAACTAAATATATACCGTGCGGTGTGAATACCAGGCTCTACGGAACGGGATCGCGGCACTGTAGGTATGGCGGTTTGCATGTGCTAAAATGCATGGAGCGGCTACGAGTTGTATGTAGGGAGTTGCGAAGCCGTATGTGCATCCTCTCGCATGCAGTCCTCCTGCTTGACAATTTTGGCAGGGCTGGGGAACTGAGATGTTTCGTAATGGGGGACTTGCGAGCGAGGCTGGGTGGCTTCTGAACGAAACTTTTGTCATTCAGAGTATCTAGAGCCGGGGGGGGGGGGGGGTCAGTCAAATGTATTGCTGTACACATGTGTGACCAAATTATTTCCAGAACCCTCTAAACAAGTTTTTCTCTGTGTCCAAAATGACACTCTAAGCAAGTATTTTGCGGGCTTCATTTCACATTTTGGCCCCTAAACAAGTGTTTGCCAAATTATGACCCCTAAACAGGTTTTGTCTATATTGGCTTAAACAGACAAAACTATATTCATGCTGGGTATGGCATGCCCCCATCAGGAAGAACCTGAACACTTTTCAGAAACGAGAAAAAAGCCCCGAGGAAAAAGCTTGGGAAAAAAAACATATCCTAAATACATTTGACCCCGCGATTGGCCATTGACCAGTCTTTAGATACCACATTTTTGTCTCACCTGCGAAGCAAAGTGAGACTATAGGCGCCGCTTTTCCGACGGCGGCGGCGTCAACATCAAATCTTAACCTGAGGTTAAGTTTTTGAAATGATGTCATAACTTAGAAAGTATATGGACCTAGTTAATAAAACTTGGCCATAAGGTTAATCAAGTATTACTGAACATCCTATTAGAGTTTCATGTCACATGACCAAGGTCAAAGGTCATTTAGGGTCAATGAACTTAGACCATGTTGGAGGATTCAACATCGAAATCTTAACCTGAGGTTAAGTTTTTGAAATGTCATCATAACTGAGAAAATATATGGACCTAGTTCATGAAACTTGGACATAAGGTAAATCAAGTATCACTGAACATCCTGCATGAGTTTCACATCACATGACCAAGGTCAAAGGTCATTTAGGGTCAATGAACTTTGGCCGAATTGGGGATATCTGTTGAATTCCCATCTTAACTTTGAAAGTTTATGGATCTGATTCATGAAACTTGGACATAATAGTAATCAAGCATCACTGAAAATTTTGTGCAAGTTTCAGGTCTCATGATTAAGGTCAAAGGTCATTTAGGGTCAATGAACTTTGGTCGAATCGGGGGTATCTGTTGAATTACCATCATAACTTTGAAAGTTTATTGGTCTAGTTCATTAAACTTGGACATTAGAGTAATCAAGTATCACTGAACATCCTGTGCGCGTTTCAGGTCACATGACCAAGGTCAAAGGTCAATGAACTTTGGCCGAATTGGGTGTATCTGTTGAATTACCATCATAACTTTAAAAGTTTATGGATCTGATTTGAACATGAAACTTGTACATAAGAGTAATCAAGTATCACTGAACATCCTGTTCGAGTTTCAGGTCACATGATCAAGGTCAAAGGTCATGTAAGGTCAATGAACTTTGGCCATGTTGGGGGTTTTTGTTGAATAACCATCATATCTCTGTGATTTTATTGGTCTAGTTCATAAAAAGTGGACATAAGAGTAACCATGTATCACTGAACATCTTGTGCGAGTTAGAGTAGTATTCAAAGTCAGCACTGCTGCTATATTGAACCGCGTGATGCAGGTGAGACGGCCAGAGGCATTCCACTTGTTTTTTAAATCAGTGTTTTTGTCTCACCTGCATAGCAGAGTGAGACTATAGGCGCCGCGGTGGCGTCAACACCAAATCTTATCCGAAGATTTAAGTTTTTGAAATGACAGCATAACTTAGAAAGTATATGGACCTAGTTCATGAATCTGCCATGGTTTCAGGTCACATGACCAAGGTCAAAGGTCATTTAGGGTCAATGAACATAGCATTTTATTGTCATTTGAATTTTTTTGTAAATTAACTATTCAATAAAGTCAGCACTGCTGCTATATTGAATTTGTGTTATGCAGGCGAGACAAATGGGCGCTCCACTTGTTATACTTGAATCATGAAATTTAAAGAGAACTGCCAGTAGTTGCAGTAAAGACTGATTTGATGAGAAAGTCTGTAAAACCAGGCATAATTGTCAGAATATCATCGAGGACCTAGATCTGGTACAGTTACATAAACTGAAATTTGTAAAATCTTGAAATCTACGTAAAAAAATGTTCACACTGAAGATCACCAACACAGATAGGCACACGTGGGACAGTGTATTGTTATTGCTGGGATAAAGACCCGACGGAAGTGACCGAATCAGCTCTTATTTTGTTTATTTCTCAGCAATTACACAATTTCTTCCAGAATCCTTTGGCACATATTTTTTATTCATACAAACAGACACTTGGGTGGTCATTATATTTTATTCTGTAAAAAGTCATTTTGAGATCGTTACCAAAACTGGAATTTATCTTTAAGTTCAATCTTTGCTATTTCTTCTCCCATCATTTTTCACTTCTGATCTGGCGATTGGCCTTCTAATTGTATTTTCTTGGACTCACTTTTCTTTTCTTGATTAATGCAGGAACTATTCATTAATTCTATTTCCATGCCAATAACTTAGTCTTATACTTTCCAGACCTTCATTTTTGAGGAGCGCGATCGCGCCGGCGCTCCTACCGCGCTCCTTAAAAAAATAAGGAGAGCAAAAAATCGCGCTCCTCTTTCCATTATTACTTGAAATTACTTTGATTTAGTTGAAATCTATCAGAAAAATGAAGAATATTCATCTCTTTTTAAAGATTGCAGTCCCATGTAGTCCCATATGTAGATTTTCATGGCAACACCATGGAAGTCTACATGTGGGACTACAATATTTACCGAGGTAAGTTCAAATCAGAGTCGGGAAAGTGATTAATATTCTTCATTTTTCTGATAGTTTTCAACTCAATCAAATTAATTTCAAGGAATTACGGAAAAAAGAAGGCCATTTCATGGATTTAAAGATGTAAAATGTTAGCATTTTTTTTTTCAATTTTTTTGTTTTGTAGCAGGAGCGCGTACGACATCACGTATTGACGTGACCCAGGCCTAGTTTCACCACAGATTAATTAATAGCTAACACAGCTATTGCATATATTCAATGTTAAGAAACATCTACAATTTATCATACATGTATTGTAATGAATTGATTTGAGCTCCTCACAGAGAGCGATTCTGAGGAGCTCAATTGAGCTCCTCAAAAAAATAAGGAGAGCGATTTATTGAGCTCCACGAAATTATAAACGTGAAGGACTGACTTTCATGAGTATACATGTACAAAGGTACATATTTTATATTGAATATGATTTATGAGACAAAGCTGAGATTGCAAATAAAGGGGCACACATTGTGAAAGAGGTACATGTAGGCGGCTCGGTGTAAAAATGGCAGAGGTAATAATGGCAGAGGTAAAAATGGCAGAGGTAAAAATGGCAGAGGTAATAATGGCAGAGGTAAAAATGGCAGAGGTAAAAATGGCAGAGGTAATAATGGCAGAGGTAATAATGGCAGAGGTAATAATGGCAGAGGTCATAATGGTATAGGTAAAAAGGGTTTTAAACCCCCATGAAACAAAAAATCAAAAAGTCCCCGCATGTAAGCCCTACATAGATTAACTAAGAAAGGTTCTAAGAAAATAAAAATAATGGAAAGGGTGACATTTTTAAAATCATAGATAGATCGTCTACACCAAATTGATAATATTTTGGCTGGAATATCTTATTTTTTCTGGACTCTCATGGACGGCCTTCTCATGTCAAATCGCTGTATCAATATTCAAATTTGAAGCACACTCTTGATCGAAATTGTACTTAATTCATTACAGGGGAAGTTCAACCTCCGTTAAAAGTCATTGTAGAATAGCAGAAAAAAAATAAAATGATATTGGTGAGGGTTTTAGGAAATCAATCGAAATATTTTAATGATGACGTCATTTGCAAGCAGCTTTCCCATATTTGGTATATAGAAAATATAAATGAAATGTAATTTTCTAGAAAAAAATCCAAATGATTTTTTTATCTTCAGTATATATCAAGAGACAAATAATTTCACTGACGCTCCTGAAATATTTTTTTAAAACAATTATGAACCATTTTGTAGTGCATAAAATGTCATGGGGCAGCTTCCCATATATGACGTCAAACCCTTTGGGAACCTGGCATCCACTTGGACTAGCTGCATTGAGGTATTGCTCTAAAGACTGAACAATAATTGTATCATTTACATTTACATGTAACATATCACATTTATCAGGGGCAGATCCAGGATTTTCCAAGGGGGGCACATTTTCTTGAAAAATGACACGCAAAAAAGTTTCCGCCTACTAACTCGTCCACAAAGATAATTAGCAAGCAGAAAAGGGTCTCGCTTTAAAAAGGGGGCACACTTGAGTTAGCATATTTCCTATAAGATTCTAATTGTACCTCTCAAGGGGGGCACGGGCCAGCTGTGCCCCATGGATCCGCCAGTTACATCAATATCTATTCATCATGATCCATCATGATGTGGAAATAAAAAAATACTTTTATTACAGAATGTTCAGTTATTTTTTTATCCAGGTTAAATTTATGAAAGTAGTTCGAAGTAGACCCGAACTTGTTCGTTTCAGAGGTTTAGTGGCTGCACACATTGGTGTTTACATTTAAAAAAATCGTTGGGTTTGTATGTAAAGCGTTGTTCTGCTTATGAGCTTAAGATCCTTCCATCATACAGTCACTAACTGAAATCATTTTGGAAAGAAAATGCTTGAGTTTAGTCATATAAATGACAGAGTATAGATCTTTAATGACAAAAAACAACATAATACTTCATCAGTTTTTATAGCCCATTTCGTCGACAAAAGTCCGGTCATGGATGATATTATTATGATGTAACCTATCTTTATCATCTTTACCTCATTATTACCTCTGCCATTATTACCTCTGCTATTTTTACCTCTGCCATTTTACCTCTGCCATTATTACCTCTGCCATTTTTACCTCTGCCATTTTTACCTCTGCCATTATTACCTCTGCCATTTTTACCTCTGCCATTTTTACCTCTGCCATTATTACCTCTGCCATTTTTACCTCTGCCATTTTTACCTCTGCCATTTTTACCTCTGCCATTTTTACCTGGCACCATGTAGGCAATGTACAAATGATGCTTACAAGTGAAACACTACAAAGTCCATTAATAAGTGATCTGGAGACATCCTCCTCTGGACCTACATGTGCATGTAATGTACTTCATGAAACTTTAACATAAGGGTAATGTTTATCACTGAAGATCTTGCCTGAGTTTCAGGTTGAATTACCAAGGTCAAAGATCATTTAGGGTCAATGAACTTTTGCCATGTTGGGTGAATTTGGGTGGTCATAACTTAAAAATTGTATAGATCTAGTTCATGAAACTTAGACATAAGAGCAATTATGTATCCCTGAATATCTTGTGCATGTTTCAGGTCACATGACCAAGATCAAAGGTTATTTAAAATGTCAGTGAACTTTTGCCATGTTCAGGGTATTTGCTGAATTGGCATCATGACTTAGAAAGGTTATGGCTCTGCACTGTCTGTAAACGCTGTTATTTTCGCGGGGTTAATTTACCAATCAAATGGCAAAAGCAACTTATATCATAATTTACTGATCTGTGACTGTTAAAAAAATTATCACATTGGAACAAATATCGCGATACATATGATTTTGGAGCTCCAGCTTTCGTCCTTAAATGTTGCCCTGTATAGGTCAAATTATGCAGTCTCTTTGCCAAATATTGCAGTAGATTTAGATGCTCATAAATTTGTGATTTTAAAATTCGCGCTTGTCGATCTTGCCGCAAAATCTGCAAAAATTTCAACACTGCGAAAATTTCCACTTTTACAGTAATTCATAAAACATAGACATAAGGGTAATCAAGTATAAATTATTGTTTTGCACACATCTTAGGTTACATGATGATGGTCAGTCATCATTGTTGGTCAATGAATACAGTATTTTATCATATGAGTGTTTTCTTTTGTGAATGATTATTCAATATCTGTTTTCGAAGTCAGCACTGCTGCTATGTCGAATCGCGTAATGCAAGCGAGACTCCCAGAGGTGTTCCACTTGTTTGTTTCACTCTGAATACCATATCGTACGTACACTGACTTGAAATATGGGCATGGAAATTACGATTAAATTTGTATGCTTAATGTAACATTCGTTTCAGAGCCTAACAAAAGTAAAGTTATTCATCTATTAAAAGCAGTTGAAAACGTGTTGGAGCTTATTGATTTGAAAAGGAGAATTGTAAGAAAAGAGGATCACTGAAAGTTAAGTACACAGAAATCGAAAGCGGAAAACAAACACTTTTAAGGAGAATAATTCCCCCCACTATCGTATCATTTGATGACCCAGTGTGATGTGAACACTCCACACTGGTAAAGACCCAAAGTTCAAGATAAAAATCAAGGTCATATTAAATAGCTGAACTATCAGAAATGATTTCTATTATTATCATGAATGCATGGATAGTGAGTGGGAGTGTTTGCTTTTTATGAGGTCTGCTTGATCCTATCGGTAAACAACTTTAACCATGACAAGCACTTTGTCAATACTTCATACAGACAATGTTATTGCAGAATACATTAACTTGAATATGACATTTGACTGAAAACATTACATGGCATATATACTGTGGTGTATACTATGGCATATGTACATTGTGCTATTACAGGCCAGGACCAGATTGTGAGCTTCAGCAACATTCTTTATCTGAGTTCCGAGTGTTGTGTATCATTTCCTGTTTATACAGAGCCCATTTCTATTTTCTGTTTTAGTCAACTGGTATGAAACCAGTATAACTGGAATAATGTACAACACATGTTCAGATATTTTTTCCTTCAGAAGCACATACTTGTATTCCTGAATCCTGATGTTGAGATTACCGGTACATGCAAATCATACTGTACAAAGTGAACATGTATATTTGCATATTTTCATTTTTTAAAATCTAGTCAATGTGTATACATTCATTTAAAATTACAATTTTTGTGTCATATACCTTGGGGAGTGGGGAATAAGTAGCCAATAATCATTAAATAGGCAAAATTAATATTTTTGAGATCATAATTTAGAAAGAATGAATAAAAAAAATCCATGGGGTATACATACATGTACGTGTACTCTTCAGATGCCCTTGAATTGAAAATGTAAACAAAAAAGAAATCCCAACCAAGATATTAGGGTCAAATATTTTTGTATGGTCCAATCATGTGGCAGCTCTCGAAGGAATTAAGTCTTGAGTCATTTTCGTATTCTTTTGGTGATTCTAAATTACAATCAACATTTCTAATTCTCAGCTTGAAATAATCTCTTTTATCTCACAACCAGAACTAGAATGTGTAAAATAGGGGTTAAAAAAAATTTGCACCCAACACTCATCAGTTATTGATTTGACTTCTTAATTGCATATTTATCTCCCTGGTTTTATCTACCATTTATGATTTCCTCAACAAGGAAATTGAATACGTACATGTAATTTTGCATGCCTACATGTTAGAGTCGTTTGCTTGATTGTCACAATAGACAGTGGAGGGTATTATTTGAATGACGGACAAAAGAATTAGTCATGCATGTGAGAATAAACATAGGTTTCTTGTGAGTCTATCCATGGAGGTACCTCCATGGTCTATCCAAGCAGTGTGTGTTTGTTCATTGATTAGCAAAGAGTCACAGTCACAAGTGAGTGCTTTCATCATTAAGTGAAAAACACATTGAAATCAGTACTCCTCTCATTGGAAGATACAGGATATTCTTTTGACTTGCCAAGTATAATTTTCATTTTTACTGGAGTCTGAAATGTGCTGAACTTGATAGTGATACATGGATACTTACCTGAGCAGTGGCTATGGATCACCTTGTTCAATGCTTTGTAGTGTGAGAAACTCTAGTAAGCACCGATTTGTTGCTGTTGATATTGGTTTGTATTAAATTTAAGTCTAACTAAATACATATTAAGAAAATGGTAAAATTAATTTTGTTTTATTTCAAAAGGGGGAAGTAAATGATAGATTTGAAGAAATCACCACATGTCTCAGCCGCAGCAGACCCCCCCCCCCTCCACCCCCTGAATGGAGGGGGAGGTTCAGAATCTGCAAGGTGGAGCGCTAGCGAGCTTGAGGCGACTGATTCGATCATCCAGCAAGCTACATGTAATGATGCCAAGAGTTTGTTGTGCCTCTCTTGAGGGAATTTAAACTTATCCAGATATTATTCATGTTCATGGCATACACTGTACATGTTTTCTTTATCTATTCTTTATATGACTTTCCACCCAAAAAAAAAACCCACCCTTGATATGGGGTTATCACTTTTGTAGCAGATCCAGATCTTACTGTTGTCAGTCTCTTATTATTTTGAACATGAATTTAATTGGAGAAATATCATGCATTTTTCAATCTTCTGCAGGTCAGGAAACAGCTTGTTATCACTTCCATTGACAGGACAACTTAGATCTTACTGGAGCTGGAGATAATTTTAAAGAATAAAAACCTAAAGAGAGGTAATAACAGTGAAAAGGAGAAGGAAAGAAGAAAAAGATATTACAAGTCGCTTGAACACTGGGACAAGCAGAGTGCAAAAGTGGCGAAACGAAAGACAGTCATGAGCGACATGTTGGTGTGTTTTACCTGCTGTATACCCGAACAGCCCCCTCCGGTAAGTAGGATACTGTTATGGGATTGGGTAATATGCACTTTCTCAAAAGGGATATATATTTGGTTTAAAGGTTCTATTTGTTTGCACTCGTTTTATCAATAGTAAAATGTACACATAAAGGATGTTGAGAATACATGACTGGTATATGGTGATTATGGTGATTGGTTATACAGTTACTGTATTCAGTAAAAAAAATACATTTCAAAGTTTCAAGGAGCTGTATATTTATATAAAAAGGTAGTCACTTACATGTATATGTATAAGCTCCTGCATGTACATGTCATGTCTTTTTAGGTCAGACTAAAAAACAATCTGAATTTTTAGTAATATTTTGCAATTCCCATTACTATTAATTTAACAGTGAACACAATAAATTGACATTTTGTTGGTGCCTATATGTAATGAATCATTACTTTCGTTTTTAGTAACAGTTCATTTAGGTTATTACAAGTATGTCCCAAATGTTGATTATGGTGTCTGTTCAACAAGTACATGTATTTAAACTAGACTCTTTTTCCTGACCTGAATTCTGCAAGTTACAGTTAAGGCTAATGAGAAAGTATGTCCTCCAATACAATTCCAACAGAAGCTCTTCTCTTTATTGGAAATAATATTTTCAACCAAGTTTAGAATTATGTTATTTTTAATAGATTGATAATTACGATACTTCATCTTTACTTAAGTTTAAATTTGGCTTCTCTTTAAAACATTGTGTACATGTACTAGTATGCCTACTATTTATTTTAAGTTTGTCATGTAATAGTTTCTCATGTACCAAAAGGCCTGCTATTTATATTAAGTTTCTCATAATTTTAATAAAACAATCTTGATGTACTTGAAGTCTAAAGGGGAAGTCCACCCTTATACATTTAAATGTATGTAAATAAATATACTGATTAAGAAAAATATAAATGAATATAATCGTAATTGGACATGAAATTATGACATTTTGAATTTTCACTTAATTTCACAAAACAGTTGTATGCACGTACTGGTCAATATGAGAGAATTGATGATGTCACCCACTCACTATTTCTTCTGAATTTTATGATATGAAATATGCATTGTGACTTTCTCATGATTTGAAACATTTGGATTTCTTATTTTCATCACTGTGTTGAGTATAATGTTATGTGAAAAATAAGCACAATTTCAAGATGTCATATATTTTCTTGCATTATGCTTGCTTGATTTTGTTTTTTTGTTGAAATCAATTTTTTGTTTGGGTGGAATTCCCCCTTAAGTATCGGTTTGCAGCATTGGCAGCGGAAGCCAACAAATTTAGGGGGGGGGGGGTCCACCTGAAATTTGGGATGGACACAGGTAAAAAATTTGACAAGCCAAAAAAAAAAAAATTAGGGGGGGGGCCGTCCCCCCGCTTCTGCCACCTATGGTTTAAAGCTCTTAGGAGGACAATTGTTTATATACATGTTTCCCCCTCCCATATTGTGGGAAACATAAAATGAACAACAATAATCATACCCGCATGTGTAGTTGGCTGTCTATGATATCAATTTCTTGAATGACACAACTTACACAAGATCAACAAATGATGTTATTTCTTCACGCCCAGTTGTCATGACACCTTACTTAAGTTGCATTTCTTTCTAATTTACCTTGCATCTTGCTCTGTGTAACTACATGTAGCATGACATGGTCTAAAGTCCATTGTGACATCTAGTCATGCTGTATGGAAACAGAGCAATTTATGATCTAGATGTCAAATAATCAGATGTGATTCATGATACTATTTTTTGTGCTCTATGTAGAAGAGTAACCAATGGCTTCGGGCCTGTAAATTTCTAAAGCAAGATCAGTGGTTCGTTGAAATTTGTGAATGCACATGAAATGAGTAACAAAATACAGAGATTAATTGGATTTTTAGATTCTGAAACAGCTTTGTACATGTACATATATGTTTACATGTACCTTCCCCAAAATATTTTTGAAAATTGAGATACGTGTATATTATTGTGAAATGGAAGTCCATATTTTTAGCCTTGTACTTGTACACTGTCACTGACTACTACATGTATTTTTAATAGTACTCTTGTCCTTTATGGAATGGCTGTCACTGCTGAGTGCTCGGTATACGTACATTATCACTTCGCTTCAGAAATATCATTACTCTACCATCATGTGATTTGAGCCTTACCCCCCCCCAAAAAAAAAAAAAAATATCTGACTACAGTGTAGTATTGCACTCTGAATTTGTGTGTGTGATGTGATTCATTGTAAGATGATTGATGAATTTTGAAGTTACAGTTCCCTGCTTTTTAATTTTATTTGTTTCTATTTTATTTTATTTTTTTTTTTTTTTTTTGGGGGGGGGCAATTCTGTCAGAAATTTTTTTATTTTCTTTCATGAGTGGGTATTTTGTATTTTGCACCCCAAAACATGGCAATATTTGATTATCTTCAGATTAATTTTTGGTTTTATTTGATGAAAAAATATTTGCAAATTGCAGTGTAACCTCCAATACATTGCTTCTCATTGTGTCAGTCAAGAGGTTAATGAAATCTTGTCATACATGTTACCTTAAGTCACATTGAAGCGAAAGTACTTAATCATACTAAGGAAAATTGTTGTGTAAGTACATACATGTACATGTAGTATAGCCTTCTCTTTGTACATGTATTTGGTTTGTTTTGTCTTGTGTACAGAGGAGGCGGAAGATTGACAGGAGTATGATAGGCCTTCCAACAAATTTCACTCACACTGGGCACATAGGCTCAGGTGACATGGCACCAGGAACAGAAAATAATCATGTAAGTATCAATCTTTAGACTGGATAGGTAAACAGGGCCGATGCTGGGGGGGGGCAACTATCTCTTCATGATTTTTCAAATATTGAGAAATAAGGGGGAAGAGGAAGATAGAACTAGAAGATAAAATATGTTTTAAGTGGTATTGGTTGTGTAACTACATGATAGAGGAATATAAATCATGTCAACTTTTGGTCATCCCTCTTATTATTATACCCTGGTGTCAGTTTCGTGTAGAAATGGAAATTCATATAATGTATACAGACAGACAGATAGGAAAAAAATAATAGTATTTGTATGTACACCATAACAAAAGCCAAATATTTCACAGGGGAGGGGTGGGGGGTAGGTAGGTGTTAATCATATCATATTCAAAATTCTGTAAATAGATTTTAATAGGCTGCATTTATGCGACCTCAAGCCAGTATCATGATTTGAATCGTGATTCAAAACACTAACATGAATCACGATACCACAGAATCAGGGTTTAGACGACCTCCATTCAAACGCTGTTTTTCATCGGATTCAGGCAATCCAGTGCGCATCACAGTGCATAGTTTGACACCTGAAGTATAGGTCAACTTTTTCATGCTTGTTTCGGCTCTCGAAAAATCAATCTTTTGTTTCCAGAATTCAGTCTGTTATACCTCACTTTGTTCTATTCATTTTGTTGGTTTATTGAAAATGGTGCTCGGAAGTAAATTTCAGCATACATCCCATTTAATATTGACACTGTTAACTCAACAACTGAAATCATTGTCTGTCCACAGTTAGTTCATTTACTAGAACTTGAAATTAAAGCAGAAGTTTAAAGCCATGACAAAAAAATGAAAAGCAGTGGACGATGCGATGACCAACACAAAACTTGAAGTAAATGCATGTGACAAGAAATGCATGCATAGCACATGAATAGCACATCATGCCTTGAGCTTGGCAAGAGTCAAACCGGAAAAAGCCAGACACAGTGAGGTCATAGAATCATGATTCAAATCACAAATGCGTTTATACAACCTTTGTCGTTCGTGATTCGACAGAACCGTCTTTCCAAACTCCACTTTTTCTGTAATTTGTGTTTTTGATTTGAAAGACGTTTATTTCCCCTTTCGACTAAAAGGCAATCGTGGTTCTGCAGAATCATGATTCAAATCATGATTCTAGGGTAAAGAAGTGACATATAAAGGCACCTGTATACAAAAGATCAAATACAGTGGAGATGTATGAGGATGGTTTTAGGCTTGTATTAGGCCTGCTTTAAATTCCAATATTTTGGGGGGCAAGGCCACTTTTTTAAAGGGCCCATTTTTATATTACAGCATGATTTTCATAGCATTAAAAAACACAACAAACAAATATGTTATGAAGGGGTTTAAATTAAAAAGCAATGTGAGTTATACTAGAACCAGATAGTGTAGAACAGCTCATGCTATTAACATTTGCATTCTTTGAACAAGGGTATCATATCTTTATCTACATGTTAAGCATGAATTGTACACCAAACTTATCATGAAACTAACTTTTAGTTTTGATCCTATCTCAACTTTCAAAGTAATATGATCTTGTGAATTTAAAGTGTATACCAAACTCAAACATACAACTGTTGTAGAATGCAATTTATGTTGTAAACTGCATTTAGGCATTTCCCCCTTTTATTTTTAATTTAATTGTCAGTTTTTCTACCTCCAATCTATTCAATTCAGTTTAATCAGAAATTCAGTAGGCTAAGCATCAATATTTTTTTTTGCAGTGAATTTATGTATTTATGATGAATACAGCATCAGAAAATTTGTATTATTACTACATGTATGTCCATTCTGAAGCAAAGAGCAGTTTAAATACCAAATTTTGTGTGAATGTGAAATCTTTATTTGCCGAATTACAGTGTAATAAGAAAAATAACTCATCACACTTTATGTATTCAGGATTTCAGGAATATATGATTTGGTAAAATTCCTTATTTTACAAGTAACTCAAAATCCTATATATGAGGGATTCACTCATGTATGTAATTGGCTCATTAAGTATAATCCATCTGTTTTTGTTTACTTACAGTTAAACTCAATCCAAGTACAAATGTCATCGAAAGGTGGTTATGAACATCTATCCCCCATAGCTGTCGACAGAAAACTAATAGATGTTCAAAGATCAGGTAATGTACTATAAAAGGGAGTACTCACAGGTTACTATAAAATAATAGCAAAGGGTAAAACTAGGGGCTAAATGATTGACTGATATGCTTCAATTATTGTGTATGATATCGTCAAAATCGTAGTGTAATAAAGATCTTTATGTACATGTAGCACATCACACAGTTGTTGGTATTTCCCTTTGCACTTTAAGAGCAAAAATGGTATGGGATAGGTTACCGAGTTCTATTTGTTGGACTATACATTTTTAAACAGTGTGTTTTAAGGGACATTTCAAATTTGCTCATGAATATTTTACAGACCTCTTCTCTATCCCAATTACAACCAACTTGGTATCATGCTGGATTTTCTGCAAATTAAGAAAAATAGAATAAATAAATATGGTAAATACATCGGTGCCAATTACAGTGTAACTTTGACTGAAGCTTCTCAGTGACAAAATCTATGTTGGAATGAGATATGACAGTTAGGTCAGTGTGGTAATTGGAAGAAAGGTAACAGTATGCACCCCAGCTTTCCAAGACCTATGATCTTGTGAACTAAGAGCACCCTTTGCATTTAATGTGTTTGGAGGCAATACTGAGTGTTTATAAAGGGTCATGGTTTGAGCAAAGAAAAGTTTACTTTGTCGTTAGACTATCTTTCCATTATACAAGTATCCAGATAGACATGTACATGGATCTATCACAATAAATCTTATGACTGGTGTACCTTTTAATGTATGGCAAATATTTCAATATAATTTTAAAGGGTTTGATACTTTTTTATTGCTTTTAAGGGGGGGGGGGTAATTAGTCTAATCTCCAATGTTTTGGTTACAAATCAATGAAGGCAGGAATGAGCAAGTCATTGCCAAATGAGTTGTAGTTGGTACTTGAAGAGTACAAATTAAAGAGAAAAAAAGAGAGATATTGCTACGAGATTATGTTCTTTTTAAAATTCTAGCAGTGCTCTAGCAATTGTATTTTGGACTACAAAGTAAAGAAATAAGGGGAGATACTGCCATCCTCTGACAAAATAAAGTAACTCTGATTTATTTTTCTTCAAAAAATTCAGTTTTTTCTTTCATTAAAGTTAACAAGTTTTGGTCATCATGACCAGTTTTGGCTTTATTCCTGTTACTGTCTTCAAATTAAAGGGTCATATGATCAGCTATGAACTATGAAAAATAATATTGGTTGTCACATGTTGGTATTTAAACATAGGTCCTTAGTCCTATATTGTCTGATTTTGCAAATGACCCTTATTTGTATATTTTTCTATTGATACCTTTACCAACTTCATAAAGAAAATTGATAGGATTCATAATTTTAGTTTAAACCAAATGGCAGCAGAATAGTTAGTGATTAGAAATGAGTATATTTCAGCTAAGATATTGTTGTATCGTGTACCGGTACTCAGGAAATACATGAAGGATAGGTGTTATCACAACATACCCTTCTGAATTTAACCAGGAAGTTCGGTGTCACGTGAAGTTACATGTAGCTATATTAGATTGACTTCAGATGAAATTCCTGACCTGTCATTCTCACTCATTCTCATTTTTAACTCAGATGCTATGGTTAAGGAAAGAAAGAATCAAAGACAAATCAAATGGGATATCTCCCATTTCCAGTGGAATTTTGAGGCACAACAAGAAATTCATGCTCATGTATTTAAAGGATGAGTCTACCCCAACAAAAAGTTGAAATGATTATAAAGAGAAAAATCCAAGCATAACACAGAAAAATTTCATCAAAATTGGATGTAAAATAAGAAAGTAATGACTTTTGAAAATTTCGCTTGATTTCACAAAACAGTTATATGCACATCGTGGTCAGTATGCAAATGAGGATGCTGATGATGTCATCCACTCACTATTTATTTTGTATTTTATTATATGAAATATTCTAATTTTCTCACTGTCAATTGAAACAAAGATCAATTCCTCCCAGAACATGTGAAATTAGCATTATTCTAATACTATATTGTTTATTCAGGTTGGCCCTTATTGTTAAAGGACAACTCCACCCCAACAAAAACTTGATTTGAATAAAAAGAGAAAAATTCAACAAGTATAACACTGAAAATTTCATCAAGATCGGATGTAAAATAAGAGAGTTATGACATTTCAAAATTTCACTTCATTTCACAAAAATAGTTAAATGAACGAGCCAGCTACATCCAAATGAGAGAGTCGATGATGTCATTCACTCACTATTACTTTTGTTTTTTATTGTTTGAAATATGAAAATTTTTTATTTTCTCGTCATTGTCATGTGAAATGAAGTTTCATTCCTCCCTGAACACGTGGAATTCCATTATTTTAACATTTTGTGCTTCAGGCAAGGAGGTCCTAATCGTCAAATTCGTAAAAATTGAAATATTGTATAATTCAAACAATAAAAAACAAAAGAAATAGTGAGTGAGTGACATCATTAACTCTCTCATTTGGATGTAACTGGCTCGTTCATATAACTATTTTGTTAAAAATAAGCGAAACTTTGAAATGTCATAACTTTCTTATTTTACATCCGATTTTGATGAAATCTTCAGCATTGTGCTTGTCTGATTTTTCTCTATTGATTCAAATCAACATTTTTCTGAGGTGGACTTGATCTTTAAATCTGTCAAAAATGAAATATTGTATGATTTGAAAAAACAGCAACAAAAGAATTAGTGAGTGAGGGACATCATTGACTGTCTCATTTGCATGTCACTGATTTGTGCATATGTTTTGTGAAAAATAAGCAAAACTTTAAAATGTCATAACCTTCTTAATTTACATCCGATTTTGATGAAATTTTCAGTATTATGCTAGTTTGATTTTTCTCTATTTATTAAAACCACCTTTTCTCTGGGTGGACTTGACCTTTAATATTAATAATTCATACTCATTTATAATGAGGAAAATCCTCTCTTTCATTCAGACCAGCTCATTTTACAGCTTATTTTCATTGTAAAAGGATAGCAAAATAAGGAAAGACACAAACCAGATACATATCTATGTTCATATAAAATTTGCTTCTTTTTTGACCACCATTTCAATGAAATGAATATAAGATGCCAAAATGTTCAGGCTGAATATGTGTTTGGGGTCCAGGTGCATCAATGTTTTTTTTTTCATTCAGTAATTCCCCAAATCAAATAGCATTATTTGGGTGGACCCTTTCCAAAACTCTGCAACAGATTCCTCTTCAAAATCCAGCTCTGAAAAGAACAAAATATTAATCATTTAAATTGGACTATGAAAATAGCAATCACAGTTTGTACCCTAGTTTTGTTCCCCATGACTTAATGAACACAGTATGAATGAAACAATGTAATAGTTAGTGTGTATCTCCAGGTATTTCTATAAATACTACTCGGGGAAAGGAAACGCCAAATTATCATCATAATTAATTTTGATGACATGAGTTTCAACATAATGGGGCTGTGTTAAAGTACATGTACTGTATTGTCCATGTACACGTATACATGTCAGTTGGGTAAACATGTATCATGAACTTTCATTAATATTTCCCAGCAATGTTATGAATCTCATACTTTTGAAAAGCATTTAATTTTTCTAACCACTATTATGTTTAAAGAGATAAATATATTTTTTTCTTTGAAATAGTTAATGATTTAGAGGAGCTGTATGTGCCATTATTGGCCATAGATTCAAATACTCACTAGTGTTAAATAATGTCTTAAAGGGATAGTTTGTATAAAGTTTGTATAGCTTAATAAATAGAGTAGAATTCACTGAGCAAAATGCCGAAAATTTCATCAAAATCGGATAACAAATAAAAAGTTATTGAATTTTAAAGTTAAGCAATATTTTGTGAAAACAGTCGTCATAAATATATTCATTACATGTAGGTGGGCTGATGATGTCACATCTCCACTTGTTCTTTTGTATTTTATTATATGAAGTTAGGTTTATTTAAATTTTTTCCTCCAAGAACTAGAAAAATTGTATTGACAACTGATTTATTGCATTAGATATTTATTGCTGCAACTTATTTCATTATGAGGGAGAGTCTGGGAGACATATTATTTACACAAGTATGAAATAATGAAAAAAATATGATTTTATGTAATATAAGAAAACAGAAAGTGGAGATGTGACATCATCAGCCCACCTAATGAATATTTATGACGACTGTTTTCACAAAATATTGCTTAACTTTAAACTTGAATAAATTTTTTATTTGTTATCCTATTTTAATGAAATTTTCAGCATTTTGCATAGTGAATTCTACTCTATGTTAAGATATAAATATTTTCAACCCAGACCATCCCGGACATCTAACAGTTAGACTGAAGTAAATATTCATTTATCATACGTGTGCATATGCTGCTATGTAGAAAAACTGTCAAATTCAAAAAGTTTCATGGTTATTTGCTTTTAGTATACCACTTCCAAAGATCATTTTGTACTTGTATGTCAGGAATTATTTGCATGTAAGTTGTTAGCTTTAATACTGGAAAAGAAGACAAGCATTAACTGGGACCTAACATCCTTCCTTTTGTAAAGCCTGACCTCATTGTAATGGTCATGTACGATGCATCAATAAATCTGTGCTTTACTGGTTTCATAACAACACTACAGTTCCATGACATTTGCTCAGGCAACAATTCTTATGAAAAATCTGTGTGTTAAGCCATACATGTACATAATGAACCCTACTCGTAATTTTTTATCTGTATATTATTTTGAACCACAAACTCTATTACAATCCTACTCTCTAACCCTATGCCCTCTGACTGGAGCAAATGTTGTGTCACCCATTTAACAACATGCCTCATCCCTGTCCAACAAAGAGTTATAATACATTCAATCTCATCTATGAAAAACCAGCGACATCATCAACTAGAATGTCTCTTCAAAATGCTCACATAATATGACATATACTGCAAACATGTGTTGAATTGTTCTGACAAATCAGCTTGCTCATTTTGTGAACATAGGGATAGTTACTACTTGTGCACTCCAAGAAGAAGTCAATAGTTTTGAATGGGTCAATCACAATGGAGCTCAGATGTGTGTACACAATTAGGAGATATAAAATGGATGGGTTCTGTCATTAGTCACATTGGAATTGTTGCCTCTTTAATTAAGGTTTAATCTTTTATTAGGATGTACCTCCATAACCATACTAAAATCTGTCCTAACTGTGGTATTGGTCAAGTGATTCAAGGGTTTTTTTTTTACTGATGATAACTACTGAGGGAGGCCTGATCAATCTCTTAGGCCCGAATTCTCAAAGGCGGCTTTTAAAACCAGCAGTTGAACCCATGGTTAATGCAGATTTCCAGTATGAATTACACTTATTTACGCGTATATTAAAAAGTGTCCAATGCTGATGCACGCTTTTGTCACAGTGCGCCAAATTGATGCCTGTTTCCATGGTTAAGTAGCTATTGAATTCATGAGTCCACTATTTGAAGAGTGGACTCATGAAGTGTAGATAACCATGGCAACAGGCATCAATTTCATGCACTGTTACAAAAGCGCGCATCAACATTGGAATTTTTATATATACTCGGTAAATAAGTGTAATTTATACAGGAAATCTGCATAAACCATGGGTTCAACCGATGGTTTTAAAAACCACCTTTGTGAATTTGGGCCATTGTATTGTTAAACCAGGTTTTGTCCCTGTTGAATAAATTTCCCTTAACCCTTTCACCATTTTACATTTAATTGAAGATTAAAGTTGGTTTGGTTGATTTTCTATCAAATCATAAAATACCTATTCAGGTGATTTTTTAGCGTTACAGTGGTCTGACAATGTTAAAGGACCCTATTTTGACTGTCTCACTATACTAAGATTATATCATTATTACTGTCTTATAACACATTGTTTTTATCTCTGTGTTTTGTTTCAGCAGCAGATACAACAGAAGAGTGATGCAATATGCACATCATAGGACACCTTTATATACCTGTACAGTTCGTATCCTGAATGGTCTGGTAAAGGCCA
Source organism: Lytechinus variegatus (assembly GCF_018143015.1). Lineage (NCBI taxonomy): Eukaryota > Metazoa > Echinodermata > Echinoidea > Temnopleuroida > Toxopneustidae > Lytechinus > Lytechinus variegatus. Next base: position 17,871,860 of record NC_054742.1, read on the forward strand.
AAACTGACTGAGCACTATTTTTTAAAATTTGGGAGAGAGCGAGAGAGAGAAGAATTATATATTACAGCAATCAAGATGGTAGAAAAATTTCTTTAACTTTATTTTCATATTATTGGTGATACTGAGAAATCATGAAGAGCAACAGAAATCAAAGTGTGTGTGTGTGTGTGTAAATATCTAAAGAATGAAATGACTTTCTGTATCATTGCTGAATTCTTGGAAGCATACGCAATCAGAGACAATAGAGGAGTGTAATTCAGGATGATGTGTGTGGAATTCATTCAGGAAATCCATGATGGACTTGGAAACCTACCTTGTCAAGCATCAAGTGGAATGCTTCCAGCGATGATCTGTATGGAGCCTTTTGACTTCACCTTTTTGGAAAGTGCATCGATATGATTTTTTTTAATCTGTGAGCACCTGCCATTTTGAAGTTGGAACTACCCATAGTATAAGAGCAAAGTTGAACATGAGGCTCACTTGAAACATCAAAAGTACCAGCAATATTGAACTGAACGCATGTGATAACATCATTCGTTTTTACACAGGAAATCAAAGTAAAGGTTATTAACATAAGACAAAACCATTATATAGATATTGCTCTACTTTTAGTCATCAGGATATACATTGTAAAATATAAAACGTAAATGCCATGAACAATGTGTTTCACTGGTATTGCTGGAAGAATGTATGTTTGGAGCGTGAATAACATTAACTCATAATCCAAATCCATCAGGCTTTCAACTAGTTGGTAGAGTCTAATGATGGATATAATATGTAATGTTTTATTGGAAACTGGTGGTTAAGTCATTCTGTCAATGCTCTGAATTTTTCTAAAGCTGATAAATATCTTTAAATTTGTATTTCTAGCATACTCCAGCTATGGCTAACAATTTGCATGTTGAATATTGAGACAGGATTTATATCAACCACAAAAAGGATATAAGGTTATTATAAATTGGTTTATTGATTAGCTTAACCTTATTAAACTGGAGGGGGGGTCACTTTCCTCGACAAATTTCACCGCTATGCCGCCACACAAAATTTTTTGACCGCGCCACTCACTGATTTGTTACTTTTACGTCTTGTGCATTTTTTTAGACCAAATTTGTGATGCCCGGGTATGTGGTTACGAAATTACACAATATTTTGTAAGTGCATATTGGTCCCAAAATTGCTTTAAAAAAACGTGATTATGTGTTTGAGGTCAAAGCAAATTGTGTTTGAGGTCAAAGCAAATTGTGTTTTCAACCAAAAATTGTAAATTTATGATTATTTTCACTTATGTTGGTTTAGATGGATTTATTTTATCTTGTTTATGATCACAAAAGGGTCCCGGACAAAGTTCATCGAAAAAACAATAAAAACAAAGGTTTGAAAAAACAAAGAAATACATAACAATTAAAAAACAATAAGATACAAAAGAAATTAATTATTTTTCTGCAATTTTTTTTGTAGATTTTTGTTAGAAATGTGTAGATTTATGTTCACCAAAAATTAGCATTCTACTAGCTATATTAAGTGAGTTAAAGATAATAACATACACAATAAACCAAAATAAGGGCAAATTGCATATGCTTATTTGAATAATGAATTGAAAAATTATAAGCAATTAATTTTTTGAAAATTGTACTATACATTCTTGTAGTTTACATCCGACTCTAAACGCATGCTAATATTTGCGGCGATCGCGCTATCAGTGGCCGAGATCTGAGGGGTGGTCAAATTGACCCCCCCCCATGGAAAGAACTGTATTGTGGTTTGTTTCTCAATGAATATACCTTTGTAATAGCAATAAGATTAATATTAAATGGCCCAATTTGTGTTATGTCATTTGATACATAGAAATTCAATATTCAAATATCAAATTAACATTGATATACATGCAGAGCTTGTGTGCCAACATGTCAATCTTTTATTTTCTTCCAATATTACATTTCGATGCCATGTTTTAAAATTGCTACATGCAGAAGAAGTTTGGGTAGGTTTTAATAATTTTTATCAATATTTTATTTACTCTATGTACATGTGCTTTTTCTCCTTTTATACATATACATTACTGATGGTTAAAAACCACTGTAAAATAGAGCATGTCACTTCAACGTATCTTCCTTCTTGATCAAATTTTAAATTGTCTATTGTGAATTGGATGTCTTTCATTCTCATTTAAAGTTATATAAAGTTGTCTTTATTTCATCCCACATTTATGAGGTCACAAGCTTCTCATGTACACAGATCTGTCACTTATAGACCTTCCCCCAATCTCATATCTTTTGAGGTCGTATTAATATTCATTTCTTTTCTTGATGATTTAGAATATTTTCAAATTTAATGTATTTAGATATTGATTGATACAAACAATATTTTGAAATATGTCACAGACTTCCACCTTCATACAAATATATTTTGACTATCAAGTGGCATTTTATTATGAAAATGTATCTTTAAATCTCTTCAATATATAGTTGATCAATAGTGCTTCCAATGATTATATTGAAATTATTAGTATTTTTTCATTATGAAATAGAAAGACTTGGAATTGTCTTTAAGTTCTCATTTAGTAAATTCTGCAAAGCTGCAGGTGGTTCACTTACATGCTGAACACAATGAACACATGTGAACATTCAACACTCAAAGAAATGGGACAACAAAATCAAAAATCATCTGACTTTCTCCAGATTTTCTCTCTGATTTTTTTTACTTCAGAATTTTGCTTGCAAGAATATTGAGGAAATTTCAATTCAATCATGTGAAATAGCAGTTTCTTGAAGCAATTGTAGATGAAGCTTGGTAAAAATCTTAATTACTGATAGTTCATGTGCTCTCACTCTCAGTTTGCCTGTACTATGTACAATACATTGAGAGTGAATCATCTGCAATTTTAGTTGACCTAATAAGAACATTTTTAAGAACAGTGGTGTCCTGTGATACAGGGTCCAAGAAACCGTATCAGCGTATCTTTAGATTGCTGATAAGTACATGTAGTACTTCAACTGATCATCATCATTGATTTAATTTTATAGTTTTAACATTGGGTTTCATTGATTTAGTTGATTTACTCAATATTGTACTTGGTGATTACACAAACCTTGAACCAATAAGACACTTTTCTTAAATGATTTTTTTTATGATCTAAGTTATATTTTTATCAGTAGTGAATGCTAGACACAATGGTGATTTTAATGAGCCAAACTTGACTGAAAGTGAAAGTCATGCCCACTTATGGCTGTGAGATCATATTTGCTCATTCTATATTCATCATGTAATTTCTTGTTTCTGTTGCAATTGTTTTGCAATCTCTGATGCTTCACCTATGTAGAGACTGGTTACCACGGGTTGTTTTTTATTTGAACTCTCATATGCATCAAAGGAGGTCTTTATTTGTACATACTTTGTTCTTTCAAATCATATTACAATTTTGTTTATGAATTTCATAGGAATCAAATGCAGGTACATGTATTTGCATGCAATTGAAAAAATATCTCTCCATTTTGTTTTACAAATACTGTGCAGGGGCTGTGGAAGCGGGGGGGGGGTGGGGGGGGGGTGGGACTGAAGCCCTCCCCCAGACTTTTTTCCAAAACCGTGTACAAAAATGTAAAAATGACCATATGATTGTGATTTTTTGCATTGTCAGCCCCTACTTTGAAAACCGTTCCATGGCCTCTGCTGCGGACTGTTTGTACATTGAATAGAGAATTCTTTTGTGATAAATGAATGTAGTATTTGTTTATGAATCAACACAGAAAAGATAGAGCTGTTTTTTTTTCGAATTGCATTCTGTTGTTAAAATGTACTGAACCTGTATAATGCTTAACTTGTTTTTCTTTGTTGTTATATTGTTGGTCTTCATAGCAGTACACTGAGCAAAGATTTGATACTTCATTATACTCTGAAAGGAATTCTAGTTGCAGGGAAAGGTAGAAAACAATTGAGCCACTCAGAGCATATTCATAATCAGTGGGGAATGCAAAGGTTTGCTTTTCAAAAGCCTTCACATCCTTGTGATATTCCTCTCAATTTCAGAAATGATAAAACATCCCCTACATGCATATTCCCATCACATGTCACTCTCAGAAGGATTGAGGGAGTTTCTTAGAACTTTTTATTCTAACATCTTATACATAATTTTTGTTAAATAATGAAAAATAAATTAGTTTGAGACACAACCAATCTCAGAACCAGGGGGCCACTTCAGAAAGCTGTTCATAAGATATGCATGACTTTATGCACAGCTGGTGACCTGGGGGTGTTTCACAAAGATTTAAGTGTGACTTAGAGTCGCACTTAAATTGTGTGTGGTATAAAAGACATGACCGCATTGGGCAGATCATGCAAAGTGGATGCACAATATGGTGTATCAATCAGTAAGATCGTCTATTGCATATCATGTACATGTTGGTATTTATGTGCGACTCTAAGTCATACTAAAATCTTTGTGAAACACCCCCTTGTTCTTGTGCTAAATGGTATATCCCTATGTAGAACTGACTATGACACCTAAGATCATGTTCTAGTTGTGTGAATCTTACAAACAGCTTTATTAAACACCACCAGCACTTTTTATCAGTGTGTTCATTATTGTTCATGAGAGGATACAGCCTTATTAACACCTCCATTTTGATTTCCACTTTAATCTTTGGAAAAGATACTGGTCTTATCTAGGCCCCAATACTTTAAGCAGGTCAGTTCCCTCTTTCATGTAATGATGATACCTGACAAATAATTTGTGCACTCAAGAGATGAAACAAAGATACAGATACTGATGAAATTGTTCTGACTGTAATGTTGTACCATGTACTGAACCTGAGGGCATCAAAATCAATAAAATGAAAATGGGGAGCAGTCCATCTTTTTAGTGTGCTTAATCAAGAAATTTGTTTGGTGTCCACTGCACTTCACTATACCCTGCTAATATATTCTATTCTCCAAGGAAATAAAAAAAAATTATTTGAGACATTGTTTAGATTCTGTTTCATTGATCCTCTATGTGAAGAGAGTCAGAAAACAAATCATGATGTAATGGATGCTGGCTTGTCATTTGAAAGTCTTCTCCGAATATAATCATATTACTTCCAACATCTCATGACAATGATCATATATTCATTGCTCATATCTACTTTTGTATATTATGTTTTCATACTATTGTTTTGCGAGGAAATTTGTAAATATATAATATATCACTGAAAATCTTGGAAATGAAGAGAAATTAAAAAAAATATCTTTAGCACTGATTGTAATCTTATCTCTATCTGTAAATGTTTAAGTGTACTTACTCCAACCAAGAAATGAAAAATAGGAACATATATATATATATTATTATAATTTGTGTGGAGATATGTGTATAAAGAATTAGCTTTGATTGATGTATGAATAATTTGCAAGAAAAACGATGCATGGGTGCAGGAAGGTCATGTATATAGTTTGGCTTTTTGAGAAATAATTGAAATTGCAATATGCCATTGATATGTACATTCTGCCACATACCCAGGTTCTATTTACATATGACCTTATACAGCACCAGCTATACATTTACATGTGTTAATTCTTGTATGATATTTTGGGTTTAGGGATAGTGTACATTTTCTTTTAATTTTTGAATTTCAAGCCATATTGAATTTTGAATCGAGACTAACAAACACTTGACCAATGCATTCTGAATTTGATCATATTCTGAGTGAGAAACATTGAATAGAAAAAAAATAATTAACACGAAGAAATATTGGACCACATTTAAAATGGAATATATTTAATCCATATATGTTGCCTTGCCAAGATTCATCTATTCAAACTTTTACTCAAATTAATAAAATTAAAGAACAAAAGCTTCTGGACTTAAATATGTTTTACTTTGTCTGTTCCTTTAAATTTTTCTTGTCCTAAGCTTCCACAATAAGCTCTGTGCCTGTCCCCCGTTTGTTTTTAACAAAGCCATTGTAATTCTTGACAGAGAATCTATTCCTTCTATAATGTTGTTTTTAATTGTCTTAATTTTAGAGGCTTGTTATGATAATGGCTTTCCTGCGTTAGTGTGATGAAGTATTATGTAGACTATTTTTTTTTCTGTAGGTTTTTGTTGTACTGTCAAATGATTCATTTGTTTCTGTACTAAGCTGCTTTTTAATGCAATAATATTTTGAAACAAGTCATTGAGTTTTTCTCCAATGTGCAATTATTCAGAGTGTGGAAAGAGATGGTAGAATGTTTTGTGTGAGTTTAAGCATGTAGTTTTATCTATATTTGAATATTTTATGAATAGTTGTTATCTGTTGATGCTGAGTGTATGTGGTGAAAACATGCATTTGTCATGTATGTTTTGATTCGTTCATTGTTCACCCTGTGCCTCTTAATACAGAAAACAGTTTTATTAATGATAATTCTGCTATAAATGATGGTAGCTACCATGGTAACATTGTGACCATAATAATGACTAATTATGGTTTCCATGGGGGTTAACCACTGATGGTATGAAAAGTTACCATTGAAAATAAGTTTTTGCAACAAGACACTGATTATTCTTTACAAGTTAGGGCAGTCTAATAATATTCTAATAAAAATGATTACACAATAATCGTCATAATTCATGTGTAATTAGACATGAAAGTTATCAAAATAATATTACTACCAATTAGGAATTAAATAGATTGTAGTCTGGAAATGGAGTTTGAACAAAGTTTTTTATGAGATTTTTTTGTGTTTGCAGTTCTTTGTCTTATTCTAATCTTGGCACAATGTAGGGGACTTGTATCATTCCAATCATTTATCTACCATTTCAAGGAGTAACCTTCCTGTTTATTTTATTGCATTTTGCTCTGCAGTTTTTCAAGGAGCTTTGTGTAGCAGGTTTTACATATTAGACTGTAGGATTTTGTTGCTATCTTTTCTCCAACATCCAAAACTGCTCATCAAAATTGAGAAGTAAAATAATTCCATGCATGTCCACTTTGTAAAAAATGATTTTTTTTTCAATTTCTTTAATTAAATTGATAACCAATTATTTATGTTTGTTTTCAAGCCAATGAGGAACCATGGTGAAAGTTACAAGCATTAAGAGGGTGTGGGAACATTTATGAAGTCATTCATTCTGGAAGAGAAGGAAGTATTGCTATTATGATTGAACATTGATGTAGCAGTCGTAATACGTGGTCATCCATCTTGTCATTTCCAGCCAAAAAGTCATGGCAAAATGATTGGTTGAGACCAAAAATATCCACATCCCATACCACATGTTTTGTTTTAGGAAATAGTCAAAACCTGCTGATAGTTTATTTAAAAAGAAATAGGTGTTTATACACACAGGAAAGAATTATTAAAAGTTTGTATGTTTGATGATTAATATCCATCAAGCATAATTATGAAGGAATGAATGTTTCGCAATCTTTGACAGGATTAATGATCCTTTGTTTGGTGTAATCTGACTCACAAGTGTCTGCTGAATGGTTAATTTATAATCTATTCCTTGCTTCCTCTTCCCTTTGTGTAATGTTTGTTTCCTTCTCTTGTTTTCATAGCATTCAGTCATGAAGCCTTGAATTGAACCAGTCACTGCTCACGCTTCCTATGTATCACCATTTCTATTTCTTCCCGTATTTAAAAAAAAATGATGCTTAATCATGTTACTTTGTATATTGCATAATCATGAATGGAACAATCAATTTTAAGAAAGCAATTCATTCTAAGACAAATAAGTAACTTCAAATTTGTGTGTATAAACCAACACTGGCATAAACTCTTCATTGGTACAGTAACCGAAGAGAATGAAAGCATAAATGTACTTTCAAATTACCCTCTATGCATGTACATGTGTTATGTCATCATCCTTATACAGTGTACCACATTCTTATATGGTGTACCACATCTATTGGTTTAATTTATTTTCTAAAACTTTTCAACCTTTTATATTTTAGTTATAATGTTGAAACTATGCTGATGTCGAAATCCAGTTTGTGACACAAGTTCAGAGAGGTTAACAACCATGCTTTACATGCAGTAGCCTATTTGCCATACCAATATACATAGACATCAAGAAGGAAGCGAGTTGAACGAGCACATCCTCTACGTACAAATGTTGGTTTCATTCAGCAGTAAGCTAATCATCCTTACCCTCTAACCCCATACTCATTCGCATAATCTGTGCCATATTTGGTTGCACATACTTGTTCCCAATGGGTGAGAGGGAAGCTGAATTTTCTTTTCTTTGCCATTTATCCGTTTGTATGAGAAACATTGTTTTGGGGCCAGCCTTTGAGGGGCTGGGAGATATGCAAAGGAGTGAGCGGTGCCGATTTGAAAGGGAAATGGCAAATTTCGTGGAGGGTTGTATTTCCGTGATGGATTTGGCATGATATAGAGGGGCCATGTCGTCATGGATAGGAGGTCAACTTGATTATTACCCAGTTGCCATAGGGATTTTTGTCATTCAGGAGAGGAAGTTCTTGACTTCCTTTACTCTGTGTACACATCTGCACTAAGCAATCTTGATCAGACCAAGACGATAATACAGGAATTGAATTATTTATCAAGAAGGGAAACTTAAGCATTTTAGGTGCCTTCTGTGATTTATACCAGAAAGTAATATAAAGATTTTTCTAAGTACATGGACTTGTAAGAAATAATTGCAGATCATATTAATATTTTACAGGTTTAATTTCAATCACAAACACTTTCAGTTGAAATATTGTAGGATTCAGGAATGTTCAGAAGTATGTTTTAATCAATTTGGATACTAGAAGTACAAAGTAAAATGGCTCATGAGCCTACAAAAAAGGATTGAAAATTAGCTCCAAATTATCTTAAAATAAATCTCATAAACACTACCAGAATAACTGACCTCCCTTTCACTACTCTTTCCTCTCTTCCTCCCCCACCCCCTCTCCATTTCTCACTTCTCTCACTCTCTCTCACTGCTCTCTTTCTCTGCATATTTATCTTTCTTCAACCATAATTTCATTCTGATGCAAATTAGAATAATTGACATAGCACATCAGCTTTCAACATTTTATTATAAAACATTTTGCTCAGCTCCAATTTCTTTAAAGAAAATCCTGCATATGCAGTTAAAATGGTAAAACAAGTGACATAAAAACCTTATTTTTCTGCCCTCACTGATTGAAGTTGAACTTACTTTATCTTCTTTTATAGACTTTAAAAAAAATAATTTTACTAACATATTCATGATTAAATCAATCATTAACTTGGCATTTTCCATAATTGTTTGGAAGCAAATTACATTTGCATTGTGTCATCCTTATTATCGACACAAAAAACAAAAATCGATAACTGAAAGGGAATTATTTCCCTTTCTATAATGTAAATGAACACTTCTTTGCTCTTCATAATTTACATATATCACTCAATGTGCCATCTTTTCATGCATTTGAATATATCTGCCTAATTAATGGTATCTATTCAACATGTATTCCTATCATGGATGAAATTCATACTGGCTGTCACACAGCAAAGGTGGCAAGTTTTGACCAACACCCTGCACCTCATGGCAAAAATAATAACACTAATACAAACAAGAGAGGGAGACATACATGTATTCTTGCTTTGACAATTAAAGTCCTATTAGGGCACATGAGAGTAATTCAACCGCGCGCAAAGCATGCCGGACAGGCGTAAGTAAAGATCACATGACTTTATTGATTAAAATAATTCATTAAAAATAGATCAAATGTTTTTATATCAAAAGAAAAACGATAGACATAATGCTATGTTCATACTCTTTCATAATCAAGGTGTTTGGGAAGACTAGACTGCATTTTTGTATTTCATTTTAATCATTATTACCCACAATGCAGTTCTGGTTTTTCTGGCGATGAACTGGCCGAAATTATGGTTAGTCTTATTTCAGGCCATTTAACTTTTGATTGAGCTGGTCAAGTACCTGATTAACATATCAAGTCTTAATGTACTGTTAATTGTGACTAATGTCAGTGAATTAAAGCAAAATCTATCGAGGGATTGATTTTTAATGATTTTTTGATGAGCTATGATATAACACGTGAGTGAATGGGGGTCTGTAATACTCATGTGTGCCCTATATCGCGACTACACTTCTACACTGTCGTTGCTATGGCTGGGCGTCGTCTGCTAGAAATCGGTGGTGAGAATGCTTCAAACAGTTTCATGCAAAGTGATAGGTTATGTTTAACATTTGATAAGTATGTAACTCGGCATTTAGTGCATGCATTTATCGACTACGCTGCTGAAATGACGCTTTCAAATGTATATTCAATGCTTATCGTTTATCATGCAGAAATGCGAGTTTCTACTGCCAATAGGAGATCTGGTTGGTTTGAGAGTGTGAAATGAAACAAGTACTAGTAGGAACTTCAAAATGATGAATAACTTCTAATTATCATCAGGATTCCTATTTTCAATATTTAGAGCACGCAGAGAAAGAAAGATGAACAAAACATTAAAATACATAAACTTGTCACAGTCAGATGTAACACATCATAGATTGCGCACTTGAATACTATTCACTTCGTTGAAAGCTACAGGAGGGGGGGGGGGTGCTGAGTCGGGGTACATACCCCCATCCTCCTGGCTTGTAAGCAGGGCGGGGTTGATGCCTATAACACCCCCCCCTTCTTCCTCCAAATTAACTGTTATAATAGGGAAGAGAGGCGAAATGAGCAAAAGAAATGCTTACAATCTTTGTTTGTTATCAATTTTCTTTTATTTACTTTGTTTATTCTTATGCGAATACATAGGTAATAAATCACCTCGAACGAAATTAAACATGTAAACAAGAAGTTGTAAATCCACACAATACATATTTAGCCCATTGAAGGACATCAAGCAAGTAGAACTTGTAGCTGCAATACCATAGGAAGCGCACAAAATATAGGAATGGAACACTGCATTTTTACATTAAATTGAGGGGTGTCTAATGAGACGTTTTCTTTTCTTTTACACGTTTAGTCAGATTAGGTATTGAATGCAAGGTATCAATCTCTTCAGGAGAACTCACTCTTTCTTTTGAGACCAAAATTTTCAACTTTTCGTCATTTGACCCACAGTATAGGGCACATGAGAGTAATTCAACCGCGCGCAAAGCATGCCGGACAGGCGTAAGTAAAGATCACATGACTTTATTGATTAAAATAATTCATTAAAAATAGATCAAATGTTTTTATATCAAAAGAAAAACGATAGACATAATGCTATGTTCATACTCTTTCATAATCAAGGTGTTTGGGAAGACTAGACTGCATTTTTGTATTTCATTTTAATCATTATTACCCACAATGCAGTTCTGGTTTTTCTGGCGATGAACTGGCCGAAATTATGGTTAGTCTTATTTCAGGCCATTTAACTTTTGATTGAGCTGGTCAAGTACCTGATTAACATATCAAGTCTTAATGTACTGTTAATTGTGACTAATGTCAGTGAATTAAAGCAAAATCTATCGAGGGATTGATTTTTAATGATTTTTTGATGAGCTATGATATAACACGTGAGTGAATGGGGGTCTGTAATACTCATGTGTGCCCTATAAATGGTCACATACAGTGCTTCCACAGATCCAAAACAAATTTCCAGAAACTGAATCCCAAATTTCCCCAGAATTTATAGACATTTCCTGAAATTTTCAAGTTCAATTTTTTTTTTAATCTGACAAATATTCAGCAAGCCTAAATTTGGTCCAAGTGACCAAAATCAAGGAATTCAACATTTTTTTGCTTATGCCCTCTTTAAAAATAGGAACAAAATTATAAAATCCAAGCGCAAGCGGAAAATTTTTGAGCTCCGTTTCGAGGTAAAACTTCTTTAAATATAACATCAATATTAAAAGTTGCAATAATAATTGTAATTTACGGATTACCTGGAATTTTTCACTACCCGAAAATTACCTGAAAATGATCCGGAATTCGGGTAATTTCCTTCAAAGTGGAAACACTGGTCACACATGCATGAAAACTTAATATGCTGATACAGAGTTATATTATCAGAATCAAAGACAATGGTTTCAACCTTCTTTATTTTTTTACATTTTGAAAAGTTTGGTTATAATTATAAGCCAGGGTGGTATTCCAAGGTGGTTTTTAATTCCTTTATTTCAAGTTTAATGTAGCTAGTCTGCACTCTGAAGACAAGGTGGTTCACGAACGAGTCTTGCCTGATTTCATGATCAATAACAGATGCAATATGATCTTTTGACCCCTAGATGACCTTTGACCTTATCATCCTGAAGGACACACATGTGGTATTACCCAAGGAATATTTATACCAAGTGTGAACATAAGTGTGCAAAAATGAATAAATGAGAGCAATCTGAACAAAAACTTGACCTTTTGACCCCATCTTCCTCAACAACACACATGTGGGATTACCCTATGATCATTTTGACCAAGTGTGATCAAAATTGATGCAAAATTAAGAAATGAGGGTAAGTTGAACAAAAACTTCTATAAAGGATGAATATGACCTCATGTCATTTGACCTTTTAACCCCCAGATGACTTTTGACCCCATCACTGTCATATGGTCAGATGTGGTACTCGGAGCTGGAACAATGAAATGGTCAAGTGACTTCATTGTTCTGGCCCGTTGCTGTCACAGATCGCCGACTCTCAATGTAATTTCCAATTATCCTTTGTTTAATCTTGACCGTTTTGTCATGCACAAATCTATCTGCTGTTTTTCTATAAAAAAAAGAAATCAATCAATATATCCCAATATTTTTCTCTTTATTCATATAGCATTATCCCCTCTTAATGATATTTCTGTTATGTGTATGAACCTCAAGTACTAATATTTAATCTTACTCTTCAATATGCTTTTATTTTATTATCTTTTGTTAATTCGTAGGCATATTATTTCATTTCATTTGTTTTTTTTTTCTTTTTATCTGTTAACTTTGTATGTGTCAGTTTTCGGACCGTTTTTACATCTTCATGTAATATATCGGATTGAATTTGTCTAACCCAAGGATCATATGTTTGAACAACAAAAAAAGAGATGAGAGCAATTTTAACAAAAACTTAAAATAAAGGATGAGCATGACCTCATACCATTTGACCTTTTGACCCCCAGATGACCTTTGAACCCATCATTCTCATTAGGTTACATGTGGTATTAGCCAAGGATCATATGTACCAAGTATTGATGCAAAAATAAAGAAATGAGAACAAGTTGAACAAAAACTTTAACATTTTCTAACAGACCAACGGACCAACTGGAAAAGTGATTACTAGGTCTCTACTGAACTTCGTTCAGGCGAGACAAAAAAGGAATCATCCTGGTTTTGCTTATTATTTTTCAAGTGCATTCTCTTTTACTGATTACACATTTAATAGTAATGCAGCTTTTGAACTTGAAATGCAACAATACCTTCTGCTCTTTCCACAAGAAAGTTTTATGCTCCAAAGACAAAATGCAAGGTCTGTGATATCCACACTTCGTATAAGGACTTTCAAAGCATTCTTCTTGATCATGACAGGAAGAGATGAAATGAACAGCCAAATAATCCTTGCTGCTATTTGTGAGAGACATTTATATAAGAATGAATACATAATAACCCACAATCCTCGCATAATTAGATGCTCAAATTAACGTGCAACATATTTTCTGTACCCTTGTCATTCTTTCTTAAGCAATCATCTTGGGTAATTGAACAAAGAACTCTTCAATTGTAAAGTAAGATGGGGAAGGGTGTGGTTTTCATTATCTATAACACTTTAAATCAGGTAAGAATACCATTCAAACTACCTCTCTCTTTTTATAGTTTGAAATCTGTCATTTTGGAAAAGTCAAGCATGAGGAAAAAACTTACTGAGAAGTATTTTACAGCAAAACATTATTTGAGTAAATTCAGAAGGAATACTAAAGAATGAATATTCCTTTTTATCTGTCACTTGGGAAAAGTAAAGCCTGAGGAAAAAGCTTACTGAGAAGTATTTTACAGCAAAAATTTATTTGAGTAAAAATAAGAAGGAATGATAATGAATGAATTATTACAAACTGTGATAATCAAGAAAAAGGACTGGAGCTGTTAAACAAAGATCAACCCTACCCTCCTGTACGTCTCCATCCCCAATATATACATTGCCTACATGTAGCACCCCAACAACCCATATTTCTCCTATGTCACCCATCTTGTTGTACAAAAGGATTGGCTATAGGTTCCATGCCATCTGCTGGGCATATAAGGACTACTGACGTCCCTCGGCACACAGCAATACCAAGATTCCTTCTATCATCAGTCAGTTTAAATGGGTCATCTGGATCTGCAGCAACGAAAATTGATATTCATAAACTTAAAGGTAAATGCCAGTTTTGTTAACGATATCAAAATGAGTTAATGCAGAATCCAATGAAATGACCACCAAAGTGTCTGTTTGTATAAATAAAAACATATGTGCCAAAGGATTCTGGAAGAAATTGTATAATTGCTGAGAAATCAGCAAATAAGCACAGGATTCAGGTCAAGCGTCGGGCCTGACATTCACATGTCCCACATGCGCTTATCTGTGTTGGTGATCTTCAGTGTGAACATTTTTCAGCGTAGATTTCTCGATTTCACAAAGTTCAGTTTATGTAACTGTACCAGATCTAGATCCTTGATGATATACTGAGAACTGAGCCTTGTTTTACAGACTTTATCATGAAATCAGTGTTTGCTGCAACTACTGGCATTTCTCTTTAATTACATCCAAAAATCTGTTACTATTTGTAATGAAGTGAACTTCCTAGCTCAACACACATATCATTCCATGAGCTAAGTCTTGGGAATAAGAAACATCAACATATTCCTCTGAGCCCAATCGATAAGCATATGATTTTTTATTTTTTTTTAAGAATCCAAGTCAGGATGACATATGCATGGTTATTGCTTTCAAGGATATTGATGAGTATGATATAATAAAGATTAATTTTGAAAGTGTTTTGCTATATTCTCTCCGGACAGAAAGTATTGCTTGTATCAATTTACTTTAACTTGTATAAAAAAAAATAGGATAACAACGGCAGCTTCTGGGGGGGGGGGGAGAGAAGATACTTAAAACTGCTACATAGTAACCAAAGAGATGATACTGTTTGACTTAAAAAATATTTTGAAAACGACCTACCTCTCATGAACTCTGTCGTTCCATCTAGTACCAAATTGAGGAGTGGATCAAATCCTTTCAGAATCCCTGTCACTATAATAAGCAAAGGGAATGTAAAAAATAATAGTAAATTATGGAATGTGAAAGAAACAAATTATGTAATTACAACATGTCTTTGACAGCGACAGAGCCATCAGTGAAAATGAAAAAAAAAGAGGCATCTCGTCTCCTTCACTGTACAAGTGGGACAAAATTGAAAAAGAACTAAAGCAAAAGCATCATCAACATCACCACTATCATCAACACACAACATCATTATCATTAGCAGACATCATCAGACATAGTCGGACATAATCTCTTTTACCTTGGTAGTGATCACCTTTAGCTTAAGCTCATTTTCATGTTTGTCTCACCTGCAGATTTGATTTTACGGTAGCATCACAAAATTCATAACACATCTCTTGTAATTGCCAGTCAAGTTTGAAAATAAGTTGGATCTCATTCAATCAAAAACATAAGTTATTTTTATCCAGATTCAAACTAAGGCTGTATTTTTCTGATAACTATCAACATATGTGTGAGGGACATATATTCCCGACCCTCTTGCAGGTCAACTGAGTCATGACATAATGGGTAAGGGTTCTCCACCAAGGAAATATGGTTTTCACAATCTTGTAAATCTTAAAAGATTGATGATCAAAATACTATAACCTGGTGCTATTAGCATATAATTAAGCTTTTTTGTTGTTGCTAATATGCATACCGTAGTTTTAGGCAAGTCTGCAGGCACAGACCCTGATTGAAACTTTCATAAAAAGTGTGTCTCCACACAAAGACTAGCACATACAAAACTTGCTGTTTACACAAGGCATGAGAAGGAAACCCAAGAGCCGGGTTATTTGGACCAATCTCAAAGCCGAGGGGGGGTGGCGGCGGATTCCATCCCCCCCTCGACATCTCGGCCTTTAATCATGCGAGTGCCACTAAGTGTGCAATATAATCTACAAGGCGGTGTGATTAATTTTTTTGAAAGAATAAGATTTTTAATCTAATGAATCAATTATGCTAATTTATTCATGAAATAATACATTTGCTCTAATCAACCATCATACTGCCTCAAAACTGCTTATTTTCTATTCACAGACTCTTTGTAAGATCCCAACTTAAAAAAAGACTTGGCATTGCAATTTTTTTCTTTTTTTTTTAAATTTCTTACATATTTATTTGATTTTTGACTTGTTTTTTTAATGTTTTTTCGATGCAAATTGTTGCAGACTTAGTTCTGATCATAAATAAGACAAAATCATTTAAGTTCATTCAGTAAAAGTAGAAATAATACATTTATGAATTTTGGCTAAATACACAATTTGCATTGGATTTGTACATGAATTCACGTTTTGAGTCTGAAATGCACTTACATAATGTTGCGTAATTACGTAACCGCGTATCTGGGCATTGCAAATTAGGTCTCAAACGTTGCGCGAGATCTAAAAGTAAAAAGTCAGCGAGCGGCATGGTTGAAAAATTTCGCGCGGCGGATTTATCATGAAAAACGTAAAGGGGGGGGGGAATCCGCTCCCCAGGCCTTTTACTGTAAAAATGGCATTAATTTCATCAGGCTTGAAATTTTTTGTGTCTTTTGTAGTTTTTCCCATTAATTTAGAAATGTACCCTATGATGAAAACAATGATAGTATAACTGAGATGATGATAGGTAAAACATAATATCTTGATATATAGGTAAGAGAATGAATGTGAATCTTATTAATATACAGACCTTCTCTGCCTCCTTGGAATTTGACACGTATTTGTTTGTCAATATATTTTGACAAATCTAAAATACTCTCCTTCTTCTTCTTCTGTTGCTCCTGTTGCTATTAAGATAAAGATACAAAGTCAATAAAATTACATTGTAGGTTTACTTGTTTTGTACACCAGTTCAGCCTCATGGTTGACTGCTGGTGACCTACAGTAATAATGGCCATTCATTTTGAACTCACCTCTATTTGTGAACATCCCTGAAATCAACAAATGGTAGGTTTCAACAAGATAGTGGCTATTATGACTTGTATGTCATTGGGTGATTTCCACTTTCAAGTTTGGGGTTGGTGTTAGTCTTAGTGTCAAGAGCATGGAAAAAGGCTGCTGGCCCTTGTTCCAATACCAGCATGGGTTCAGATACCTCAGGCGATGGTTCGTATGGGCTCCACTACACTTCACTACCGCTACTCTCCGCTCCACCTGGATCCGAACTATCGGGGAACAAATACTCCTATTTACTCAATCTCAAAAACCAGTGACAAATTGTGGCACTTTATGGTAACAAAGGCAACATATCATGACCAAAACAAACATTCAGCTATCTCTACACTACAGTGACTAAACTTACTATCGGACACAGACTCACTCCTTGCCCTTTCTTGTAAAGGTCTCAAAATTGGTGATTCGAAGCCGGTTCGGAGTACCTCACACGTAGGGACAGTGATTTTCCATGATCGTGGAAACTGACGGAATTCACAGAATCTATTGTGTGGCAGTATCCTGACATCGAGGCACAGACTGGAACCTCAAAACAAGTGGAATGCCTCTGGCGGTCTCACCTGCATCATGCGATTAATATAGTAGCAGTGCTGACTTTGAAAACTACTGTAAAATAATTATTCACAAAGCACAACATTCATATATAATGATACAATACTACGTTGACATTTGACCTTGATCATGTGACCTAAAACTTGTCAGTGATACTTGACTACCCCTATATCCACATTTTTTACATTATATCTATAAACTTTGAAAGGTCATATGACCTGAAACTCGCACAAGATGTTCAGTGATACTTGGTTACTCTTATGTCCAAGTTTCATGAATCATATCCATAAACTTTCAAAGTTATGATGGTGATTCAACAGATACCCCCCCCACATAGCCAAAGTTCATTGACCTTACACAACCTTTGAACTTGATCATGTGACCTGAAATCCGCACAGGATGTTCAATGATACTTAATCACTCTTTTGTCCAGGTTTTATGAACTAGACCAATAAACTTTCAAAGTTATGATGGTAATTCAACAAATACCCCCAATTTGGCCAAAGTTCATTGACCTTACATAACCTTTGACCTTGATCATGTGACCTGAAATTTGTACAGGATGTGAAGTGGTACTTGATTACTCTTATGTCCAAGTTTCATGAATCAGGTCCATAAACTTTTAAAGTTATGAATGATGGTAATTCAAGAAATACCCCCAATTTGGCCAAAGTTCAGGTACGGGTTCCATATGCACCCCCCACTAAAATTGAAAATAAAAACATGGAGAAGGTTCAGAATATATATCTAGCCCTAATATAGAACATATATGATGGGGAAGTGGAAATACATACCAAAATATGGCTTTATTCCATCAAATTTCGAGCAGGATCAAATGCATGTAATTGTCCATAGACATCAGTTTAGTTAGTCAGTGAAGGGTCTGAGTCAAGACTAGTCAAACTATCGGCTGATAATCGTTACTTAAAATACCCCTTCCGGTATCAGAGTTTCTCGCTAGCATAGCTGAAAGCTCTTGACTGCAGATAAATTGAGATGAGTACGATTCCCAACCAAGGTAAGCAACAGTAAAAAAGTGATTAAAAATTCTGAAGTGAACGAACCGGGAGTCTCAACAATCTTTTGTTTTATTTTTAGTGGGGGGTGCATTTGGAACTCTTTCCAAAGTTGATTGACCTTAAATGACCTTTGACCTTGGTCATGTGACTCAAAATTCGGGCAGGATGTTCAGTACTTGATTAACCTTATGGGGTCATTCCATGCCAATTCACCCAATGAATGTGCAATTTTGCACCCGACCGTCTCAGAATTCGTTGTAATTTGGTATACATAAAATTCAACATGGCCCAAGCACAAAACAAAAAAAATTAGTCCAATCGGTCCGTCGGTTCTCGCGCTACGGCCCGCCCTTTTCTCCTTGTTTTGACAAAAATGGGCGTGACCTTCAACTTTCAATGGCGACTGCATCGTTACGTGTTGACCAATTTTCATGAAACTGGTACCATTTGATAGGAAATTCAGAGAGGAATCCAAAACATGCATCGAATAATGTATTGAAGCAATTTATAAGGTCATGACCTTTGACTTTAACTTTGACCTTGAGTTTGACCCCCGGACAAATAATTTTTTAACTTGATTTTCGTGTATGTTAATTATTGGTATGTTATTGACAAAATATGTTAAAATAAATGATGATATTTTATTTCTTCACCTTTAAAAACTCTTCCTAAGATACCATGAAATTTCACTCTAGTCCCACACACTGATATTCATGTTAGTAAAGTGTTTACCAGTTACATGATTTCTTCCAATCTTAAGTTACAGTATGCAAGCACATGAAAAGAAATTAAGCTTAATCAGTTTACAAATACAAGACTAAACCTTTATGCTAATGAATAGGTATCTGTTTAGGCATTTTATGATTCAGCAATATATATCATATACATATATATACATGTATATATTTTGATGATAAAAGTGAAGACTTTACTACTATGAATATATATGATATATATTGCCGAACATCAAAATGAATATATATTGATGAACATCAAAATGCCTAAACAGATACCTATTCATGAGCATAAAGGTTTAATCTTTTATTTGTGAACTGATTAAGCTTAATTTCTTTTCATGTGCTTGCATACTGTAACTTAAGATTGGAAGAAGTCATGTAACTGGTAAACACTTTACTAACATGAATATCAGTGTGTGGGACTAGAGTAAAATTTCATGATATCTTTGGAAGAGTTTTTAACCCTAAATAGACTGGGCTATTTCGACGCCTAAGAAGACTGGGGGGGGGGCTGATTCAGCCCCCCCTTATGATCTCGGCCGTCGATCGCGCGATCGCGACGAAAATTGGCACACGCGTTACCCATGGCATTATCTACAAAACTATAACATCAAATTCTGCAAAAATCTCATGTTTCATTAATTATGCTAATTTATGCGTAAAATCATAAGTTTGCTGTAATTAATAAAATAATGCCCCTGAAATGCTAATTTTTGTTTCACATACTCTAGATAGGCATCTGATCAAATTTATTGAAAAAAAATTTCAACATCACATTTAATTTCTTATGTATTCTATTGTTTTCTAAATTTCTTATGTATTTCTTTGTTTTTCGACTTTTTGTTTTTTATTGTTTTTTCAATGGAAATTGTCAGGGACTTTATTTGGACCATAAAAAAGATAAAATTAATTGATTTTAAGCAGTAAAAGGAAAAATAATGATACATTTATGAATTTTGGTTCAAAATACTATTTGCATTGGATTTGTACACAAATTCACGTTTTTGAGTAATTTTGAGTGTGCATGCACTTACAAAATGTTGCGTAATTTCCGAACCGCGTACCCGGGGGTCACAATTTTGGTCTCAAAAGTTGCGCGAGACTTGAAAGTAAAAAGTCAGTGAGCGACGCAGTCAAAAAATTTTGCACGGCGGATTTATTGCGAAAAATGTCGAGGGGGGGCTGAATCAGCCCCCCCCCCCAGTCTTTTTAGGGTTAAAGGTGAAGAAATAAAATATCATCATTGATTTTAACATATTTTGTCAATATCATACCAATAATTAACATACACGAAAATCAAGTTAAAAAATTATTTGTCCAGGGGTCAAACTCAAGGTCAAAGTTAAGGTCAAAGGTCATGACCTTATAAATTGCTCCAATACATTATTCGATGCATGTTTTGGATTCCTCTCTGAATTTCCTATCAAATGGTACCAGTTTCATGAAAATTGGTTAACACGTAACGACGCAGTGGCCATTGAAAGTTGAAGGTCACGCCCATTTTTGTCAAAACAAGGAGAAAAGGGCGGGCCGTAGCGCGAGAACCGACGGACCGATTGGACTAATTTTTTTGTTTTGTGCTTGGGCCATGTTGAATTTTATGTATACCAAATTACAACGAATTCTGAGACGGTCGGGTGCAACCACTGGGTGAATCCAGATGGAATGACCCTATGGCCAAGTTTCATGAACTAGGTCCATATACTTTCTAAGTTATGCTGTCATTTCAAAAACTTAACCTTAGTAACTACATGTAAGGCTTACCGCTTCGGTTAAGATTTGGTGTTGACGCCGCCGTCTGAAAAGCGGCGCCAATAGCCTCATTCTGCTTCGCAGGTGAGACAAAAATGAAAAGTTGTCTCCTTTTACCTCAGTCTTGATTGGCCATTTTGTAATGAATTTTGAAAGAATTAGGACTCTAGTCTAGGCGAGGTATGGTATCGCGACAGAACATTTCGGGGATTTTTTTTGAGGTTCCAGTCTGTGCCTCGATGTCAGGATACTGCCACACGATAGACCTTCATCCATATAATCGTGGTAAGTCAAAAGTGCATAATTTCTGTTTTCACAATTTTCTTTCCAAGTTATTGAGACCACAATCCCCGGGGGGGGGGGGGGCACTCGACCAAAAAAGTGGTGGGGGTGTGCCGCGAGCGAGACAAAAAACGGGGGCCTTGGAGCGGGCTTACTGTAAAAAGGAGGGTCCTCGGAACGGGCTTCGGAACGACAAATGTTTGTGAAAACGGGGGTCCTTGGAACGGATCGCCAGCGTGTGAGTGCGTATGCATCCCTATGGAGCGGTCATGCGTGCATGATGAAGCTAGCGCGGCCTCCGCCGGGGGAGCTCTGCGGCCGCTTTTCACCAAAATTGCAGCTCATTCAATGCGATCGGAGCGGCGTAACGAAAAATATGCGAAGCTTTGGAGCGGATATCTCTCTTCTTTTTTCTCGATAAGAAGAAAATGCTATGCCTTGGAGCGGCTTTCTTTGTTCTTTTTCTCAACAAGGCAAAAATGCTATGCCTTGGAACGGAAATTTGAGTGTGAAAATGGGGGTCCCCTCCGCGGCACATACCCACTATGCATTATATACTGAGTGCCCCCCCGAGCCACAATCTACCCTAGTCCCGTGTCTATGGAGTATGGTAAATGCACGGTGGACTCCTGGGCTCCCGCTTCGCGAGCCGGAGCTAGCTCTCTCGGTTAACACTGACACGTTAATATTGAGCCTGAGCCTAGCCTAGGTTGAGGCACTTGTTCACTGCTACCACCCTGCCTGTGGTGAATCTACAGGTAGGACTATGGTATGCCAATGTTGTACAGAGCACACACTTCAAAAAATCATTAAAATATCACTTTTGTGACCAAAATTACTAATTTTCTTACAGTTGCAATTCATTTTTCATTAGTAAACTTGGGAATAATTTTTGTATTCACCAGAGCACTCAAAAACTTGAATTTTGGGCATATTTTTGTGTACGCCCTCTATTGGTGGAAAGTAGTGTGGCAAGAAAATTTTCATTTTTTGATCTCTATTTTTGATTAAGAAAAAAATGATTTAAAGAATCAAATTGAAAT
Organism: Lytechinus variegatus; assembly: GCF_018143015.1. NCBI lineage: Eukaryota > Metazoa > Echinodermata > Echinoidea > Temnopleuroida > Toxopneustidae > Lytechinus > Lytechinus variegatus. Next base: position 17,894,342 of record NC_054742.1, read on the forward strand.
AAGAGCCAAGTAGTATGAATGATAGGTGTAATGAAAACTGTCAGTGTAAAAAAATTAAGCATTTGCCCCAAAGAAAAAGAGAAAATAAGCCAAACATTGCCACCCTTATTTTGCCACACATGCACATGGAGATATTACTGAGAACAAGGTTTATATATTATAACCTTGTTCATTGAATGAGTGCCACTCTGAGTGGGTTGAGCCTTTAGGCCGAGGCGAGGGCCGCGAGTAACTTATAATAATAATATTCTTCCTCTTTCTTCCTCCTCCAGACTATGTCCTCCTCACAGCCCTATGCCATAAAACTAAGGGTCATCATAAAAAGTGCTATTGATACTAAATATTATAAATCAGATTATCAAAACTTACTGCCATTGATGTTGCTTGGGATCTTTCACAGTACGATTCTAGTTGTTGTTAGCACCAAGCGGAAGGATTCATGTTAGTATGCACTACACTACCAACGAATTGTTTTTATGTACCTATATATATACACGTACGTGTGTGCATGTGCACACTTGCTTGTGCGCTATGCATATGCGCATACGACCAACGATCCGCGATCCGAGCAAGGATCACTACATGTACTAGTAGTTTTATACTTCTCAAGACTATAGCTGATAATGGATATGGCTAGGAAATAAGGCCATGATATTGATGCAATTTTTGTCTGAACTTTAATATAATGATTTTTCTTATTGGTTTTTAGTTATATTAATCAAATATTAATTTTTATTATTAAATTGATAAATCAAATTAATAAACAAATCAATTATTAATTAATGAATTGATCCCGGGGGGGGGGCACTTACATTGACGAGTAGATACCATGCGCGACCAAAAAAACACGTAAAAAGGATGTCTTTTTCACGATAGGGCACGTTACGTACGTAACGTGATAAGGGTGTCAAAAACACAAAAATAATGAAAAAGGGGTATCTATTTCGCTAGGAAAATTACGTGTTTAGGGTCGAATTTGCGGGGATGATAAAACAAAGATTTTTTTTTTTGCCCCAACACTTCGTGTTTAGGGTCCGATTTGCGCGAGGTGTAGAAGTTGGGGTCGTACTAAACCAAATAAGGTAAAGCCGACGACCAAAGGACCAGTAACAATAAAACATTCCTTTACTTGTTTAGGGGATCATTTCAGGGAACATTTGCCAAGAGTATCGTTTTGTTTCCAATACTTGTTAAGGGTAGGGTTTCAAACGCCAATACTTGTTAAGGGGTGCATTTTCAGAAAATGGAAATTACGTGTTTAGGGTGCTTTTCGAGACCCCCTGGTCGCGCATGGTATCCACTCGTGAATGGAAGTGGCCCCCCGGGGAATTGATTAATTAAATTAACAAATTAATATTATTATTAGATACTTTTAAGTTTTCCAATATATTTCTGTATGGTGTTTCCATAGAGGCTATTTTGGATTTCCACTCTTCGTTAGATCTCAGGCTAGTTATATTATTTTGAACCTGGCCTTTGGCATATATTTTCAACTTGGGGTGGTTTTTCAGTTTTGGAGAGAGCCGAGAGAGCCACGAATGCACTCTCATAAGCTATTTAAAAAAAACAATTTTCAAGAAAAAGGGTGGTTTTGATCAAAGACTGGCCATATCGCAACGGATCAATTGCGGGGTCAAACGTATTTTTTTTTTTGGGGGGGGCCCTTTGTATTTTTTTCCAAAGTCTTAAAAAAAAAACTCAGCCACTGACGTGTTTAGGGCATGTCAGTTTTTCCTGGGTCATTCTGGCGACAACTTGTTTAGGGCCCAAAATGTGTAAATGAAGCCCATGAAAAACTTGTTTGGGGGTTAATTTGCACACAGAGAAAAAAAAATCATTCGAGCCTGGGTCGATCAGTTGGAAATAATATGTCATGCACAGCAAAATTTGACTGCAGCCCCGCCCCCCCCCCCCCGCTTCGGCGGCCCCTACGTTCTGACACAATTCATGCTTCACTCTTATTGGAGGATGGGTTTATGAAAAGGCATCATTGAAAGTTGTCAGATCTGACAACTTCGGTCGGACCGAAAATGTTGATGAAACCTCGATCCCTGGATCTGATTTGCACATCTAATTTCTATATACAGTGCGTCCCAGAAAAAAACAAAACCGAGATATAGCGATCATTTATCATAACTTAATCATAAATAGAATAGACAAATGACCTACCAATTTAAAGCTTAGAATCTCCTCTTTCTGATATTGCTTAGGTTATTTCTTATTCACGCATTAATGAGCAAGAACAATTTGAAGAAAGGAAACCCAAAACTTATTTGGCGGGGGGGGGGATCTGGGTTTCAAAAAGAAAACCACATTTCTGAAAAGTTCAATATCTGCTCTTGAATTTGATACCTCGATTACAGAAAATGGTCAAGAAATAAAAAAGTTCTGGTCATTTGAAATAAGGCTTGTATTTCCATAATTTCATTAGATAAATGTGTTTTCACCGGTTTCCCCACAGAAGCTATCGCATGGTGAACTGATCGTCAACAAAACGGAGTGTCGAGTGAGTTTGAACGCCAGCCTGGAGAACCTCTTCATTTTATGAAATTATTGAAATTCAAGTCTTGTTTCAAATGACCAGAACTTTGTTATTTCTTGACCATTTTCTGTAATTTAGGTATCAAATTAAAGAGCAGATATTGAACTTTTTCAAAAATGTGGTTTTCTTTTTGAAACCCAGATACCCCCCGCCAAATGAGTTTTTGATATCCTTTCTTCAAATGGTCTTTGCTCACTCATGCGTGAATGAGAAATAATCTAAGTAATATCAGATGAAAGAGGATTCTAAGCTTTAAATTGGTAGGAAATTTGTCTATTTCATTTATGATTAAGTAATGATAAATGATCGCTAAATCTCGGTTTCGTTTTTGTGGGACGCACTGTATAGCTTTTGATTTGTTCAAAGGCGCTCAGTGTTACTATGGTAACTGTCGGATGAATCGTCCGACACGGTCCTTTCAGCACCCACGGTTCAATCTTTTTTTTTTCTTCACTTTTTGATATACTCTACACATTCACAATGACATAAAAATATTCAACACAAGTCATGACACTGCATTAAAGGGCCTAATGATAAGAAAATAACATTTATTTAAATAAATGAGAACGCAAAATCTTGCCTTTAGGCGGGGTAAATAAGAGCCAACCGGGGATATGTATACTCGGTCGGGCCTGAGATATTTATATGCAATTAAATAAAGTAAAATTCACAGCGCAAAACGCCATTTTATCAAAATCGGATAACAAATAAAACTGAGTTATTGAATTTTTTTAGTTTAGCAATATTTTGTGAAAACGGTTATGTGCACGTCATCGATCGTCATACCGTGGGCTGATGATATCACACCCCCACTTTTCCCTGTTCTTATATAGGTCTGAATGTTGTTTCATTTTTTCATGCCTTTTTTGTGAATGATATGTTTCTCCCTTGTATGATAAAATAAGTTGCAGCAAGAAATAACGAATGAACTTAATCATATAGTGTTGTCAATCAAATTGTTTTAGTTCTTGGTATATTTCTTCTAATAAACCTAATTTCATAATAAGTCTAAAATATGAAAGAACAAGTTTGGATATGATATCATCAGCCCAATGAATGAATGTTCATGAAGACATGCCTAGAACTGTACTTCACCGGAATAATCAGTAATTCAATAACTTCGTTACTTTTTTTATCCATTCAATTCAGCATTTTGCTATCTTTTTTTACTCGATTTATTGAAATAAGCCTTTAAAGGGAAGGTCTTTTGCCCCCCCCCCCCCCCGCCTGGCTATGCGCCTGTCAATGAAAAATGTGCGGGGTATAATCTCTAAAAATGGGTAAAAGATCTGCAGTTAAGCCATAGAGATGTATACTTATTAGTATATATCTCTATGAGTAATGTTAAGCCAATAAATCTGCAGGCACGAGATATCGACAGCCATATTTTACGCTGGTCGAGTTGATATTGCGCAATTAACACGTGTATTAAAATGCATAGGTGTATCTCTTTAAATGCGTGACATCGCACTATATCAGTTTCTGGTAGTACATGCAGCGTAGTTCGTCGATATATAAAACTACGGTAGACATTTTGTCATCACACAACAGTCAGGGATAATCACAAGCTTTGAACACAGAATTAATTAGAAAGGAACGAACAGTCATTGGGATAAACACTAAGATAGTACAACGGTACTGTTTCCCGAAGAAGAAGAAGACGGCAGCCACTACTACCGGTACGGCACTAGGTGTAGGACGAGGTTGCATGAACGCGAACCAGAGAAATTGGTAAGTTGAAGTGTTGAACACAAATGACAAAATAAAAAAGATAGACGAGACGCTAGTTCAAATAATTAAAAAGTTATTAGAAATTCAATTATTTGATTTGTGACGTCATATGCGAGCAGCGTTCCTACATAGCGAATGGTAAAAAATCAATGAAATGTCATTTTCTCAGAAAATTGAAAATGGTTTTCACTGTAACTTTTGTATATCAATAGACAAATCATTTCACACCCGATCATGAAAAGAAAACAAAATTAAGTCATCAGGAACCATACAAAATTTGAAATTCATACATTTTATATTACATAACTTATGGGGCAGTAACCCAGGGGGCTCCCGGCCGCGTAGCGGTCGGGAGCCCAGGATCGTATGTGCAATTTGGCATACTCACCTGACAAGCGTGAAGTATGGTCAAAATAATTCTCGGAATAAATAGTTAAAACAGAAATCAAGCACTTACCACGATTATATGGATGATGGTCTAACGAGTGGCAGTTTTTCTGACATCTGGGCACAGACTGGAACCTCAAAAAACGAAAAAGTTCTCTCCTTCTACCCCTGTCTCGATCGGCCATTTTGTTACAATTCATAACAAAAATGGCCGATCGAGACGGGGGTAGAAGGAGAGAACTTTTCGTTTTTTGAGGTTCCAGTCTGTGCCCAGATGTCAGAAAAACTGCCACTCGTTAGACCATCATCCATATAATCGTGGTAAGTGCTTGATTTCTGTTTTAACTATTTATTCGGAGAATTATTTTGACCATACTTCACGCTTGTCAGGTGAGTATGCCAAATTGCACGTACGATCCTGGGCTCCCGACCGCTACGCGGCCGGGAGCCCCCTGGGTTAATGGGGCAGCTGCTCGTTTATGACGTCACAAATCCCAAATTTTGAACTCTAATAATTTTCTTACTCTTTAACAGATTTTCCTCAAACCTTCACCAATATTTTTTACTATTTTTTCTGCTATTTTTACAACAAAGTTTTGTTCAGGGTGAACTTCCCCTTTAAGGTACATCTCCATGTGTGACACAATAAGGCCATAATGGTGGCAATGTTTGGCTTATGTTCTCTTTTTCTATGGGACAAATGCTTGGTTTTACAGCTATTCATCATCATAACTTGGCTCTTACGTAAATTCAATTCTTTAAATTATTTTTTCTGAATTAAAAATAGAGATTGAAAAATGAAAATTTTCTTGCCATATTACTTTTCACCAATAGAGGGCGTACACAAAAATATGCCCAAAATTCAAGTTTTTGAGTGCTCTGGTGAATACAAAAATTATTCCCAAGTTGCTAATGAAAAATAAATTGCAACTGTATGGAAATTAGTAATTTGGGTCACATTAGTGATATTTTAATGATTTTTTTTAAAGGACAAGTCCACCCCAACAAAAACTTCATTTGAATAAAAAGAGAAAAATCAACAGCAAGCATAACACTGAAAATTTCATTAAAATCGGATGTAAAATAAGAAAGTTATGACATTTTAAAGTTTCTGCTTCATTTCACAAAACAGTTATATGCACATCTCGGTTGGTATGCAAATGAGGGAACTGATGACATCACTCACTCACTATTTCTTTTGTATTTTATTATATGAAATATTTTGATTTTCTCGTCATTGTCATGTGAAATGAAGTTTCATTCCTCCCTGAACACGTGGAATTCCATTATTTTAACATTTTGTGTTTCAGGCAAGGAGGTCCTAATCATCAAATTCGTAAAAATTGAAATATTGTGTAATTCAACCAATAAAAAACAAAAGAAATAGTGAGTGAGTGACATCATCGACTCTCTCATTTGGATGTAACTGGCTCTTTCAAGTAACTAGTTTGTTATAAATAAGCGAAACTATGAAATGTCATAACTTTCTTATTTTACATCCGAATTTGATGAAATTTTCAGCATTGTGCTTGTCTGATTTTTCTCTATTGATTCAAATCATCATTTTTCTGAGGTGGACTTGACCTTTAAAGTGTGTGCTATGTACAGCATTGGCATACCATAGTCCTACCTGTAGATTCCCCACAGGCAGGATGGTTGCAGTGAACAAGTGGCCTATAGCGGCCTCCTCTCGTCTCATTTTCAGAATCGGGGCCAGGGTTCAGGCCGAGGGGCCTGTTGCATGAAAGGGTCTTTCGTAGAACCGTTCTACGTAAGAACTAGATATCGCTCAACTGTTTCACAAAGCCGATTAGGGCGATACAAAGCATGGTCCTTGGAAAGACACCTCTAGACATATCCTACGTAGGCACGATCTTCTTTGCACTCCGCCAGCCATCGTCAGCATTGAGAGAAAATGCGTTTACGGCAAGCCACACTGACAAATCGCCTTTAAACATTTTTGGGGGTCATTCGATTGCACTCTGATGCATTTTATCTGGGATGGCGCCAAGTTATTTTTGTATGGGAGCAGTCATTAATTTCATGGCAAAACGGATGTCATTTTAACTTCTCCGAGGTAATCTACATGTAGGCCCGTAAGGGGCCCCATATATGTATTTTAATATGTTTTCTTTTATTTTCTCACATTTTCTCCCTCTTTTCCCCACCCCTTTTCAATTTTTTTTCGACCAAACTTGAAATACAGAAAATGGGCGGCAATCTCTCTGACCCCTCATGCTTTATCATTAGATAAACAACATGAAAACAAATACATGTATTTCAAAGAGAAATTATGTATGGTAAAGAAAACATGTTTATATAACGTTCAGCAAAAAAACACAAAAAAAGTGATACAAAACTAAGATGTTACTAAACATCTATTTTCATTTCATTTTCATAATCATTATTATTAATTTTTTGCTGCATGAGGTTAATTACAATCATTGAAAATTGTTGGATTTATGCTAACTTAATTGAGATATGATGAATGAAACAAAAAAAAAATCTACGGTAACAAACTAGCTAATTAAAATATAGATTTTTTTCTTGTGGTAAATGATATTCAACATAAAATGTCTATAGCTTACGAATCCATGACAATCAGTACAAATGAAGATAAGCTGTACCTATTTTTCCAAGCTTGACAATGATTAAAATAAAAATCAAACCTAAGCCATTTCATGTAAATCACAGCTCAGTGTGAGGCAAATATCGTCACGATTGCCTCGGTGTGTGGGGGAGTGGATGGGGTGCAATGCACTCTTTGAAGTGTTTTGGGCAAGAAAACAAGTTTAAAAAGGTCAAAGATATCTTCAAATCAATTTTACTACCTAAAATCCACAAGTTCTTCATAATTAGGGTCTTCTTTTATTCGCATAAGTATTTCAAAGTTCTGCGCAAATAATTTTTTACTAACTTTTCAAAAGTACAGTAAGTGGTGCTCACTTACACTGTAAGCGGAAATATTTTCCGACATTTGTATCGTCATTTGCTTAAATGGACCTGTACCAATGTTAATATGTGGAAAAATCTTCATGATATTACAAATGTATAACTTTACAGGATTTTTCAAAGTGTCAACTTTTTTTGATATGCACTGTACATAAAACTTAAAAAGTTATCAACTTTCAACATGACCAACGTTTATGAAGTTCAGCATTGTTTCTGTAGTGTAAATTTTCCTTTTCCATTGCGGATCACATTGTTCTATGTTTTATTAATTGCAAAGCACTATATACCCTCGTGACATGTTTGCAGTAATTTTCATATTTTGCTTGCCTTCTGATAATTTTCATGCAAAGTAATGTTTATACTCTAAACACTCACATTTGTATTTCTTGCGTTATATCTGACAAATAAAATAAATAAATTCGATTTTTTTTCACATACAGCCTCTCATATTTTTCTTTTTAGTCTCATACAATCAGACACGTTGATTTTGTTTACTCCATTCAAACCATATTTTTACCTCAACAAATAACATTTAAAGCATATTTTGCAAATTTATCACTATAAATAAGTATTCTATAAAAAAAGTACATGTATGTTGAACTAATGCAACAATTTGTCGACGCATACATTCGTAATTCCGAAGCTTCGTAATTCCGAAGGTTCGGTTATTCCGAAGGTTCGTATTTTCGAAGGTTCGTAATTCCGAAGGTTCGTAATTCCGAAGGTTCGTCAATCCGAAAACGAAATAAGGTTCGTAATTCCGAAGGTTCGTTAATCCGAAAACGAAATAAGGTTCGTAATTCCGAAGGTTCGTTAATCCGAAAACGAAATAAGGTTCGTAATTCCGAAGGTTCGTTAATCCGAAAACAAAATAAGGTTCGTAATTCCGAAGGTTCGTTAATCCGAAAACGAAATAAGGTTCGTTAATCCGAAAACGAAATAAGGTTCGTTAATCCGAAAACGAAATAAGGTTCGTTAATCCGAAAATTAAATAAGGTTCGTATTTCCGAAAATGAAAATAATTCATTTTGGTAACAAAAACGATGTTGTCATTACAAGATTACACGATATTATGCAATGATAGTAATAACGATCGATGATACATGCGTGTGTTGGGGCCAAAGCATGTATTTCAATGGCGCCCTGATCAAGCATAGGCTAATTTCGATTTTATCTGAGCAATTGCTGCCTATAAGCAAATGGTTTAATTAAAGATGCAGGGGATCAAGTGTGTTGGAAGCGTGCGAGCAACCTCTAGATAATAGGATTTGTATTGGAGGTGATGTCATTTTTAATAACAGCTTCTGCTGGTAATAAAAATAAAAATAATACTAATAATGATCCTTGTGAGATGTTGAAAGCGCGAATCGCAAGCTGAAACTAGTAGACATTTCATGTAACAAGACGTGAAGTGAGCATTCGGAGCATTTTTTGTAATCGTGAGAAAGATGTGTATCTTTCTAAAGAATTAATGCGAGGGCGAGCTGTAATTTGTTTATATACTGACCTGGGGCCCGTTGCATGAAACTTTTTACCTGAGAAAACAGGTTGTTTTTACAGGAGTTTTTGCCCTGTGCTAAAGTCATTGGCGGAAATCAGACTAACCTTAGTTTTCAGTTTTTACCAGAGTTTTCTCAGGTAAAAAGTTTTATGCAACAGGCTTCAGAAAGTAATCTTTTAAGGACTGCATTTAGTGACTCATGAATAGAATATATATCTCACGAACTAAATAATGAGAGCGCGAACCGCAAGCTTAAAATTTGTGATATTCCAACCTGAAAACTGGACATTTCATACTTCTTTTTTGTTACCAGGAATAGAATGAGTTCCTCAATAAACAATACTTGATGCGAGCGAGAAACGTGAGCCAAATTTTTCCGATTTTCCAACCTGAAAACTGGACATTCTAAGCATTCTTGTAAAAAAAATGATAATAGCTGGGAGAATAGTTTTCAGAACTGAAGTGGCTTCCCTGGGTAAATGATATCTATATCAATATTATCATTCTAGGCCCACATGAAATTTCCAAAAGTTTGAGCACGTGATTCGCTCGCAACATCTCACAAGGATGCCCTTTTAACAGTATTGACCAAAAAGGTGAATTTTACATCTTCAGATTTGACTTTTTCCCCCAAACCGCTTGCTCTCTCTACGCTCGCAGAAATGAAACGTAAATATATAACTTTAGTGATCACTTAAAAAATTGTGCTCAATTTAGTTACTACAAAACACACAACCTCTTTACACAGATGATAATCTAATGGTGAAAATATCCGTTTGCACCAAATTGCCCCTATTGGCCCCTTTTTTTTGCTTTGCCCCCCCCCCAAAAAAAAAACGTTCCGCCGCCATTGGCTAAAACACGCATCGTCTTCATGGCTAACTGCAAAAAGTTCTTAAAATGTCCCCTTTAGATCAGGTCAGAGCTTATATATTTAAAAATTCTCTTCGCGCTTCTTGCTAGCAGTTATTATCTAATTTTAGTTACATAGGCATCTCGCTTTGAAGATCACAAAACATATTGCCCATCATATTAAGAAAAATATATAGCTCGCGCTCGCATTATTTAAAAAGGGTTTATCATGTTATTACATATTTACTTTATTTTATAAGGATAAAGCTAATTATTGACTGTTAGGACTACCCTTTCAAAGAAACAAACAAAAATCAACTTTAAACTGCCGATCAAGGAAAATATGGCTAAAAAAAATTGCCCCCCCCCCCCTCTATTTGACGAAAGTTGGATCCGCCGGGAGGGAGGCAGGGGGCATCAAAAATGGAATAAAAAACAGGGGAATTAATATTTTCAAAAATGGGAAAGTTCCTTTTTCAAAAATAAATATGCCGTTTTTCATGTTTTTTCGAAATAAAGAAGTATACAAGTTAAGTTAAATTTCAGGCTGGAATATTGAAAAATTTCAGCTTGCGCTTCGCACTCTCATTCGATTGGTGAAATATGCATCCTAAAGAGGTCACTAAATGCTTTCTTTAACAGGTTCCTTTTCTGGTCAGTATGTTTAAGCTCGCGTTTTGCGCTCGTGTTAATTCTTTAGTTAGATGCACATCTTTTTAATGACAGCAGAAATCTGCTCGGATTTTTAAAAGCTAATTTTCATTTTTTATTGAAATAACCTAAAGTTTAGCTTGTGATTCACGCTCGCAACACCTCGCAATAATGCCATTTTAAGAATAATTGACCACAAAAAACGTTATACAACTTCACCTTTTAATTTGTTTTACCAAGCCGCTCGCTCATTATACTCTCTCCCGAAAAATAAAGCCTAAATATACATTTTGCCATAATAAGAAGTCACTTCAAAAAAGTTTTTCTCTTCTTAATCACTATCAAACACACAATGACTTCAAGCAGATGATAATCTTGAGGTGAAAAGAAAGTGCCCATTTTAACGTATGAGTTTCATTTTTTGGCTTTACCCCCAACGAAAATTCGTTCGGCCGCCCTTGCCTTCCCATCCTCATAATTGAACGGCAACAGTGTCCCCCCCCCCCCCCCCCCCCCCCTCCCCTTGCCTCTGCCTCTGCTTTCCCGGTTTTCATTTTTCGGATTAACGAACCTTATTTTGTTTTCGGATTAACGAACCTTATTTTGTTTTCGGATTAACGAACCTTATTTTGTTTTCGGATTAACGAACCTTATTTCGTTTTCGGATTAACGAACCTTCGGAATAACGAACCTTTTTTCGTTTTCGGATTAACGAGCCTTCGGAATAACGAACCTTTTTTCTTTTTCGGATTAACGAACCTTCGGAACAACGAACCTTATTTAGTTTTCGGATTAACGAACCTTCGGAACAACGAACCTTATTTCGTTTTCGGATTATCGAACCTTCGGAATAACGAATCGTCGGAATTACGCCACAAATGTTCGGATTAACGAACCCTTTTTCGTTTTCGGATTAACGAACATCGAGGTATAGGCAATTTACGTGTTTCGGAATTACGAACCTTCGGAATTACGAAGTGTAACCATTTGTCGAAATTACTTAGTTACATCAATTTTTTAAGTCAGACAAGGGTCTCTTTCGTTGAAATATCAATGAAAGGTGTCTCTAAAAGGGCACCGTGTTCTAGATAAGGAAATAATGAAAATTTCGATTTTATCCAGTTATGTTTGTGAATCTTTGATTTTTTTTTCTTGTTTTACCTCATAAAGTAAGCTCCATACATCAATTCTACAATCAGTAACAAATCAAACATTATTTGATCTCCATTTATTGAAATATATGATTTTAATGAAAAGTAGTCATTCCGAAATAAAAGGTTCAGGTGGCGATGAAGACTAAATATTTTTCCGATGCTATCGATATCAAAGACTTGTAAGACTAAATTGCCTTCGTGAAATGGAAAGCACTGATTTGTCACCAATCTTCCTATCTTGGAAGAATGGTCCTAGGACGTTCCTACGTATCGCTCATCGTGCAACAGGCCCCAGGTCATTGAGCAGCCGGGGACGGGGAATGGGGATAGAGCTCATGGACATGGTAGTCGCCTGGGCCCTGGGGTCGCCAGGAGGCTCCTAGAGAGTAAAAATCATGTACTAATGTATGCTTACTTACATGTAGCCAGAAGGCTCCTAGAGAGTTAAAATCATTTACTAACATACAATGCTTACTCTTCACGGAGCCAGGAATTCCTTCCCATTCATCTGCATGTACCGCCAAAAAACCCTGAAACTTTTTCCCCAGAGATTCTACTTTCCTTAAAGATCTAGCCCTAAAATAATCCTATAGATGCAATACAATTTCATTTCCGACAATTCTACGGCACAGCCTACGCTATCGATTTCATTTTTAAACAAGGATTCATAAAAAAATGAGAAAAATATTATGAAAAACAGGAGACTTGCCTGATGTTTATGCTGCTATCTTGTTTCCTAATGTTCTTCCCAACACTAGGGACACGCGTCCGCAACGTTCGCTTTACTTTTCCGCGAGAAAGCAAAGCGAGCAAGCAGTTTTGAAAAAATTCAATTCTAAAGTTGTAAAATTTGATTTTGGGTCAATTATGGCGCTAATCGCTGTTAAATGGGCATCCTTGTGAGTACCTCGAGCGAAGTTTGTGCAGGCTTCACTCCACTTCACTACCGCTCCTTCACCTACCCGAACTTCGAGACCATGAACTCGATCTGATATTCCGAGTGACAAAGGTGGGATATTATGGGGGATTATACAGTGCGTCCCAGAAAACACAAAACCGAGGTTAAACAATGATTTATCATAACTTATCACAAATACAATAGACAAATGACCTACCAATGTAAAGCTTAGAATCTCTTCTTTCATCTGATATTACTTGGATTATTCCCCATTCACGCATGAGTGAGCAAAAACAATTTGAAGAAAGGATACCAAAAACTCATTTGGCAGGGGGTATCTGAATTTCAAAAAGAAAATCACATGCCTAAAAAGTTCAATATGTGCTCTTTATTTGATACCTTAATCACCCAAAATGGCCAAGAAGTAAAACAAAATTATGTTCCTTCAAAACAAAGCTTGTATTTCCATAATTTCATTAAATAAACAGGGGCCCGTTTCTCAACATCTGGACAAGTTAGTCATATCTTTATCCACAAACTACGGAGTTAGTTCCAATTTTACTAAACCTGTTTCACGAAAGGCTTCCTAACTAAAATACCTTGATATCGATACTATCGGTAAAAGGAGCAGACGAGACGTAGCCTTAGTCACAAAATAGCATAATTTTCAAAAAGAAAAATTATGACAAAATTGCAAATATTGTGACGAATTGGGAATTACATCTTTTAAAAATAATAGCACAGGTAAATTATGCATCATACATACTTAGACCATGAAGACTGGGGCATTCAATTGCTGAACAATGGAATTATGAATAATTTATTTCATGACTAAAAAATCACATGTGGACGTTGAGATGGGTACCCCCGGGATATCCAATTTTAATAGTTTACGAAAGTAAACCATAACGGTTTTATTTGTAAAATTATGATAATTATACAATGTTTTATGATTCCAAACATCATCGAAATATAGTTTGACACTTTTTTTTATAAATCTTTGATACCGATCTTACGATTTGACAAATCCTACGCATAAATTAGAGATTAGAATTTATCCAAATGTCAATAGGGTCTGAAAACGACAAATACAAGTCCAGTTATGGATGGCCTGACGTGGTAGAATTTTTATCGATTAAATTATTTTACTATTTCAAAATGAATGGTTTTGTGGCGTTTTACCAATAGTTTTCATAGTTACTTTGTATTACAATGATCATTGAATGCATTATCCCACTTATTTTGGGATGTAATTTCAACCTCTATGATTGATTACGTAAGATTATAATTTTCAAATTTCTCGGCTCTTTTGCATGTCATAGTCTACCCACGTGATGCCACTACGTCACTAAGAAAGAAGTTATGACAGGTTCGGAGGTGTCATAAATATTTAGTGAGGTTGTTGTACACGATCTTGGTAAAGAGGGCTTCGTGAAACGGTTAGCGGACAAGTAGCTCACTATCTCCGATTTAGTCAAGAAGTTAGACTTATGACGGTGTTGAGAAACGGGCCCCTGGTTTTCACGGGTTTTCCACAGAAGCTATCGCACGGTTAACAATTTAAAGACTTAATGCATGGCTGATCATCAACAAAACGGAGTGTCGAGTGAGTTCAGTTTGAACGCTAGCCTGCAGAACCTCTTAATTTTATGAAATTATTGAAATTCAAGCCTTACAATGTATTTCAAATAACCAGAACTTTATTTCATGACCATGTCTGTAATTGAGGTATCAAATTAAAGAGCAGATATTGAATTTTCTAAAAATGTGGTTTTCTTTTTGAAACCCAGATACAGCCCGCCAAATGACTTTTTGGTTTTCCCTCTTCAAATTGCTTTTGCTCACTCCTGCGTGAATGAGAAATAATCTAAGTAATTTCAGATGAAAGAGGAGATTCTAAGCTTTACAATGGTAGGTCATTTGTCTATTTTATTTGTGATTAAGTTATTGTAGGACTGTTATTTTGACATTTTGTTTCATTTAATAGTTTAGTTATTTATAGTTCAAGCTTTGGTATTTAGTTCAGCTTTATTTACATTCTTGATGCTTCTATTGTCATCCATTTACATTTAACTTTCAACCTACTTCTGTCATTCCTTTGTTATTCAGATGTGTTCATTCATTACATTCCCACATCTGATTCTTTTTTTCAACATTCTTATTAGTTAATCATCCCAACGTCTTATCTATTTCCACCCTCTCTCTTATTGGTTATTTTTATGAATTAAGACTTTTCCATTTTCAGTTGGCTCCTCCATTCTCTTAATTTTCAATGGTTGATTTTGTGTAATTTAAATATATGCTAATTTTGTATTGCCATTATGAGTTTAGCTGAGGTAAATAAGCCCAGCAAATAAAATAGTGCACTACCAGACTTCTTCGGTTTAAAGGAGAATGAAACCATTGGAACAAGATAGCTTGTGTGAAAACAGAAAAATCAAAGAAACAGATCAACAAAAGTTTGAGAAAAATCGGACAATAAATGAGAAAGTTATGAGCATTTAAATATTGCAATCACTAATGCTATGGAGATCCTCCCATTGGCAATGCGACAAGGATGTGTGATGTCACTGATGAACAACTCTCCCCATTACTTTAGTATATATTTCACTTGAATTGCCTCTTTTATCACATCTATCCATAGATCATGTGTTCTTTCTACATGAGGGCATGTAATACATATTTTTTTTAAATACATCATGGATAAAGAGTTTGTATCATCATAAGAAAAAGCAAAAAGAGACATTTTGAGGGTATTTTATAGTCCACCAAAAGGAAAGTTGTTCATCAGTGACATCACACATCCTTGTCGCATTGCCAATGGGAGGATCTCCATAGCATTAGTGATTGCAATATTTAAATGCTCATAACTTTCTCATTTATTGTCCGATTTTTCTCAAACTTTCTTTATTCTTATTCTTTGATTTTTCTGTTTCTACACAAGCCTATTTGTTCCAAAGGTTTCATTCCCCTTTAAGTTCTCTTCATTTTGCGTCTGTTTCACTTATTTCCCTCTTCAGTTTGATAATTGAGTTTGAATTAGAACTTAGATTATTTTCTACCTCCAAACATATAATTTTCTCAACATTACATTATGATAAATTATCGATAAATCTCGGTTTCGTTTTTTGTGGGACGCACTGTATAAAATACATGCAACATCACAATCTTTATGACAATTAAAACTGATATTCTTACTTTACACAAAGTTTCACTTCTTTTCCATGTTTCTATTAGTCTCAAAATAGGTGATTTAGAGCCAACATGAAGTTTCTCAGTCCTCACACACATAAATAATTTGCTGCTGATTTCAAAACATCGCATGCGATATGCACGAGGTACTGGGTCCAGTCCAAGCTCGGACCCTCGCACATGCGATGACTTGAAATCAGCAGCTAATTATTTATACGTGTGAGAAGCATCATGTTGGCTATAAATCACCAATTTTGAGACTGATAAAAGCATGGAAAGAAATAAAACTTTGTGTAAAAGAAGAATATTAGTTTTAATTGTTTTTAAAGATTGTGATGTTGCATGAATTTTATATTTTCCCCCCATAAAATCCCACCTTTTGTCACTCGAAATATCAGATAGAGTTCACGGTCTCAAAGTTCGGGTACATGTACATGTAGGTTTAGCGTAGTGTTAGCGGTAGTGAAGTGGAGTGGAGCCTGCACAAACTTTGCTCGAGGTACCTTACTAAAAAAAATTGACATTCCGACCTGAATAAATGGTCTTTCTCTTTTGTAATCTTAAAAAAATAGTATTTTTAGGTGCTGCTGGTTTTTAGCTCCTGGAGACCATGTGCACTGTACTGTGAGACATTCTTTATGCTCAGGAACTGTCTCAAATACTACAAAAACATTAATCCATTTGACCCTACCATTCTTGATCAGTGAACTAAAATAGGTGGCCTTATTTACCCCACTCTCCCCTACATGCTTCAGTTTATGTTTAAATTAATAATTCGTGGTAGATTTTTTATCTCTTTAATGCATTTAGATATTTGAAGAAAGAGTGTATTCAAAAGGTAAAATTTTGCCATTTCTAAACTTTGTTTTGCAGAAGTTTGCTTGGGAAGAACATGAAAGAGGAAATCAGCAGGAGCAAATCATCATATCACTGACATAATTGATATATATATCCATGGCCAAATCAACTCCTACAAAAGCACCACACAAATCTGGTAAAGCACGAAAGAAGAAAATGGCATTGCCCCGAAGAATACTGCGAATTCTAGAAAGTGGCAAGAGAGTTCACTTCCAAAATGTCAGCCTGAGTAAGAAAAGGCAGATGTGCATAAATCACTATGTACCAGTTTGTGATATAGCAGTCACAAATGCTATCGACAATCGTCAAAAGAAAACTGTAATGCCATGCTCCAAACCAGCCCATGGGAAAGGAAACAAATCAGACACAAGTTTTGATGAGAAACTACCTTCAACAGAGCATGGATGTAATTTAAGACCTGGTAATGTATCAGTATTGGAAACTACATGTAGCAAGAGAAATGACAATCCTAGTATTTCTTGGGCAAACAATGAAAGGAGTGGTGTCTCAAATGAAAAAGATAATCGTCGTAAGGAAGTTGTTGCTTTAGACTGTGAAATGGTAGGATTGGGACCAAAAGGACGATTCAGTGCACTAGCCAGATGCAGTATTGTTGATCACAGTGGCAATATTCTCTATGATACGTATGTAAAACCAGCTGAGCCTATCACAGACTACCGGACAAAGTGGAGTGGAATCCGACCGTGTAATATGGTAAATGCAATAACTTTTAAAGAAGCTCAGGAGCATGTTAAGAATGTTCTCAAAGATAAGATTGTTGTTGGTCATGCAGTCTGGAATGATTTCCAGGTACTCAGATTTTCCCATCCTGCAAACAATGTAAGAGACACCAGTAGGTGCAAGTTGTTAGCAAAAATATGTGGCAGTAAGGGCACATCAGGTCATAGTTGTAGCCTCAAATCACTCGCTAAATATCTCCTTGGTATTGATATACAAAAAGGTGAACATTCATCTGTAGAAGATGCAAGAGCAGCTATGGATTTGTACAAGCTGGTAGAGGAGAAGTGGGAAGAAGAAATTCAATCAATTTTCCCTGATCAAGATTTTAGGACATGTTTTCTTGATGATCATTTCTGGCCCGAAGACCTCAGGCTCATATAAGGAAAGATATTATGTAACTGTATGATATAAATGTTATACTTCTAATTTAGCCTCATTAATCTTTTTGATGTGTTGTATTCAAATACATTAATATTAACTGGACTTGAGGGCAACACCAAATTTAATTAATATATTGTGTGCAACAGAATCATATTGGTCTGAGTCTTTAGATGAGGTCAATGCATCTGTTTGGGGGGAAATATTTGATTTTTCTCGAAAGTGGAGCCAGTCAATATTTTTATTACTTTATGACATGTTGTTTTTTTTGTCATGTTTATATCAGTGTTCCAAGAAAATTTAAAATGTACTTTTCAAAAAGATTTTAAGTGTTGTTTTTGTTTTAATTTACATTTTTTCAATATGCATGATTGATTGAATCACCGTCACAGCTGCCTAAATGAATGAATGCATAGTATGCTCATTGTACTTTTAAAATTAATTCATTTGCTTAAAGACCCAGAACGGACCCAAAAGCGAAAGTGACAAATCATACCAATCAAAAGCTTATAAACTACTTAGCACAGAAATGGAAGCTTTACAGTTTGTACAGTATGCAAAATAGCCCCAATTAATTACATGTATGTGCTTTCACCAGCCTCGAGACCATGACCTCATGTTTTGTTAGAAGCATTGTGATACTATAGGTTAATTATACACAAAAACTGGGTGATGTTTCCTCATTTAGATTGCATATTTCACTTCTATCACTAAGAGATGTCATAATATCTTTTCCTGCCAGCTTAAATTGATGAAATATGAAGCTTTTGAATACTAATACCGTATTGTATTTTCTGCTTATTTGGTGCAGCTTTCCAATTCTATCTGCATTCAAATTGTGTGTAATAACTTTTCCTGACATAGCAATTAAGGCCCAAGAAGAGCTAAACAAAGAAATCATTCAAAAATCTATTGAAGAGTTGTAGGTTTCTATCCATTTGAGCACTTAATAATTTTCAGTACCATTTTTTTTCTGTGAATTGAAAACGAATCAAATTCAGAATCTGAAAAGCAGAAATATTAATATTAATTTCTGTGTACAAACCGATGGAATTACAACTGTTTTTACTCAACATGACGTCACGGTCTCGAGGCCCATGAAAGCATGTTATGTACACGAAAGCCTTTTTTGAAGCCTTTAATTGGAGTTATTCTTAGCAAATACTTAGCTGATAAGCAGTCAAAATGTATAAAGCTTGCATTTCAGTAGTTCATAAGCTTTTGATTGGTATTAATGATTTGTCAATATCACTTTTGGTTCAGTCTTGGACTTTAACAGATGCACCTAGAAGTTGACAGTCAGTGGTAGCCTAACATTTGGACATGGTTAAAGTTTCTACTGTCTAACAGTTTGAAAAGAGTCAGGTGTAATCATTAACTGTATGTGGTAGATTTGAGATGACAGGCAAGGTTGTATCAATGCAATGCAAATTTATGCGGCATCAGTGTACAATGTACATGTATATGTTGGTTTTTTTTTTAATAACTTCTAAAGTTGAAGAGGGTTTATATTAAAATAATATATTTGATATGAAAAGACAACTAAAATATGTGAGATGGAATAAAGTCATGGAGCTACACATGTATCAGGTTAATACACTTTTGATCTAATCTTTGTTGCTACTTGTATCATTTTGTTTGGTGCATTTGAATCTGATTTTGTTAAAAAATTCCTTCATGCATTTAGACAGTGGTCTCTGCAAAAAAAATGTTAAATCAACAAAGTATTTCTCTCAGTTTTGACAGAACAGCGGCCTACATGAAAGCAGATAAAAAACAAATTAAATACAGTATAAAGTCCAATAAGTACTGGAAATTTACCATTTTCTCTATTAGTTTGCCTTAGAAACAAAACACTGATAATGGGGATCAGTAAACCTGAAGGCCTTTTTCCAGACAAGTTACTGTATGCACATTTTAATTATCTTTTCAATTAATGTGCTCCCAGCTAGTCAGCAGTGACTGTAAAAAAATTGTCGCTAGATCAAGTGATAATTACGACCATGAAATCCTTTCTTTAGGTTGCACCCTAATATAAACATAGCACAGAAGGGGTTACATCTACATGTATCATACATGATGTATGTGATGTCTGGGGGGGGGGGGGAGGGAGGGCCGAGAGTTAGACAATTTTGTTCAGTCTGCTGGAAGTTCAATATCTCTTGCAAAGTACATGTAAGCAATACATGTATCTTGCAAGAGTCATTTAAAACCCCAACACTGTGTTCTCTTACATGTCCTTCCATGGTTCGCAGCTATTCAAGAAAACAATATTCCCTGATTTTTCCCTGATGAAGTTTCAAAATTCCCTGGTAATTATTTAAACTCATTCCCAGTTTCTGATGTTTTTTTAAAGTTTTTGCGGTGAATTTTCAGTATTAATAATATAGCCTCCCTTTAGCCCATACAGCTATCCTCTTCTGACCTTTTTACAGAAAGGGGTTGATTCAAGGCAATCCTATTAAATACATGTATAATTGAATTACAACACACTATGCTACTTTCAAAATGTTGCATAATTTCGGAATCATGTACCTGGGCATCGCAAATTTGGTCTCAAAAGATGTGCAAACCTTGTAAAGAAAAACAATTCTTGCGGCCGCGTAGTGACAAAATTCTTCAAGGGGGGGGGGGGGTTAAATTGACCGCCTCCCACATTAAGTGAGACTTAAATTTAAAGTGCAAAAACAGCATTTATACATCTTTTTATTGTTAAAAATGAATTCCCTGTCCAAAATAGCAAAAATTGACACAAATATCATAAAAATAACTTACATGGTCTGCAGAAGCGGAGATATACAATTTTGACGAAAATGGGCTAGGTTTAACAACCTTTTTGCCGTAAATCATTTTTTGGGTGGCATCCCCTCAATGTTTGATTTTTCCGTAACAGGTGTCAAAATGCTCAGGAGCGCAAGCTGCGTCGACGGAAATGGTCCTCTCTGTGATCTGAAACATCAACATTCTATAGCCCACCACAAGTGCATGTAAATACAATTGATGCAGAAATAATTGAATGAGAGCATGCAAGTCAAACAAAAACTTGAAAAAAGGATGAACATGACCAATTGTGTTGAAAATTCATGCAGAAATAAAGAAATTAGAGCAAGATGAACAAAAACTTTAAAAAAGGACATGACCCCTGGATGACCTCTTATCCCATCATCCTCATGGATACACATGTGGTATTACCCAAGGATCATACATGTATGTACCAGGTGAGAACATAATTCATGCAGAAATAAAGAAATGAGAGCAAGTTGAACAAAACTTGACCTTTGACCCATTGTAATCAATAACATGTATGTGTTATTACCCAAGGATCATATGTAACATAAGTATGAATATAATTGATGCAGAAATATATAAATGAGAGCAAGTTCAGGGAATATTTTTCCTGGTATCACATCGCAATTTGCTCCAGATTTTTATTACTGCTACACAAAATTTTCTTGTGTAACTGTACACAACATTATTGATAGCTTTTCTCTTACAACCAGAAATGCAAATCAACATTTGAGAAGTAAAATTAATCCCTGAAGTTGAAAAAAATAAAAACTTAATGGTTTTTTAACAGACCTACAGTAAAAGTGGCTATGAGTTCTATGCAGAACTTTGTTCATGCGAGACCAAAAAAAAATGTGTGATATTGTTATCCCTCATATGTGTACCATCAAAATGTTCATACAACTTTTGAAAAAAAAACTTTTTTAGAAAACCAAATAATACTCCTTACTTTCATATACATCTAATTTAGAAGAAATTTTAGTATACTGTTATTCATGTTTGATTTTTCTCTATTTATAGGGGGACTATGGGACTTGGGACCTAAGAAGTCTATTACACTTACTGTAGATGCTTTGCATATCCTGGTTTGAAATAATGCTTATAATTTTGGGGATTATATGGTTATTTATTTCAGAAAGATTAATTGCAAATAAATTTAGATAAAGAAATTAAGTACAGTCAACTCTGTCGAATCATAACACAAAGTTGTTCTTATACAACACATGTTATTCACCTCATAAATTTCTCCTTTATAAGGTGAGCAAATTTCTATGGTCTCAAGAGATCTGACTCATGCAGAGAATCTCAAAGATGTGTGCAAGGTCTCTGTGAAAATAATACTAAGAGCAACTGGCTCTCTTTGGCATTCTTGATGTAATTGACGTACATTTACTTTAAATATCACAATTGTTCTAACTTAAAGTCAACTAATTTTCAGGAGTCAGTATGATAGTCAATGAGACTTGGATATTCTATTTTATTTATGATGGTAAGATTTATCCAATTGACTTAGGATACTTTCTTTATTGTACAGGGGCAGTGGAATGGTTTTCAAAGTGGGGGGGGGGGGGGGCTGACCATGCAAAAAATCACGATTGTATGGTCATTTTTGTACACGGTACCTGTTGTACAATGCAAACTGTTGTATACAAGTAAATGGAGGCTAACTCTCAAACAATCATACCATTGCACATGTACCGTCCTAAATGTCCATTCCATAATGTACCATTGCATGGTCAGGAACAAGGTGGCATCACTATAAAACATGATTGAATGCATTGCGCTTTTATGAAAATGCAATACGTGTAGGGCTCACTGATTTGAAGGGTTTTGCTTTTTGCTTAGAATGATTCTTTCTTATTTTCATAGATTAACATCTAAAGGTACATGTATAAAATTGTTTGTATTTTCGCTAACTTCCGAGGTGTTGTACAATACAAATAGCGGATATTCTTAATCGTGCAATAGTGCAACATTTTGCATTTGGTGAAAGAAAGATATTCTATTCAACTTGGCTATGCCTCATTGAATAGAGCATCTTTCTTTCACCTTGCGTGAAATCTCGTACAATTGCTTATCACTACTTGTATAATAAAAAACCCATGTACAAGTATGGATAACTATGACTTCAGTTGAATCTCTTTGGACCACACAAAGCTGTTGACTAAGGATAAATTTGAGTTAGAAGGGGTAAATAACACATGTTATTGATTTTTTGGTCTGGTCTGAAAAATTGCTTTGACAGTTAAGATAAATATTAAAATTTTGATCGACTTGTGCATCATTACAATTAAAAAGTGTGAGTAAAAAAAACTTGACACCTCACAAATCCCAGTTTATGAAAAAAAAACATGTCAAATGAGCAAAATGCGATTTAATGCTTGGATGATCAGGAGATATTCTTTGCAGTGATGTAAATTTTTATTTGCGCCAAAGGCATGAATCAGAATGCAATGAATGAACCCCAGATTCTAATGTCATAATCCTACATGAGTTAGTAAATATATTTGCAAATCCCTTTTCACTTACATTAAACTGAGAATTGATATTAAAAAGTGTCTATTGAACAATTATAATGTACATGTAAATTACTGAAAAAGTGTTTTGAAAAGGATTTTAATGCAAGTTGTGTAGGATTATGACATCATTGACATCTGGATTCATTCGTTGCAGTCATGCCTTACAAAATTTACATCACTGCAAAGAATACCTCCTGATCATCCAAGCGGTAACACATACCACATAAATATAATATCAAACTATTTGGGAAAAGATACTCTTTCAAGCCATATATATTGAACATATGTTCATGACATTTTTTTCTTGAAAAGGTGATTTGTGAGGTGTCAATTTTTTTTGTACTCACACGGTATAGGTAGCCCACACAACACAACTACATGTACAATCACCAACATCATAATTATCTCTAATTGTCACTCAGCTTTTAAACGTGAATTTTATCTTTTAATTATTTAACATATCAATTTCGATTTGACAAACAATAATTCTTTTCATCTTATAATCAATGGGAAGCTAGCTATGTTTTTAAATAGTATTCTAAAGACATGGAAGAGGTTGTGGGAAGCCAATGGCTCCCTAAATATGATTATTAAAAAAAAAATGATGCAATTTTTGTCTGCTACAAAGCCTAAAATCAGAAAATTTTAGATGGCAATTACTTGACACCATTATTATTGATCTATATTTGTTTGACTAAACTTTACAAGGTAGCAAAATAGAAATGAATTCATATTTTTCATTAAAAACAAGGCAAAAGCAATTTTGTGTCTCAGCCACTTATGAAAATAACCAGAAATATCGTGATTTGCGAGGGCACGCAACAGAATTGTATCAAAACTTCATAGTGAAATGACTGGGATGATAGCACTTGTCATAAGAGCCTTGCACGTAAACTTTAATGTTGACCTGTAAATAACCTTTCACCTTACCATGTGACCTCCGACTGGAGCATAACATGCAGGTCCCCCAAGTCCATCCACCATCCAAGTTTCGTTGAAAAGTGACTTACGGTTGCGGAGTTAGGTGTCATAAGAGAGTCTTGCATGTAAACTTTAACGTTGACCTGAAAATGACCTTTGACCTTATCATGTGACCTCCGACTGCAGCATACATGTAACATGCCGGTCCCCCAAGTCCATCTACCATCCAAGTTTGGTTGAAAAGCGACTTATGGTTGCAGAATTAGGTGTCATAATAGAGTCTTGCATATACATGTAAACTTTAACGTTGACCTGAAAATGACGTTTAACCTTACCATGTGACCTCCGACTGCAGCATATCATGCAGGTCCCTAAAGTCCATCTACCATCCAAGTTTGGTTGAAAAGTGACTTACGGTTGCGGAGTTAGGTGTCATAAGAGAGTCTTGCATGTAAACTTTAATGTTGACCTGAAAATGACCTTTGACCTTACCATGTGACCTCCGACTGCAGCATAACATGCAGGTCCCCCAAGTCCATCTACCATCCAAGTTTGGTCGAAAAGCGACTTACGGTTGTGGAGTTATGTGTCATAAGGTTTGTGACGGACAGACAGACGACATTTGGATCCCCAAGTCTCGCCTTCACCTCTGCTGGGCGAGACAAAAAAAGAAAAAATATGTAGTCTCAGTAATTTTTTTTTTTGTAAAATAAGTTAACCCTTACACTTTACATAGGTCAGTCTTCATGGCAATTTTACAAGCAAATTTTCAGACTATAAAATATGAAGGGTTTTGAGAAATATTGAATACTTAGTATGAAGAAAGCTCTTGTCTTGTGCAAGCATATGCCTTTCAAAATCAAAATACAAAACGGAAGAAAAACAATGAAAAGCATTTTTATGTAGGGGTATTCACCACAGTTTCAAAATAATTAATAGAAGTCTGTTAATCTAACTGTAGATGTCATTTTAACATAATACATGTAGTATATCAGCAGCAATACAATGCCCATGGCCCATTACTCAAGATAGACTTCGACCTACCACTACCAGTCTTATAAAAAGTCTTTAAACATTTTTGAAGTGTTCATGTGGGTCATTTAATGATGTGAATAAGATGACAATGTCAAAATTTGGAAGGAGGGTGTGTTTTGCCCTTGCCCCTAGTGTCAGATGTTGGAAGAAAAGTAATTTTAGCACTTGCATTTGGCACTGTCTTCCTAGATAACACCATTACCCACTGTGAATGTGATAACACATAATCACACTAAATCTGCATAAGTTTCAATTCTGATCAGAAAAAAAAAACCCTAGGAAGGGCAAAATATTGAACATAAACAATAGCTCAACCCCCCCCCCCCCAACTCTTTGATAAGAAAGTTACGTCACTACTGCTTTCATATGATGCAGACACCAAAGTATTTTTCTGCATATCATCATCTTGCTGTAGTACAGTAGAACAAGATATGCTTAGAATTGTTTCATCTGAGACACATGAATTGCATTGCAATCTACATATGATATCAGATTAGGTTGTACTTTTGATGTTTGGTCCTTGGAGTATCACAAAACTGACCAAAGAATCATCAACATCACCTAGGTCAAGAGACTCACACTTCCTTCCAACAATCCATGTCAGGTAAGTACACATAAAGTTCATGGAAAGTCTATATAATTTCAGTTGACAAGCTGAAGCAATGCTTGAACAGGATCTCCTTTGTTTTCCCTCAGACTTCTTTCTGCTTCAGATCTTGAGATTTCCATTTCATGGATCTGGTCATAAAACAAAACAAAAAAGCAAGATGGTTGCATCAACAGAACATAAAATAAATTTAGGGGAAGAGAAGTAGAAGAAGTAAACAATGAAGATATGAAAATGTTGGATGAAAAATGAGGAAGGATATGAGAAAAGGGAATCCTTCCATGAATATCTGGACGATTTGAATGCTAAGTGTTTTACATATTGGCCTTCTAAATTCCAGTTATAATATGAATTTTCTGATGGGGAGAATACAGGACAGAGTGAAACCATTGCTTATTACAACTGACATATAATTATGGTAATGTAATCTAAAGTTCACAATATCAGATGATCACACTCCAGCAGGATCACAGATCAGCTAGCCAATGCAGAAGAAAAGATCCTGCCAATATTTTCATATTTTACTTGTCAAATTTGGCAATAATCAAGAGAGCGTTTCATCAACGATTTGCGCCTAGAGTTGTCAGATCTACATGTAACAACTTTCCTTGATTTTGATTAGCAAAACCACATTTACTATGGTAACTCAGATTTTACCTTCTTAATCAAACAGAGTGGACATGTCTATGAAACGCTCCCCTGGTGATAATATTGATATGATTGCATAGTGGGTATTTAGCTTGGAACTTTAAAACTTGAACATGTGTGGAAAGCTTCAGTTTAGTATTGTAATTAGGGTTGAAAACTAAGAACTTGTAGAAAAAAGTTTATTCTATGCCCGTCTGATTATAGTATCACGCTTGGTGTCCGTTCATCCAGTTTTCCTTGTAAACGCAATAACTATAGCTTGACCTAATCTAGGCTCATATAATTGGAGGGCACGATACTAGCATGGATCCCAGGAAGCCTATCGATAAGAGGTCAAAAGGTCAAGGTCACAGTGACATATTTTCATCTTACCCTTCTGCAGTCCTTGTAAATGCGATAACTTCAGTTTAAATTAATTTAGGCTCATATAATTTGGTATACTAGTATGGATTCCAGGAAGCCTTTTGTTTTTTAGGTCTAAAGGGCAAGGTCACAGTGACATGTTTTTATCCTACCCTTCTGCAGTCCTTTTAAATTTCGCTAACTTCAGTTTAACTTAACCTAGGCTCATATAACTTGAAATGTATGATACTAGAATGGATCCCAGGAAGCCTATTGATTTTGAGGTCAAAAGGTCAAACTGTCAAACAGAAGGGGTCAAGGTCACAGTGACATTATTCTCATCTTACCCTTCTGCAGTCCTTGTAAACACGATAACTTCAGTTTACCTTAACTTAGGCTCATATAATTTGGTGTGTATGATACTGACATGGATCTCTGGAAGCCTTTAATTTTTAGGCCAAAAGGTCAAGGTCACACTGACATGTTTTCATCGTGCCCTTTAATGAAGTCCTTGTAAACGCGATAACTTTAGTTAAACTTAACCTAGGCTCATATAAGTTGGTGTGTATAATACAAGCAGGATGCCTACTGATTTAGAAGTCAAAGGTCAAGGGCACAGTGACATATTTTCATCTTATCCTCCCGCAGTACTTGTAAATGCAATAACTTCAGTTTAACTTAACCCTAATTCTCCCGGGGGGGGGGGCATAATGGCCCCCCTCGACAATTTTCGTGATATATCTGCTGTGCAAAATTTTTTTACCTTGCCGCTCACTGGTCTCACGCAAATTTTGAGACCAAATTTGTAACACCCGGGTACGTGGTTACGACATAACGAATCATTATGTAAGTGCATGTCAGACTCAAAATTGCTCATAAACGTGATTTCACGTACAAAACCAATGCAAATTGTGTATTTAGCCAAAATTCATAAATGTATCATTATTTCTCCTTTTACTGGTTAAACATAATTATTTTTGCCTTGTTTATGATCAGAATTCAGTCTGGAACGATTTCCATAAAAGAAACATAAAATACATAAGAAATCAGTCTTGGTACCAGAATTTTTTTCATTCACAATTGTTAGGAATGATATGAAAAACATTTTCACAAAAAATAGCATTCTAGCTTTATTTAATGAATCAGAGCAAAAAGTATTTCATGAATAATTAATTCAAATAGAATAAAAAAATGAATTCAGTGAAATTTACCAATGCAACTGTCATTCTCTACCATCATGCAAATTTTTGTTGTGATCGCGCAATCCGCGGCTGAGATCTTAAGGGGGGCCATAATGCCCCCCCCCCTATTTTCCATGTTACAGGCGGCGTATCATGTGCTTGCCTTAGCGACACTCTCGTTATACTTATAAGGAAAACATAAAATTATTTCATGTACTTACTATTAGGTCAACATCCGCTTTCTTTATTGTCACCTTGGCCAGTTCCTTTTCTCTGGTTGAAATATAAAATTAAAGTTACAAAAGTAAAATACAACATTGGATCAAGACAATAGGTGAAAAGTAGCAATTATTTACAAGTATACAATCAAGATCTTTTGGCATACCACAACACACAATTGTGAATAAGTGATTGCTTAAATATCAAACATTTGCTTGGGAATGTATGCATTAATCCTACACAACTTATTGCTTGTTTTATTGAAAGTTAGGTCATATAAGCGTATTGAGTGTTGCACTTGAAAACTATGAAGCTTTTTTTGGTAGAACAGAAAAAGCAATTGCTGTTCTTTATGCATTCGACCCACTGTCTAGTCAAAGTTAGGATTTTCAATGAGCTTTCAGATTAGATGTATTTATTGTTCATGAAGAATATTAAACTTCAGTGACAGACATTAGACAGAACAGTGCATATACAGTGTATTATTGCTCGAGGCTAAAGGATCCCTAGTCTATACAGGCAGACAAATGCATTATCTGCCCCCCCCCAAAAAAAAAAGAGAGACACCCATTTTCTATGATAAAATAAGCAGATTTTGCCCTTTCAGAACACATGAATAGTCAAAGGCCAAATCCACCCCAACAAAAAAGTTGATATGAATAACAAGAAAAATCCAATAAGCATAGCACTGAAAATAGAAATATAAAATAAAAATTCCATGTTATTTCAAAATAGTCACAAAAATTCACAACAGCAACCTAAAGGTTGTTTCTTTACAACTTCCACAAAATGTATTCATCTTAAAATGTATCATTGACTGCTAAAGTGATTTGACTGCCATAGATATTTTTCCACTAAAGGGGTCATAACCAAGGATAGTGGACTGACCATTGGCTAAGTCTAGGATCCTTGCACAGTATGCTAAGACTAAGTATGTTTGCTTCATCTTCTTCATTTTGGTAATAATACAAAGAAGTCAATGGCATGTGGATGACTATGATCGAAAAATCCCTATTGCTTTACTTTTTTTATGTCTTATGATACCACATCCACCATGTTTGCTGCATCAAGTGCAACCAACATAACATTTTTTAACTTACCTTTCGGCCTTTTCTACTTCTTTTGTTCTGTCACCACTCAATGCTGCAATGGCCTATGTGAGAAAGTTAAGAAATAACTCAAATAAATTATTGGTAATGTAGTATGTTCTTACAGTTCTTACAATATCTCATTCCTACATGTAGTAATCTTAACACAGAGGCAGCCCAGCAGACATGTTATCAGGTTGAGAACTTACTGACCAACTCCCAGTTTTTAATTACTCAGAGCCTTGTTGCATTCTTGTTAACATTCCATGCAAATTAGTCACATCAATATTCATGTAAATGTAAATTAAAGGTCAAGTCTACCCCAAGAAAAATTCTGACTTGAATAATAGAGAATGTAAAATAAGAAAGTTATGACATTTTAAAATTTAGCTTATTTTTCACAAAACAGTGATAGGCACAACTAAGTGAGACAGTCGATTTCAATTTCAATTCAGTATTTATTTCCAAATTCATTAAAATGATGTCCATCACTCACTATTTCTTTTGTTTTTTATTGTTTGAATTATACAATATTTCATTTTTTATAGATTTGACAATCAGGACCAACTTTGACAATCATAAAGCAATAAACAATGCTAATTCCACATGTTCAGGGAGGAATTAATCATATCACTTGACAATGAGGAGGAAATTAGAATATTTCATATAATAAAATACAAAAGAAATAGTGAGTGGGTGATGTAATAGTCTTCTCATTTGCATACCAGCCAGGATGTGCATATAACTGTTTTGTGAAATTAAGCGAATCTTTAAAATTCCATAACTTTCTTATTTTACATCCAATTTTGATATTTTCAGTGTTATGCTTGTTGGATTTTTCTCTTTTTATTCAAATAAACTTTTTTTTGGGGTGGACTCGTCCTTTAATATAACAAAGTATTACTGAATATTCAAATATACAAACAAAAAAATATATGTTGACTATTCAAACTATATGCAAATGATTGTCCAAGCTTGAGTGCATCAACTTAATATTATAGCCAATCAGTGGAGAGAGGTGGAAGGAGAGGGAGAGTGAGAGAGAGAGGTGGGAGTGAAGAAAGCTGTATGAAGGATGGTGGAGTGTTTTAAGAAAAGAACCTTGTGTGAGGAGTGTACAGCAGTTAATGTATAAGAGAGAGCTGTACATGCCAGGAGAATAGGAAGTTGGGATGAAAAGGCTGAATGTTAATGAGGGATGTGATGAAAAAAGGGTGATTCCTGAATAAGAAAGAAATAAAAGTACAAAATCAATCAAAATGATGGTACTTGGTACTAGATTTAACAATTTTAAGAACAATCATGACAATTTTTTGAAATTAAAAAGACAATGAAATACATAAGAAAAAATTGCGATAGCCGATACCCAGTAGAGGCGCACGGCCAATATTTTAGACTGTCTCCCATAAGAGAGATTATCTCCAATATCAGAGACTGTTATAAAGAATTTGGGTATCCAATTTCAGAGACAGTCTCCAGTTTGGGAGACCAATTTTCTTTGTTTACATTTGCTTAAAAAGGATTACCTTCACAGCGCGGCAGATAAAAATGTGATAAGCAGATTCCTCATGAAATATTACCCCTTTTCACCGTCTACTTTGAAAATTGACAGTCTACTTTTGTTTTTATAAGGATTTTTGTTGTCATCCACAATGTCAATGGGCTTCTGACCTCAGTGGGACAAAAGTTTGGGTGGAAAAAATCATGCTTTTGTTGGTGTTGTTTCTTTTGTTCTTTTGCAAATGCAAAGCAAGTCTCCAATATAGGAGATACCAAATTTTTTTTGAAGTACATTTGATCGTGATTCGCTAAGAGAGGAGCATGGTTTTTTAGCTGCACTTACAAGTAGTAACTTTTTAGTATATTTTAAAATGGAACTGTACATACTCCACGTCACCAGACCTGCCAAATATAGTACGACAATAATACACCAGTGGGTGGACTGTACTTTATCAGAAGAAGGGGATCTCCAACACAAAAATAAATAATATGGGACTGATAAAAACTTACATTGCTCATATCTTGCCCCGATATAACATTTTCTTCCGCATAGTCTGTAACTTTCTCTAAATCTGCAGCAATAAGTGCATGTTCTTTGGCTTTAGGGGCTGCATTTGCTGCATTCTTATCCACTTCTTCCGATTCCATTTCTCTTCTCTTTTGAGTAAAGTCGTAGTCACAAGGCCCGGCGTCGTCGCGATTAATACAAGTAACACATGTGATGATCTGATTATGAGCATACACAGAGCATACACAAGGCCCTATATAAACAAGGTTGCGACACCGGAAGTTGCCGTCATTTGCTCATGGAGCTTTTCAATAGCTCCAAACTCACCGAAGTTTGTGTACAAAGTCTATGAGGGAGATTTTTCGACAGCAAATTTCAGGTAATTACAATTGTTATTAAGAAAAACAAAATGATAGTTTTTAACGAGAATTTTATTTGCTTCATTTTGATATGATTGGTTTGCAATAATTTTGAATTTTAACATGCTTTTTTACTAATTTTTAATAGTTCCAAGGCGTAAACATGACAGTAGAGATACGGTATGGGACTGGCAACCGTAGCCGGCAGTGCGGGTGGCTCAGTAGCCCGATATACGCTATGTGGTTGTGTTTCCTGACGGGTACGGGTTGGGTGTCCGGACTCCTGACATCTCCTTTCAATTTTGAAAAGTTTACAGGCAATGTCTTTGATTTTTTTTAGCACAGAATGTAAGAAAATATAAAGAATAAATAATGATGATGATAAGCATTATTCAATCTATACTTTTTGCTTATTTTCCTGAGAAGTGAGATAAAATATAAAAAAACAAGTGAGATAAACAAGTTCACAGCAAGCCTACAAATACAAGGCTTCATTTTTCAGTGCCCGGACACCAAACCCCTCATTGATGTTCCACAGATCTATAACAAATTTTCCTGAAAATGAATCCCAAATTTTCTGAAATTCATAGACAATTCCTGGAATTTTCCATTTTGATTATTAATGAAAATCTGGCAATAATAATCAATACAGTGAGCCTAAATTTAGTCCAAGAAGTGACCAAATCAAGAAATTAAACATTATTTGTTCATCATGTCCTCTTGAAAAAAGATTACGAAATGACGAGTGCAGAAAATTTTGAGCTTCGACGACGGAGCCTATGTCTGGATCCGGAGGAAGATCTAATGTTAGATCTAAATCTTTGTAAAATATTACATGAATATTAAGTTGCTACTGTAAATTGTCATTTAATTGTAATCATGGGCGGATCCAGGATTTTCCAAAAGGGGAGGCACATTTTCGTGAGGAAAAAATTGACATGCAGGACTTCACTTTCAAAGGGGGGGGGGGATAGGGGCACACTTCTGCATTTCTACATTACAATTTTTAATTTTGCTTCTCAATGGGCCCCCTCGTAATTTTTGGATTTTCCTGAATTTCCTGGAATTTTTTTCATTCTGGAACCTTTCCTGGAAAAAGTAAAAATTTCTTGAATTTCGGGAAGAGTGGAAGCACCCCATCCACTTGCACCCTCCAACCACTCTTTCTGTCTTGAGTCTATGCAACATTCATGTACAATGCACACTCAAAAATTCAGATCCATTCAGTTATTTGTTTTCATTCTAGACTTAGAAATCTTTTTTTTATTCACAAGAGTGCTAAAAAAAAGCATATTTTTGTGAGGCCCTCTGTGACTGATGTAGATCTTCATCTCCACAGACTCTCTTTTTAATCTGTTTTTAATTAGAAAAAAATTATAAATTTCAAGAATTCAATTTAGTTTTGTGCCAAGGCATTTTTTTTATGATGATGAATTCACTGTATAGTCAAAATTGACTGTTCCAAAATATCAAGTATTCATCCAGTCTAGATCAAGAGAAAATTGACACAGGTTACTAACTGCAGACAAGGTTATCACAACCTTGTGATAAAAGTGGTGTTAGCTTAGCACTGCATTTTTCTAAAGTGGTGTTAGACCACATGCATGTTTTTATATCACAACCTTGTAGTATTAGACAAGTGCCCCCATCATACCACTAGTTGCATGTCCGGACAGGTTGGGTATCTAGACCAAAAATTTCTTTGACTAGGCCAAGTAATTTGAAATGGTTTGGAATTAAAATCAATTCTTTGTAGTTTTTCAAAGAAACTTTAAAGGCCTAATTTAGCATACATGTACATGTAGACCTCTACTCTGTTGATATGTATGGTGTGATAAGTAATTACAAAAGCCAATGATAATACGTGCTTAGTTGATGCACCAGACTTATCTAAGTTAGATCTAAATGTAGATTTTTTTTCAATTTGATTGTGGACAATAAAATAGGCCCTAATTGCTGCTGATTGATCTGTTTTGGATGAAAGAAACTAGTGGATAAGCCCGTAAGCTGTGTAAGTATGATTGTTTGATTTCCATCATGATAGTAATAAGATGTGATTATATTACATACATGTAGGGCTACATTGTGCAATGAATCTTGTTTCCTTGAAATCTTCTTTAAATCTTGCATCATGTATCATTCCGCCTGTCTTCTGACCGCATTTTGTGCAATGTTGGATGAGTTCGACTCTCATGAAGTTCCAAATTTAAATTCAGAACTTTCATTGGTGGCAACAGCATAAAATGAGGGTCAATCTCTCACTCTCTACCTCTTGTTTCTTTTATTTCATATTTAGTATACATGTAACAATAATATAGTTGGATCATGCATTAATTTAGATAGTTGTAAAGAGGTTGTTTTATTAAGCAAATACATTTTAATGCCAATATGAACTTTATATGGCATTGGATGGGTGAGGAAGTGTCATGGCCGCATTAGTCTGCAGGCACAGACCAAATGAAACTTGTTCTAAGTGTGGCTCCACGTAAAGACTAGCACATACAAAACTTGCTGTCTGAGCGAGGGCTTTCAGTACACAAGGCATGAGTAGGACGACAAGAACACACTTGTCGAAACGTCAAGATTGGGTGGTCCTTTTCAGGACCAACATTTGCCCAAGAAAGATATATGATGACCGTGAAACCTACTACACTATCTCAGATGTTTTTTGCTACCCTATTCTTCTTCGCCATGGAAACTTCCAGAAGTTACAACATCTGAGATGGTGGAGATGGAAGATTTTTCGTCTAGAAGATGTGCAAAGTATTGGCAGTGCAGAAATGAAAGTAATATTTAAAAAAAAGGAAGCTACATGCAAACCAACTGGATTACTAAACTCATTTGTCCATGTACTGACACCATGAAAGCATTTAGGGTTATCACTGGTCAGTGATGTTCGAATATGCCTCGTGAGAATTGAACTCACCCAGTACACAACAAAGAGTTTATAGCCAAATTGGTACTAGGCTAGACAGGAATAACCATTTCTGGGGAATTATTTAACAATTTCTGACACTTTACTAAGTGAGAGAAGCCAACGCAGTTCAGCAAAACAACCAAATACAGATACTAATGCTTTTTGTCTAGTAAATAATGTACTACATGTAGGCCTACTTGGGTATTTCACTTTCCTTTCGAATAGTTTTACATCACGGTGGCAACTATAACCCTGGCCTGTATCATATATGAAAATAAAATGAAGCATGATGATCTCGAGAGCAGCGAGGTACATGTATGTAAGGCATTGAAGTGGTATAAAATCCAAAGAACACCATGGTATGTTTTTACAGGGCATAAATGAAAGAGTAGAAATATTAAGAACGCTATAAAAAATTATGTAGGAATAAGAATATAAGGGGAAACTAGCACTAGCCTTATTCTGGTGACAACTGACAAGACCTCTTATCCAATCTAAAATTTTATGATATACATGTAAGTAACCTAACGTTATCCTCATTTAGTAAACCTTGTAAGTTGTGCTGTGTGGTGATTGAAATAAATAAGTATTTATTTACTTTCTTTTTTATGTTCTTTTGATCTAAACTGGATAAAGCACTTCATTATTTGGTACAGTCCTGGTTGCAAATTCATTTTATGCATTGGCCCCAAAATAAATTTAATTCTTGAAATTAATTTTCTTATTAAAAATAAGGTTAGTGGAATTGAATATCTGCATTCTTCACAGCACTTTTCTCACTTTCCATCAATTAATAGGCAATATATGTTTCATCTTCAAAATTCACAAGTTTGATTCAAATTGTCAAAGTTGATTTTAATATTAAATGAACATAATTCCCAATTAAGGATATCAATGATCTTTTTCATAACATGTTTGCATACATTTTTTGCCTGTACATTTTGTCA
This sequence comes from Lytechinus variegatus, assembly GCF_018143015.1. NCBI lineage: Eukaryota > Metazoa > Echinodermata > Echinoidea > Temnopleuroida > Toxopneustidae > Lytechinus > Lytechinus variegatus. The sequence continues at coordinate 17,929,757 of NC_054742.1, forward strand.
TGTTTATTGTTTATTTCAACTCACTGCATGTAGATCTAGATCTAATGTTAGATCTAATAATACCAAATAGTATTTGGTATTATTAATAGATCTAGTAATATTTTTGCTGTTTTTTTTTTTTTGTTAATAGGGCCACATTAAAACCACCAATTTGATGATATGGGCCACCCTGTGGCCTATTTAAATATCAGAAATTAAAAAACTAAAAACAAAAATGAGCACAAACTAAAAACAAGCACAAACTAAAGACAAGCACAAAGATATGCTAAAATCATTCATGTTTTTGAGTGCTCTGGTAAAAAAATCAAATTCAGCTAAATTAACAACGGCACAAAATCTACAATAAGAATTTAGGAAATGAAACTAGTATTTATGGCACCACATGACATACCCGTACACTGCACTGCCCGTACATCTCACCTCCCGCTCTCCAAACGACCCGTGGGGGACCAGCAAAGCCTTACATCCAGCCCGACAGTTCCGGGGAAAATTAGTGCAGTGTCCCGCTCGCTACAGGAGCATTGAGCATTTACGGCGTGCGACGAACTCGGTTGCCATTTTTCAAATCAACGATATTTCACGTATTTTGTTATGAGATCGTACAAATTTGTTAAATTTAAGTGGTCGCTAATATATTGATATGAACGTGCAGCGTTAAAATGAATTTCTAACGTCAATTTGCGATATAATTATAAAAAATGATCCAAAATTTTGCACGCATTTCCAATGGTAGCAGTCGACAAAAAGGCCCGGTTGGAACTATTCGAGATCCTTCAAATTTGACCTTTGACCCCTGTTGTCGCAACCTTGTTTATATAGGGCCTTGAGCATACATGTATAGCGCCATCTTGCGTTTCCATCATTATAAGGAGAAGTGTTGGTTGGTTGGGTTGCTTGGTTGGTTGGCTTTCTAAAAGAATATATACGCCTTTTCTGATTTTACGTGTATATATATTTTTCTAGATTACAAAAAAATCCTTTATTTTTCTTTATATGAAAAAAAAAATGGAAAGGGCACAAGTTGCAAAAACAAAAATAAGGCTAAAACCAACCCAAAAATAAGACTTACTAAAGAACAGAAATGAATGATACACCGATATGCTTTACTTTTTGGCCTAAACATGGCCTCATTTGGCGTCAGAGTATTAATACATACCTCATACATAGACATTAATTCAGGACCTAATTTCATATTGATTCTTTTTTTTTTGCATTTAGTGGTTGTAAAGCAATGTATTATCCCCTTATTATGCAATACTATACCCCCCCAAAAAAAAAAACGCGGTCTCAAAAGTACATCATTAGAGATATTTAAAGGGGAAGTTTACCCTAACGAAAAGTTTGTTGTAAAAATAGTTGGAAAAAACAATTTTCAAAAACAATGATGAAGGTTTGAGGAAAATCCATGAGGTCAGTATACTGAAGATAAAAATTAAAACTTTTTTTAATGAGAAAATGGCATGTCATTGAATTTACCAAACGATATGAGGAAAAGCTGCTGGCATATGACGACACAAATAATAAAATACAAATTCTAATTTGTTTCATTCTCTGATGGATTTCTCTCACTGGTTCGCCAATGTTTTTTAATAATTTTTCTATCACCATCATGGAATACCTTTTGTTATTAGATCCTTGATCATGTTAAAAAATATTCTTTCCTAAAGTGTGGTGAAGCGTCATAGTTATGCTGGGATTTTTTTTCCCTATGGAATGGGGTCCATGGTTTCTCGCATCTATGGCACAGTCACGTGCATGCAGCGAGTCGAAAAACAGACATTTAAACATTTTTCGTACCAGCTACATAATTTATAGGCGGTTTGAAAAAATATGAATAAAACGGCAGTTTTCGATTAGCCGCACAGCCGCCGAAGGGGAAATGTGACTTTTCCATAACGAAATTAATTGAACCCACAGTAACCAAGTAGGCCTAGGCCTATATGATAACAATTTGACAAGGGCGCCGGAAGCGGGGGGGGGGGCAGGGAGGCACTTGCCCCCCAAATAAAAATTTTTGGGGCAAAACGAGATTTGATAAATGATAAATAAATGATGAAGGCATTTTCCTACATAAAAATTGTCATTTTCATTGTCAAAAATGAAAAAAAAAAATCGCCCCTGACGGGGCAATTACATTATCATAGTAAGCTTAGCGTCTTTTGATGAACATGTTCCTCGTGAAACATACCTTTCATCATAGGCGGCGGAAGCGGGGGGGACGTGTCCCCCCCTAAATTTGAGGAGGGGGGGGACGGCCCCCCCTAAATTTGTTGTTGATGACTTTTTTTTTTTTTTTTTTTGCTTGTCAATTTATTTTCCTACGTCCCCCCTAAAATTTTTTGGTTGAGAACCTTTTTTTTTTTTTTGGCTTGTCAAAATTTTTTTTGTCCCCTCCTAAAATTTTTGGCTTCCGCCGCCAATGCCTTTCATAAGCCCCTTTTCCATCTTATTACAGTGGGATATCGTTTAACCTTTTCATGAATACATTTCAGACTAAAGACGAATGGCATATTGAAAGTGGTCCACCAATGATTAGGTTTATAACTCTATGATGCTGACCGCTGCAGCGTGCTGTGTCGGCTAACAAACGCGCGGTCGCCCAGAAACGCTCAGACCGGACCCGATATCACTAACGCGCGTGAACACTATATACTCGAGCAAATTATGCAATCTATGTCATAGCTGTCAAGCCCAGAAACCATAACATCTCCAGATCGTCATTATCTCATATACTTGTTGCCTGAGTAAGTCATCCCTGAAATAGTAAGTATAAAGATACAGATTTAAATTATGAAAACTTGTTTCAATTATTTCATTTTCAACTAAATATAAATTGAGTCAATACAATGATAACAAGTCAGTGCCCTAAAGAAAATACCAAGGTCATTTCCACTCAATATAGACATTTTATCAGAAAATTACACACAGAATAATCATGTGGAGAGGATTATGATTTATAATTTGTGAAAATGGTGAATCCCACTCGAAAGCAACCTAAAGATAATGTTTAGACATCAAAAAAATGAAAATAATAAAATCATCTGTGAAAGTGTCTACTTGACCCTACTCATATTATCCGAGATAATTATGAATAAAAATGGAAATAAAGAACATAAAAGAAAAAATAAGCATTACAGTACTGCTCTACTATAAAAAAAATCTTAAGATATTTTCACAGCCCCGTATTTTCCTCTATTAGATTTCATTGGCATGATCGGCAGGCGTTTTGTCTGATACTATTTCAGCTCATACAGCACTTATGTATTTTAGATTCCAAAACTTCTTCACATTACCTGTTACTAATCAGATCGAGATGGCAGCTATGTTCTCTGGTTCCCTGCTTTTGTTATTCATGGACGTTTTCAAAAAAAAAAAATCCGGGGGTGGATGGGGCTGCAAGGCCTGAATTTTCGAAGAAACTTAAAAGCGAGGGGGTTTGTGATGGGGGAGCTTTTGCATTTTGTAAAATAATAATAATGATAATAATAATCCGGTTTTATATAGCGCTTATAATACATCGGGACGACGTGTCTAAGCGCTTTACAGATTACCCCGGTCATCGGATTCAAGTAGTCATTCTCGAACACAATGTGTGCACATCCTCCACTCCCTGGGGAGTATTCCAGTCAGTCGCCGCGGTGAGGCGCACACAATAAAATTGAAGGATTTCGTGCACACTTTTGTGAATTTTGCCCTCTCGATCAGCGGCCCACGGCTGCGTAAGGTCATGTTTGTCATCTTAAAGTATTTAAAAGGCCTATATTATATTGGTTTGAAACAATTTCGTTTGCAATAAGGCTCGTCATTTGCTGGAACTGCGACCCTGATCATGAAGAAACACCAGTCTGGGTCAGAAGGGAGAAAACAGAATTAGCAAAAAGAACTCTCAAACTGTTTAATTCTCAATAAATTTATTTTTGAATGCTCTTAGAAACGCAACTTCTCTACTCCAATTTTACACAAAGTCCTTACCGTGGGGGTCCCCACACCCTCTCCCGCTCGATTGCTTCGGATATCTCACGCTGTCAAAAATATTGTGCTCCCTTCGGGATTTTGCCCCCCCCCCCAAAAAAAAAAAAAAAAACTGAAAGTGTTCTTGCAATTTGAAAATATGGAAAAAGAAAAACACAAATGGTTCACAAACATTTGTGATTCAGGTGATGCATGCAAAATTGTGACGATGATGATGATGATGGTGGTGGTGGTGGTAATGGTGGTGGAAGTCAGGTGTTCAAATCCCTCCCTTGATTTTTATGATACCCAACCCCTCCCCCCTAAAAAGATGTTGAACACCTTTTTTTTGCATGTCAATTTTTTTGGGGGTACGAAAACACCTAAAATTTGTGGTGCCCCCTCCACTCTTTTGGAAGCGCTGAAAAGGTAACCTTTTCTACGGAAGAAAATGCCTTCTCATGAACGTGTACTGAGCCCCTTTCATCGGAAGAGGACCCGTTTAGGTGTTACCAAGTGCCTTTTCTCGTAATAGTGCCATTTCCCCCTAAAAATGCTAATTCACGACGTGTTCAATCTTTGCCCCTTTACACCTGAGAACAGGGGCGTAGATAGCGGGGGGATGGGGGGATGCATCCCCCCAGAATTTTAGGTGGGGGGGGGATGGTGTGTACGATCATCCCCCCAGGTTTCTGTGGGGGAAGAAGCAAAACTATACAGTAATAAAGCAATGAATGCTAGTTAAAATCAATAATAATAGCAGTAATAATCATAACGTACAGCAATGACAAACATGATCAAAATTGGACTTTTATTCAGAGTCAATCATCTTATATGCATTTACAACTTACAAGTTTTAAGTAATAACAACTGTCTTGCGTCGTCATATACATTTAAGGATCGTTATTCAGAGTTCACCAAGTACATTTCCTTATAATAATTATGTATTTGCAAAGGAGATAAGTTCAAAATATTTCATTACAGATTTAAGAAAGTGTCGCTTGATCACTCCCTTTCAGAGCAATTGCTTTAATAACACATTAACACTGTTCAAACGAATTAATAAGAAATTACCTATACACATACTGCGCAGTCTTCTAGGTTTTAAGGTTATAAACTGTTACATTTCCTTACCTATGTTTTTATCATAATCATCATAACAAGGTACATAATAAGAAATGAATCGAAATTATAACAAGTTACTATCTATACAGTTTACTTCCGACAACCCGGTGAGGTTTATTTCATTTCCATACTTCATTCAATCAAGCCTTTGTAATCATGGTAATTTTAAACAGGTGTGCTTATCATTTTAGTGTCCGCATATCTGCACGTGGATAAGAAATATAATGTTGAGCTTTTTTTATTTTACCCCTATTACTATAATTGTAATTGATATTTTTTTTAGTTATTTGACTGTTTATTTGTTTATTCCTTTAGTTGTTGATTCATTCGTTTGATCTTTAACAATATCGCTACTTTTAAAAGAGTATACTACTATACTAGTAAAATAAGGAATACTAGTTATTCTAGATCATGTTTAGCAGGACTGTCATGACCAAGATGATAACTAGACATCCGACAAATGACATTTCTCTTATGATCATCTTTACTCATTGTCATTAATCAAACAAAAGATTACTGCCATGAAAAATGTGCAAGGAAGTTTGTTTATTACTGGATGCCCTGTTTATTGCTGAAAGCAAAGTGATTAAAAGACACACGAGATAATCCATGAGGCAGATCGTGTTGTTTTGTTATCTTTAACTCGTCTGCTTTGGCCCGTGATATTTTGTTGTTATCGAGTACGTTATAATATATATATAATATATATTTATATATACATACATATATATATATATATATATATATATATATATATATATATATATATATATATATATATATATATATATATATATATATATATATAAAGTATGACCCAGCTAGGGATCATCCCCCCCCCCCCAGGTCTAAGGACCTGTCTACGCCACTGCCTGAGAAGGACCCGTTTTATGTGTTAGCAAGTGCCATATCCCATACCAGTGCCAAATTTTACCCAAAAAATTCCCTCTCACGAACATACTGTTCTGTGCCCCTTTCACCTGAAAAGGATCCGTTTTATGCCGTGAGCAAGTGCCCTATAGCTTTTGCGATTTTATAGGTGCCATTTCTCTTATCAGTGCCCCTTTTTACCTAAGAAAAGTTTCCCTCACGAACGTGTTTTGTGCCCCTTTAACATGAGGAGGACCTGTTGTGTGTTAACGAGTGTCCCTTTGCCTTCTCATAGGTGCCTGTTCTTCATATCAGATAAGTTGTCCTGAAAACCACTCTTTTCGTGCCCGATGAGCGCCCGCTTTCTATATTTAGCGCCGTTCTGCTTCCTTCTGCAAGTGCAATTAATGAAAACACTAAAAATAATCTTACGTGCCTTAAGTTTCACAAAATCTACCAAAAATGTGCACAGAATCCATCCATTTCACTTAACAAAATGCAAAAGCGCCTTAATGATAAACTCGATCGCTTCGCTCTCTCGCTTTTACTTTTTCACCTAAAAGTTTACGCATGCTGCCCGAACCCAGTTAAAATATTCTTCATTTTTTCCCTGTGCCCCCACTCTCAACTTTGCTCCATCGCCTCTTGATGGTTATGATGATGATTATGATGACCACAGTGATGATGATGATGACGACGATGATGATGATAGTGGTGTTGACGAACACTGGCGTACATAATGGGGGGATGATGATGATGACAAAAATGATGGTGATAATGATGGTTACGATGATGATGATTATGATGACCACAGTGATGATGATGTTTACGATGATGATGCCGACGATGATGATAGTGGTGCTGACGATCACTGGCGTACATTATGGGGGGGGAGGGGTGATGATGATGATAATGATGGTGCATGATGATGATAATGATGATGATGATGATAATAGATGATTTTTACGTGAGTTTGTTCATGTTTTTCTTCACTTTATCTTACACACATTCTTTAATCATGTTAATGTTAGTAAATAAGATTTATGTATGTGGACTCCTTTGAAATCCAGCTTTGCGGAAAGGTTTATCCAATCCAGTATGACGGGATATAAAAGTTATGAATATATATGCTAATATTTTTTTAAGTTGTTATTAATTGAATTCATTCAACACATAATAAGTAGCATAATGCACATAAAATATATTCGAGTAAGATAATACAAACAAGATTATACATGGCTGTTTTATCATTCATTTGACCTGCTATATTGATTTGTAATATGAAGCCCATATGGTGTACTACCTTGAATTGAATGAATTAAACTAAGTAAAATTTAAAACTGAAGGGTAGAAAACCCAACACCAAACATCAATAAGTAAAAAATAAGAAAGGATAATGATGAAGACGATAAATCCAAGGCCTCATCTCGTCCTTGTATCAAAACTATCAATGCTATTCTTTGGTCAGTTCAACTTTCATTCATACCTAAGCAAGATTTGGATTCGAATCCACACAAATTTAAAATCAAGTGATTGAATTCGAATCTGTAGGGGAAGGCGGGGTAAGTTGTGACACTTTTTGCATTTTGAATGTTAGAATTGATATATTAATATTGTAGAAATAAGTACCTTGCCTTTAAATTTGATTCTTGGGAATTTTTTTTCACCCATATATAACTTTCTACCCCCACACTGAAAGTCATCGTGACCTTAAAAAAAACGATGTCAAATGGTTCAACTTGCCCCATCTGTGGGGTAAGTTGTGTCACCGTCTGGGGTAAGTTGAGCCACAAAAACTATGTAAAAAAGAAACTAGTATGCGGGAAGAACCTGGATGTCAATTTTTCATTTTAAGTGTTTTCACTTGCTAATTCTCTATAAATACTAACATCTTCTAAAGTAAAAGAACTGTCATGTGAACTAGCTCCTTTCTGCCTGCATATTAGTGGCTTTTTACATTTTATCTTTTTTTATTATACATCACCATAAAGAATTGCCATGGCTCAACTTGCCCCATGTTGAATTGGCTTAAATTAACCCAGTCCAAACTTATTGCGATATTTTCACATCCACACATTCCTTATGCATTCATCATGTAAAATATTATGACAAGAATGCGAATCCATACCTGGACTAACAATATTGTTCTTATTTCTATAATAACGACGTGTGTGGGTAAAAGGCACTTCTCTATTTTACACCCTTTTTTTACTTTTTTGGCTGAAATTTGTATTTTTCCCTCTAAAAAATACTATTGTTTCAAAATTGAAAACAAAGCGGTGGGGTTCAAGCTTATTTAATGGGTCATCAATATAATATAAAACACCACCACGATGTCTGACTCATTCATTAATAGCCTGGGGGTGGTGGCTGCACTTACCCCTGGCTCAACTTACCCCGCCTTCCCCTATATAATTATCACAGCCGTTCAATTGCTAATCGACTCGGGCACTTGATAGGTTTTGCGTTCCATTTTATTGTTTTCATGATGTTTTCGTATATATTAAACAAGCATTCTAGGTAGAGCCAACAGTCTGACTTATAGCGCATTACAGATCAAACGTTTTTAAGAATCGCTTATTGCGCAATACAGAACAATTTTTTTAATACAGTAGGCCATTTTTTTTCTTCTTTTATCCATTTTTATGATCGTGCATTATCTGTAGGGGAAGGCGGGGTAAGTTGAGCATAGGGGCAAGTTGAGCCACCAGCCCCAGGCCAATAATGAATGAGTCAGACATTGTGGTGGTGTCATGTATTGATGACCCATAGCATAACCCCTAACCCCACCACATTGTTTCCAACTTTGAAACAAAAAGTATTTTTTTAGAGGAAAAAATATGAATTTCAGCCAAAAAAGTAAAAAAGAGTGTGAAATAGATAAGTGCTTTATAAACACACACGTCTTTAAATATAATAAAGACATGATAACAACATTATTAGTCCAGGTATGGATCTTCATTCTTGTCATAGTCTTTTATATGATGGATGCATTATAAATGTGTGGATACAAAATTATCGCACTAAGTTCGGACTGGGGTAAGTTGAGCCAAACAGCATGGGGCAAGTTGAGCCATGGTAATTCCTATGGTAATGTATCTTAAAAACAAACAAACCATAAAAATCGATTGAAATGCAGGCTGAAAGGAGCAAATTTACATGACTGCTCTTTTCCTTTTACAGGATGTTAGTATTTATAGAGAATTAGCAAGTGAAATGACTTTAAACAAAAAATTGACATGCTGGTTCTCCCTCATACATTTTGTACATAGTTTTTGTGGCTCAACTTACCCCAGAAGGTGGCTCAAACTTACCCCATATATGGGGCAAGTTGAGCCATTTGACATCATTTTTTTCAAAGGTCATGATGACTTTCAGTGTGGGGATAAAAAGTTATATATAGGTGGAAAATATTCCAGAAGAATTAAATTTCAAGGCAAGGTACTTATTTCGACAAGATTATTAATCATATCAATTCTAACATGCAAAAAGCAAAAACTGGCACAACTTACCCCGCCTTCCCCTATTTATGTCCTGTAGGCTGGAGCTCATTGATATCGAGCAGTTAGAGGATGGAGGTCTCTATTGGTTGAACTGGTCGAGGGTTTCACTATTGATGTTTAATTTGTTTGATTACTTGAATGTCTATTTTAGATTGATTGTATGAGTCGCCCTATTTCTTTTAAATATTCACGGAGTAGAGATTGACTTAATTCTAAGGTGACATTCATCACTTTGTCGATCGTTCGTCATCGCTGCGCATATTTCGCTCCCATCATTTTGCTCTTTGTTTTGACCCACAATATTGTGTGTCGCCAGGAAGCCAACGGCTACGTGACTTGCAAGTTTCATCAACTGTTGGCATAGCAGATATGAATTTTTCCACGAACGATTCACCAAAAATTTCCGATTTGATTTTCTTTTGAATTCTGCGAATTTCCCTGTTCAAAAGATTTAAGCAATAGGCCTCCTTTTTGGTTCACCATAATTATTTATGTATACCTACTCGAATTAACTAAGATTTGCGGAAGAATTCCAAAGGAGAACAATGAGCGCTTTCAATATCATCAACTCCATCTGGGTGTGCATTGTATGCATAGCTGGTCTACCTGGTAATTTTATTATTATCTTGGTGTTTGGAAAGAAGCTCAAAAAGATATCAACAGATGTTTTTATTATGGCACTTGCTTTTACTGAATTAATTTCATGTTTGATGTACTTTAGCCAACTTGTGTGGCTGCTTCGCCCTGATCTTCGAAATGATACTTTTTGTGCAGTTATGTGGACTTCTGCGAGGATGTTGGCATTCATGGCGACTCAGATCACTCTTTTAATCGCACTTGACCGATACTTTGCAATCTGTCGTCCCCGAGCATGGAACAATTCAAAATTTCGAGCCACTATAGCGTCTATTCTTTCATTTATCTTCAGCGTGATCGGAAATATTCAATATGCAGTCTTTACTCGGGCTGAAACAAGTGGTTCTAATGTTGCGTGCACGTTCCTCGGTCCTCGTTGGCTCGAGATTACCGGCAATATTTCTCTAAACATGATAATACCCCTATGTGTAATCTGTATGTGGTGCTATGCAAATATTTGGATAGTAATGAGACGACAGGCCCGTGTTATGGCAGCAAACATGATAAACAACACAGATTTACCAACTATCCAAGGCGTAAGTAACATGGATCACAGCTATACTTACTCTGGTGAGATCTCGGCAGCTCCTAATACAGAACATACATCTCAAAGGAATGGTTTAGGAGTCAGATCACCTCCAATGGTACCACTGGAGCAATCACAACTATCGGTTCCTTCGAAGCATCACCAATCGCATATCGGGAATAAAAACACAGCTACCACACGAAATGTCCACAGATCGATACAAACACCTGAACTAAATCAGGTGAAGTGCATAAATAATTGTTCTGAAGAAGGTAGGGTACAGGAATGTAAAAAGGAAGTAGAACAATCAGGACCAGCCAAAGAGGAACTACACCAGTTGTCAGTTCCTCGTCAACATCACCAACATGCCGAAATAAATCAGTGCTGGTCTTCAAGTTCTAAATCAGACACGGAACCTCATCAAAACATTGCTCTCTCCACCAAGAAACGGAGAAGAGGAGAGAAGAATAAGCATGCTGTGATGACTAAAATGTTATTATTTGTTACTTTGATCTACATGACGACTGTGTTCCCTTCCATTGTTCTTGAGAACCTACCAAAAGACATGTTCACGAACATTCAAGAAACGACTGCTGGTGAATGGGGAGTGTACTCAGGATATTCCTTGCGTAGTGTTAACTATGCTGTTAACTTCTTCGTTTATGTAGCCATTAACAAACGTTTCAAGCAAAGCTGCTTCCAACTTTTCAAAAGAAACGCCAGGGTTAAATGAACATAATCTATAGAGTATTACATTACGCACCCCCTAGTTTTTCTTCTCTGTCATTTCTATTGCCATAAATTGATTGATATCTAAAGCAGATATGAACGTAGACTCATGTATCACAAACCCCCCAAATCTTTAAAGTATCTTTGCAAAGAGGTCAGCAAGATTGTCAGTTTTCTTGGTAGACTTATTCATTTTTTGAATGAGTGAAATTTGAATCTTTTATATAAGGCATTAATTTTTTTAAGCAGACATCATTTGGTCATCGGCGACTTGTCTGTGCACTTTACAAAAACTGCAAAAATGTGCAGTTAGGATCATTTAAAAATAAAAACTGTGAGAACACAGGTCAGTGCATGATACTCTTCACTGGAATACTTGACAACCTCAGTTTCTACCGTTCCTGTTGTCTCTTATATGATACGTCATGACATGTCTCCTGTCTATTCAAAAGAAAAATTAATTTCCATCTGACTCTGCTTTTCGTTTAAAGATTGTAAAAAAGACGAAACGGTCATTCAGACCTCTGAGAGCGTGCATTCAGGTTTGAAATAAAGATGTCTATTTCAATGTTGTCACAATAAAATAGTTAATTATAATGATTTGGATGTTTTTATTTTATGTTACCATAGTAATGTTTAATGTACTAGTTCTGTTTTGTTATTAAGAGTACATCATTTACAAAATTTTAAGGACTTCTCTATAACATTGCGGTTCAGGGCTTGTTATCACTGTAATGTTTCTAGAATATACCATGCTTGGTTAAAATTGCAGTGAATAATCAGCTGATCGTTCAAATACAAAGAAATAAAAAGTCATGTTGTTTTTTCAATGATCGTTTTACCACACTAGCTCAGTCATCAAGGAGATCGCAGAAAGATTCAGATTATAATCTATCCATGGTAATTTGGAACTTTCATCACGAGTGTCATTTGAGATATACATGAATGTAAATCACTGTGCATGTATATGATATTATGAGACCACAATGAACGACATCGAATTTCAAAGCAGTTTATTTTCACTCAACCTTCAAACGAGGCGCAGTTTCTCCTTTTAAACTGAACTTATACAAGACGTGTTGATCTTATAAGAACAGTTATAAACTAGATAAAATTTTGCTTGCTTGCTATAGATGTCATTTCTTTTCTAGACATTATTGATCAAGAGGCAAAATAAATGAATTAAAAAGACTCTGCTTTGTCTCATTTTTTACATATCAAAACTTCATTTAATGACCTTCAAAATTTCTTGAACGTGTCTCAACAACTCAGTTCTCACTTAACAATGAGAACAGAGGCAGAGAAAGGATACAACGAGCCTTGAACGAGGTATCTACACGATTTGATTAAAGTGCTTTGATCATCGTGGGGATGACGATATTGAATATGTTATATTATGCAGATGTAATTTGTTTCTGTTAGAATTTGACCAAACGCTATATCTATCAATGTCATATCAAAACGTGGAAGTGCATGATAAGTTTTGCGCTTTATGTATTGTTTAAACAATGTCAAGGAAGTCGTTTTTAAATGAAATTATTTTGATATAAAAAAGTAATTTGCTGTTGATTAAATTAATGTACTTCTCGATACCACTTCCTTCTGTCTTTTTTTTTCTTTCCGTCTGCTTACTTAAAACCTTCTTTGACTTTATGAACCATTCCTTCACACCACATCATCTCAATCTTCATTCTCATTGTATGTCTTTTGTATTTTTGTTTCCTTACATGATGTTTCTCAATCTATAATAAAGATAACCTGCCTGCACACTGAGCCTCCCTTCTCCATCCCTCTCGACCCCTCTATATTCCCATCGTCATCTGAGGAACATGAATAATGTCCAGCGTTGAGTGGGTTTTTTTTTACGACTGTAACCACGAGGTTTATTCTGCTTGATAAAAATGCTTAAATTTTCTTTGACAAAAAAGTTAAACGATTATGAACATGCAGAAACGCCACTGAGAGTGAATGAGCCATTCTGACATCACATGGTTTAGAACTAAAGACCTGTTGATTATTAGACCAAAGGCCCTGGCATATAGGCCTACAGACTTCTTATGCTGTGTACGTGAATTATCTTTTTAATTCCGCTCTTTTGCTGATTTATATACAAAATCAATGTTGAAAGACGTTGATTTTCTACAAACCGTTCAAGGTATGAAGAAAATCAAAACTTTCTGTCGTGTTACACCTCCTGACGTAAAATGTTACTTCGAGGCACTTGGTAAGATGTACCATGGCAATTATCAATGAATAGGAATTTTAGGAGTTGCACACAGGCTCCTTAAAATGGAAGAAAAATTGAAAGAGTTATAAATCATGAACGATGTGTCAACTCCATCGTCTCTCCCGTCCTACTGACACCGCCACTGTTACATTGCTGTACAGTGATTTTCTGTTACACAACCAGATGTATTATTGTTGTTTTTTGTAGATCTGTTGAAATAATATCAATTTTTTTTTAAATTATATTTTCAAAGCTGTTAAATTAGAATGTGAGTTACATTATTAATGAATGTATAGCTCTCATACACCAGGGAAAATTAATGGAAGACTATAAAAAGGAAAATGAAATAGAACAGCCTGATCATGCTTATGTAGTGAATTTATAGAGAGAATTTGCTTGAAGCTGAACTCAATTCTGCTCCTTATCATGTTTACATATTAATTTAACAGCAGCCCGGAATCTACATATAATTATTTCCACACCAGAGAAGTGTTAAACAACACCAGGTTTGTTTTGGTCTAACACCAGATGGGTGTTAACACCAATTAGTATTAAAAGAGCATCGGTTTGATTCCAAACTGGTGTTGTTTCACTCCTCTCTAGTGGACATATAGATTCCGGGCTGGTCGTAAATCAACACCAGAGTTTTTGCAGTGTATTGTACTGAAGTAGCACAGTTGAGTGTGTTCCTAGCTGGAGTGTTTAAAACATAGGCTACTCTTTAAATGACCAAGATTAAACCTTTTTATGTACATAATCTGAGAGTGCAAGTACGATTAATATGATTCATATACATTTGCACAAAATATGTGTGATATATTTGATTAATATCGCCATTTTCCGGGTGCTCCGATACCCTAACAAAATGTATTATTGCTGCTGTTATTATTATTATCATATCATTATCGTTGTCATCATAATGATCATTATCATTATTTTTGATATAATTATTTTTTAACCATCAAGAGTTGCATTTAACAGACACTATAATCATAAAAACATTGTTAAATGGCACGTTGAAATCAAATGACCTAACATTTTGGTCACTATCAATAGTAGTGTTTTCGCATTTCTTTTAACAAAATGCTGATCCTGAAGCAATCTAGTTTTGATAATTCAATAATAAATGATTAATATGTATTCCACTTCCATCCATGAATGGAACATTTATCAAAACATTTTTCTTTGTGTTTATTGTGGTTTAAGAAATGAACGACATTCAAGCATAGTTTAATCATATTTCAAGCATTGAAAAAGAGGAAGATGAAATTCGATGGATATATCAGGCCAAGGCCAAGTCATTTCAGTTGACTGATGGTTTCAAAATATAAATAATTATCATGATTATGGATTCTTAAAGATATTTTGTGGAAAGTATTCAAAATTTTACGGATATGTAATATGTTTACATTTTATTTCCTTTTTGAACCATCAGGTCTAGAAGGTATATTTCCTTGTAAAGAAAATACAAATGCGAAATGGAAACGTATTTACGTTCCGGTAAACTTCTCCTTTAATAACCTGACAAAATCATTTTTTGCATACATGTTCTGAGTAAACAACTTTTAATTCATTACTCATAAATCTACTTTTCATGTTGTGAGAATACAAAGTTTGATTAGGCTTTTATAACCTTTTTCCAATGACAGTCTGTTTTTTTTAAATAAGGCACTTAGCTTGAGCATTGGATTTTTTTTATTTCATTCTCGTATTGACCATGATTCATCCAAGCACTTGTAGATTGTTCTATTTTATTCGGCAACGAAGATGCGAATCAAAATGTCATTCCTAACGTCTCGATTCGCATTCGCTATATTTGACGATCAATAATGTAGGAAAAAGTGGTTCCATTTTCGAAAACGCTCAACTGAGCAAATGCCGTATATGACCACTAATGATCAAAGTAGTAAAGTTTCATGCATTATACAGTGCGTATCAAAAAAAGTTTACACTTTGAAAAAATCCTGTAAAATTATACATTTGTAATATCCTGAAGATTTTTCCACATTTTAACATTGGTACAGATCCATTTAAGCAAATAACGATATAACTATCGAAAAATATTTCCGCTTGAATGAGCACCACTTACTTTTGAAAAGTTAGTGAAAAATGATTTGCGCAGAACTTTGAAAAAGCTATGCGAATAAAAGTAAACCTTTATCATGAAGAACACGTAGAATTTAGCCAGTAAAATTGATTTGAAGATATCTTTAACCTCTTTTAATTGGTTTCCTTGCCCTATACACTTCGAAGAATGCATTGCGCCCCGCCGCACTCCCCCACATACCAAGGCTATCAAGACGATATTTGATTTACACTGGGCTGTGATTTACATAAAATGAATTAGGCTTGATTTTCATTTTTTTAATCATTGTCATGCTTTGGAAAAGTGTGGAGAAACAAGTATTAAATGAAAAATTAAATGTCAAACCACTTTAATTAATAAAAACTTCGTGAAAAGTGCTGGAGATATCTGATGTAAACTTTTGTTCAGATTCAGTTATGTCCTCAGATCCAGCTGGCACAAAAAGGTTTAAAGTTGTGCTTACTAAGTGTTGAAATTTCAATTTGGGTGGCAAATTTGTTTAAAAATGCTTTGATTGTATCTGCTTTATCTTAATTGACTAAAAGTGCAAGGGAAATGTAGGAAAAATGTATCGCATGGTAAGTTTGATTTCGCCCTTTCCCCTTGAAACTGTGTGAAAACGAGTATTTCTGCGCAAACAGATTTCTGCGAGCTTTACAAAAATTGACAGTGCTCACTCAAGTGTAACATTCTCTCAAAACTTTTACTTTCATTGGATAGATGAGACCCAAACCCAAGATTATATGTGAAAAACTTACCCACATGTTGTATATTTTTTAGTTCCCAGAGCTTTTTCAAAGTGTAAATGGGCCTTTTATTGATACGCACTATAGAGTGATTTCAAACATTTTATTTCAAACAGATTCCTGCCCAATGTGCTTGCCAATGCTTACTGGCGTTTGTGCCATTCTGTAAATTTGACTATTTTGCAAAATATATGCCAGTAAAATGCTTGCTTGTAATCAGTCAATAGAGAACCTTTGGCCATTTAAAAAAACAGATTGAATCACGGATCAGGGAAAGCTGACGGTTGTGACATAGAAAACTGCTACTAGCTGCTTTACCGTTGACTGAAACCTGAAAAGATACGACCTCGTTCAATGTAAATTATTAACGTATCATATTGATATTAAGGCTTGCTGAAGTCTTATATTGATACAGTTCAAATGGGAAATGATGGAGTACGATCAGAGTGGAAAGTGTGTATGTATGTCTTGGGTGTTAGAAATTATTTCTACAAACAAGAAACTTCTCCATTTAATGATCGAAGTCGTCAATTACGTTTCATAATTTAATTGTCATTGCTTTTTTTGCATAGTTTTCTTATTAACACGGATACATGCTTGGATCTGAATCTTTAGTCGATATATCGTCTAGGAGACAGAGGAAATATGTATGTTGCTATATATTTTTCTTAAAGTTTCTGTGTGTGACATAATCTAAGGAGAATTTCAAAGATAAATTATAGTAAAACGAAATGGATGCAGCAAGTACGATAAGCTATATTGTTTTCATAATTATTGTTGGATTCTCAGGAAATCTACTGATCATTATCGTGGTTGGTCAAAAACGTCGACAGAGTCGGATTCTCTTGTTATTATTCTTGCACTAACATACTTCGCTGGTCATGCTGGTTGCATGACTCTGGCAGCAATTTTGGTTTTGCTCAAAGACGATACAAGAACAAGAATATTTTGTACATCCAAGGAGCTTCTTGATGAATATTCATTATGCAATCTTTTCGATAGTAGTTCATCCCTCTCGCACTCACGCATCTCTCACGCTCCCGTTCCCAAACTACGTCATATCAGGAAAGGGGCTAACCATTATTAAACTTGGGGCCCCTCGCCAAATTTCGTCACTATGCCGTCGCGCATTTTTTTTTGACCGCGCCGCTCGCTGACTTTTTACTTTCAAGTCGAGCGCAATGATCTTTTGTGACCAAATGGACGAAATTCGCGACGCCCGGGCACGAGGTTCCGAAATTATGCAACATTTATTTTAGTACGTGCATTTCAGACCCAAAATTGCCCCAAAACGTGTACAAAGTCAGTGAAAATTGTGTTTTCCAACCAAAAATCATGAATGTAAGATTCTTTTTACTTTTGTTGGTTTAAATGGATTTATTTTATGCTATTTGTGATCACAAAAGGGTCCTCGGCAAATTTCATCCGAAAAAACAATAAAAAAAATTAAAAATCCCAAAGAAATACATAAGAATTAAAAAAATAAAATAAAAGACATAGGAAATTGATTATATTTTTGCAATTTTTGTGTAGATGTTTGTCCGAAATCTAAAAATTGATACTCTCACCAAAATCTAGCATTCTACTAGTTATATAAATTGAGTTAGAGGCAAAAACATACACAAATTTAGGGCAATTAAGTTTCATACCCTTATTTTCATAATCAATTACTAAAAAATAAAAACAATTATTTTTTGACAATTTATTAAGAGTCTTCTAGTTTACATCTGGCCCTATGCGCTTGCAAATTTTCGCGGCGATCACGCAATCAGCGGCCGAGAACGGGGGGGTCAAATTGACCCCTCCCCCTTTCTATCTTTGTCTAAAAAAAGCCTGGTTAAGATAGGGTTAAAGGGAATCCAACCAAAATAAAAAAAATGTTTCTAGAGGAAAAAGAAAAGTCAAACAAGTTGTTAGGTAAAAGTTTGAACATTATCGGACAAACAAGAAAGTTATGATTTTTTAGAAGTAGTTGAAAAAAAAACGTAAAAAACGTTGTCAAATGGCTAAACTTGCCGCATCTGTGGGGTAAGTTGAGCCACATGTATGCGGGAAGAACCAGCATGTCAATTTTTATTTATAGTCTTCTCACTGGCTAATTCTCTAGAAATACTTACATCCTCTTAAAGTAGTAGAATTGTCATGTGAATTTGCTCCTTCCTGCTTGCATATCAATGACTTTAAAAAAAAATTATTATTATACATTACAACTTGTCCCATGTTGGCTGGCTCAAACTACCCCAGTCCTAACTTAATGCGATATTTTCACATCAACACATTAATGCATCCATCATCTAAAAGACTATCATGACAAGAATGAGAATCCATACCTGGACTAACAATATTGTTCTTAATACTAAATAGGTTCATTATTGCGGATTGAAATAATCGCTAGAGGGTACGAATATTGTTCTTATTTCTTTATTATATTCAAAGACGTGTGCTGGTAAAAAACACTTATCTATTGACACCCTTTTTTTACTCCTTTTGCTAAAATTTGTATGTTTCCCTCTAAAAAATACTTGTTGTTTCAAAGTTGAAAACGATGTGGTGGGGTTAAGGGTTATGTAATGGGTCATGACACCACCACAATATCTGACTCATTCATTATTGGCCTGGGATGGTTGTTCAACTTGCCCCTATGCTCAACTTACCCTGCCTTCCCCTCCCTCGGAGAAAACCACAAATCCCTGATAATAATGTTCATGGCCTACATGGCCTATGGGAAAGTTGTCCTTGTCATAATTTACTTACCCAGTTGCCATGCACTTTGAAATCTACAGTCTTAGTGATCTCATTAAAAAAAAAACAGCCATAACTTTTTTTATTGCTTGTCCAATTTCTTTCAAACTTTCACCATTATGTCTTAATTATTTTTCTCCATTCCAACACAACATTTTTTGCAATGGCTGGGTTCCCATTTAAGTAACCCAGACACATGCACACTTTATTTTCCATTCATTATAGTAGAATTAAAATAATTTACTCAAAAACACACCCGCATGCGCCCATACACCCGGAATATTAACATATACACACACCCCACACCTTCACACATAACAACAATAAAATACGGTATTGTAATACAGACCTGCCTGGTTCTTCAGGGGAAAAAATCATTTTGAAGCATAATTCTTCGTTGTGGCATAGGCAATATCATGAACCTTTTACTCAGCCTTTACAAAGAGAAATTCTCGATTTTATTCAGCGTGTACTTCATTAGACAGCGATGTATTCAAAGCTATATATATTTCACTATATATATATCTCAATAAAGAGTTGCACCTTCGTGTAAACATTATCCTGATGGAATGTGATAAGGCAACGCCCCCACTAAAATGTTCTTTTTAACAAGCTGATCTCATGTATTTTTCATTCTTTGTAGCTTACACTCAATTACTATATTAAACAACGTTAAATGATATTTTTCAGTAATGATCGGTCTCAATGGGGGGGGGGGGGAGCTGGCACAAATATTGTTCTCTGAGAGGGATTTCTTTCAGTCGAAAGTGAGGTGAGGGGTGTCAGTGGGTTTACGAATATATCTTTTAAGGAAGCCAGACATGTTGTCCATTGAAAAAAATATTTCTTTTTAATACAAAACCTAGTTTTGTTATATACTTTGAACTGATATTCATAATTAACCCTTTAATCTTTTAATTTGTCTTTCGTTTCCCATTCTTTCTTGGTCGGAAAGATATTTGGGGGTCCATGGCCCCTAAGAATCAGTATGCAGATGGAGGGGGCATAGCCCTTAAGACCAAAGTTTTAAGTATAATGTTAGTTTTCTTTCTACTTGACTATATTTTGTAAGGACTAAATAGACAAATTCATGCGCCAAGCGCGAGCTGAAAACTTTACTTAAAAATTAGCTAATGTGAGGACTCATCGGTTTTATGTTTTTTTATTTTGTACACTCTTCATTTTATACACTGAGAAATTCCATTTCTCATTCCTTTTATGTGTTCTCCACTCATTTTATATTCATCTGCATGAATATAGAAAACTTACATAATGAACTGATATTCAATATAGAGGGTGGCATATGATAGTCGGGGTAAACCTAATGCGCTTAGTTACGAGGAATGGTAAATTTAAAAACGATAATTTCATGCATAAGAACATGAATCATGAATGTTATCCTATTAGGTCCTGGATATTTTTTCTTTCTCCATCTATCTGCTTGTAACAGTTTCCGAAAGAAAGAAATGTCTTCATATAATAGCTATAAACATAAGAAAATTATGAGAAAAACAGTATCAATGGTCAACATGCGTAAATAGGATATCCATTACTAACATCATCATGATAATCATTATTATTATTACTAATATTATGAATATAGAGAATGTTATAATTATTATTATTGTTGTTGTTATTATTATTGCTATTATTATCATTTTCATTATTTTCATTATTATCATCATCATCTTCATCATCATATTGTGATCATACCTTAACTTATTGGTGATAACACAGGCCATCCCCTATGCCTGAAACATTGGGCGGAGGATATATTCACCTCTGGTAATAATTGTATGAGTAAAATCTATGTATTTCGTTTATGTCCATATTACATATTAATATATGTATTTTTTCTTATTTATATGTTTTTCTACCATTATTTGAAACTCAAAAAGGAATTAATTAAATCAGTTAATCTTAATCAAAATGCCAGATTCCAATCGCCAAAACAATCTATCCGATCAAGTCTGATCAATATATTTCGGGACCTCGTCGGTCTAGCTCGACAAAGTATTCAAGATATAGGCCTATCTATTGTGATAAACGTTGTTATAGCTTGATCGACGTCACTCTGGTTTCCATGGTAACTTTCTCGAATATTTCATAACATATCGATTTTTTATGCTGTAGGTGTGTACCTCGCCTAGTGAATTTGATCGAGTTTATCAGTTCAGCAGTATATATCTAGCATTTATTGCCATGAACCTAAGAAAGAATCGGGTGGAAGGTATCTCAAGTGTCTTTCGAGAAAAAGTATTTTCAATTTAAAACTTGATTAATAATTTTCCCTCATCTGAAACGCTCGAAGTTCATCTTGCATGTAATGATTTAAAATCAAGCCAATATCTGTTGTAAAAAGATGTCCCTGCTGCTTGCTTCTATTTTCATGCATGGCAACATCAAAAGATAAATTACACTATGGTTGACAGGCAGTTGAGTGATAATGCCAAACCTCATCTATTATACATGTAACTGCATTTACAACGAATAATAATGGTTCATCGTCAACATGTCAATATAATTATAATGATAAGGATCTTTAACTAGACACTGACCGTGAAAACTAGAAAATCATAATGAAGGTAAATTTACGCTTAACAAGGGTGTTTAGTATGAACAAGCTTGCAATGATTATTGTATCAAAATTAATTTGCCCCATTAGCATGATTAGGTGATTAGGGTGATTACAAATAGCATTTTGGAAGATCAGAATGGATGAGAGTAGGCTCATCACAATGAAACTATTCACAAATAGCAAGTAAAAGATGTATGCGACAACTGCTAAGGGTACAATGTGATAGTGGTCTGTATATTGTATATTTCTTTGCAATTTATATGTTAATGATTACATTTTCTATTATAAATCAGTTACCACGAAACCTACACTTTTCTATATGGATATTTACAAGAAAATGCGGCATGGATTAAATGGGTATGTTATGGAAATATCCTCACAAAAGTTATAGTACAACAGCGATTTACATAGTCTGATCAGTATCATTTCAATAAGAGAATAAATAGCAATGATAAATTATTGGTGAAAATGAACGTGAGGTTTAGGTAATCATTAAAAGGTACTCATTAAATTCAACATTGTACTGTTTGTTGATATTCATCAAAAACATTTCTCCATTCTTCCATATCGTTCTGCCATTTCTCAAAATCCTCCCGCCACTCTTCTTCACCACTCGGAACATTCTCTGAAAACAAAACCAAATCAAGGTTATTCGTTAAGTTTCAGAAATAGAATTCAAAACAAGGTGCTAATTCGACATTATCAGGGATCATTGGGTTACACAAAATATCAAGACCGATATCTCACCAAAGAGGTATTTTTTATATAGTCCTAGATTAAAGTGACAACGTGATTTTAACAGTGTAATAGGTTCAATATTAATTCACATCTTTCATGGTGAAGGTTGATAAAAATATATATATATATATTCTTCTCGACAATATCATTATCACTGGTTTAAACGTTCTCACATGAAAAATAATTATTGTAAAGGAAAAATATTTTATGAATATTTATTAATTAGTTTCTGGTATCAAAGAAATCTTATCAAATTAAAACACCAATCAGATTGATATACAAAGGAACTACCAGGATATCAAGAGAATGAAAACCAAAAAAAAAAAGAGAGGCAACTTGGATGTGACACTTCCAGAATACACTGATTGATAGTCCATGTTTGCTTTGATAACGACTACCATCTTTAAAAAAGGATAATAACAGGACTTTTCGTATCGATATGCAACGTTAAATGACTGCGTTGAAAATCGTAAGATGCCAAAATCGTCCATTGTGTCTGAATGGTCGTATAAATTATCTACTTATTGAGTATCTGTGCGTCGTATGGATACCCATACGATATACGTCTGAAAGTGAGATCAGTTAACATCGACACTCACATTCTCATCACGAAAACGACTATACGCTCCCTCTGTTCCAATTATGTATCGCAATAACAATCTTATATTTCATTTTCATCAATATATTAAAAAAAAAGATATAATATGAATTCGATTAAACAATATTCTTAATTACAATCCTGAGCAGTGAAATCTTACCTATTAGCTGAACGAGATCTGGAACGTAATAATTCCAAAAGGCGCACTCATCTGCCCTGATAGCTCGATCATTTGTCAATCCTAAAGAGAGCTCTTTATATTCAAGCTCAGGTATAGTATATATAGGCCAATAGAAGTCACCTTCTTTTTCGGGTTCAACACTATTGTTCATCTTGCCTGGATGTCTGATAGAAAGAGAACATAATAATGTTAGAAAAAGACCAACTAACCTTGAATTTACAGGGGCCTATATATTATTTTACTGCATGTCTTCGTTTATAATTTTCTCGAGTGTGGTCAGACAAAAACAATGCATGATATGAGAATCAAATTATACACCAATGAGGGAGTATTTTTTAAATAATAATTCGAATAGTTACAAGTGCGTCCGTGTCACAATCTTTCCCTGTAAAATTTATTCAGAATCATAGTGCCAATATTGAAGACTTACGAATATTTAGCGAAATTGGTCCACATGGTCATGACTTTCACGGACAGATCAATTTCATCATCATGAAGAGGTCGACGATCAGCCATCCATTCTGAAATGAATGGCCATCCGAATACAAACTGGATATCTTCTGTATGTGTCGCCCCAAGCCAACCTGGTCCCGATCCATTTAGTCCAGACTGAAAATATGACCTGTAGATTAGTTGATTGATGTTAAATATAATGTACTTAATACTAAGATTCTTATGACTGATTGGTCAATCAAATCTGCATCATGTGACACGGTGCAGTTCCACATATCGCTTTCTGAGGGTTTTACCTTGCTATCAATTTCTTCTATCACATCCTGTAATACAGATTAAAATACATATACAGTACTTATTTGCTTGAATAGTTCTGTTGTTCCTTTTTAATATGTCCTCTTTTAGCTTTGAATATTTCTTCTTTAGGCAAGAACGTATTTTTTTAAAACCAAAGTATGGGAGAGCGTGTTTTTTTTTCAAATCCTTTCATTGTGTGCTACAAAGGTTAAGGTACCTTTGAACAGTGGCATCCTGAGGGATGGGGGCTCAGGGTGGTCCCCCCAAAAAAAAATAAAAAAATATGACCAAGGAAAACAAGTGGAAAGGAAAATAACAGAAAACATAGATAGTGAAATATATCATTCTGAATATTATGTCAAACTTACAAAATTTGACATTTTGATAAAAATTGGGAATTTTTGCTTGCTCGCTTTACAACTTTTTAATACATTTTACCTGATCTGCCATATCTTGCTCCTTCAAAATTGACTCAATACACCATTGCCATTGAAAGACATGAATCCTTTCCTGTTTGTCCTGTCAAGCACATAATTAAACTTGGTGAAGGATTCAATAACCCATTGAAAATAGGATTCATGTCTTTTATAGGTACATGTACCATTACATAATTTGTTTCACATAATAAAAGGATTTGAATAATTACAAATTCTCCCAATTGATAATGCACATCTTCTTACTTGGGTTGACAAAAAGCCTCTTCTTTTCTTGCTTGTGAAGGAAACTTCAAAGGTAAAATAAGTTTAAATGAAAAACAATATAATTCAGGGAAATAAATAAATTTGTAAATGAAATTTGACAGCATAATTCGAAAACTATGGCAAAGATAACGAAAAGATTAAGAGGAAGTCTGCTGATTAGCCAAAAGTCTAATCATCAAATTTCTAATTTCTGACATTTTGGCGCAAGCCTCTTTTTGAACCCCCGACAAAAACGTCCCGTGTTCGCTCAAGCATGAACAAATGGATTTTTTTAAAATGACATTTCAAAGATAAGATCTTAGAGCATCTATTAACACCAAAATACAGATATAATAATTTGAAACATTTTTTTAGAGACTTTTCACAACTTTTCCGTTTTTTTATACGCACTGTAGAGGTCTAAACTGAATCCCAAAAGTGAAAGACCTCTGGCAGTCTCGCCTGCATTAGGCCTACGCGATTCGATATTAGCAGCAGTGCTGACTTTGAAAACAGCTATGAAATTATTATTCACAAAGAAATCACTCTGTCCATTGACCCAACATGACCTTTGACCATGACCATGTAACCTAAGAAATGTGCAAAATAATCATTCATACTTCATTACCATTATGTCTATGTTTCATGAATTATATTGTAGATCGATTCATTAAAGTTCTCTGTTAAGATGCCAATTCAACAAATATCCCCAACACGGCCAAAGTTCATTGTTCCTAAACGACCTTTGATTTTGGTCATGTGACCTGAAAAAAGCACAAGATATTCAGGGATACATGATTACTTTTATGTCCTAAGTTTCACGAACTAGATCTATAAACTTTTAAAGTTATGAAGACAAATACCCCAAAATTAACAAAGTTCGTCGACCCTAGATGACCTTTGACCTTGGTCATGTGACCTGAAACTCGCACAGGATGTTAAGGGATGCTTAATTTGGTCATATGTTTAAGTTTCATGAACTAGATCCATACAATTTCAGTTATGATGACGATCAAAGTTCGTTGACCCGAAGTGACATTTGACCTCAGTGGCGTACGGTGGGTCACGGTCATGGGGGGCACCAGTAAAATTTTGGAGTCACTAAGTGAGCCAGTTGCCAGGTATACTGACCTAATAGAGACATTTTAAGGACAGTGCCATTAAACGGATGTCTCTCACTGGTCAAATGCGAGCGCAAAGCGCGAGTTTAAAATTTTTGATATTCAGACCTAAAAAGGGACATTATAATCAATCTTTCGTATTCATGATACGTACCTGTCTCGCTGAATAACGCGAGCGCGAAGCGCGAGCTGAAATTTTTGTAAATATTGACCCCCCAAAACAGGAAGATTTTAGGACTGCATTTTAGGAATCCATTAAGAGTATACACATCTCACCATAGTCATGTAATGAGAGTGCCAATAAGCGCTTGCCGATTTTGTTAGAATTACATCTGAACATGCACATAAAGCACTTGTAACATGATTAACATACCCATCCCACTAATCAAATCTTGCGAGCGCAAAGCGCGAGCTGAAAATATAGGAAATTCAAACCAGAAGAGGGGCATTTTAAAGCTTGTTTGTAGGAATTTACGAAGACTATAAGTAGTTCACTATCCAAATGATGCGAGCGCGAAGCGCGAGCTGAATATTTTTATATTCAGATTAGAAAAAGGGACATTTTAAGGACTGATTCTAAGAATTCATGGAGAGCAGACATATTTCACCAATCCACTACTGCGAACGTAAACAGTGACAGGAAATGTTTTATATTAAGACCTTAAAATGGGGCAATCATTCTAAGTAGTCATGAAAAAGAAGCATACTATTGTACATAAAACAATAATAATTCTAAGTGCGAGGAAATATTTTTGGCAGTTTGGTGTATATTGACTTGAAAACGGGAGGTTTTAGTATAAGAGGATTATATGTCTCGGTAAACAGACAATGCGAGCACCAGGGACAATAAAGACATAGGCCCTGAGCACATTATGTTTCATAAAGTTATGAAAAAATGTTTCTTATGTAATATAACATAATTATGATATAATAATGAACAATGATGTTTCTTTCCCACTTCGTTTCTCTTCTTTTCTCCCTCTCTCCCTCTTTTTCTCCTTTTCCCGGTTTTTACTTTTTTTTTGGGGGGGGGGGGGGGGTACGTGTCCCCCATGCCCCCGTAGTTACGCCACTGTTTGACCTTATTCATGTGCATTGAAACTTACGCAGGATCCTCAGTGATACACTAACACCCTTATGTCTAAGCATATAGAGCTATGGTGTTTCATAAACTAGGTTTATATACATTCGAAGTTATGACATTTCAAAAACTTAACATTGGTTAAGATTTAAATATTGATTACCCCCAACGTGGTCTAAGTTCATTGACCCTAAATGACCTTTGACCTTGGTAATGTGACCTGAAACTCAGGCAAGATGTTCAGTTTATACTTGATTACCCGTATGTTTCCAAGTTTCATGAACTAGGTCCATTATACTTTCTAGGTTACGATGACATTTCAAAAACTTAACCTTGGTTAAGATTTCAACGTTGACGACGCCGCCGCCGTGGCCGGAAAAGCGGCGCCTATAGTCTTGCTCTGCTATGCAGACGAGACAATAACGATAACCCTTTATCAGAGTAAGGAAAGATCTTTGACTTTATGATGAGGTATATATATAAAACAAAATAATATAGACTGCTCTGTATTCGGATGACGGCGGATATGGTCACTCCCTCAGTGCTGCACATAACCAAGGCCTCTTGATGATGAAGGGCTGGAAAAGCATCTCGGGAATGATAATTTACACAGTCATCATGGTCATCCTCATAAGCAGTGAGGATTTGTATAGTAACCCACCGCGGTTGTCAAACTTATGTATTTACAAGCCACTCTAACTCTTTGCAGTTGTATCACTCCCCACATTGTGTACCGTAAACCACTTCCGCGATTGTTCATAATTATCACCGTGCACCCCAACCCCCTCCCCCCACCCCGGGTGCAAACCTTCAAACATCATCACATCACTCCTATACTTTATCTTTCCATATAAATATGTAATAGCTATATAATGTTTTTAAAAAAATAACAATCTCGTTTTTATATCTTACGTGCTGGGTGCATGCGTCATGAAATAATTGAATACTGTGTCCCCCGATTGGACGTGAGCGCGTATCACGTGATCAGTTGGGCAAGAAAATCTCTGATCGCCAACAGCTCCGGTGAATGCAGGAAGATAGTCCGCACTCACATTATCGGCCTGTGTCCAGTCGATATACTGCTGGTCAATGGACCTCATCAATATTTCATCAGTGTTACCATACAGAACTTTCGGAAGTTCTTCCGTGTACATTGACTTAGACATCGTTGGGACTTCATCACCCTGGTATTCACTAAACATATCTTTTACTGCAATGTAACCTTCGTCCTTGTTGTATCCGGCAAGGATTGTTGCTTTCTTGAAGGAACCAGATGCGTACAGATTTGAAGGGGTATCATTCAGAAATATGCCATCTAAACGTATGTAGCTACGAGGGTATACCTAGGAAGAGTACACAAATTATATTAATGAACTAACGTTCGTACTTTTAATAGATATTCGAAATATCATCAGCCTTTGTAATATTTCCTACGGAAGATAATCTCGAATACGAACTTTATCATGAGAACAAATTTGACATAGTAAATTTTCTTAGGACTTTTCATAACACTAAATAAAATTATTCGCCTCATCAAATAACAAAATTCATTATCATAATGATATGAATGGACATGAATAAATAGAAAGATCCTATCAGAGTCTTTTTGTTGGAATGATGAAGATGATGATCAAAGCAATGATCATAGGTCAGAGCACCCAAACACAGGATTTCCACAGGAGTTTTCTTACTGTACATTCTTTATGGACTTAAGACACCCTTAATCTTCAGAGTAGACAAATTAGTTCGGTGATCATTTTAAAACAAAATGTTGATTTTCGTGCATGTTTTATTGTCATTTTTTTACATTCCACTCTAAGGATGTGAATATATAACGCCAACATAAAAAAACAATAAATTATCTATTCTCAGTAGAAAAAAAATCATTTTCTATGTTATTATAAACACAGAGTTAATAGCAAAAGAAATCATAAAATGGAAATTAGAATAGATCTCGTAGGAGTACCTGCCAAAAAGCATTCATTAGAGTAACGGCATCAACCATCCGCAAACAATCTACTAGTTGAGTGGAGTCTTCAAAATCACATCCAACTTTAGCTCCAAGCGCATTAGCTTCCTGTCGATCTGCTTCCGGGTTATGACGAAATGCCCATGGTGATAGGGATGTTCCACTCTAAGATTTCATAACAATACAAAGAAAACACGATTGTGTGATATTTATTTTTTACAAGGTGGAGTTGTACAGCAGGCTGTTTAAAAAAGTCAACATAACTAATACATATTCGTATTCTCTTAAACATGAAATAAATTTCAAAACGAACGTACATAATGTACATTCCGCCTCTTTACCAATTCCCTTTGCTGTCCGACCCACTCACACATTTTACATAGCTTTAAAAAAAAGGTTAACAATATTGTTTAATGATCATCTGAATGACAATGTCTCCCATTTACACATTTTCTATACTATTTATTTTCTCCAGTATTTAATAATAGTAATGAAAATGAAGTTCTTCGATAGTGCATATCAGACCAGCAATGACCCTTATACATTTTAAACAAATAAAATTATACAAAAAAAAAGGAATTACTTAGAATGACACTTGACAACATCTACATTAATCTGTTATGGCATACGTATAGGAAATTGTCTATTTGAATGCTTGATTGAAGATAAATGTTTGAAATTGGGATTTGAAAAGTCCATAATTATTTTGTGATCGGAGAGTACTGGGGAAGGAATTCCAAATGGTGATGGCACCACTGTATAGGAGAATGACCTTTCGCAGTGCGTCTTAGTTCTTAATAGTCTAAGAACTTGAAGGAATTTAGTTGACGATCTATGTGTCCTTGAGGCGTTGTATGGAGAAATAAGTTCAGAAGTATCTTGAGTTGAGGGGCAAGACCGTGGACAGCATTAGATGTTATCCAATTGTTATCTACATTTTGAATTATAAAAATCTACTATAAATAATTGATTTCTTAAGTATAGTATCAGATTTCCCCCACCAAAGATGCGTGCTTTTATCAGGGCGCCCCAATCACCTGCTTAAAAACATATTTTACAACTTGCAGTATTCGTGAATTTCTTCCCTTTGGTATGATACAATCCGGGTGGAGAGTAGCAAATATAGTTTAGATTATTGCTAAAGGACTCTAAAATTACTCAATTTGCTTCTTTCGATAAAGTACAGAATAAATATTCCTGTGGTTATTCGGTAGATATGGGAGGAGGATTGGACACAGCCTTTAAAAACAAATTATTGGCCTACGTCACTCTACATGAATAAGGCTGCCTGGATTAGTCACCGAATAGCCGCATCATAAGCTTTCAAATGAATTCATCGATCATGATTTTTTTCAGTCAGATATTCCAATCACAATTTATAAAAGCAGTCCACTAACTGAAATATCTTGATGTCTCTTCGAGCACTTCGGATTTTTTTCGTGCATGGCTTAATTCAATAGCTGCAAATTCAATTCAATTATTTTCTCAACCCAATCAATACAACGACAATACAATAAATCAGTTTGTATGCTAAAAGGAAACGTAAGGGAAATGAACCCCTTCAATTTTGGCTCTTTGGATAACTTGGTACATTTAAAGATTATGTAAACTCTTTATAGCTTTTACTCCTACAACACAAACACTCTAAAAATTCGAATGTTAAATCAACATATGAAAGGTCGGAGGAGTGACAACCTTTTCCAAATGTTACATCCAACCTTATATAAAGCTGAATCCAACAATTTAAGTGTTGGGTAGAACCATTTAAAGTGATAAATGCAACATTTAGAAAATGTTGTCACTCCTCCAACCTTTCAAATGTTTAGTTAACATTTCTTTTTTTTTAGAGTGAAGCATGACTGAAATGCTACTGCTCAATTCCTTTATTCCTCCTCAATGACTAGCTTCTGTTGATATTTATATTTTTCCGCTCCAAAGACATTCATCAGATAAATTACGGAGAAGCTTACGTCAATATAATACCTTTCTCAATGCAAGACGAGTAGAATGCATTTGGCAGTCTCGCCTGCATTACGCGATTCAATACAGCAACAGCGCTGACATTCATTTGAAAACAGCTATTGAATACTAATTCACACAGTCACAGAAACTCATAGTATGATAAAATACTATGTCCATTTACCTAACATGACCTTTGACCATATTCATGTGACCCAAGACGTGTGCAAAACATACTTGATAACCCTAATGTCTATGTTTGATGAACATGTGCAGATCCATAAACTTTCTACTGAGTTGCCAATTAACTGTAATACCCCCAATACGGCCAAAGTTCATTGACCTTAAATGACCTTTGATCTCAGTCATGTCACCTGAAACTCACACAAGATGTATAGGGATACCTAATTGCTCTTATGTCTAAGTTTCATGAACTAGATAAAAAAAAATTCAAAGTTATGACGACAATTCCACAAATACCACCACCATGGTCAAAGTTCATTGACCCTAAGTGACCTTTGATCTCAATCATGGGACTTGAAACTCACGCATTATTTTCAGTGATACACTATTGCCCTTATGCCTAAGTTTCATGAACTAGGTCTAGACACTTTCTAAGTTATGACGACATTAAAAAACCCATTAACCTTGGTTAATAAAGATTCCCCCATTATGGTATAAGTTCATTGACCCTAAATGAACTTTGACCCTGGTCATTTAACCTGAAACTCGGGCAGGATATTTAAAAATTCTTGATTACTCTTATATCCAAGTTTCATGAACGATGAACGTCCCCTGCCTAGCGATTTAACAAAAACTATTCTGAGCTCTTGCCTACGGCTCTGTTAGCCGAACTAATTACATGTCTTGCTGCCATCTAATTATTATTTTTATGCAATACATGTACTATTAATTTTATTATGATGAACGATAGATAGAAACTTAGAAAGTCTTCTTCTAAATTCGGCTACAAACTAGCCTGAAAAGAATTCAAAAGTCAGATTAAATACCAACAATTTTCTCAGACAGTATCATCAGAAGTATATTTATTGTTTATTTGCTGCATTCACAGAATGCACATTGTACAATCTGTGTATGAATATGTTTACACATAAAGGATCCATAACATTAACAACATAGTCGTAAAATGACACATGTGACAGGGACTTTGACACAATTATATAGTTGAGGCGCCACTATACCAGAAACCCTTCGAATTCCTTTAAACTCGCATCATTATTCTGTTAAAATGTTGCAATTTACAAAGACTGGTTAACCAATAGCTGGTTGAAGCAAAATTGCATCAGAAAACATTTCATTTACCAAGAGATGGCCGGCTCGTATATTACAAAACATAATTCATTATTAAAAATTCTGTATATAATGTGCCTATAAAGGTCACTCGAATTTACCTGCATTATAGCTTGGCTGAAAAGTTCTTTGCTTCCTTCTGACAGGAGATGAAAATCAACACTAGCTGCTCCAGCACTTTCCCCGAACAACGTCACTTTACTGGAATCGCCTCCAAATGCTATTATTTAGTAACCAAATAAAGTGGTTGATAAAAGTGGCTATTTTTAATCATCAAGAAAATAGGTAAATTATTTACATGTCTGCAAGGGCTGGTTAAGTGTATAAAGTTGTTTCACACATCCATGAACATCTCTGATAATTTTTCTCATTTTTCATAAACCTAGAGCTTATATCACCTTCACCTTTTCCTTTTTACTAAACCATGTCCCCACCTCCCATCTCTCCCTCCTTTCTTTCTCTTTCTCTCCATCTGCTTATTTTTATTTTTAATGTTCTCCACTCCTTTCTCTTACTATATCTTTCCCTTCTCTTACAGTACCCTTCAAATTTATAGTTTACTATCATGTATCAACCAGAGATATACAAATAATATATATATATATATATATATATATATATATAGGCGAAAAATTACAAGACGATTTGACGTTGCTGATAGACCACAATTTTAATCCCCGAGCTTTCGGCCTTAGGCCTTCTTCATGGGTTCTATACAAAAATGAACGAAACAAAATCAATAGTACAGAAGGAGGAACAGATGGACATATACATGTATTATATGTACATGTATATATGTACATAGTATTATATGTACATGTATATGTCCATCTGTTCCTCCTTCTGTACTACTGATTTTGTTTCGTTCATTTTTGTATAGAACCCATGAAGAAGGCCTAGGGCCGAAAGCTCGGGGATTAAAATTGTGGTCTATCAGCAACGTCAAATCGTCTTGTAATTTTTCGCCTATAAGTAGTTGGTACAAGACACAGTCGTCATGTTAAAGAGTGGATGCATGTTTACATTTATATATATATATATATATATATATATATAAAGAAATGGTTGACGTAGCTTAAATCAAGGTTCCCCAGAGCTATCTACCCTTTGGAAAAATTGGTTATGCCGAAAAAATGTCTCTGCCGGGAATCGAACTCGGGCCCCCAGCTTTGAACGCCTGTGCCTTAACCACTAGACCACAGAGACGGGTTCGTGGCTAGGACGACCGAGATCCGATTGACCGTCAGAAAGACAGATTTTCGACACTTTACCAATTACCTTTGTCGGGTGAAGGTGGGTTTTGAAGGTGTATAGCTTCACACACACACACACATAAATATATATATATATATATCACAACAAAAATATGTTCACCCACTCTCTTTATCTTTACCTCCGATATTATCTTGAATCCACTGTAGAGCTAGTTGTTGATCCAGAAGGCCATAGTTACCAGTAGCAACATCGTCCCCTGAATTAAAAATATATCATTTTTTATTCAAGAAGTATCCCTTGGATGGAGCCAATGTTGATTTCAAACCACCAATGATGTAAAGGTGTGCACTTTTATCTGTATTAAACCCGTTATTACTGACCTTAACATGAAATATTCCTTTTGATTTTCAAGGGGGAGGGGCACACTTGTGTATGAACAGCACATTTACATTAAAAATATTGACTATGAATCTCAAAATGGGAGGGGGGCGCGGGTCAGATGTGCCCCTCCCCCGGGTTGGCCCCTGATTCTATGGTTTAGGGGCGGGAGAGAGAAGTTGAAAGTGGGGGAGGGGGTGGCCACAGAGAAAAAGGGCACATTTTTCTTTCGAAATGGGCACTATTCAAAAACAAAAAAGTGGTGTAATGAGCCAAACATTTTGAGGGGGCTAAATATGTCGTTTCACGAAATTCACGTATAATTTATAAGAAGTGGTGGCTCAGCGGTAGAGCATCCGCCTCATGAACGGGAGGTCGTGGGTTCGATCCTCGGCCGAGTCATACCAAAGACTTATAAAAATGGGACCTTCTGCCTTCTTGCTAGGCGCTCAGCATTTAGATTGGAGAAGGGTAATAATAACATGTTATGTTATGCAGGGCCCGCTGGTAGAGCAGTTTCCTAACTGAAGTGGCTACCCTGGGTAAATAAAACGTTATTATTATTATTACTATTATTAAGTTGTGAGCGAGCAAAAATTTTGACATTTTTATAACGAAAATCCAATTTTGGGGGATAGATTTGGACATATTTTAAAAAATAATGTCATATATATATTTTTTTCTTGGTTGTGATTTTGGGGGGATGGGGGCAAGATTCCCTCCCCGCGTTCGGCCGCTCACCGGACGCCATTTACCTACTCCACTCATGAAACTTAAGGCACGTAGAATTATTCTTACAAGGTTTTTTTCTCTAGTAAGATATAAAATATTGTTTTCTTGTTTCAAAGGGGCACTCGTTAACAAATAAAACGACTCCTTCTCAGGTGAAAGGAGCATAGAACATGTTTACGAGGGGCACTTTCCTTTGGTAAAAATGGGCGCTTATACGAGAAAGGGCTCCTTTGAGTAGGCAAAGGGGTACTTACTAACGTCATAAACCGGGTCCTTCTCAGGTATGAAAGGGGCACAGAATACGTTTGTGAGGGGCATTTTTTCTTGGGCAAAAAAGGACTCTGATTCGAGAAAGGGCACTTGGTAATACAACGGGTTCTCCTAAAGTTAAAGGGGCACAGTACACGTTCGTGAGGGGCATTTTTCTTGCATAAAAAGGACACTTTTCAGTGCTTCAAGAAGTGGGGGGGGGGGTAACACTGTGCCCCCTGGATCGCCTCTCCTGCTATGATCGATGTCTATTTCATCTGAATTTCTAATATTAAACCCAACTTCAACTGCCAATACATGATGTGTAAAGATTTTATTTCATCAATGTGTCATTCAAATTCACTGTAATATTGATAGTATGATTTTTAAATGACTGTGTTGGATCTCACTGAACTATTTAAAGTAATTATGACGTTCCCGATGGTCAATCTCTACTTCGGTAAACGTCCATTCAGCGTCACTAATGGAAGGCATTTAGGTTAAAGAATGGAAGTTGAGATTCATTTGTATCTTCATAGAACTGAAATAACTTTAAATTTCATCTTATCGTAGGCGCGATAATGAAGATGAAAGAATATGTGTATTGTATTTTTTCTATAGTTCTTTCTTGCCATTTTAACATATTTTTTGTATCGCTTCCTCCCCTTTCCCTTTTTTTTTTGGGGGGGGGGCTTTCTTCGATCGTTTTAATATTCACAGTTCCCTTATACTTTCCTTTGCTCTTCTATTTTTATTTCTTTATCTACTTATGTATCTATTTATTCAACTATTTAATTATTTATTTCATTTTATTTATCAAATAATTCCGTTTGTTTTTAATCTTTAGTAGGCTTCCCTTGATTATTTTCTATGGTTTAAACAAACCTGTGTTGAAGACACTCCATACCATGAGTCTATAGTTCAGTGTGACTATGATCACATCTTTCCCAACAGCAACGAGAGGCACACCATATCGACCATATGAAGACCCAGTCCCGATAGAAAAACCTCCTCCATGAATCCATACCATCACAGCTGCATTTGTAGGCTGTGTAAAATTAATCAATGTGGCAGCTTTTATTATTAAAAAATACGTCAAACGTCAACGACATGATATCAAAATTATATTTTCCATCATAAAGGGCACGAATACATAATGCAAAAATCCACATCTGTTACAACTTATAAGCCTAAGCCTACAGACTTTAAATCTAAATGATGACAGTTTGCGTTGTTCACTCAATTAATCATCAATCATGGATCCCAGATTGTTTTTATGATTAAGTAAGAAAAAATTATGGAAATCAAACATTTCAGTAAAATTGAAAGAACGTTAATTGATCAGCCATTTCATTTCTTTTCAATGTTGAACATGATCAAGAATTTAGATACGCTACAGTTGTTAATAATACTAGTTGAGAAATAACTTTTAGATAAGATAAATATTGTACTATCTGAATCCCTAAAAAAACATCAACATATTCCCTTTCTTTGCAAACAAATTTTCGGCATTACTCCTCTGTGTTCAAGATCGCATGCTCGATCTGTAATATTCACATTAATTTTTTTGTTAGTATGATCATCATTAATGAAACGCATACAAGATTTCCGTGAAAATTTGATCATTAATGATAGCCGACGACTTTCAAAATCATATCAATATCAGTAAATTTGTTCATACATATATTTATGATAATTTCCAGTATTACTTGCTTACTCTTGGATATTTCACAAATACGTTAAGATAAAGACAATCTTCATCCCATGTATCTACTTCATTGCTGAGCTGAGCACAAGGGGATCTGAAGTAAGTAGCGTTCCATACATCACTCCATGGCGCCTTGGGCGTGGCCTGAGAGAAGCGGATTGGTGGGTTCTCGGCATAAGGGATTCCCTGGTTTGTCAACAAAAGAGTGGCAAACATTACTATAAAAAATGTTATTTGAAATTGCTTTTACCTAGATTTTTTTAAGCTATGCGCAATGTGACAAAGGCTGGTCTAACATTTATATACCGCATGGATGTTATGGTGGAACTTTTTAAAATACAGATCGAACATGGAATATATTACTAATCGTAGGCCAAGGATCTTCAAGGGGATTCAACAGTTCCTAATATCATCGTTACTATTACTGTAGTACAGTAATACAGATCGAACATGGAATATATTACTAAACGTAGGCCAAGGATCTTCAAGGGGATTCAACAGTTCCTAAGATCATCGTTAATATTACTGTAGTACTACACAGTACTACTTCTGCTACTGCTTCTACTAGTACTACTAGTACTACTACTACTACTACTACTACTACTACTACTACTACTACTACTACTACTACTACTACTACTACTACTACTACTACTACTACTACTACTACCACTAGTACTAGTACTACTACTACTACTACTACTACTACTACTACTACTACTACCGTACTACTACTACTACTACTACTACTACTACTACTACTACTACTGCTGCTGCTGCTGCTGCTGCTGCTACTGCTACTACTACTACTATTGCTACCTTACTACTACTACTACTACTACTACTACTACTATTGCTACCTTACTACTACCACTACTATTACTACTACCACCACCACTACTACCTCTACTATCACTACTACTACTACAACTAATATTGACTACTACTACTGACAACTAGTATTACTACTACTACTACTACTACTACTACTACTACTACTACTACTACTACTACCTCTACTACTACTACTATTACTGCTGCTGCTGCTACTACTACTACTACTACTACAACTACTACTATTACTACTACTATTACTACTACTACTACTACTACTACTACTATTGCTACTATACAACTAATATTACTACTACTACTACTACTACCACTACTACTACTACTACTACTACTACTACTACTACTACTACTACTACTACTTTACTACTACTGATAATACCACCATGACCACTACTCGACTATTCAACCTACTACTACTGCCACTACTAGGCCTACTACTACTACTAATAATACTTCTACTAGTGCTACTACTACTACTACTACTACTACTACTACTACTACTTCTACTATTACTATACTACTACTACTACTACTACTACTATCACTACTCTGCCTACTCCTTCCACTACTACCACTACTACTATACCACCACTAGTACTACTACTAATACTACTGCTGCTGCTGCTGCTATTATTGCTACCTTACTACTATATTACTACTACTACTACCCCTACTTCTACTACTTCTACTACTACTACTACTATCACTACTACCACTATTATCACTTCTACCACCACTAATACTACCTCTACTACATCTGCTACTACTACATCTACTACTACATCTTCTACTGCTACTACTACTACTTCTATTTACGACAACTACTACTACTTCTACTACTACTATTACTACTACTGCTACTACTTCTTCTTCTTCTTCTTCTTCTACTACTACTACTACTACTACTACTACTGTTGCTATACAGAACTAACAATATTAATTCTTTTTCTTGTGCTTCTTTTAGGCCTATATTATACTATAGGCCTAAAAGAAGCACAAGAAAAAGAAAAAGAATATAATATATTATTGCCACTCTCAAAGGACATTTGTCAATAAATGCAACACAGTTATGATCTATATACATGTATAACAATTCATATATATAGTGAACTACACACTAAGAGATGATCTAATTTACCAGAAATGCATCAATCTCTGTTGAAACACCAATGAAATCGTCTTCCTGGAAGTTGACTATTTTCCCCTCTACCTTACCAAGACTTGGTATAGTGATCTCTCTTTGAGCAGTGACAATACCGAACATCAACAAAATTATGATCCTCATGTTGAAGACGTTATTATAATCATGGAAAACTCTATCTTGGAACTGTTTACAAGAAAACACTGACTTACATATCAGACAGTGACAACCGTGTTATGTAGGTTATTTACAGATCAGTTTGATTACAACCATTAGCTCTAACAAAGAGCAATGTCTTATCTGATAAAACTTTATTTACACATCAATAAAATGTATGATCTAGACTACAGATGCACCCAAGAGTTTTCTCTGTTATTTTTTTCACAATTTTTCTTTTCATATTTTTCCATTTGTCACGTCCTGGTGCATATGAAAGTTTTAAAAAGAACGGCTATTGGATGCACATTCACAAACAGATGATAATAAAAAGACAATGATTATAATAACCATACCAACAACAACAATAATAACAATATTATGATAATAATAATAATGATGAGAATAATAGTTATAATAATATTATCATCACTGTTAATATGATAATTATTATCATAATCCGTAAAATCCGTATTTTTTAAATATAATTGTGCTTTAAAGGTATTGTTAAACTTTGTGAGCAGCCAATTTAAAAAATTCTCAAACCAAGATGAAACATGTGTACAAGTACATGAAATTAGAACTAATAAACCCTGAAAACAACCATTATTGAGAATGAAAAGCTAAAACTACAAGGCAAACCCCGATTTTGTAAATACGTGTCTTATAGATGCCTAAATAGTACACATAAGTGTATGGGATGAAATTAAGATGGTGTTTCCGGTCACTTTATATTTCAATTTTGAAGCACTAAATAACTTTTTTCGAACGCAATTTTTTTCTGGGCTTCATTTTTGTAACATATCACAGACACTGCAGGTGACACGTGTGACCTTCTAGCTCAGATTTTTTGAAAGTCAAACCAATGTTAACCAATCACTTTAACCTACCGTATAAGCAATAATCTTTAATAGAAATATTAATGTGAAATCCCTCACAAAAAATTATATGAAATAATTATGAGAGAGTGAAGCGATCGAACGATGTTCATAATTATGCCTGCCAGCTGGTGCAATGGCCCTGGGAAGAGGGGGTGCTGGGGGTCCTTTAACAACCCAATATTTTTCAGGAAGTGATGTAGGGGACACCGTCTGGAAATCAAGTTGACGAGCAAAGAAAAAGCTTGGTTATTGCTCCGTCATCATTTTAGGAGCAATAACCTTCTTTTTTCGGACGACAACCCCGTGAACAAACCCACAGCACTCCTTATTTAAAAATAAAGTTCCCAGGGCCCTTGCTGGTGCAAAATCAAAACTTTTCATTTTTGTGTATACCTATTTTCAAAACTATTGGAAACCAAATTTCTTTGTAGGCGTACATTAATCAATAAACGATTCTCGAAGTTTTGTGAAATTTAGATGGATTTTAACTAAGTAAAAGAGGTATAAACTCAACTATGATGATCTCTTGGGGTCTAAAATGCTGAATTATTTTCATTGCGTATTTCTCAAGACCTTTCGAATGGATGAACTTCAAAGCGCGATAGCAAAAAATCAAGCAC
Organism: Lytechinus variegatus; assembly: GCF_018143015.1. Lineage (NCBI taxonomy): Eukaryota > Metazoa > Echinodermata > Echinoidea > Temnopleuroida > Toxopneustidae > Lytechinus > Lytechinus variegatus. The sequence goes on from NC_054742.1 coordinate 17,969,799, forward strand.
TTGAACCCATTTGTATATTTGAAATATTTAGGTGCTAAAATAACTACGTGCAAAATGACATGATATCATTTTTTTAACTGTAGGTCAGGCTTCAAGATTATTGTCACGTCATGAAAATGGTGTGTTCAACAATGATGCGCATTCTTTGTGACGTCACTTATTTTATGCTCTGGATATTTCAACAACAAAATACATGTACGCATTATGACAGTACGACGACTGCAGCTGCATATCCACGTCACATATTTATTAAAAATAATTAAAAAACCCAGATCCGAGCAATTATGATTATCTAAATCAAAATAGGCCCATCCCCATCATTGCGCCCGCCATCGAATAAAAATGAAGTTTAAAGGACATTACACAGCAGAGTGATGATAAACTTTTTGAATGAAGTATATACCAAAAAACAAATTCGATGGGGGCTCATGAAAGTTCACAGAAGAAGTCCCATGCAAATTCTTCATCTACTGAAACAGGTACGGGAGATAGAAGACCAATGGTGAATAGAAACATGTAAGTAACTTTACAGTATGTATAGGCCTATGCCTTCTAACACTGAGGTTAGTTTATCTGAATGAGTTTATTGTTTCCTTTTTTTTTACTTGACATAATTATCTTGTCTTGGGTTAAGTCGGCATATGCAGACTTGCTGTACTCCGCCAACTTTAATATCTTCCACTATACTGGAAATAATACTATGCCTATAGGCAATGGAGAGCGGGATGAACTTGAATAAAAACGAAGATGACCCTTTTATAAATTATTTAGTTGGAACTTTTTATACACGTTCCTTGATTAATATTTTTAACTGTTTTATACTCATAAATATCGTATAGTAAATCCCATCACTCGCAATGAAACTATTGGTGAGTAAACACAAACATTAGTAGGCTATTTGCACGTTTTATTGTTTCATTCATATGGAGGTATAGACAAAGTAGAAGGAAAAGTGTCAAACATAAGCGTCGTTCAAAATAGACATAAATCCCCTACAATCAAGAATTGACAATGACACAATGCTTATAACAGACATAATAATGCAAAATGCTAATGCAAAAAATTGGACTCATTTACAAAAAATACATATATAATATCCAAACCTGACCAATGCAGTACGTCTTGCTCGATGACATCCGCGTTCAGCTAGCATGCATGTCAACCAGAAACTGCCGCCAAAACAAGAAAAGAGTTTGTCTCACTTAATGAACTTGAACATCTTAAATTTCTATCATCAATGTATACATTGACCTAATCAATTTTGCATAATGAGTGTTTGCTGTTTAAATCGGGCAACAACACACGGCAAAATCTTTGTTTTTCCCGGGACCCCCGCTAAACGAAGTATGAACATGATGAAGGGGGTATTTAAGAATCAGCATTCGGTCCGGTCGGTCAGTCTATTGCAAAAATTTGCGGGTTGAACTACTTTCTCAGTTTTTATCTAATTCTCAAAAAGTTTGCAACACACATTGGTCTTGGTTTTGTGCAAGACACACTTTTTGGTATGTGTTGGAAAATACGTTGCCATGGTAACAGAATATGGAAATAATCAAAATGTAAACATCATGCGGATTGAATTCTTCACTTTATGACCTATATGAAAGTTGTTAATTAGAGCAAAAAATGTGCAAGACACTTTCATTTTTCAGAAATTGCGTTGTCATGGTAACCACATTATGGCCAAGTATTCAGGAAAAGATGATTTTTGATCAAACTACATTTCCAGTTTTTAATCATTGCTCATGAAAGTTGGCACAAATATTCAATTGGGAATATAATTAAGACATACAAACTTCATTTTCTATATGTGTTGTAAGCAGCAGGGTGGGGGTATTAATCACCTTCAGTGATATTTTAAAGTTTTTTATAGCACAATGAAGCTAACGGTGAAATTAATTAGGCAAAGAGTGTACAAATACAATTCTTGTCCGACATTTTACTCCCCCTTGGGCCCCAATATGTCATCTTTGCCATGCAATGATTATATAGAATCCTCGATTTGATTTGCAGTTATACCAAGGTACCATTGGATGACAAAGTTACTACAAAGGTAACTTTTATGCCTCAGGGCCCCAGATGGCCTATATTGCAAAGATTTAGAATTTTAAGATTCTCATTAGACGCCAGAAAGCCCATATAATTTTTGTAAAATAATATTTCGTTTTATTCCGATTTATATATATCCCCTTTCCGGGCAATGGACACCACAACAGAATATCAAATATGCTGAAATTCAAAAATATATATATACAGTATATATGTTATTGTTATCTCTTCATTTTGCATTTGCAGAGAAAACCGAAATGTGTTTCCTCTACGTGAATCTACTCATAGCAACCGTGTGAATGACAACAACTTCCTTTCAATTCAACCAAGTTCAATTAGTAGTAGAACTACAAATGATATCATTTATGGAAGCAGTTCCCATGAAGATATAACAGGTATTTTGTGAAAAAGCTGCTTATGATAAGATTTTTTAACTTGTGTGTTGTATATATAGAAAAGGAAAAAAACGAACCGAAACTTTAAGAAAAAATAAACGAAAAACTAATAAAAAATTACAACAAGTAAACCATATATAGTCAAGTAGTGTAGATTTTCTTTTTAATGGGCTGAAACAAAATTGCATGCAAAATTCTATACGAGCAATACTTAGATAGTTTAAAGATAAGGTTTTGGAGTATGTTTGAAAACAATGCAAGCATCTACTAACCATGAGCAGGTTTGCCTATTCCATAAATCATGTAAAAAAATAACATGACAAGTGGAATTGAATTAGATGAACTTTAGGAAACAATATCAAATGAATGTGAAATTAAACTGTGATCGTATAATTCTTTGTAAGATTTGTATTTTTGTTAACAATAGAGCAATGAAAAGTAAGCACATGTTTTACTGACGATCAGTTTTATTAGAGATCTATGTATTTCTGTCTATTTTTCTTGTTTTTTATGTTCATTTTCATGTTTTCATGACAATCGTCAGATATCATCGGAAGCCGAGGCCGTGTTGCATACATGAAAGCCGTCAAAAAGGCTCGTGACAAAGAAAAGAAACATTATAAAATCCCCCATGATGCAATCGTCAACTCAATGATGAAAGTCGAGAACATTTTGGCGGGAGCAACCATGAATCCGATGGTATTTGGCAAGCATATGCTGTTGTCTGCTGCTAAAGCAGAAAGTGCTCAAGCAAGTTCCTGTAATAAGGCTATGAGACGTTCACTCAGTGAACATGTTGTAAGAGTAAGGGAATTTACATTGTTTTTAGATTACACCATAATCATGGACATGATGGAAGAAATAAATGATTACCATGATGACCGTTTAGACATCATTAGGCTTGCATTTTCTTTTTTGTAATTTGTTATTCATGTTATTCGAAATAGATATTTGTGTTGTGTGTGACTACATATATTTCAAAATTAATGAATATTATAACACTAATATTTGATGTCTTATTTTTTCAAGATATTGATCTGACAGCTAATTTCAGAATTAATATATACAGCGCATTGTGATATTAGGTCCTTAGCTTCTTTTTCTCAGATTTTTTTTAGTAGTCGATTAAGATCTACATGTATACATGTAATTTGATTTTTATAACACGTATAATATATATAAAATAATGTAGTCTTTTCCATCAGGGCTATACCCGGGTTAAAAAATAATTATATCCAAAGAAGTTAAAATTACCGAGCTAAACTCAAAAAATTCAATCAATCTGTTATTGATTTCAAAGTGATTTAATGAAATGTTCAAATTTTGATATTTCATGACAAAAATATATATGGACGGGTTATTACACGCTATCATAAATATGCAGTATGAGCGGATGATGTCATGCCCCCATTTCATGCAAACATTCTTATTTCATATTCAAATAGATGCGCGTATATGTATCCTTATAATATAATAATTTGGAGCAGTGATTAACATTAAATCAGTTGTTAAACCATTTTTTCCCCTTTTTTTTGGGGGGGGGGCAAAATTTGAACCAATATAATGCCATGTAATATAATACAAAATATAAGTGGAGGTATGACATCATCAACTTGCTCATCATATATTCATAAAGACATGCATATAACTGTTTTAACGAAATGATGCAAAAGGTTAAAATGTCATAACTTTGATATTCCTTGTCCGATTTTTATTAAAATGTTCTGTGTTTGGTTTGTCTGTGACTGTTTAAATCATATCATTTTCAGTCTTAAGTACCCCCTTTGATAGATGTCTGTCCATTTCATATACTAGTCTTTAATATGCGTATGCAACATTTCTAATTGTTTTACGATGCTTATAATTAATATTCATTACTTTGCAATGTTTTCCAGACATCAGGATCGCCACCAAACAATCGCATTCGTGATCAGATGATGAAGGAGAAACTAATCAATGAACAGATGAGGACGAATGGTTCCATCTCTAGTTTGAGAACACAGTCATTCATCTTACCCAGAGTACTACACGTTATTCCTGAACAACCTGAGGAAGAAGTTGTAGATCCAGAAACCTACTCATATTCAGATATCAACGTGTATTTTTGATCAGTAGAAGGAACATTGGCATTACGTCTCTGTGAAGAATTTAATTTATATGTATTTCTTCAATTTCAAATGATGTAAAATAACAATTCAATGCTTCTGATGCAAAGAAAACTTTCGATAACCTTCCTCAAACGCTTGTTGTCGTCATTTTCTGTTGCACAATCACATCTTTACGAGAAAAATTATTTTTCACTTCGTATCTACGTCACCGTGGTAACTGTGATTTGATATTATCAACTTATAAGAACGGAAATTATTTATATCGCCATCTCGTGACGTAGTAGGCTTTCATAACGGCATTGGAGTCACATGTAGTCCTCTAAAGCAAGGGCAGATCCAGTGGATTTTCCAAATATGGGGGGGGGGCACATTTTCCCGAAGAAATTTTTGAAAAAAATATAATAATGACATTAGAAAAAGGTCTTCACATATAAAGGGGCACACTTCTGTTTAAACGTCATTTTTACCTAACTGTAAAAATTCCGCAATTGCTCTAAAGCTATAGATTTGTCATCGATTGATAACGAAATGAATGTTCGATCCACTTCAAATTAATAGAATTACTGTTTCCGAGCTGCAGGCGCGGATCCTGGATTTCGTAGGGGGGGGGGAGAATTTTACCTGATTTTGGCGCCCCTGTGTACTTTTCGACAAATCTTAATGTAAGATGTAAAAAATGCCATTGAAGACCACCTTTTTTTAATGTGCTCATAAAGAAAAAAAAATCCATTAATATAATGATATCACTTTTAAAAACATCAATAAATGCGGGCACGTAGCGCGAGCAATTTTCTAATTTATGTTTTATGCATTTGGGGGTTTCAATATCGTTTTAACTTCTCACCAGAGTAGGCCTATACTGGAATTGTGTGAGGGGGAGCTGTAATTTCTTTACTATAGTCGTTTTAGAATAGCCTTCAATAATATTATTGATAACCTCTTGGGAAAAATGCAATCTCGAAGGCAATCGACTCAATCTCCTCATCAGTGGTGTCGCTGGCATTTGTTCAGCAGGAGCGCACGGGGTGGGGGAGGGTAGCTTAAACTTTTGTAAGGGGCACCAAGATAAAAAAAAAATGTTGGGGTACAGACCGAAGTTGAAGAAATTCTCAAAACACAATGAGGTATCTTACAAGGAACGCGAAGCGCGATCTGATTTTTTTCTTCATGCATTTAATGTATTTCATCCTGTTATGATGAAAATGATGGATATCTAAATTTTAAGAATGAATGTGAGCGCGAGGCGCGAGCTGAAATTCTTTTATTTCATTTTCATTTATTTCCACAATAGCAGCAAAGTAAATACATTTTTTTGGAAGAGATGAAATTTAAATTACATTGGAATAAAACAATATAATATATTCATGAAAGCAGTCAAATAATTAATAATGATCAGACAACAAACAAAATCCTGCAATTAATAGACTGAAACGATTCATTTCGTTAAGTGTGAGTTTGCGCTCAAAAGTAAATCAGCTTAGTTCTTTATAGACTCATACAGATAATCGAATAAATGAGGGCCAGTGCAAATGATAATTTTCTGTTCAAGTAAATAATGTTCTCAACAAAGAATGTGAAATGATAATAATTATCTTGTAGAAAAGCATTATTTGTTAAGCGAGACAGTTAGACATTTTTTATTACAAAAATTTGCTTATAATGTCCCTTTTTAGGTATGAATATAAAAAAGGTTTCAGCTCGCGCTTCGCGCTCGCATTATTTGATCAGTGACATCCGTTTAATGGCACTGTCCTTCAGATGTCTCTATCAGGTCAGTATACTTAGCAACTGAGCGCGCTAAGTGACTAAAAAATTGCTGGTTCCCCCCCCCCCATGCCGTGACCTACGGTACGCCACTGTTTGTAACCATGAGCAGAATAGGATTTTAAGTCGTGTCTACCAAGCAACTGATGCAAGCGCGAGCTGAAAATCTTTGATTTTTCGACTGCAAATTTGCAGCTTTTTTGTAACTATATGAACCGAATAGGTATCCCACTAATTGATGCGAGCGCAAAGTAGGAAATTAATTTTTTTTTACTTTTCAACTTTCAAAATTGCCATTTATAGCAGGTGCAAGCGCGAAGCGCGAGCTGAAAATTTTGATTTTCTGACTAGAAAAGTTGACATTCTACCTTTTGTAACCATGAAAAAAATTGGCATCAGTTCAAACGATTGAAATGAAGTGTGAAATGATTTATTTTTTAATTTCATGACCTGGAAAGCCGATATTCTGAGTTATTTGGACAGAATTGATACCTAATTAACAAATTTGTGCAAGCGTGCATGAAGCGCTAGCTAAATTTGTTTTTTAAGATTCTGACCCCCAAAGTGGGACATTCAATGCACTTTTTTGCTAACAATGGAAAATAGGGGTATCTTCGCTAAATGAATGATGCAAGCACGAAGAGCAAGCCGAAATCTTTTGATGTTCCGATAAAAAAGACATTTAAATCGTCTTTTAAAACAGATTATACAGTGTAACCCCCCGCAAAAAAAGAAATGCAAGCGCGAAGCGAGATAATAATCTTTTATATACTGACTTAAAAAGAACTCTTTAAGCTCTGATTCCATTGCTAATTGTTTGTCTTTTTTCTCTTCTTTTTTTTCTTTCAGTTTGTTTTAACCACCATGGGGGGTGGGCAAACACTTTGCCCCCCTGGATCCGCCTCTGCAAATTGACCTGAAAAAATATCTTTTTAGGATTTGTGTATGTGGGATTGATGGAGAGGAAACACACTTCAATAATTGAATATTGAGAACGCGTAGTGCGAGCTGAATTGTCTATTCAGTCTGTTTTGGGATCCTGAACAGGATACCTATCAGGCTAAACAGACTTCAAACGCGAGCACATTGTTTTAGTCTATTATCGTAACTATTTTAATTCAGCCGCGGCCACTAACCCGCCTCTGTGGTCTAGTGGTTAAGGCACCGGCGTTCAAAGCTGGGGGCTCGGGTTCGATTCCCGGCAGATACATTTTTTCGGCATCACCAATTTTTCCAAAGGGTAGATAGCTCTGGGGAACCTTGATTTAAGCTACGCCTACCATTGTTCTCTTCATCCATTTCTTTACACAATATTCAAAATAAAAAGAGTTGCCAAAGCTGTTGTAATGTATAGCTTCACACACTTTCTTCCATACGTGTACTGTATCAAAGCACTAGCTTTGTATCAAAGCAATAGCTTTGATCCAGCTGAGGCATGGCGGCTTGTCATTGTTCAAAACCCAACTTCACCCGACAAAGGAAATTATAATTGGTATGGAGTCGAAAATCTGTCTATCTGACGGTCAATTGGATCAGGGTCGCCGAGCCACTAACCCGTCTTTGTGGTCTAGTGGTTAAGGCACCGGCGTTCAAAGCTGGGGGCTCGGGTTCGATTCCCGGCAGAGACATTTTTTCGGTATCACCAAATTTTCCAAAGGGTAGATAGCTCTGGGGAACCTTGATTTAAGCTTCGCCTACCATTGTTCTCTTCATCCATTTCTTTACACAATATTTAAAATAAAAAGAGTTGCCAAAGCTGTTGTACATGTTTAGCTTCACACACATTTGTATACTTTCTCCCATACGTGTACTGTATAAAGCAATAGCTTTGATCCAGCTGAGGCATGGCGGCATGTCATTTTTCAAAACCCAACTTCACCCGACAAAGGAAATTATAATTGGTATGGTGTCGAAAATCTGTCTATCTGACGGTCGATTGGATCAGGGTCGCCGAGCCACTAACCCGTCTCTGTGGTCTAGTGGTTAAGGCACCGGCGTTCAACGCTGGGTGCTAGGGTTCGATTCCCGGCAGAGACATTTCGGCATCACCAATATTTTTCCAAAGGGAAGATAGCTCTGGGGAACCTTGATTTAAGCTTCGCCTACCATTGTTCTCTTCATCCATTTCTTTACACAATATAAATATATATATATATATATATATTGTGTAAAGAAATGGATGAAGAGAACAATGGTAGGCGAAGCTTAAATCAAGGTTCCCCAGAGCTATCTTCCCTTTGGAAAAATAGGTGAAGCCGAAATGTCTCTGCCGGGAATCGAACCCTAGCACCCAGCGTTGAACGCCGGTGCCTTAACCACTAGACCACAGAGACGGGTTAGTGGCTCGGCGACCCTGATCCAATTAACCATCAGATAGACAGATTTAAATATATATATATATATATATATATATATATATATATATATATATATATATATATATACATATATATATATATATATATGTATTCATATGTATACATATATAATTTATGATATATATATAAATATAAATATATATAAATGTGTGAAGTTATACATGTACAACGGCTTTGCAACTCTTTTATTTAAATATTTTGTTAAAGAAATGGATGAAGAGAACAATGGTAGGCGTTGCTTATTTCACTGTTCCCAGAGCTATCTACCCTTTGCTATGATTGGTGATGCCAAAATAATATCCCTGTCGGGAATCGAACCTGGGCCTCCAGCTTTGAACGCCGGTGTCTGAACCACTAGACCACAGAGACGGGTTAGTGGCTAGGGCGACCCCGATCCGATTTACCATCAGATAGACAGATTTTCGACAATGTCCCAATTATAATTTCCTTTGTCGGGTGAAGGTTGGTTTTGAACAATATGACAAGCTGCCATGCCTCAGCTGGATATCGGGCAAAAAGTTTGCAGAGTTAATTTTGACATTTTTACTACAAATAAGCCCTATGCAATTTATTTGTGATAGATTTAATTTCAATATTCAGAAAATGATTCATCCTACTCTCTTTCCTAATTTTCTTCCTTTAATTTCTCTCCCCCCTCTTAATTGGTCATGAAAAATTGGGGAGGGGGCAAGCGCCCTTAACCCCCCCCCCCCCCGTCTGTACGCCACTGCGTGACACCCATTGACGGATCCAGGGGGGTTCTATCGATCAAAGGGGGCCGCGGCACGTTGCGTTACACAATTATTTCTTTGCAGGCACGGAAATTCTTACCGAACCGGTATATCGACTCGGTGCGGCCAACCATTGTGTGCGTGCATCATTTTACGTCCACATCTCTATATAGTACCTATATATCGACAGAAAGTGGTCTCACTTTCACAAATCAACGGACTGTACAGGTGTGTACAGGTGCAAACAGTCTCTCATGGTGAATTTCAGTTCAATACCATTATCTGGACTTATTCATTTAGCTTTATTTTGGTTAATGCAAACGAATATATATTTTTTGCGGTGCTGTTTTTGTCATCAGTCATCAGTAGGCTATTCTACTGGAAAGTCTTCAATTCAATGACCATTCAAGAAACAAGATCATGATGAAAATCATCAGGAGCTGTTCAAGATGGAACGGGTTTCTGGCCGCGTTGCTCCTCATCGCAACTCGTGTGGGGGCAGAACCGCGGGGAAAACGAGCTGCAGATAGTGCCGAGCAGTAAGTAAAAGTTTTGAAGTTATTTTAACGCCGTTGTCAGTGACTGAGGCGACGCTGTTTTATCTTGAAAGAGATGATGTCGTCGGTGATTTAAACAGCGTGTTTTGTGTGAAATATGTGTATATATTACTCTATTCATTTTTTTTGACATCGGCAATGATTGGACTAAACAACACCACATCGTTGATGAGGAAAAGGGGTCGTGAAGTGGTTGTTGTGATGCGATCACCTTCCCAGTCTCGCTCCCAACCTGATACGGGGATCCGCCCCCTTGCCATATCATTCCATTCCATTCCATCTACAATCCTGATGTACTACCAATACCATATAGGCTTAAATATCACTCCATATTTTTTTTCTTCTAATTGCTTCTAATTGCTTTGATTAAAGGAATCTACATGTAATTAAATACTTGTATCCATGCTCATGCAAGCCTCAGTTTCAAATCCAATTATTTATGAACCATGAAGCTTGTATAATTTCCTTGGCCATGAACATACAAGTGGATACTATGATTAAAATCTTTCTGTCCTTGCGATTTAAGGGCAAATCTACCCCCCCCCCCCCCCGAAAGAAGGTTGAATTGAGAGAGAAAGTATATATATTAAAAACACACCACTGAACATTTCATCAAATTCGGATGGAAAATATGAAATCTATGATATTTTAAAGTTATGATCAATCTGCAGATTTGAGGGGACTGATGACATCACTCACTTTTTCTTCTGTATTTTACCATATGAATTCTGAAATACATGGACAGTATTCTAATTTTCTCGTCATTGTCCTGTAAAACAATATTTTATTCCTCTGTGAACATGTGGAATTACCATTAAAAACTGGTCCTTGTCAAATCTGTAAAAAGTGAAATATTGTATCTACATGTAATTCAAGCAATAAATAAAAAAGAAAATTGTGAGGGACATCGTCGGCATTCTCTTTTGGAGATCACTGACTTATTAATATAACTGTATAGTAAAAAATATGTAAAACTTTGAAATGTCATAATTTAATTATTTTACATCCGATTTTGATGAAATTTTCAGAGGTAAATGCGTGTTTGATTTTTCTCTATCATTGATTCAAATCAAAATTTTTCTGATTTGGAATTGACCTTTAATCTTTGGGGCTTACCTGGTAGGCTTTTGCTGTTTACTAACTTTAGTTACAAGTTTTTCCAGTAATAGTCTCTAATTATTTTTAAACTCATATCCACTGTAATTTAAGGAAAGAAGTTTTTAGAAACGATGGATGAAAAAGCCAAGACAATTGTTTCATGAACGTGGAAGATGCAGGTGTACCTACATGTATTTATTAGCTAACTTTTCAAAAAAAAATGTGCTTTTTATCAATATGAATGTTTTGCTCCAAAAATGGTTTGATACTTGGATATGATTGAATAACTCATAGTTGTATCACAGGAGAGGTGTTTTTGAATGACACATGAGATTTCACATCTAAAAGTTACACAATTGGCTTACTATATTAATGCATACATGCATGCAGTCCATGCTCTCTTATCACTGTTCAAAATTTACGGCTATTTGTTATTTGATTTTGATAAACTTTTGTACTGTTTTAATGCCATTTATTACCCATTTGATTGGATGGCATTTTGATAGGTCTGTCTTGACTTTACTGGCAAAGAAGATTAAAATGTGATGTCACCTGAATCTTTGAAAAGCAATGTCATGCCAAAATTGGCTCATTTTTATACTTACCGGTATTGTACAAAGTCTATGGGAGGTGAAATTCATAAAAGGGTGATTATTTTTCGTTCTAATTGGTCTGCGTAAATAATTTAGGGTTAAATATAGTTTTTAAATGGTCTGTAACAATTTCCATTGAAAAAAAACAATGAAAAACGATGATAATACAAAGAAACACATAAGAAATTTAGAAAAACAAAGAAATACACAAGAACAAAAATTAGCTTTTGCAATTTTTCTTTGTGGAAACCACTAATGATAATAATGGCTACTTATATAGTGCACAGGCCTGCCTTTTGGCGCTCATGGCGCTTCAAGAAAAATAAACACAACACACAAACAATAATAGAAAACGAAAAAGAAAAGAATTTTGAATTCTCCTGTAATAAACACACTTTTAACTGTTAATGGGAGATCAAATAAGAAATAAGTTTTCAACTGGGACTTAAATGTTTCTGTCAATGAAATTTGGCGTAATTGGATAGGCAATAAATTAAATTAGATTAAAAAGATGACATCTTCAAAACAAAAGAAAATTTGAAGTGAAATAAATACATAAATAATTTTTTTCATGAATAAATTGCATATTTTATTCATGATAATGAAAAAATAATTATTTTCAGACTTCTTTTATACTAGCTTGTAGTTTACGTGGTAAAGAATGTGCATGTCGAGATCAGAAGGGGGCATTATGCCCTCCCCCCATACGAGCAGCTGCCCCATGTTATATGATAATTCAAATTTTTTCAATGGTTTGTGATGACTTCCAATTTTTTTTCCTTTGAGGAGTGGGTGTGAAATATTTTTTTTCTGTTGATATATAGGCCCTATGTGTTCTACTAATGGTAAAAAAAACATCAATTTTTTGAAAAAATCTCATTTTATTGATGTTCTTAACTCATGATCATGAGAAGCTGCTTGCATATCACATCACAAATAAAAAAAATCTAATAACTTTAATATTCAATAGGGCCTATACTTTAAACAGATGAATCATGAAAATAAACCCCTTTTACTAAATCGCTGGTCTGTGCTAATTCTGGAGTTCGGAGGGATTCATAGATGGGGTATAGGCCCTATAGGTTCTTCCGCCCTTCTTACAAACCTTGCACAAACATTGTTTTTCTGCTATTTTTACAATAAACTTTTGTCAGGGTGAACTTCCCCTTTAAGAGGTGGGCAGTGGTGGAGTGGTTACTCCAGGATTTTCATATTGGGGGGGAAATCAGAGGTCAGGGTCACTTTAATAGAAGAGGAGATTGAGGAGATGGGGGGGGGGGGGTAAAAATAAGTCAAGACTCAGGATTTCATGATATGTCCATTTATATAGTGCAGTTGCTACATGTACATGTGTACATAATTCTCTATTCATTGCAATGTCAAAGGTTTTTCAATATTGCAGATTGGCATTAAGTTGTGAAAAGAAGCCCCTATAATTGTTTTTTGCCTGCACACCACTGTTTGAATCTGTAGAGTTTAAATCATTGGAACTGAAGTATGATTCAATCAATGGAAATCAGCTCTCTACAGTACACATAACTTATGTGTGAAACTTCAATTTACATCCAAGTATAATGGAATTGTCAGTTTTCCACTTATTTTAATTTTCTCAATTTATTAAAATCAACTTGCATCAAAGTTCATGATTGTGTTTATGGAGTGGATTTGACCTCTAATTCATTCTTATTTTTCCCCATTATTTTATATTCAGACCAAACATTCTAACCAATGACGGCCATCTAATATTCCAGACAGGGTCAAATCACAATATATCTTTCAAGACTGGAGGTGGAACAGGGAGAATTAATATTGATGATTATGATCTTGTTGATATTTCCAGAATGGTAAGTGATTTAAATGCCTTTTTTTTTACAAAGTGAGAGTATTATATCATTTCATTAAGTTATGGTGCCTGCATTGTTTTGCTTTTTAATGGAAAGTGTATAGGTGTCTTATATTGCCTGTTATGAATGTGCAGATACATTTATTATAAAAGCCAAAATGGATTTTCAGCAGTCTAAAAGTTCATATTTATAACTGATGAAAAGTTTAGTACTGGCCTTGTATTCAATTAAGAGTTTCCTTATCATCAAATCTGCAAAAATATTGCTATTAAAATTTCTAAAGAAATGAGATGTGAGTGACATCAACGACTCTCTCATTTGCATACCAATGTCTTGTGTAACAATTTAATGGAAAAAAATAAGTGAAAAACTGAAATTGCATCTTTTATTCACGTAAATTTTTGTCGAGGTGGAATTGACCTTCAACCTTAAAACAGGGCTCCACACTAACCCTTTTTTTTCTACTGGTCCAACCTGTTCATGCTGGACCAGTAGATCCAGGTTTTCTATTCTCTACTGGTCCGAACCTAAAATTTACTAGTCCGTCAAAATAAAGAAAAACATTATAAAAGACTTGAGTTTATTTTGCTATTGTTACCCCCCATAAAAAAGAAACTAGGGCAAAGTACATACATGTACACACATACACAACATAATTCATGTAAATAATTTCTTTTTAGAGCTAGTCATTTTTATAATTTACAAAAGAGAAGAAAATGACATTGGTATCAGTTTGAATTTTTTTTTTTTTACTGGTCATGTTTGGACCAATAGATATGGCCATAATTTCTGAAAAGTTACTGGCCTGACAGCAATTTTTACCATTCTGGGACTGTTGGACGGTTTCAGTGTCATGCACTACTTGAAATCAGCCTCATCGCCACCCTCCCTTGCCCCGAAAATGGAATCATAAAGTTGAAAGTAAAGTTGTTGGAATTTATATGAGTTTTAAGAAAAGAAAAAAAAATATTCCCCTCCCTCCCTTTAAAAACAAATTATTTGGGTGGGACTTGAACCTAGGTCCACTTATACCAAAAGACAGTGCCATTCATCTTTTGGGTTCGAAATTATCACTTTGTGCCACTTGTCATTTGTGATTAGTAAACATGTCAGAAAAAATGGCTCAAAATACAGCGGGCGGGAGGTCGATGTCAACTGCAATGCACCCATCGTCCACATAGGACTATTGCCCAGACAGGCTCGCGGCATCAGCATGGATGGAACAGTGGTTGGTTCACAGCCTATACAAGACACTAAAATAACATCACACAGATCATGATAGCTCCATGCACATGATACGTGCACAATCTCCGGCCTGAATGCCTGTAGGCCTACATGACAGTACTCATCATGTAACCACCCTTGAACTTGACTTGTACTTACAAGCATTGTTAATGTAGGTAGGAATTTGTCTTGATGTTTTTTTTGTAAACCAGTATGGACATTCCAGTAGTGAGGTTAAGAATGTTAAGCCCAATCCCTCTGAACTCTGACATCCATCTTGTATTCACTAGCAGAGAAGACATTTAGGGCCTATATAAAAAATAGTTGAGCAAATTTATGAGCTTGCTTCCCTTGTAGGCTGTACCTGATGATTTTTTTAAAACAGTACAATTATTGAAGTATATCTAAGTATTAAAGAGGTAGAAGGGTTAATGTAGAGCTTTATATTTGATAAAAGAAAAATAAAGAGAAGGAAAAGGAAGAAAAATGATGGGGAAGGAAAAATAAGAAAAAAAAGGGAGAAAGGAGAAGGATGGATTAAACATCTGAGAAGAAGAAAGGAGAAGGATAAATAGAAGGAGAAGGAAAAGGGAAAGCACTTAGCTACAGTGAGAAACAGAAAGAGAATGAGAAAAAATATATAATTGAATAGAATTCCTGCCTGTCATTCCATGTTTGCCAGTCATGTCATGAGAACCACCTTGGGAATTATCCTTATCGTTGTTTTCTATATACCTCCAATGTACTTTCAAATGTGAAAGCAACATGCAGGCTTCCTAGAATTATCACCTGTTACACTGGCACAAAATTGTTCTATGACCCCCAAATAAGTTCATCATAAGGTGGTTTCAAACTGCCTCGATCACAAGAATTCCCGTTAAATTACGAGAACTTTTTTAGGCTAAAAAATACCCATTAATTATTCCTGCATTCACACCGCCCCGAAACATACCCTTTGGGATAAGTTCCTGAAGTTCTGAGCATGCGTAGTATGGTCTGATAAGCAGGCAAGGCGCGAGATTCAAAATAACTAGCCCAGCAGCCACCCACGGCTTCCGCGCCCAACGACACATTGGGCTTAAAGTTCCCGGTAATTGCTTTCAAATTGTCAAAATACCTGTGACCTTGGAAAAATCCCCGCAAAAATTCTCGTAATTTCACATTGTCAAAATACCTGTGACCTTGGAAAATCCCCGCAAAAATTCTCATAATTTCGCCAAGTACCCACTATTTAGCGGGTATTTTCTTTCAGGGAAATTACGTGTAGTTTGCTTTCACATTACCAAAATACCTTGTATTTTCTGATCGGGGTAAATTTCCCGATCAGAGAATACCTGGATCTGACGAACTTCGAGGCTGTCTGAAACCACCTATTCTGTATGCTCTCTAAGGGCATATATATGCTTCCACTTTTCAGGCCAGAATCAGCATGTTCATACGTGATTAGTCCAAACGACGTTTCAGAATGCCAATCATAACCTTACAAAAGGTGTGTTTCAAAATGTTGTTTGACCATAATCATGGTTTTTCAAGAAACATAAAGACAGACCTTCCAACCAGTACGTTTTTGGCGTATTTAGTACGTTTTTACAACCAAAATATGGCAGTATGATTTTTCTTTAAAAGATACTTTTTTGAATTTTTTTATTATTTTTTTTTCAAAATTCTATTGAAAAAAATCATTAATGAGAAAAATCATCTCTATATGTCTCTATTTCATAAAACTTACACTAATGTAGTTATTAGATCAATGTAATTTCAGGTAACTTATACACTTTTGGGGGGAAAAATAATTTTTTTTAATCACAGAATACAATTTTTCATTCCTAGAGGTTGGCAGGTCTGTAAAGAGGACCATGAATTAAACAAGTTAATACATGTACATACGACGTCATTTGGGTAATGCTTCCAGTGAGATGAAAATACGCGGGCAAATACAGAACTTTGCATGGTTTTAACTTCATGGAATTCTCTCCACTCCCTGTACATATGCATATGTGATTATTACTACTCTGATTTTTCATCACGATGAATGTTGAGGGATTTAAAAAAAAATGAATATGAGTTGTGATGAGGAGACATCGTTAAAAAAGTTAAAATTCCCAGTAGCATAGACAAGACCATAATTAATGTCTTATAATTATCTTATGTGTACTTTTATACTTTATTTTGTCTTACTTTTTATCCTCGCCATGGTGGAAATTCTATGGCTATGTCAAGTAGCTCCATGCAATTACTAAAGATCAGAAATTGTTTGAGGTTAAAATAATAGTCGATCATAACACTCAGGGAAAAAAACTTTTGAAAAAGGGCTCGTCCAATTTGACTTGGCTTTCCTGGTGAGTGAAAATTAAGATGTGAAGCCAGCTGCAGATCGTGATTTCACCTCTGAAAAGATAAGCATAAATAGAACTCCCCAAATAGGCGTTTTGAAATGACATTCTAAAACACAGATCATGTAAATTGGGAAATGCTCCATATCCCAAGGTCATATTCTCTGCACACTCATCTGCACACATATCTTGCATATAAATAAGACTAGGAGAACAACCGAGAGCCAGACCCTTTATCCCAGGATGTCTGCTACACGTACATAATTTTATGTATGAAAATCCTTCCTAATTCTGATTTCCAAGTTGGCATCTTTGTATTTTGTTGATGTAGGCCTACATGTATAGTGTAATGTGGTGCCACCAAAGGAGCCCCTTTTCAACTTAAATTGCACTGTTTCTTGTATGTGAGGGGTGAATTACCCTTTACCCCTGGTCTACCATAAGCTCCTGAATGAATGACATCAATACTACATGTAGAAAAGGAAATTCACAAATTATCTCAAGGAAATCCAGGGATATGTATGCAAGAGCTCAATCATAAATAGTCATGCATAAAGTTGGTGATTAGTTTTGGAATAATCTCAAGTTAATTGATTACTTTAAAGGACAAGTTCACCCCAACAAAAAGTTGATTTGAATGAAAAGAGAAAAATCTAACAAGCATATTCAAAATTGGTTTAAAATAAGAAAGTTTTAAAGTTTTGCTTAATTTCACAATTACGGTTACAATGTATTCTGCACATCGGATCCTGGTGGGTATGCAAATGAGGAGACTGATGACATCATCCACTCACTATTTTTCTTTTTTTTAAATTTTATTACATGAAATAGGGAATATTCTATTTTTCTCAGACTGAATCATATAGTATTAAACAATTAATTCCTCCCTGAACATGTGGAATGAGCATTGTTTAAAGGTAAATGCTAGTTTTGGTAACAATATCAAAATGAGTTTGTACAGAATCCAATGAAATGACCAGCAAAGTGTCTGTTTGTATAAATAAAACGCATGGATTCTGGAAGAAATTTTGTAATTGCTGAGAAATCAGCAAATAAGCACAGGATTCTGGTAGAGCGTCAGGCCCGACGCTCTAGGCAATAATTATACATTGTCCCATGTGCGCTTATCTGTGTTGGGAATCTTCGGTGTGAACATTTTTCAGCGTAGATTTCAAGATTTCTCAAAGTTCAGTTAATGAAACTGTACCAGATCTAGATCCTTAATGATATACTGACAATTAAGCCTTGTTTTACAGACTTTCTCATGAAATCAGTGTTTACTGCAACTACTGGAATTTCTCTTTAATACTATATGATTCAGTCAAGTTGGTCCTTATTGTCAAATCTTTAAAAAGTGAAATATTGTATTATTCAAACAATAAAAAACAAAAGAAATAGTGAGTGATTGACATCATTGACTGTCTCATTTGAGTTGTGCACATCACTGTTTTGTGAAAAATAAGCAAAACTGTAAAATGATATAACTTTCTTATTATACTTCCGATTTTGATGAAATTTTCTGCATTTTGCTTTTTTTTTATTTTTCGGTATATTTATTCAAATCATCATTTTTTCTGGGGAGGACTTGACCTTTAACAAGCTATCAGATATGATATCAGGATGATTATTGGGTATGATATAAGGCCTACCCACCTCCCCCCCCCCCCGGGGGGACTCAATGGTGGTACAGGGACGTGCCACTTTGATGATCCCTCTTTAGACCTAATTTTCAGCTATCTATATAGGCCTACTCTGAATGATAAAAGTTCCATTCAGAAGCCACCCTGCCCGCTCGCAAGACCCCGTTACGAAACATAGTAGTTCCTTAGCCTTGCCAAAATTGTCCAGCACGAGCACGGCATGTGAGAGCTGCACGCACGACTTCACTCCTCCGCTAGCGCCCATAAATACATGCACAGTGCTTGCGTGCAGACATACTGTCCCGTGATCCCTTTCTGTAGACCCTATATTCAGTTTCCAAGACCCTGTATTTTACCCTTGTGGTCAGTTCCTTAGACCCCGGCCCATTTCACGGTTTCATGAGACACACCCCCATCAAATATAATTTGAGCATGGAATTGTTACACTTCCCCAGAAACAACATTTTGAAACGCACCTTTTTGTACAATCACTGTTTTAAAACATTGTCATGAAAATGAACAAGGATGCAACTATTCTTTGAACTATATATATTCACATATGAAAACGCTGTTTCTAGCCTGAAAAGTGCAAGCATAAACATGCCCCAAGTCAACTCTGATTTGCTAAAGTATATTTGTTGTAGATTGTAAATTGGTCTGTGCATATTTACACTGTACACTGTACATGTAAAGATAACACTTGAAAAAAGTTATTAAAATGTTGAAAAAGGTGTATAATTTCTCTCCTTGAATTTATTCAGACTAAAAACGTGGAGTGTAGAAAAGTATACACCAATTTTTCATATTGATTTATATGTTTATGGTACCGGGTACAGTTTATTGATTGTGGATATATATCTGAATGAAAAAATAACCAGTTTCCTATCCTCAGTGTTCGTACATACATGTACAGTCTAATGTAAAATAGAATTGGGCATGTACAATATAACAAGAGTACATCCAATTCACAAACGCTTTGCAAGCTGCAAATCTTTGTAATCCAGAAAATGTGAAACAGGTGGGCGTGTACCTGACCTTTTGTTACCATGGTCAGGTTGGGGAAAAAGATACCATGGCAATTACTCTTGAGATATATTATAATTCAGTACTTGTAACTAAACTCTTGTTTGAATTCAAAATGGCAGTGAAAAAACAACATACATTGTCTGTAGGTTGTGAATTATACATCCCTAGGATCACAAGTCAACTTGAATTAATTGCATCTAGTTTTAATATCAGAGTTAGCTCTTTTTTTAAACTAAGTGAGTTACCTTTGGATAATAGTACACAGACCCCAAAATGTAACACCTGTATGTACATACTAAAGTAAATTGTTGCTACTGTAGGTTGTCATGCATTTGTACCCCCCCCCCCAGTTACCCTATGATATTTAGGCCTACTTTTTTTTAAAATCAAGCTCTTGAGATTTTTATATTCATAGAGTCTGCAGTGTAATGTCCTTTCATGATAGAAATGGATGGGCAACTCCATGATTGATGAAGTTATACTTGGTCATTGGTCAAAGTTACTCTAACATTGGCTCCTACATGTATATGAAGATATCTATTTTTGTGTTGATAATACAGCATGACAAAGTCTTCTACATGCCATCAATGACCAATTTCAGTAAGAAATCAAAGGAACATTAATTTCAGTTTATGCAGGAATTTCCTCATTGTGTTTGAACAAAATAAAAAGCTAATATTCATTTTATTGTTGGAAAGTTGATATTGTTACAGTAATAGCTTTACTTTGTCTGAAAGTCACAAGAAAAAGATGGGTTGTAACTTATTTGCTACATGTTTAAGGTTTTTCCATCTTATCCGCAAAATATTTTGGAAATATAATCCAACTGAAAAATAAATGAAATATGCCATATTTTTTGCCATGTGTATAAAAAAAAAATCTGTGTAAATTTAGTCACATAATTTTGTAGTTGGACTATCAAGTGCATTTAAGAAGACTTTTTGGGCCACAAAATGTTTTGGTGTGTATTTGCATTAAATCAGTGCCACTTGAAGACATTTGGACTGACCAAAGTTTCAAGAGTGCAATATGTCTAGATGCTAGAAATGGAAGATTTGTCACAGTGTTATCATCATTTCTTTTTTAATTTTTTTTTAAATCTTGGAAATCAGGTATTTTGTGAATAGGGAATATTTTTCCTCCTTGTGTTTTGTAACTTCAAACTGTATTTTCAGTTGAACCAAGCAGTCATTTACAGCGGCTATTTTTCATGTTTTAAAGAAAATTAATATGTTTATGAATTGATTTATTTTATGTTATCTTATTTCATTCATTTTATTTTTACCTTTTTTTATCTTTTTTTTAATTCCTGTTCTTCTCATTACTGATACACATTTCTTATAAAGTATGGTGCACAGATTTATTTTCCCCAGCCTCTTTGTGGTCAAGAATGAAAAATTTTTGTTTAAAATAGCATTTTTTTCTTCATTAAAGTAATTTATTGTATGATTATGCATTTTACAGGCAATGACAAGTAAGGCTGATGTAGAAGGATTGCAGTCTGATGTGGCATCATTACAATCTTCAAACCAAGATTTAATGACACGAGTCACCAATTTAGAGAATGGTAGTGGAGGAGGAGGAGGGACAAGCCCTGATATTGAGAGGCGGGTAAGTTATACCAAATCGATTCTTCAACACAGTTTGAAAGCTTCACACATCTTATACATGCCAACAAAATAGTCAATTGTTTCAACCATTTTGCATCTAATAAAAGTTATTTTCATAAAGCTTAGTTTACAGAATGAAAACTGTAGGTTTTGCCTCAAAATTCATGTAATTACAGCTCTTAGGTAAAAATATAAACCCATAAACATGCAAAATGTGATGTCCTTTATCATTTTGCATTATACAAGAGTAACAAGACCCTGTTCTTATCTACTTTAATACTTAAACCAGTTTAGTTTGAGTCAGAAATCTTGAATTTGTTTCAGAAGTGGTCTTGGATATCAGTTTGGAAATCCACCTTGCAATTTTGTTTTCAAAACTGCTTTGTGTTGTTGAAGTGTAGATACAAGCATTCTACAGGATGTGATCTTCACCTGGAAGTACTATCATGTGTCTATGTTAGATGTGCTTCTTATGTTACAACATTATACTACAACTGCATGCACTCCATACATGTTAAGCTGCATTTTACGGACATGTAATAGTAAATTGTGTTGTCTTGGGTTGAGTCAGCAAGACTCAGCATGATATTTTTCTTGATAATCGGATGTTTATTTTATTCATATGTTATTTATACTATATACATATACTGTATATCTTCTCGATAATGATGATAATATTAATTCTTCAATATTTATAGCCTATCAAAATTTCTCGAAGCATTTTCATCAGAAAACCTATCTAAAATTCATAAACTAAACTCACTTATCAACTTACATGTAACTACCTTACATAACTGAACATCCAAGGTAACCTTACATATCTGAACTACCAACTTAACTACGGACGTATTAACTTACTTTATTCACATGTTGAGAATAATGATTACGATATATCCATGTATGTTGACATTGACCCTTTTTTAATATCGTGTTTTAAACTTCAACAATATTTTCATTATTTCACCTCGTAGGTATCAGATTTGGAAGAAAATTACAATGTAAGTATTAAATCCATTTCCCTCAAATGATATTTGATTTTACTGTATGTTAAAATATTGACTTGTACCTGTTTGGTAAAAAGTTTTTGTAAACTATCTCCCTGTATAGTACATTTGGTCTACTGGTTTATTTCAAGAAATTAAATATCTCAAGACTTTGGTAAATTGGATCTCTAGCAATAATAAGTAATGTTGATATCTTATTCACCTAGAAAGTCTTGTTAAAGGTTAAAAATTATCTTTACATCTAATTTGGTGTATGCATATGTACAAGTGAAAAGAGTGCATGGTGCATAGGTACATGATATTGATTTTTTTAATACAGCAGTAGTTCTACTACTTACACGGTCAACTCTTTTCTATTACATCAAGACACACTATTATATCAGGTTTTGAAATGGCCTCAATAGCTAGTACCCACTGCTTGTTTCCATGACATCCTGCTAAATATTTTTTTGTTCTAAAATGATATCTTGTGTTTCACAGATTTTAACAGTTGATGAATGCTCAAGCAATCCATGCAGGAATGGTGGTACGTGTATCGATATGTATGACAAGTTCATGTGCTTGTGTACATCTGCATGGCAGGTAAGTTGATGTTTAAATACTTACTGGCAATGCACCTTTTCATTACTTTTCAGTACCTTTTGTACCTTCGCCAATATAAAGATGCAAGGATATAGCTAATGACAGCTGTTGAAGTCACTTACGTATTCTTTTAAATTCAAATACTCCCCATCCCCTACCCCTCTGAAAAGAGAGAAAATCAAGAGACATGTGCCAATTTTACTGATTGCTCCCTGTTTTATGCAGCCAGACTAATTAATTGCTTTATATATTTTCCTATACACATTGTGACATATTGACTTTAATGCCTTTGACTTATCTTTGTCTGTTGCTATGAACATTGGCATATCTCAGAATCATGGAGAATATTTTGGGGTATATGAGAAGGACCAAATTTTGATTTGACATTGTTGGTAATTGTACAGCTCTGGCTCACTTTATTCAAGGCTTCTGACAACTCGCTTGAGGTGTTTAGTTACACTTTACTTTAAGTGTTGTAAAGATAAACAGATATTGACATTCAACATAGTAGTCAATGCCTCAAGGCAGTCTAATGACCTATAGGTTTTGTACTTTGAAATGATTGACACAGACTTCAACCAGTTTATTTTAGAATTTAGCTTTTTTTTCTCTTCTTAATAAATTTATATTTTGACAAACAATCAAAATTGATTATTTTTGCCATTACTTTTCCTTTTCAATATTTACTGGATATGGATAAAAAAGATAGTCCAAGTTATTAAAGAGGGCTATTCTGATACTACCTTTCAAAGTCACTAGAATATGAAAGAGCAAATCCTCATCTTTACATTAACTTAATGTATGCATGAACATACATGTGTGTGTACATTTCATTAAATAAAATTCTCGTATTTTTCAACATTTCTGCAAGTCAGGCTGAGGTAAAAGTCTAAGTGAAGCTTCAGCTGATTGATTTCTTTGTCACTTTGAATACCAATGTTTAATATGCAAGACTGAAATATGTTTTTGTAACTCACTGATCATTTGTACTTGAGGCAATTTAGTTGTATTTGCATGCATCATACATCCTTTCAAGTTGTTTAATTATTTACTCTAAAACTGCCATTTCCATGACCATTCCGATGTGCAAAATTTTTCAACTGAGCCACTCCCTGACTTTTTCTTTGAAGTCTTGCACATCTTTTGAGACCAAATTTACGATTCCTGGGTAAAGGATTCAAAAATTACGTAAGTGCTTGTCAGACCCATAATTGCCCTGAAATGTGATTTGTGTGTACAAAATCATTGTTAATTGAGTTTTCTCATCTTATTCATAAAGATATTATTTTGTATTTCTTATCACCTGAAGTTAACTGATTAACTAGCATGATTATGCTTTAAAAGGCTCTGCAATAAATTTGGTAAAAGGACAAAGAAATACATGAATTCATGAAACAATAATATACAAAAGAAATTCAATTTCTAACCAGGATTTTTTTCAATTGCGATTTTTAGCATTGGTACAAAGAATATTTACACTAAAAATTAGCATTCTAAGTGCTTTTTGTAGTGAGTTAGAGCAAAAAGTATGATTTACGCATAAATCAGCATACATGTAATTAATTCATATGAAAGAAAAATCGGATGATGTTGGAAAATTTAACCATACAGCCTTGTAGATTACATCCTACACTATTATCATGCCAATTTTCATGGTGTTCACGTGATCGGCTGCCGAGATCTCAACTCAAGGGGGGGGGGTTGATTCAACCCCCTGTCATATAACACCCAAAAGAGCCTGATCCAGGTTAAGCTTAAACATGATTTGGGAAGCTACACAAACTTTTTTAAAATTTTTACTGCCTTGCAGCCTTTATGACATGTTTTAATGATAAAGCACATTCAAATGGTTTTACTTCACCGGGGCATTGTCTCTCTATCCCTGATATAACAATTCTTTATCTGTTTGTTTCTCTGTAAAAAGATATAAGAGTTTGATACAGCCATGGGGATATTTGTTCAAGCACCTCCTTAACTATTCACCTTGGACTAGAATGGTGGTTTATGAAAAAAATGATACATGATAATAATTGATCTGTCTGCGTATACTTCACATTTTGTGTAGGTATATTAGATATAACTTGGTGATTCATTCATATTCATTATGTCTGGTATATTTTGTTATTTTAAACTACAAGTGGATTGTTTGCTCTGTTAATCTTATTGTCATTAAATACATGTAACCAACTATAGGTCTTCTTTATTTGATCAGTTAATTACCCACCAGACAGCACTACATAATCTCGGTTATACTTGAAATGTATCTCTCTTACATCAACCATGATAGTTACTTTTAGATATTGGGGAAAAAATTAATCGAGGGAGTATCAACATATTTTTAATGCTCTCTAATAGTTAATGAATTAAAGAGGTACCTTTAAAATAAAAGATTTCCAAAGTTTAGGACTGGAAAATTACATCTTTTGACATCAGATTCTGTGTGGAAAATGGTGTACATGGAATAAGTGGTTTCTTCATAGTAATAACATTGGTGCTGAAAAAATGCCCTTAGGCATTTGAAAGGTATATTTTCTCATTTATTGGGATAATATTTGCAAAGAACAAAAATCAAAGGGCCTGCACTGTTCTTAGCAAGAGTTTAGGGCTTTAAATGTCAACCAATCTTGTAGCATTTATTTTTTTCTCAGTGCGATGATGAAAAATTATGCACCAGCAAACAACATTTTGTAGTTGATCTACAGCACCTACTACTTGAAAAACATATTTTAAAGCAGGATTTTATTATGAAACTTGTATCGTCTGTTTCATTTTAGAATTTGTCCCACACACCTATCATCATTGTAGAATCCTTCATTATCATGATACATATCCCTGCACACTTCAACACAAAAGCGGCCATTGCATCATAAGTCTATCTTATAATTTGTCTATGCTAATTTTTGGTTGGATCCATTCTTGGCTGGTAGTACATGTAGGCAGTATCGATCAAGAATCAATGTTGTAATTAATCCTTGATATCAAATTTATTACCTACATGGATGATGGATCTGTATACTGACACCTAGATAAAAAAAACACACTTATCAGTGTCATGCTAGTTTGTTTGCTAACTACCTATTAACAATCCCTCATAGGCAAATGACCGAAAGATCCCTGAATCTTATCAGTCAATAAAAGAATAAAACAAAGATTATCAGGACTTTTGTAAAATATACAAACTTCACATTCATTACGTATTCACGATGAAGTAAAGTTGATAAAATAATTATTAAATGAAATTTGTATAAACTGCTGTGTCAGATGCTTGTTGCATAAGACCTTCATTTTAATATATCTAATGCAGGAAAACTATGTTTAACCAATCATGAATTGGTCTTTGATGACGTTGTCTGATATTGAGGAGTTACAATCACTTAGCAACAACCCCACTACATGTAGGCATTTTGTGATGTACAAGAAGTTCCATGAATAGCTTCAACCAAAATTAAATAACATTGTGTTTGAAAGGGCATTTAATTTTGTTTTAATGTTTGATTTCCTTGATTTTACTTAATGAAGATATTAAAGAAATGTTTGAAAACTTATATTTGCCCATGGCATTAAAAATGTTTGATTATGGAATAACATAGCCAATTACCTATTCAGGTGAAATTTTGTACTTACTGTAAAGGTGTAGTCCATCCCAACAAAAAAAAAGAGATTTTTTTTAAAGTCATATTAGTAAAGAAAATTTAATTGATATTAGTTGTAAAATGAGAATCAATTAATGACACTTAGAATTTTTTTTTCACAGAACATTTTTTGTCTTACCTGCATATCAAAAGTGAGATATAGGTGCTGCAAAAAAAAAACGTTTAAATTTGCAATGCCAACTTTCAGTATGTAGGCTATATTTTAGAGGACCACTTGTTTCATTTGAATACACAGTATGTTTGATGATCAGTTCTGTTCATTCTAGAATGTGTTCTTGTCAAGCTAGTTTATCCTCATAAATATTCACAGCTCAGGTTCCTTCGATTCTCTAAACACACAAAGGATTCTCTTGAAGGATGTAAACATAGGCGTTAATGTATTCACACAAAAAGACTGATCTATTTGTGAAGAGAGGATGGACTGAAAATCTCCTTGGAGCACATACAGTGTCCATACAGGCAACTTTAATATGAAATGTCCACTTACATGGCCACTACTACTACTACTGAACTTTTTCCATTTACAATAACCCCATAAATGTCCGAATTTCATTTGACTACATGTATTATACACAAGTTTGACTTTATTATGTGCCTCCGATAAATTAGTTTGTCTCCCCAGAAATGATAAGTTACGTATTGTAATATCAATTACCTGTAATTGATACAGTACAATTTTACAATGACATTTCATCAAGATCTCTTTTACTTTACACCTATTACAATTGGTTTATTCTTGATATCACATATCATTGATGCCTTCTTTTATTTATATTTTTATTCAATATTAGTATATGAGGCCTATACACTGTAGAATCAAGATATGATCTTCTTCAATTGAAAGTATCTTGTGTTGATGTGAATATGCTTGAATCAAAGGTTTACTTTCTGTCACATTTCTTATCTCTATTGTTGAATTTATCATTCACCTCTGTCGTGACCCTGATTTAAGAAAACAATACTGCAGTACTCTTTCCCTTTACTATGTGGCCATTACCTACTTATATATTATCTATGAATGAACATGGTTTGTCTTTACTAGTCTAGCATTTTTGACATATAAATTTTCAGTATCTATCCTTAAAGTATTTTTTTTGCAGTTTTTGAATCATGGAGTGGGGAAAAAAGTGCAATGCATCATATGTTTGGATATATTCAAGAGGATGTTTATGACATGGTTTTATGATATAATTAAAGTATTAATTATGTATCATATCATATGTAGGTAAAGATGGAGGAAGCCTATTAAATGATCTATGATAATATGACAATTAATTTTTATAAAAACTGATTATAGTCTCCTTTTCTTTCAAATGGCTGTTATCAAGAAGAAAATTCAACGAATCAATACAAATGAAACGGCACCCTCCCCTTCTAGAAATAAATGGTCAAATCAACAAAAGGATAATTCAGGGACATTATACATTTAGAAGCAATTTCCACAAACAGTTGGTTATCTTTGTAGTCAGAACCCAAAATCAATTGATGGATGGTTTTGCAAATTTGATAAGTGACCTAATTTAAGCTTTTCAACCATTATTATTACATGTACCTATTGAAGCCCTACAATTGCTTTTATTGAACTATTCTATTCCAACAGGGTAATTTGTGTGAACAGGATTTCAATGAATGCAGTGTTATTGTTGGAACTGTCAATGATTGTCAGAACGGAGGCTCATGTGTGAACACACAAGGTGGATATAGGTAAGAGCAAACTAGTGTGAAACTCATGGGTACAACACTGTTATATTCATTTAGTATATTGTAATTAGGTGATCTGTCAATCGACAGATCAACTATTAATTTCGTACGAATTTTCTTTTTTATTTCTTTATTTATTTTTATTTTTCCGCCCTTTTCTTGTTAGTACTAAATCTCAAAATCTACATTATCAATTATCTTCAAAATATCATCAGATATGGGGACTTATCATGTGATGTGTATAAAGCAAGTTCAAGGTCAAAAGGTCATCATGACGTCATCTAGACGCCATTTTGTAAAATCACATTATCAATCATATCTTCATTATCAATTATCGAAAATTAACAATATTTACATCACATTAACTTCAGGTCAAGGGTCAACTGTCCATGTCATCAAAGGTCATGTAAAGGTCACGACGTGCGCGTACGCGCGCGTCAAAATTTTAAAATGCTCAAAATCACTTTTTGACCAAAGTAGAGTATGAATCAGGTCATTTTAAGCATTTCAAAAATTTGCGCGCGCGCACGGTTCCGCGCGCGTTTCCGCGCATAACGGCACTATACAACATAGGATCACCATTTTTTTTCATATCAATGCATCCGTAATATAATTCTGAACAATTTGATACCTTGATCAACCTTCTACGACAAGTAATAAAGGAATTAGCCTCCATCAAAGTTTACAGCACGCGCGCGCGCGCGCACTAAACATAGACAATATATGTGCAAAAACATGCCTATACAAAATTCATTATAGCTCTTAAAGTAGTCCGTTGACCCCCAATTTTTTTTTCATATTCGAATAGAGTATGGATGGGAGATGTGATTTCATGTCACATTTGACCCGAAATTTTATCATGACGTCATCAAAATGGCGTCGGAACTAAAAATTCCCATTTTGCTACTTATGACGTCATTATAATTATGCAAATTTGACTTTAACTCTGTAAATATTGGTCAATTTTTGCTTAGTTTTCAATATGTTGTAGCTAAGGACACACTTTTTCTAATGTGATGCCTTTATTTACTTTTAAAGGAATGGATCATCCTGAAAAATGGCAAGTTATAGAGGCATGTCATTTTCGCTCATTTTGTGTGCAATCTCTATGGGAAATGACTTTTTCTCAAAACCGGATTTTACATTCCTCTATTTCGCGAGCCATATCTCCACTATTTGTTGGTTGTTTTCTTTGAGCTTTGAGTATAATGTAACTGAGATTCTAAGCTATCGCTAAGTTGTCTTTATTTTCCGATCAGATGCCAGCGTTATGCCTTAATTTCACTTGCAAAATTGGATTAGAGATCCTCTTAATTTGCTTATGTGTAAAGAGTCCTTGGCAATATATGTCAAAGTGGTCAGTATTTGATCTAAGACAGCACACTCACCTTTGACCTGTGACTCACTATATATAAAGTCTCCGATTTGGTACTAGCTCTCTCTCTACCTCTCTCTCTCCCTCTCTGCCCTATCTCTTTTTTTTTACATCATCACAAGACTTTCTGACACACTTATCAAAGTTTTCTACTCTAGGAGGCACATGTTTTGAGAACGTCTTCAAATGACTACTTCTGTGGGCTGGTATCATCTCACCTGAAGCAAACTTCATACATTGTGTCTTCTACGTCATCTCATATTTAAGTCCGTACTACCCCATTTCTCTGTCATATCACCTAGAGAAAATCCAAGATACCGTTTGTGCTAGCCAAATTAGGTTTGTAATAATATCTGTGCGATTTTGCATATATTGTGTCAAGTATTGGGATCATACAATAATTGAAACACTTTTGATATATTGGATGATGTCTGTCGGTAAGTTGAGATTATTACCTTGGCTTATTACCATTTCATAATTATAACCAACCCCCGCTTCACCTCATTTCCTGAATTGCAAGAGCTATCAACATATTTTGATTTTCATCATGATTATCATATTGGTGGTAATATTCATGATCAAGAGAATCAGAGACAGATCACCTAATTCGTCCTCATGACGAATTAAAATTCTAGTTATTATTGTTTTCCATATTTTGTTTAAATTAATTACTATTATCATTTATTCATTTATTTATCTTATTTAGTCTTATTTCATTTATTCAGATATTTATTATTTAATATAATTTTTATTGGGAGGACAGGGTAGTGTAACCTTTCAAAATTAAGTTTATTTGCTGTATATGGTGTTATGTTTATAGAAAGTAGTATTTTGCAGACTAATTATTGAAATTATCAGCCACATAATGTAAACTCATACTGTACATGAACACATGTGTAAAGACATGTTAGACCCTGTTCGTCACCACTTTTAATAGAATCAAATCTCTTGTAGAACATCTTGCCACCTCTGGATGACGATCTCTTCTTGGAATATAGGTTTTGTTAACAATCATCCTTGGACCAGTTTAATACATGTATGAAGCAAAGCAATCCACAAAACTACATTGTAAGGTACTGGTAGTCCTATGGGATGGTCCAGAGGATCATGTAGGATTGCAGAGCTTCAATCGTGCTGGAGAGGTTCTTACTGTATCGGTTCAAGCAAGGAGTGCTGGTAACTCCTTGGTTCAGGAAACAAGATAGTGAACAGAATATGGGCGGATATACATGTCAGTAGGACTTCAGTAAATGTATTGTTTCATGCAGTTTGGAGTTTGGCATAAAGGAAAATGAGCAATAGAATAATCCTTAATACAACTTATACATGTATTTCACAGCCTACACATTCTGTCTTTATTATGATATTTTCAGATGTGACTGTACTGCAGATTTCTATGGATCTCTTTGTACTATGCAGTATGATGACTGTGCTTCTAATACTGTAGCTAATGTCTGTGATCATGGATATTGTGTCAACCTCCCAAGAATACAGACAGGCGTAGTATGTGTTTGAATTTTCATTGTCTATACAGTTATACGTAACATTTATTGCTTTTCGTCTCAATGGAATTGACATGAACTGTGGAGTAGTTTAAAAGAGAAATGTTCTTGGTAGAATTATGTGTGAGTAGGAGAAGTTAGGAGTAGAGACTACAAAAAGAAGAAACAGAGGAAAGGGAGGAAAGAAATATTTTAGCATTCCTCAGAAACAATGATGATTAATGATGAGTCCTACTAAGAATTCCATTTACTTATTTCATATAAAATACAGAATAAACTGCATTATGATTTCAAGCACACTGTATTACTTTATAGGCTCGCTTTGACTGTATATGTTCAGATGGCTGGGATAAGGTCAGTGCATCTAATCCAGCTTGTAGCGCTGATATTGATGAGTGTTCAGCAGCTAAATATCCTTGTTCTTCCAACCCTCGAGTCAGCTGTACCAATGTGGATGGAACTTACTACTGTGGAAACTGCCCTTCAGGTATAATCTAAAAACAGTGTATTTTGTTTTTCAATACAACATCAGAGATGGTCAGTATGCTTTTTAGTTATCATTTTGTTGATAATGCTTACATTGCTTCTGATTATTAATGATAAAATGTTGTCCCCTATGGCAATAATAATAAATGAATTTCTATTTGTTTTGTTTAGGTTATGATGGTAATGGTCACCAGTGTACAGATATCAATGAATGCCTTACTAATAACGGTGGATGCTCTCAGTTGGTAACATGTACAAACACTGATGGATCAAGATCATGTGGACCTTGCCCAGCAGGTATGGACTACTCACCTGGGGAACATTTTTATCAATGATTTTCACTCACTGATTTGATCCCATCCAATCAGATGCAAGAATTTCCAGTAGCTTATAACATCTTTTAGTGAAAATCACTGACATGGCTATTCATGATACACTCTCCAGATGCTTACTATGGCAATCTATCAATGTAGATGCAGGATTAGAATTAGGGTTGTAATTGGGGAATTTGGGCTTAAAATTATGCAAGGATATGGATTAGGGGTTGTAGAATTGAAAGATAGTAACACTAGTTCTTAATTAACCAAGATAGTCACTCTAGCAAAATGCTGACCTTCAAGCTTGCCCTGCACAATATCAATATGTTTCTATTGCCATTCTTATATTCTTTTTCATGTCGGATCATTCAGCCTGGCATACCATTGTCAATTTATTCTCAGATGCGTCCAATTTGTAGTGTAGTGTAGTAGTATTTAAAATGCTGAGTGCCTGGCAGGAAGGCTAATTTTAAAAAGTTTTTGACATGATTCAGCCTGGAACTAAACCCATGACCTTCCCATTCATGAAGCGGGCACTCTACCACTTAGCCAAATGTCTGGTTATCGATAGTTATAGATAGTGCTTGGTTTTTGTATTTGTGCTATATGCAGATTTTCAATAGGAGTATTAAATTGACAAGCTGAAAACATGAGACTGTCATCATCCTGATTTCTATTGTTTTTTAATGTAATTGTGTGCACACTGTGCCCATTCACAGTAAATGATTCTCTCTTGGATTGGATATTTGACTCCTATGTGGATACAATCAATAGTACTCTCACTTTCAATCTTTTTTCATACAATAGCTATAGCACATTATGAAATTCATGGGTCTATTTTTGTTATACTTCATAAATTGTGTGCGGGCATGCCAGGATGCGATGACTGGGCTATTTATAAGACTTGTAAAGCACTTAGATATGTTAAAGCTCGAGGATAGTTTTGGTGAAGGATCATAAAATCCAGTTGTATGGGTCGTGGCTATTGAATAACAAGAACTGATCATAATGCAATATGAGAGTGGCAAAATTTCTACTTGAAAATGTCTAAATTTTAAATAAACTCAGAAAATGAAGTCATTATCCTCGGCTGAATTTCACCGACATCTTACTCAATCTACCTATTCGCAATGTTCAAAAAGGTCACTTTTCACAGCGCCCACTTTCGTCCATGACTGAGCATTTGTTTTTCACGTGACCGATATCTACTTTACTGGAAAACAAAATTCTTCCGCGCATCGTCTGCTATCGCTAGGCTACACGGAGTGCATGCAATGCTTTAGTATCCAAATTTCACCGCGAGTGAGCGCGGGAGCATGGCCGGAGAAACGCCGAGCAGCCACTGTCGTAAAGTCGGTTTGTATTGAGCCAGAGGAATTGGAGGGATATCTGTTGTAGATTTACCTTCGCTATGCTAATGCCATCACTCATACTAACCTATATATATATGTATTTATATATATATATATATAGTGTACTTTGATATCCATAAAATAGTATCGTTGAGGTTCCTGAGAATATTTTGTAGAGATTATAAGACGACTACAATTTCTGCAATGGTTGGTCGAACAACCAAAACACAGGACACCGGATGCGATGCACAAATCGCAGCATCGCCTGACGATGTGTACGGCGGGCCGGCCGCTGACATTCACATCACACTCATTCACGCGAACACTTCTGACGGCATGTAATACGTGCCGCTGAAATCTGCATTCTCTTTCTTATCACATGTGACACACAGCCGCCTCTCGACCAAATTACTTTTTCTAGACTCTGTAAGCAGCTCTGCCATCACACATTTTTCTTCAAAGAACAATTTACATGACCGGCGTCGTCATGTGATTGCAATCTCAATAAAATTCAACAAATTTCTCCTTTCTATTGTCTTATTGCTGACAGTTCCCCGGGCAGTCCCCCCCTAAATTTGAGGTGGGGGAGGGGACGGTGCTCCCTAAAATTTTTGTTGATAACCTTTTTTTTGCTTGTCAATTTTCTTTCATGCGTCCCTCCTAAATTCACGTGGACCCCCCTGAAACGTTTTGTGTCCCCCCTAAAATTTAGGTTGATGAACTTTTTTTTTGCTTGTCAAAAATTTTTGGTGATCCACTCCTAAAACTTAGGTTGACAACCATTTTTTTTTGGGGGGGGGGCTTAAAAATTTTTACCTGTGCCCATCCCAAAATTTCAGCTGGACCTCCCCTATATTGTTTGGCTTCCGCGCCGCCAAGGTGTGTTTCCATCTAAATATGTAAAGCATTTTCAAGAAACAACATTTCAACTAATGTAAAGAAAAAATGCACATTTTCGAAATGGCAATTATTGGGTCCTTGATCCGTAAACAACCGTGAAGAGACATCCTTTTTTATCATTATCTTATAAAGTGGTTTGCAGATTTTCGCCTGTATCTTTTGCTGACAAATCTATATGATCTTGGCCCAGGGCCGGCGCTAAGACTCAAACGTAATATTTTCACCTGCAGCCTACCCCCCCCCCCCCGACCAGCAAATCGATACTTTTCTTTTGGGAGCTAGGGGGGTGCAAAGTTCCAATGCATATCTAACTCCCTCTATAACTGTATCACAATCCTGATCGTAAATAATTCCATTACGAAAATATGTAAAGGTCACGATGGAGAAATAGGCTTTATGTATTACATATTTAGCATCTGACGTGGCGTACCTAGGATTTTCCAAGAAGGGGGGGGGGGGGCAATTTGACAAGTAAAAAATAAAAAAAAAAACGTCTTCAACTAAAATTAAAGGATTTCGTACAAGAAGAAAATTTGACAAGCAAAGAAAAAAAAAAGAAAAAAGGTCTTCAATTTCAAAGGCACGGGCCACATGTGGCTCATCACGGATCAGTTGTGACTCGTCGGGGGGGGGGGACATGGGTTGTGACTCGTCAGGGGTTGGGTAGTCTGTCCCTCTGTAGGTACGCTAATGTCTGCTAATGTCTCCAAGGTCTCCCCCCCAAAAAAATAATAATAATAATAAGATTACACTCGAAATTACCAGGAACTGATCGCTTCTATCACCGACATGCTGTGTAGCACTGACCAAGTTCCCCCATCTATCTCTTACCCCGTTTTTTTCCTCTTTTTTTCTGGGGGGGGGGACAGAATCATATGCCATTGTGGTACTAAATCAGGTGCACATTACGTTCGGCATGGCTGGGGGGGGCGATATAAAACAAGTCGGGAGTCAGTTGATATTGATCGCGCTTCTTGCGCTATAAAATAGCCATATAAAATGACCTGGGGCCTGTTGCAGAAAGAGTTGCGTTTAAACGCAAGTCAAAAAATCAAACGCAAGTCCCAAATGCGCGCTGTTGATTGGTTGAAAATCAAGTTGGGCATGATTTTTTGAGTTGCGATCGATTGCAACTCTTTCTGCAACGGGCCCCTGAACATGGAAATGGAAATTTATTTGACGACCGTTTATACAAGCTATAGGAATTCACGAAGAGCTAGCGTATCGCTGCTAGCACGAAGCGCGAGCTGATATTGTTTGTATTCAAACCTGACAATAGTACATTGGAGGAGGCCTATACATACTAGCTTGTTTTGCAATCATGCCGTGGAATCTAATAACTATTTATACTGACCCCCAATCGAACGTTTGACATGTTGTGATGAAAAGGATATAAAATCCAAGTACAAGTGCGAGCTCTAAGCGCGAGCTTGTCTGGTTTTTTTTTCGGACTGGGGTGGCGAAATTACCGGGAGAGTGGAGCACTTGCCACCCTTTCCACTAAAAAAAATATAATTTTTTCAAATTGAAATGTGCCTTACAAAATTAATGCCCCGTTTGAAGTAAAACAAAATACATTTTAGGCTAGAAAATGACAAATTCTGGGCTGGCGCTTCGCGCTCGCACCGATTTTTGTTCGTGCAAGAATCATCCTGTTCATGGTTACATTTCGTGATAATTATTGATATTCTGATGTGAAACTGGATAATTTAAGTGCAGGCTATCGCGCATGTTTAAGATTTAGACCTAGAATTTGAACATTCTGAATACATTTGTTTAATGGAACATTATGGAATACAAGTATACAATATGAACTTGGCAAATCAAAGAATGTGACCACGCAGCGTTAGCTTAAAATGCTGATATGTATAGACCATAAAATTGATATTTTACAGAGCACTTAAATTTGTAAATGAAAAAAATGAAAGCTCGTTGTCCGAGCTAAAATATGTTTTGTATATTGACTTCAAAACTTGCTCCATATCAGCCTATTGAGCAAGATATTAATCTATTCGAACAGGCAATTCTTGCGCCAAGCGCAAGCAAAACTTTTATATGGTAACATGAAAGATTTGCAAGTCTCCTCACATTATTACATTCACTCGTCTTCCTCCTCTTATTTTCTTCTTCTGTCTTTCTTGTTTTCCCTTTTTGTTTTTCTTTCTCCCTTTTTTTTTGCTCTGTCAATTTTTTTCAGGGGGGGCACGTGCCCCCAGGCCTCCTCCCCGTAGCTACACCACTTCGGGTCAGCGGTCACTTCGCCCCTGGATTCGCCAATGCCCAATTTTTAATTATCCTGCATGTCTTCATTACAGAACATTTTCAGTTTATGTAATCCCATTCAATATCAAATCTATCAATAATTGTCAATATACATGAACCTCTATGAAGGGGCTAGTTTTAGCGGCTTGTATTTCCGCTCAGAGTTTTAGAAAGATGCAAATTGGTCGCATCCCCTGCCATTATTTTGGACAGCGTAGGAGAACCCCTTTTCTTATCAATCATGGCAATGATTCTGGTGAATTAAGTTACCAAAGAACGATCGGTCAGAATAATTTATGAAATTAATGTTCAGTGATATCGAAGTTGAATGGCCATTTTCAAATTAATGAGCTTGCCTAACAGTTAGGCAAGCTCGTTAATTTAAAATGGCCATTCGTATAGGTTTTTTAGCTTATAGAATAGGAAGGAGAAAACAATATCATTTTGGATATTGAAACAAGGGGTAGAAATAAGTTTTTTACAAAAGAGGGGATGCAGGTGGCAATTTTCGTAGATTTAGCTATATCGTGCGGGACTCTCTGGAGAAGCATGTATACTCAAGAAACTAGCATTGGTTAAAAAAACCGGGAAAAGATGGATAAATAAACAAATAAATAAATGAATGAATGAAAAAAATATTTGTAAGCCTATGTCTTCTATGAGCAACTGTAAAAATATACGGGGTGCGTCTCTGCCTGGATCCGCCAAAGATGATATGCCATGAGTGTCGATCGGTGGGGGGGGGTGGAGATGGGGAAATATACCCCAAAAGAATTCAGGTGGGGATGGCTTGTAAAATCGCACCCCCCCATTATATTGAGGGCATCGAAAAAACAGTATATCTCCAGAAAAAAAATCGATCTTATAAAAATACATGAAATCAATAAAAAAAAATGTTAACACAGAAATACACAAAAGAAAGAAAAACAAAATTTGTTTTCCAATTCAGTTATACCTTTTTTCTGAAGTTGACAAGTCTGTTTTGAAATAGTTACACATTTATCTGTAATGATAAGTGAACTTGCCGATATCT
This sequence comes from Lytechinus variegatus, assembly GCF_018143015.1. Classification (NCBI taxonomy): domain Eukaryota; kingdom Metazoa; phylum Echinodermata; class Echinoidea; order Temnopleuroida; family Toxopneustidae; genus Lytechinus; species Lytechinus variegatus. The sequence goes on from NC_054742.1 coordinate 18,007,316, forward strand.
TCGGGTAATTTCATGAGCCATGAATAAATGCAAATGTTTAGGCCCTCTCTCCATTCGATGGTGCAAAAGTAAAATTGTATTAACAACAAAAGCATTTTATATATGTTATCTGAATTCATAGGCGAATCTATAGGGGGAGAGGGGAACGATTCCCCCGCTCCTATTTGCGGAGCAAAAGAAGAAAACGGGGAAAAGTTAAAGAGAGGAGAAAAGAAAAGGAAAATAAAAGAAGGAAGACGAGTGAATAGATAAGACGATGGGAAGACTTAACAAAAAAATCTTTCATGCCTCTATTTTCGATCGCGCGAAGCGCTCGTATTGCTTGTTCGATGACCCATATCTTGCTCAATAGGATGATATAGAACTAAAAATATCAAGTACTGAAGTCAATATACAGAACATATCTCAGCTCGGACATCGAGCTTGAGCTTTCAATATTGCTATATAGTGCTTGAAATAGTGCTTAAATTACCCCTTGTTCAGACCGGAAGAAGAACAAATATTTTCAGCTCACGTTTCGCACTAATTTATTGAGATCGGTTAAATATTAAAATTTTTCTGCCCGCGGTTCGCGCTGGCATTATATATGTAGGAAGAAACCAAATTGCCCAGATTTCATGACTTACAAAGCATGAATTGAGAGTTCTATTTTTAAGTCAGAATTTCATCTTTTTTCCGCTGCTCGCGCTTCGCGCTCGCGTTTATCGTTTAGCTTTATATCCTGTCCTTTTCATGATTACAACAAGTTGTTAGAATTCCATTGTGCCAAAACGTCAACAAATTTCAAATGTATACCTATCCTGTTCATGATGAAAAAAAAATCAAACGCGTGCTCTTTCTCACTTCATAAAAGATGACGTATGGAATATATAGGCGAGTATAAAGTCAGAGATCTTGTCATTTAATTATACTTGTATGTCGGTAATTTATTTTGATTATTTTTTCCTCGCTCTTTGCTTGGTCCGTATAAGAGGTTGAGGAGTGGCGATTTTGTAAGTCGTGTAGTTGAACAAAGTAATATTAAAAAAGAAAGTGTTTTTATAATGATATATGATATGTAATGATATATAGTAAAAAGTATTATTTTAACATTATTTAAAATTTTGTTGCAATTTATCGATTGCAACACAACTTTTTGCTATTCTCTCATGAAAGCAGTCAGATGCATGGACAATTCTGATAATATATTTCTCCCTTTTATAATGAGAGGTTGAAATTGTTTTTTATTATGGATTGTTTGTAAAAAAACAACAACGAATTTATACTGCAATGATTGAAGTCATCCTTGTTGACAACGCGATCCAGTTATTCCCTTTCCTTCAGTTCTTTCTTTCTTTATCTATTAATCTCTATTTTCTTTCATTGCATTCTTTCTTTCTATCTCAATTTCCCCTCGTGCAGTTGTGACTTGAATGGAGCGGTCTTCCCTGCTTTGTACAAGGCCCATTCCGTTTTTTTTTTCAATTTACTCGCTCGCGGATTCGCCGCGGCTGCATGTGCTGGTCTTTTTTCAGTTGGTTTTATAATGCCAATTCGTCTAATTATGAACTGGTCTACTGGGGTCTACCATCATCAGTTCGTCCACTCACTGTTTTGTCTAATAACCAGTCAGGTCAAATACCCATCTAAAGTCCATATACCCCCGTATTTAGTCTAATAATTGGACTAAAGTGTGAATTGGTAGAAATGAATAAAAATGAAATGGGTATTAGACCAACTGGTTATGAAATGAATGAAAATAAAATGGGTATGAGGATAGACCAAATTGTTTATGAGACGATTTGGTCACTGTGATAGACGAAGAAGAAATGACGATCGAAGTGGATTTGGCAACACGAATTGGCACTTTACCGCTGTGCTTTACGGTGGGTACAAAAACAATGATTAAAAGAAGCGAGCGTGACCCCCCCCCCCCCCGAAAAAAGCCCCGCACAAATGAAATAAAAGAGGAAAACCCAAAACATAAGGCCTATATTCGGGTCGCTCTTTGTAGAGAATGTAAATTCCTAAACATCATCCCTCACATTTGGAGATCATGCATATAAAAGATAACACTTTTGCGATCCAAAATAAAGTCGTGTCATTTTTCTATCGCCAGTCATGAAACATGTCTATACATGGACATCGAATCCCCGGGACCCACAAAGTTTTTACTCATATAGTTAGTAGCTTATGTTAATTCTAGGACGTATGTGAAAATCATCCATCAAAATATGGAAAATATACTAAACTCAAATGACACTATATACAGAACTTTATCAAGTTACATTCCATTTCCACATTTGAAGCTTGGTATTATATAACCTCGATTGAATTATTTCTGCAGAGGACACGTATACATGCATGTAGTGTAGGAACATAACCGTGCATATAACGCATACATAAACCCATATACATGTGTATATATAAGGCCTTTCCAGTAGACCGATGCATAATGCAAGCATTGAACTCTGCATGACCTCGTCTGGACGAGCAGTATATGACCTTATTACGTAAAGTTCGTCTGCTCTCGAATCAACACAATTCCCATGCATAGTACACCCATAGAGCTGTTACACATGAAAACAACTTCATGTAGTTTATGATTTCAGACACAATCCACCCAGTGATGGTTTGTTTCTAATTGTTTTTAGCGAGTAAACACTCCCGTAAAAACATATCCAAATATAAATTGCCCCCGTCTTTTGGCAATTAGAGACCAGTTATTCAAATACACTCATTGTAGCATATATCGTGGTTCCACTTTTTTTAAATGGGATGATGAGGGTTTGTTTATCGTCGGGGTTTAGTCGTCGATTGGCAATGAATCTAACTTCCAAGGAATAGGAAATCAAGGTGCATTAGCTATAAGACTAAGTTCAGTGAGGTACGTATCGTTCAAGTGTTTTCTTTTGTTCTTCTCTGCCGTTTGTTGTCACGTTATGCATCGGAATTATCATCGAATAAATAGTGCGTATACAAAACGGGCTTAGCAAACCTGAGTGACTATAGACTGGACAACTCCTCTTTTCAGCGGACTACATTTTGTTCCCGCGTACGTAGCTCAAGCGGTGGTGCGTGTATACTGCAGAGCGCTAGCCATGCTAGCTGCAGCTGGAGGCCGAGGCAGTGTATGCAAAATAATGCATGGATTTCGGTGATAGAGGGAGGCAGCTCGCAACCTGCTAGCCGGAGATCGCGCGTCAGCTTGATAATTCTGGGATACCCGACAGGGTTAAATTACAAGGGAAATTGCAAAATTAACTATGTAAAACACCATTTCATTTCATGTCATCCACATCATGACTGTTTTAGGGCATAAGCATTCATATCACATAGAAATTAATTAGAATGGTGACAAGCAGATTTTGAGGATTTACCAAAACTATCCACCCTCTTTAAATATGAAGCGCTATGTAAATGTATCTATAAAGCTCCATAGGCTCTCTTTGCATCCTTTGAACTTTTGGTTTATATTTGCTTTAAAAGAAGAATTAAGTACATTTTTATGACCATCTCTGTACCAGCCACCAGATAGATAACTTACATGAACCTTCTTTTGAACTTTTGGTTTATATTTCTTTTAAAAGAAGAATTGAGCACATTTTTATGACCATCTCTGTACCAGCCACCAGATAGATTACTTACATGAACCTAAATCACATCAGATAGATGGTAATAATATATGTTACATAACACAACAAACAATGAATGGCTGAGCCTAAGTGCAAACTTGTTTGAATTCAGTGGCAGTCTAAACAATAAGATCTGAGATAATGCCCAGTGCATTCCTTCAGAAGATTTTTTCATCCCAGGGTCTATTACATATAATCACGTATACCTTTAATGATTTCTTCATTTGTGACATTGCTAAATAGCGTGTCTTGTTTTTCATTGAGCTTCATTGCAATATTTGTGTTTACTTCCACTTAAACATTTAATTGATATCTAAGTCTTGGTTGTCAAATTCTGTGCTGAGAATAATGCTTTAGAAAAAAATGAGGTTAATTGTATGCATTCTCCCAACATTGAATTGAAAACTTTTATTTAGTAATGAATTTTGAAAAAATGCATCACTAATTGCAAGGATCACATGTGATATGAGAAATAAAAGAAAAATGTAAAATAGTACGAGACATTTTGTAATAAAAAAAAACATTGAATGGTATGACTTTACTTTGTTTAGCGACCAAAAATTGAATTTTCCAGTCATATATGGATTGATCAATTTAAAATATATATTTCTGACATGTTCGATTTTTTTTTAGATGACATTGCAGATAACAGTAATGTGCCCAGTTATTTGGTTGATTTGAGCTTTGGTGTGGTTTTGTATCTTGATGTTTGTCAAGATGCACTCTGTGTTCTTCATTTTTTTTTAGAATAGGAAATTAGATAGGCCTATGGCATTATAGGACAAATAAGCCCTTTGAACAATTTACATGTACCTTGTGTAGAAACAAAAAACCAAGGAATAAGATTAATGGAAGTTAAAAAATGGACAGAAGAAAGTACATTACAATAATAGTATTATTATTAGAGCATATGATGTACCATTTAACATTGAGAATGCTAATGCATTGGAGACCCTCCCATTTGGGAAATTTTTTTTTGTCATATCACTGAATTCTCCCAGTATTTGATGGACAAATTAACAAAACCACCTGCCTCTCCACCCCCCCCCCAAAAAAATTTTTTTTTTTTTTTTTTGCTTACCTTATTCTTATAATAGTACATTTTATCTTTGTTCATGATACATTATATCAAACATGTAATGTGTGTCTTGCTTTAAAGAGATTATCTGTTCAATATATAGGCCTATATATGCATGTCCAAAGAGACAATTAAGGCTAAATATGTGCCAGAATAGTTTGAAAATGATCATTTGTGACTTATGAGGATTTTCAAAGCATTAATGTTTTCAATGTTTTTAAATTCTCAACATTCCATGAATCTCTTTTTTTTTAAATCTGTTTTAAATGCAATTCAGCTGGTTGAAAAGGAAAATGTTCATCACTGCAGTTTTGTTTGAAAGATATCTTGATTATAAGAATGATTTCTTCCTTATTGCATTATTTAGGTTATATTGGAGATGGTGTAACATGTACATATGTAGGTATCTGCAATGTTAATAATGGTGGATGTGACCCAATAGCAACCTGTCAAGAAAATTCAGGTAAGCTTTCTTAAAAAATTATATTATTCCTCTAAGAATATCCCGTAATTTTAATTTTATGCTTCAGATGCCCAATATTCAATTTTGGATTCATTACTTAAATAAATTTTACTTGAGAAATATTAGGGCTTTTCTTTAAAAAGAATTATTTGTAAAGTGCTCTTATATTGAATTCACATCAAGCATGAAAGTATTAGTAGATCTATTAATAGATATCTTAATATTTCTATGCTTCAATGAAGTTAATAACTGGAAATAAAAAAAAACATCAATTGAGATTGGACACACACTTGACTATCAATTACTTACTGATTTCTACAGGTAAAAAATGATACAAAGCAAGTCTCTGTGTAAAATCCCAGTCAATATTTGTTTTGATCGTAGGTGTTCCTGATGGTCGTACTTGTACCTGTCCCAGTGGGTACACTGGTTCAGGTATTGGTAATGGGGGCTGCAGTGCATCAGGTACATCCTGTAATGACAATCCCTGTGTTCATGGACGCTGTGAGTACACAGGTTCTGGATACATTTGTATCTGTGATCCTGGATGGACGGGCACAAACTGTGATGTGAATATCAATGATTGTTCAACTAATCCTTGTCAGAATGGAGGAACATGTACAGATGATGTCAATGGATTTGTCTGCCAATGTCCAACTGGATGGACTGGAGATACCTGCACAGATACAAGTGTTGGTAAGGTCGTATTCCGTGAAATCAGCCATAGTGCAAACAAGAATTCACCCCCCCCAAATGTTGTGTTCTAAAAGATCCCAACAATATATTTTTTTTTCAAGAATATTCAACAAGCATTAAATACTGCAGGTATTGGGAATCATCATTATAAATTTATTATTAAATAAACCCCCACCTAGATACATCAGTTAATATGATTTCATGAACCTCCAGGTGCAGACTACCATTTGCACTGGCCCACTATGTAGTGATTAGCTAGTTTTACAATCATTTATAAAAATAAATTATTTACTGGTACTTGAATTTAAAAATCTTCCTTAATTAGTTTTTGTGATAATTTTATTTTGGTTTTACAGCATGCGGAGCTTACCTCACTGGTCTTTCTGGTTCCTTTGAATTTCCTGGTGAAGGGCAGGCATACCCTCATGGAGTTAGCTGTGCCTGGGTTATTGATACAAATGATGATAAGGTAAATATTAATGATCAACATCATTTGAGGTTTGTCTGAAAATTTCCTGAACTGGTTTAAACAATATACACCATTGAGGAGCAATAATCAATACTTTCTTATCAGAGCCATCTTGCTCAATTCAAATGAGCTTTACTATTTATCTTTGTCACACTTCCTTGCACTGTTAGGGGATTCACTTGAAATACTCTTACAAAATGTTTATGTTGTTGTTACCTTTGTATCCATAATGAATTTGATGGATAAGCTACTTGGTTTGAAACAAGCAAAAAAAAAAGGAAAAAAAACGTTGGGTTGAATTTTGAGATTGTTCCAGTACAAGTTGTGATAGAAGATGAGAGGATTTACTCTCACTCAAACTTTTAATAAAATCTTTCGGGCTATGAATATCATAATTCATTTCAGAATAATCTAAGAAGGGCTATTTAAAATTATATTGAAAAGTGTATTGTGAATGACAGACATTCTTCTTCACACTATGTACATGGAAATTATAAACACTGATGTTCTTCATGTGTCATCAGTTTAGAAGTCATGAAGAGCTCTGGTTTTTTTTTTCAGGTTATCAGTCTTTTCTTTGAGCGATTTGACATTGAAGAACATCCAGATTGTAATTATGATTTTCTCCAAATCAATGATGGGTCATCTGCAGCAGCTAATCCCATTGGAAAGTATTGTGGTTCAAATGCTCCTGCTAATATTACATCTACTCATGATACACTGTATATCTGGTTCTTTAGTGATATCAGTGTCAATGGTGGAGGCTTTAAAATACTATGGAATGCCAGAGATCCAGGTTAGTTCCTTCTCTTATATTCAATTTTTATTTCAGTACAAGGTTTAGGCGGTCTGGTTTTATGATTTGCTGGAAAGCAGAGGTCTATTAGTGATATATTTTCAGAGAGTTGAAGTAGTGATATATTCATCATTGAAGGATGCCTGCCCCTTCTCCCAAAGTTGGTCATCATCATTACTTTAATAAATTAAGCAATTTTCTTCTTTTTATTGCGGGATGGGGTAGAGGAAAGAGATGCTGATATTCATGCAGTAATGAATTTCAACCCGCCATTGTTTTGAGCATCTTACACTTTTCAACCAGTCTTTATTAAACATCAAGCTTCTTTCTTTCTCATCATGACATCATCTTCTTTGAGATATATTCTGCATCTAAGATTACATTTTACACAATACAAAATAAATATCCATTGTTCTTTTTCCTCTACATTGCCTTCTTCTTGGATTATAGTATGTGGTGGTCAATTGATTGGTGATAACCATGGCAACCTACAATCACCAGGCTATCCCGGTGACTACCCTGTCAATCGTGACTGTGTCTGGACTATCACTGTGGATGCAGGCCGTTATATCACCATTGCATTTGGTGATCTTCATTTAGAATCCCATCCTTCATGTGACTATGATTATCTCAAGGTAAAAATTTGTCGTAGAGTTTTGTGTCATTTTTGAAAAAGATATCCTATTTCACTTAAAATGTAATAAAAACAGATTGAATATGGAAAATATGTTAAAACTTGGTAAAGACATTGGTTTACTTTTTTCAAGATGGCATATTGTGGATTTGTTCTAGGGGGTGCATTTATGCATTAATACTTAGTAACATTTCTTGTTTTGGTTTTCCATTAAGAAAGAAGTAGTAAAATCTTAAATGTTACATTTGAAGGCTTTACCACTGTTGAGATTTGTTATACATGTGAATATTTTGTTTCTTGCATTGTTGATATAACTGTGAGATCATTTTGTGTACATATAACAAATGATTTGACCATTGATGATTTATGTTTTAGATCATTGATGGATTGAATGAAGCTGATCCATTGCTAGGTACATATTGCAGCAGTCAAACACCACCACCTGTTGATACGACAGGACCATATGCTTTCATCCGTTTCCATAGCGATGCATCAGAAACAGATACTGGCTTCCAGCTCACATATACATCTAGTCAAAGTAAGAATGTAGATAGGAATAATTGTTATCTTTAATATCAGGTTTTTTAATGTTCTCTTAACTCTTCAGTTCAACATTAGATCCCTGTCCCAGCCAACTGTAGTAAATTAATGATGATTAACTTGATGCATTTTTTTTATGATGCTTGCCTTGAAATGTATTATCATTATGATAATAAAGTTACAAAAAAGCTTTTGAAAAGTCAATTTCTTGATAAGATTTTCTAAAATAAGATTTTTTTTAAAGACTTCCTTTTCTTTCTTCTTTGTAAGAAAACACTATTCCAAATTCAGATTTAGCATTGTGTTAAAAATTGGTATTCACTCTATTTTGTCATTTTATTAAGATTCCATCTTCATAAATATGAACTTGACCCACTAAATTTTTTTTATCTTTCATTTTTCCATGTAATTTCTTGATAAAATTTTATGATCATGAATAGCATAAATATAATGGATTATGATAAGTAAAAACAAAAACAATCATACATTCATAAATTTTAGCTTAAAAACCAAATTTATATTGGATTAGTACACATAAATTTTTTTTAAATATTCAATCGTAAGAATTCTCTTTGATTTCTTTATCCGACATTACCTCACAGTTGATGCTGGTTGTGGAGGTGCCTTAACTGCTGATAGTGGTATCATTATCTCCCCTAACTACCCTAACCCTTATAATCACAACCAACAATGTATCTGGACTATACAAGTACCATCAACAGAAGTCATTACACTAACTATAACTGATCTACTCATTGAGGAGTCAACTAACTGTGTTTATGACTATGTAGAGGTAAGCATGAGACATATATTGGCAGTGGCGTAGCTGTAATGATGTTGGAGGCTGTGGTGAGTGAAGGATTTAGGGCCCGTTTCATAAAGAGTTACAACTATTGTAACTTTGCAATTATGGCAACTACCATGGCAATCTTGATTTTTGTTTCCATGGTAGTTGCCATAATGTCAAAGTTACAACAGTTGTAACTCTTTATGAAATGGGCCCCAAATGGTGGAAGAGCATGGAGTGGTAGCAGCAATAATATCAGCAATATAATAGCAACAGTATTGGTGATGAAGATGTACTAAACATGTATGTAGTAAGATTATTGTAGTTGCAGTAGTTGCAAAATGGCAGTTCCATGATAACTCTGCAACACCTACAGGATTTGGGAAATTTATACTGACATCATGTGTTATTGGAAAATATCCTAGTCACAGTAGCAGCAGGAATTGGTGATGTTTGAGTTTGGTGTTAGTAGGGGTCAAAAGTTATGTGGTCATGTTATAATAATTGTTATCATTCTCTGTGATTTATTATAGGTTTTATATGATCATTTAACTCACAAAATTTGCTAAGCAGTATTTGGAATTCATCCATTCTATCAGTAACAACATACATTCATTTTTTTTCATAGATTCGTGATGGTTTTAATGAGAACTCTCCCTTCATTGGACGTTATTGTCGTTCTGCTGATATTCCTGGGCCAATCACATCATCTTCAAACACAATGTGGATCCTCTTCCAATCAGATGCATCTATCAATGCTGGTGGTTTTAGGGCTACTTATGAAGTTGGTGAGGATATAATATGTAAACATTAATCTATGTAGCACAGATTCTTTACATACCTCCAGCCATGATAGTTCAGAATTTGTCTGTACTTAAATAGGATAAAATGATTCAAAATATGTGACAAGTGTGCTATACCGTACAGGTATGAATGAAAACATAGTTTCCTCTCCCAGAGGTGGTCCTAGAAGACTTTAGAACATTAAATCACCCATTGTGAGATCATAATGGAAATGGTGTCATCTTATACCCCAAGTATTCCAAGATAGATGGTTCAATTCAATTTTCTTAATTGTTGTGTTGAGTTGTTCCCGACCCCAACAAAAAAAAAGAATTGTTCAGTCACACTCCATGAAACATTGAGTATATCTTTGTTTGTGTGCTGTGTCATTTGCTAGGAGAGATTTCTTCTTAGGTTCATTCTCCAAATGTTTTATTATATCTCACTATCTCTTCAGTACCACACTTATTATTAGGAATTGATTAAAGAAAATTGATAATATAGTTGATTTGATATATTTATTCCTTTGAAAGAGGTGTTCACCTCCATTTCAAAGTGGCAAAAGATGCTGAGTCCTGGATGAATTACAGCCTTATCATTTACAACCTTTCTTGTTATGCATTTGACAATGGAAAAAATAAAAAATGAATTGATTTGTTTTTGTTTTGCAGCTTGTGGGGGTCTATACACTGAATCTCCTGGAACCATTGTGTCTCCATACTTCCCTAATACTTACCCACATGACAAGTCATGTGAGTATGTAATCACAGCTGCGGATGGCCAGGTTGTTACTCTTACCTTTACTTTCTTTGATATTGAAGGTCATGATAGCTGCTTGTATGATTACATCGAGGTAAGAATTATGATAATAATATTATTAATAGATATGATTAATGATGCACCAAACCCACTCTGCAGAGTGTAATTGCACAAGTTTCTTTGAGAAAGGTGAATATTACTGTCGTGAAATGTATGAGTATTGTATTTTTGTGTTATTTATAGAGTATCATAGGAAAACTTCCAACAAAAGAAATTACACTTTACAGCCTCTTTTTCATACAACAAACTTTCCTAAATGTGTACAAATATATGTCATTTGATTTTTCTTCATTTTTTTGTATAGTTCAAGGACAAAATAAATCAATATCTTGGGATGTTCAATCATTTAAATTTTGTCCTGGTTTTCATTTTGTGAACTATCTAATGGACCTATGGAACCCAACATGTAGAAAATCATATAAGCTTGTTTTTAAATGAAAATGATAGTGAGATAACAAATATCCAGCAAGTCTTCTTTCCAATCTGTTCATTATTCATAGTATTGTATCATTAATGTTTTTCCTATATGAATTTGCCAGGTGAATAATGATAATCTGTATATTTATCAGGTACGTGATGGTGCCTCTGATAGTGCTACTCTGATCTCCACTCTATGTGGTAATCAGATACCAGCTCCCATTACTACCACTGGAAGCAGTATGTATCTCAAGTTCTCAACTGATGGATCTGTTGCTAACTTTGGATTCAGTGCTGACTATGAGTTCTCAGGCAACGATGGTATTTTTTTGTCTGCTATATTCTTTAGTTTAGTTTAGTAAATTTGCAGAAACAGTATTAGGAGAATCATATAACATCAGTGTCAGAGGCAGATTTGATTGGGAAGTTTATATCACTGTTACTTTTGTGTAATCTATATGTATTGTCTTGATCAATAGTTTGTAATACATTTGTGAAGTTTTATGATTTTGCTTTTCAAACTTGTATCAGTATCTTGTTTACCCAATAGTAATTATCAATTGATTGTTATTGAAGTGCAAGTCATACTTATCACCTTTGTATTTGCAGGATGTGGTGGAACCTTCACAGATAATACTGGAATGTTTAGCTCTCCTTCTGATGGTAGTGTCTACCCCCACGGTGCTAACTGCAACTACAACATTATCGTAGATCCTGGATTGATAATAGAGCTGACTTTTAATGTATTCAACCTGGAGAGTCATTCCAGCTGTGCCTATGACTATGTAGAGATCTATGACAATGTCACCCCAAATGTGACATTACTTGGAAGGTAATTACTGATTGATTTTTAAAGTTCTTTTTGATTCTCTACGAAGCAGCTTGGTTCATGTGAAGTTCAATACTGCTATTCCCCTTCCTTCATACTGTATTTTCACACTCACAGATGTGGCTCACATTTGATCAATATGATTTTTTTTTGTCTTCCTGTCTTTCTCATGGTATTTCAATTTTTCTTGCTCTCTACTTCTCTTCCTGATCTTCTTACCACTCCCTCCCTCACTCAGTGCTCTAGTCTGTTTCTGTTTGATAGTGTTTCCTTGTTCTTTTGGTCTTTCCTAACATTGTCTCACATTTCCTATGAGTTCATACCATCTCCTCTACCACATTTCTATCCCTATCTTGAATACTTTTTATAACTCCTATGTTGATTTGTTTGTAGGTATTGTGGTGCCACACCCCCTCCTGTCATGATGTCTTCCAGCAATCAGATGACTGTTCTCTTTGTATCTGATTCATCAGTGGCTTTTGAAGGCTTCACTGCCTCCTATGTAGCAGTTAACACATCAACATGTAAGTGCCATGGTCACAATGTATTAGATACCATAGGTCATTTAGTATGTTGTTTTGTCTTGACTAGAGTTGACATATTTGTGTGATCATTGTTGTATCCCAGATCAAACATAATTTCTTCATCACTGTAAGTTATATATATAGGCCTATACATGGCTTGAATTTATCATTCTATGCCTAAATATAGATAACAAACCAAAATGATTGGATTTCATTGAAATGCATTGACAATTTGATGGATGGTAGAAGGTAGCTTTATCTGATTTCTTCATTAAAGAGAAATGCCAGTATTTGCAGTAAACACCAATTTCATGAGAAAGTCTGTTAAACCAGACTTTAGTGTCAGTATATCATCAAGGATCTAGATCTGGTACAGTCACATAAACTGAACTTTGTGAAATCTTGAAATCTACGCTAAAAAATATTCACACTGAAGATCACCAACACAGATAAGCACACGTGGGACAGTGTATTATTGCTTTGAATGTCGTGCCCAATGCTTAACCCGAATCCTGTGCTAATTTGCTCATTTCTCAGCAATTACACAATTTCTTCCAGAATCCTTTAGCACATATTCTTTATTTATACAAACAGACACTTTGTGGTCATTTCATTGGATTCTGTATGAACTCATTTTGATATCGTTACCAAAGCTGGCATTTACCTTTATAGTAACCATCAACTTGAATAGAGTCAGGTTATTTGGACCATCTCACAGGGTGGGGGGGGGAATGGATTTCGGTCCCCTTAGATCTTGGCCGCTGATCTCACAAGCGCCATAAAAATTTGCACAGGAGTAGTGTGCAATGAGATCTACAATGCTGTATGGTTAGTTTATCTTAAATAATATGACTTTTTTATATGAATTGATTATGCAAATTCATGAGTAAAATAATGAATTTGCTCGAAACGAATAAATACAGCCCCAAACAGCTAATTTTTTGTTCACTGACTCTCTGTAGGATTCCAATCAAATGTAACAAACTTGGTATCACAATTTTTTTCTTATGTACTTTGTTTTTTATTCTCTTATATTTTTTTGTATTCCAAGTTTTTGTTTTTATTGGTTTTTATTACAATTGTTGCCCACTTAATTCTGATCATAAAGGTCAAAAGAAATTGATTTTAACTGGTAAAAGTATATATAATGATACATTTATAAAATTGGCTAAAAACAATTTGTATTGGATTGGCACATGAATTCATAGTTTTGACAAATTTTGGGTCTGACATGCACTTAAATAATGTTGTGTAATTTCATAACTACATATCCGGGCGTTGCAAATTTGATATCGATAGTTGAGCGAGAATTGAAAGGAAAAAAGTTGGTGAACAGCATGGTCAAAAACTTTTGTGTGACTGATTTATTGTGAAAAATGTCGAGGGTAGATGGATTCCAACCCCAGGCCTTTTAAGTTGAAGTAAACATTGAAGTATTATTTTGTAGTGTGATAGAGATATGTGTATAATCAAGAGTTCTATTACTATTTATCACTTCATATTTTTAGACATTTTAGATAAAACTCACCTCAGGCTTCTCAGGTATTGTAGTAGTATAATTATTGTCAACTTAATAAAAAAAAAATATTTTACCGTGATATCAAATATTCTATATTTGGAGTGAAAAAATATAACTCAATACATTACATAAATTATGAAGAAATGATATGTTTATGTGTTCCATTCAGATTGTGGTGGAACCTTATCTGGTGATACTGGAGTCTTTTCAAGTCCCAACTACCCCAACAATTACCCTAACAATAGAGACTGTGTGTGGACCATCAATGCTCCAGTTGGAAATCAAGTTTCTATCAACTTTACAGACTTTAACTTAGAGGCTCATTCTAGTTGTGTGTATGATTATGTCACTATCAGGTAAGTGTTCATGACTTTTACTATTTCAAATTCAACCCATTTCAACATCTAGCATGAGCTATCTTGTACTTAATATGCAGTGAAGAAGTCTGTATTATTTATATTGACAAAACTATACTTCAGCTTCTCCAGTATAAAATACAGTTGTGATAAGACTGCATGTGAGTGAATCAATAGACATTTAAAAAGACGAGAAGCTCACTCCTGTGACTTTAATTTGTTCAACATTTACATCATGACCAGGGTAATAATATCTGTAAAGCTCCTAAAGACGTTGTTCCAATGTGATAAGCACTTCATAAAAAACAATATGAATCTTATCAATCAAAAAAAAAATAATTTTGATTTATTCAATCTGAAGAGTATATGAAACCACTTTGGAAAGGTCATTGTCTTTGAGAAAAGTATCAATTGTAATAACCATCTTATTATGTATCTTTGTTTTGTAGGAATGGTGGTTATGAAAGTTCACCATTAGTTGGTACCTACTGTGGTTCATCTATTAATCCTACTACATTCATATCTCATAGTCATCAAATGAGAATCAATTTCCACTCTGATGCCTCAGTCACTGCCACAGGATTCTCTGCATCCTTTGATTCTACAGCAACAGGTGATCTCTAATATTCATCTTTACTATCCTCATCAACTATTAACTAATGGACACTGTTTTTTCCTGCAATTGTTTTTATGAATTATAGCTTTGAGTGTGTCTATTTGTTAATTTTGCATAAGGATAAAAGTACCATTTAATTTGATAGTATGGCTGTAGATGATTTTATCCTATGAATACATTAAAAAAACTGATGATTATTGGATCAATTGCATTCATTGACATCTGCTCAATTAACTCATGCACAGATGGAAAATCTGCAAAATAAAGTTCAAATCTGATTCCATACCCGTTGCAGAAAGAGTTGCAATCAATCGCAACTTTAAAGTTTAGGCGCAACTTGATTTCCAACCAATCAACTGCGCGCATTTTGGACTTGCGATTGATTTTTTGGCCTGTGTTTAAACGCAGCTCTTTCTGCAATGGACCCCTGAACCTAGTCCTTGTATCTTTCTGAATCAAAAACCATTATCACAACACTAACCTTAATAGGATTTCTCTTGATGAGACAGAGTCAATTATTAAAGAACAAATGTGATATTGATTAAAATCAATTAAATTTTTACAGTGTATTTTGTTTCAAATAGTTTATAATTGTATATATTACTAGCTTTACCTTTATTTAATTTTCTATATCAGGATGTGGAGGAACCTTAACGTCACCTACAGGTAGTTTTACATCACCAAGCTACCCATATGCATATAACCATGATGCTTTCTGTGTATGGACAATGTCAGTAGCCCAAGGGTCACAAATCATTCTCACCTTCTCAGACTTTGATGTTGAAGATCACTCCTCCTGTGTTTTTGATTATGTCAAGGTACAATATTTTACTGAATCTTTCTCTTTAAATACTAATAAACAAATTGCTTGCTAGTGTATCTATTGTTTGGAATAGTCCTTTCTGTTTTTATTTCATTATAATGATGGCTCTTGTTAATACGATACAATCAGAGAAGTTCAACTTTGTGATCAATTGCCCAGATTTGTGTAATTAAGTCCTGAACATCGAGATCTACCGTTGCCTGACTGAAGCTAATTTGTAACTGTTGCTCATATCTGTCTATTTACGTGTATGTTGTGTCCAGGTCCTTGATGGTTTAGATACTACAAGTCCAATTCTTGGGACATTCTGTGGAAGTACAATCCCTGAACCTATTCATTCTACAGGCAATGGTATGCGTGTTGAATGGCAGTCAGACTACTCTGTCAGTGGAAGAGGATTCTCAGCTACTTATCAAGAAGGTATCAGTAGGAGAAAGGCTTTCATAATGCTCATTGAGATGACTATTTTTTAATGCATTTGCCATTAGGATTAAGGAAATGAAATATAATTTAAGTTCATATCAGTTTGGCTTATTTTTCATATATAAAAAATAGTATTGATATAGCATTAATAACATAAGACAAAGACTAATAATGAAGTATGGAATTCCTGAGAAATGTTACAATATTAATAACACAGGAAGATGCAGGTTCGAGACACAGAAAGTTAAAGTAGGAAAGGAAAATATTAAAAAGCAGAGCTTATAATTCATAACTTCCCTTTGAATGGAACATTACATAAACCAATTGAAAACATGAAGGGGATGAAATTTGATGTGAAAATAGTAACAAAGCAGAATCCTATTGATTTGAGGTATTTCATTGCATTTTAACTCTTTTTGTGCAATGTTATAGCAGGACATTATATATCTCCAATCATAATGCTTGTTTGTGTCCACATTCAAATATTGAATAAAAATACCCAAAATGTACTATTCAAATTCATTTATTTCACATCTCTTAAAAAACAGGGTACAATGTAATAGTGAGTTAATCTAATTGAGTAAATACAACATTGACAGTTGTACATTATTTAGACAAAATTGACAACTGAAGACAAACATAAAATATAAAGTATATGAATGGGATGTGAGGGAGTAACAAAAAGCCATTGGCCTATCTAGGCTACTCCCTTTTTACATTCATAACTGATAAGGAAACAAAACAGGATCTTCCAATCAACTTTTGAGATTGAAAAAAAAATAGAATTAATCATCAATCTATCATTGTCAGTTCCACTACCATCAAATATCACAACTTCATGTTTTGGTTGTCATGGGAGTTATTGTTTGAATTTATAGTTTGATATTGAGACACTGCCTGTTATTTATTTAATAATGATATAAACAAGTCAGTCGTGCTAGTTGGTTCTCAGATTGCAGAAATTTCCTAAATTGTGCTTAATAATTTTTCATTTTTTTCTGTAGATTGCACTGAGGTTGTATTAACAGCTGTTTCTGGATACATTGAATCTCCTAACTACCCTGAGCCATACCCTCATAACCGAGACTGCTCTTGGATTATCCAGTCTACTGTTGGAAACACAATCAACTTTACATTTACTGATCTCAACATTGAATCACATAGCACATGTGCTTATGACTATGTCAGGGTAGGTCAACTTGGATCTTGTTAAATCCATTTGTTTGATGAATGATATAGAAGACAAGGCTTTGCCAAGGCTCATAAAAAAGCTATTGATTGGGCAGTCACACACATAAAGAACAATGTAGCTGCTTTTGTGTATTTTGCAATATTTTCCAAAGCCTCATATCTGAGAATAAGAAAGAAGAATGAGTGAGAAAACTAAAGCCTTATTAAATATTTACTTTGAATTTTTGATTTTGGATGGATGTAGAGATGTTTTTGCACATTTGATATATATTGTACCTTTGTGAAGCAAGAGTTAGGTTTTTGTTGGTAAGTTTTTCGATAGGTTTTAATTTTTTTTTGGTGATTTTGTTTAGCTTGTAGATGGGCAGGTGTCCACTGATAATGAGCTTATTAGGTTATGTGGTACTACACCTGTACCACCAGGTACTACATACCAATCTACACAGCAATACTTGAGAGTAGAGTTTCATTCTGATTCCAGTGTGGCGACTGCTGGATTCCAGGCATACTATGAGATTGATGGTAAGGATTCTTTGTCTATTTATACTTTTTCTGATCCTATGTATACTGCATGGTTGTTGGTATAATTTTTTTTTCTATTTTATCTATGCAATCTATGTATATGAAACTTATTATACATATATCTTGGCTATATTTGAGTTATGTACCCTTTTATTTTGACATGGGAGGTAAAATGCCTAGCAGTATTATGTTTTAAATGTTATATTTACCTTAACCTGGATTACACTTCTATGGGCTACTAAATTTGCAATTTATTTCTAACAAATCATTGAATTATCAGCGTTTTGAGTACTCGAAATGTTAAAAGGTTTCTTGGAATGATAATTATATGTATAGTTACTGTCAGCTAATGATTATTACATAGTTTTTGTTACTACCATTAAAGCATGAGTCCAGAAGTCAAGCCAAGATAATACCATCTTAACCTAAACTTATATCCCCTCCCCCCCTTGGAGTTTAGGCACCCTAGTTTATTAAAACCCTGATTTAACTTGTTAATGCTTTTATTGTTTAAAGCCTTGATCAGATATGGTGTATCAAAGTTAAGAAACATTTATGTTCTTCAGACACAGCTGGACAAAGTGTCCCAGTTATTTTGAAAGTATATTATATAAACTCCTCAAAAAGAGTTTGGAAATCTGACTTTGATCGATAATTCCTCCTCGGTTTTAGTAAATATCAATGTGTAATTAATATCAATGAATAGAGCATTTAATTTTCTTTAAAATGATGCCCTACATAATATGATTATGGTTCACATGGAGGTGCAGTGCCTTGAAATGTGGGGCAAGGTCAAAATTCAAAAGTTGCAAAATGACACAATATTGAAAGTTACTGTTCATTTTTCCGTGGTGATGAGTGAGTTTTTCAGCGGTTCTTTTGACTTTAATCGATAATTCCTCATCGGCTTTAGTAAATATCAATGTGTAATTAATATCAATGAATAGATCATTCAATAATAATAATATAGGGTACTTATAATGCGCACATATCCACCTTGTTAGATGCTCAAGGCGCTCCTATATTACCCGGCGAAGCTAGGCGTTCATAGCACACCCAGCTTTTTAAGGAATTCCTACCAGTACCCATTTACCTCACCTGGGTAGAGTGCAGCACATTGTGGATCAGTTTCTTGCTGAAGGAAATTAATTTTCTTTAAAATGATGCCCTAAATGATATGATTATGGTTCACGTGGAGGTGCAGTGCTTTGAAATGTGGGGCAGGGTCAAAATTCAAAAGTTGCAAAATGACACAATATTTTTTCAGTGTTGATGAGTGAGTTTGTTAGCAGTTTCTTTGGATTGTTTTCATGCTACTTAACATCAACATTAACATGGAATCAAACACACCTCTGCACAAGCAAAAACATGATAAACAAACAAATATGCATGGGTATTTGAAACCCCGACTCAAACCATGTTATCTCTCACAACCATCACTACAGAAGCAGGGGCTTGATTTGAATGGATTTTCATCTCTATTGACACAGACAAAGGAATCATGTTCTGTATTGACCCTTCCTGACTATTTCTGCTCGTTTTGCAGCTTTTCAATTCAGACCTTATCCAACACTCATGAATCCTGCTTTTTTCGTGATGGAATGATCATAACAAGCATGGTATCATTTTAAAGAGAATTAAATGATCTTTTGAATGATGTAAAATATGCATTGTCTCATTTTTATTGAGGGGTTTATTTTTATATAGACACTCAATCAAGATCCTTGTCAAAATTGCACCGAAAACTCTTCGCATCGTACTTTCTTTTGAAATTTTATCAGTAGATGCATTTTTTACATCAAAGAGATACGAAATGTCTTCTGCCTCTGCAACCCTTTGTTATTTTTTAGGGTTATTGGTAATTGGATTATCATAGTATTATGGGTCCACTAACTACCATAGGCAATCTCTTTAATGATACAGGTTGTGGTGACCAGTTAACAGGGAACAGTGGTACACTGTCTAGCCCTAATTACCCTGATCCTTATGACCATACCCGTACCTGTGAATGGACAATTACTGTGGATCCAGGCAGCTCTATCACTCTCACAGTTGACAACATTGATGTAGAGAATAGTGTTGATTGTACCTTTGATTCTCTGGAGGTAATCAATCTCATTTAAATGATTGTTTGCATTATGAATGTGATTTATGAGAGTAATCTAGAGTTAATGATGTAACTCTGGCATTGGTATGTTACATTGATGTAAATTATATTTATTTCTATTTGATGTGAACTACTCCAGAAAATACATGGGATAATGTGAAGTGGGGGAATGCTTTATCTCTGCACACACTTGAGAAATAGAAAGGAAATCGTTCATTTGAAAATAAATATTTTATTAATGGCAGATTGCTTTATGAACTAACAAAGTTCTGATTATTATGAGCGAGATGTAATCATTAAAGTTACCTAATAGTAAGGAGGGGGGGGGGCTTAATTTAGGTAAAATCAGGCTCTAAAATGATTCTAATACATTTAGATCTTCAGTATCTTGATGTTCAGTGATGTTTTTACTCTCTTTAGCAATATTACTAAATAGAAATCATAAAATAATTATTAATCCTAAATAAAAGATCATGCATGCATACATACGTAACAGGTACTTATATAGTGCTTTACCAAAAATATGATCAGAGTGCTTCAATCTAAATCATATTTCTGTATTTGACTTAAGATTTACCTGTGGAATATTGACATGCTACTGATCCGTGGTGTTTTTTTTTTATAGATCTATTCTGGAAGTGATAGTAGTGGGTTCTTATTGAAGCAGCTATGTGAAACAAGTAGTGAACCTCAAGCTGTCTCATCGGTTGGTAATGAGATGTTTGTTAGGTTCAGGACTGATTCTTCTGTTAACGGAGGAGGATTCCATGCATCATATCAAGCTAATCCCGGAGGTAAGTCCGTCAGATTACATTTCTGCTAAATTATTATGAAATTTTGTTGGACTAAAGGATAACGAGAGAGAGAGAGAAGAGGGAGGGAGGGAGGGAGGAAAGAAAGAGGAGAGAAGTACAGAGGAAGTGTCAGAGGGGAAGAGGAAGATGGAGAGACAGGGGGGTGGAAGGATGGAAAGAGACTGACAGATAGAGTATAACATGGTAAATATTTTTAGATAGATCATGCGTTTCTAAAGCCACTTGTATGAAGTATAGTTCTCTACATATTTTCTTCACTTGTATCAATGTACAAGGAGAGAAGGACTGCAATGTTTACAGCCCATAATTTCATTTGGATCATATTTTTTTTAAATCTACCTTTAGGATGTGGTGGTAACTATACCTCAGCTAGTGGATCACTTCACTCACCTACCGTCCCTGGTAGTATTTATTACCCACACTACACTGATTGCTCATGGACCATCACTGTTGATGAGGATCATAGAGTCGCCTTTACTTTCTTGACCTTTGACCTTGAGGGTGCTACAGACTGTGTCTTTGATTACGTGGAGGTAATTTTTCTTGAAAATTATTGAAAATGTAATCTATAGTCATTATTGCTATTGTTCTTTATTGTGGTTGTCATTGTCATTATTGAATAGTTCAAGTGCTTTACACACTATTTTTTAGAACCATTCAAAAGTTTCAAGAACAAGGTACATGTAATTACTCACTGACTACAATACAAATAGTTTTGAAGAAAAGGGTGCTAATAGAAATTTTCATTTCTGACATAGTACCTAAGGAGTTTCTTGACAAATAATTTGTATGTCTACCTCTGATTGGACAACCATGGAATATGTTATTTATATATAACCTTAACAATATATTATAATTGAATTAATGGTAATATTGTTTATGTTTAAGCTCCATGATGGTATAAGCCACTCCTCACCTGTGCTGGCTAAAGTATGTGGTAATGCACTCCCAGATCCAACTACGTATTATTCTACTGACAACAAGATGTACGTCCATATGTACAGTGATGGGAGCGTGTCCCATACTGGTTTTACAGCATCATATGAAACGGGTAGGTTCTTATTTCAACTCAATTTCTTGTGATTGGAAGTTGTATACAGATGTTCTTAAATGAGTCCCATTATGAGTGTAAGAAATTATGACATTTTGTGGATTCAAGTTGTAATGTGATGTGTCCTGATGACATTTTCAAGATTGTGCTAAATCTTATCAAGGTTTTGGTTAATAAATGTACCAGCATTGTAAACGTGCGTTGACATGAGAAATGCATTTTAGCATGTATTTTTTAATGAATAAATATGCATTTTTAAGAATTGGTTTAATATTATGACTACTGGACATCATTCACCCAAGTAGGGTGTTATTTTTTATTTTAGATTTTCTTTTGTTTTTACTTAAACACAATACATTAGTAAAAAGGGTGTCTTATTGATTTTGTGTGATTGATATTTTGGTTTTGGAAATTTTCTTCTATGTTTTCCGGAGTGAACAAATAGCTCAAGGGGAAAAATTACAGATATAGGTAATATTTCCCTTTTTTAATGGCATATGCCAAGTCATTCCTGTGTGATTTTGAATAGTAGTTTTTAGTATATTCATTCATTTTCAGTTAAGTCTTATGATCCTAAAGACTAAATTCTTTTTTTTTTATCATCTAAGCTTGTGGAGGCAGAAGGGATGCTAGTATAGACGGCTACATACAGACATCTAACTATCCCAACAATTACCTTAACAATCAGAACTGTTCATGGATTATAGAAACAGATGATCCACGTAAGTATTTAAGAAAGTATACTAAGGTCAAGTATTACCCTCAGATAAAGCACCTTCACAAATGATTGAGTTGCATCTCTCAACATGAGCCCTGTTCAGAGTCTTCTAGCTTTCAGTCCTATTTCAGCATATGTACAGAACAATAATGAATGCAGGAATGCCACTAAGAAAGACAAGTGAACTGGATTCCTGCTATAAGACACAAAAATACTGTTCATTCAGTAAAACTGTAGAGAGTAAATGGCAAGACATGAATGAATGAATGAATTTATTAATAAATATATAAATGAATGAAGAAATAGATAAATAATAAATCAATGAATAAATAGATAACAAAAATAAATAAGTAAGTGAATAAGTAAGTAAGGAGGTGAGTAAATAAATAAATTGAATGAATGAATGAACTAATGGTAAATACATTGAAAGTAGTCAAACCCTACTTTTCTATCCAGCTTTAATGTATGAATTTAAGAGATCAAATTTGATAGGTGATAATTCAGGAATAATATGCAGATTCAGTGGACAGATAAGAATGTCAAAAAAATCATGTATCTCTCACCTATAATTTCAAACCATAAAAAAAAACTTATGCTGTGTTTTCTATTTTCAATATATGTCTTTTCTGATGTCCTTAACATTTTAAAGGAGTGGTCCAGGCTGAAAGTAGAGTAGAATTCACTGAGCAAAATGCCGAAAATTTCGTCAAAATCGGACAACAAATAGCAAAGTTATTGAATTTTAAAGTTTAGAAGTATTTTGTAAAAACAGTTGTCATGAATATTCATTAGGTTGGCTGATGATGTCACATCACCACTTGTTCTTTTGTATTTCATTATATGAAATAAGGTTTATTCAAATTTTTTTCCTCCAAGAACTAGAAAATTGGATTGACAACTGATTTAGTGCATTAGATATTTATTGCTGCAACTTATTTCATTATAAGGGAGACATATTATTCACACAAGTATGAAATAATGAAAAAAATATGATTTTATGTAATAACATAAGAAAATGGAAAGTGGAGATGTGACATCATCAGCTCGCCTAATGAATATTCATGACTGTTTTCACAAAATATTGCTAAACTTTAAACTTCAATAACTTTATCATTTGTTATCCGATTTTGATGAAATTTTCAGCGTTTTGCTCAGTGAATTCTACTCTGTGTATTAAGATATAAATATTTTCAGCCTGGACCACCCCTTTAACAACTTTATCAACTATCTGTAAATGTTGTCTAAGAGGACTTGAAGTGCTCTTATTTCCTTCTATTCACCTTTTTTGCAGTGGATCGTATAACCCTTATCTTCACCCATATGGATTTGGAAGCGAATGGTGAAACAGATTGTCATGATTATGTAACGGTTCGTCAAGGTAACAGTGATACATCACCAGAGGTTGGTACATACTGTGGTTCAACCATCCCTATCCCCATCACCTCCACCGGTCCATCTCTCTTTGTTTCCTTCTCAAGTGATACAAGCATCACACTAACTGGCTTCAGAGCTACATATTCAACTTCAGAATCAGGTAGGAAAACAAGACTTTAAAATTTTTAATTCTTTGTTTTAATGAATGTAGATACTGACATTTGTTCTTTGCTACTGCAAGCTTTGGAATCATAAAATTCAATATTGCTAAACTAGTATCGAGATATCATTAGGTAAAGTATCAAGCAAATATTGCTCTAAAGTTCTATAGAAATTATCTAGTGCAGTATGTGTCAGTTATAGTTACAGAAAATCATCTGCGAAATAGATCCGTGGACCCTTGGGAAAAGAAATGTTTATTTGTGAAGTGCATATTTTTGGTATTTGGAAGTCTTAGGATCCATGTGTCTTGTAGAGATTCAATGTGTTTGATTTTAGAAAATGAGTATATCAATATAATATTTATTTATTCTTCAATATTTGATATACAAGTCTTTTTACCTAGTGATTTGAATTTATGGATGATTGTTCATCAGAAACCTAAACAAGATATTCCTCTACCCTGTTTCCACCCTGGATTCCATTTTGTATATCAGGGGAACTTTTCATGAAAGGACTTGTATGACGTCTTATCCGACAATTCCTCTTTTATCCGACAATTGCCATAGTAACAGTGTTTCTCAGCCAATCAAAAGCAAGAAAACTGTCAGGTGTGAAAACTTATCTGACACAAGATGTTGATGAAATGCTCCCCTGGCATGCTTTCAGGTTGTTCAGGACACCCATCGTTTGGAAGAATCCATGGAATATTTTCGTATGTTAGTACACTGGTTTATAACATACAATAACTGAATTTTCTGTCAAGGTTTAGTATATAGTAAAGGCATATGATCATATCAGAGTTGTATGATTATTCATGTTTTTTTTTTAAATTTACAGCATGTGGTGGAACATATACTGCTCAGTCTGGTTCTATTGTAAGCCCTTCATATCCAGCTAACTACCCTCAAGATACAGAATGTATTTGGGTCTTTACTGCATCAGCTGGAAACAGAGTACAGCTTTCATTTAGGTACTAAACCTTATACTATTTTATTTTTTTTTTATCTTTCTATCAGTGATGAAGTGTGATATTTTAATTTTGTTTTCAGTAGTAAATTGATGGTTAATTAAGTAGTGTAATTATTATTTCAGCCAGTTATGTTCTATAGGCACCTGTTGGGCTTCTCAGTTTAATTTGTAATCTGTATTATTTTGTTTGAATTATTTTTCTGTCTATTTGCAGTTCTTTAAAAAAAGAAAAGGGGAGCAATAGGTATAAGATCATTTTTTTGTGCATTCATTTGTGTATTTTTTCGGGGGGCGGTTGATGAACGGTTTAGTTTTGTGAAAGGTCATATTATTTTGGCACTATTTTCCCAATTTGATGATTTTATTTTCCCCTGTCACAGTATCTTCAACCTTGAGCCAGTATGTAGTCAGGACTATGTAGAGCTTCGTCAGGATGATGCTAGTGGTGCTTTGATTGGTCGTTACTGTGGTAACACTATACCTAGTAATGTTACTGCTGTTGGTAGTCTATGGATGAAGTTCCGTTCAGATTCTCAGTCTTCTGGTGCAGGATTCCTTGCTTCCTATGCAATGCGTAAGTCAGTCTTTATTCATACAAACCAAAATGATCACTGAAATCCTTATGCTATATTTTACTGCAGAAAGGGGATGGTACCTGCTAGTGGATTCAGTGGGTTGATATATTTATACTCTATTTATATTTATATATAGTTATATATTTATGTTGATGTATGGCTACACAGTATGAGATAGGGACAGTTTCATTATAAATTCTATTTTGATGTTACTATGTAAGAAATAGCTAAGCTTAGAATGATTAAATGTATGCTCAAAATAGCTTACATATATATTTCCAAATATACAGTAATTTATGTATATATAGTCTATGATATCTCACATTTCCTTTATAATGAAAAAAAAAAACCTTTACTGTTTCACCATGCTACTCTCATAATTGGAATCATGTCATCTATTATCCACTTGTGCTCTAAACGATATGATCAAATGTTCCACAGATTTCATTCTTGAATATCCTCTTAGACTAAGAAAGGAAGAATTTAATTTGTGATTTATTTCCCTTCTCAGAATTTGGTGGTGATTTGAGTGGAATGAGTGGGACTATAGAATCTCCTCTATATCCATCCAGCTACCCTCACTATGCTAGTACAATGTGGACAGTTACTGTACCAGCAGGGGAACTCATCCTATTCTCTTATACTGTTATGGATATTGAAAATGACCCTGCCTGTTCATATGACTATGTCAAGGTGAGTTTATGTTAAACTTCATTGAATTTCGCTCTTTGAACGAAAGCCATCTTGACTTCAGCATATTATGAATGATGAATATGGAATTGTGAAGAAGAATGTTGTGTCTAAAAACAGAAGTATTCCAATTCAATTCAATCGTGGTTTATTTCGTATAATAATACATGTTACAAAGCCAGGAGGCTGAAATTAACATGTTTACAAGAAAACGTTCACAAGTCATGGATAAAAGCAAACAATTACAATTTACAATGAACATAGATAATAAATAAATTTTAAAGAGCAAGTGTACATAAAAATTCATTAAATATAATAAAATAGAACAAAAAAGAAATACGATATTAAAAAGGGATGAATATTAGACAATTAAAAATTCAAATATCAATTGGATTGAAATGGAGACTAAAACAGTGGCAAAAAATTGAGTTGATTTCAAGGGTATGAAAATAAAAATTTATTTAGAAGTTAGTAAATCAATGAAATATGGTATTGCACTTTTTCTAAAGCGATCTGTTTTGCATTTTAACTGAGCAAAGTTTGGAACACTCCTTAATGAGATTGAGACATTTATCCTTTTTGGTAGCTAGTTATTACAGTGAGGGTTTTTTAAACGAGATTTTGCAAACTCCAAACACAGTCTTTTTCGTCTTCTTTCAAGACATTCTAATCCACATTTTGTTAATGCATTTTCATGATCTATAAAATCTGAGCCAAGAATTATTTTGCACACTCTTTTTGGTATTTTTTCTAAGTCCTTAACCTGTTTAGCAGGAAGTGCTTCATTGAAAACCGGTACACAATACTCCAAAATTGGACGAATATAACCAATGTAAATTTGAACAAAGTCTGACATAGGGAGTTTATATTGTTTGACAAGTCTGAACATATACAGTTTTCTGTTACACCTTTTTATAATATCTGAAATTTGTTTATCCCATTTTAAGTTTGACTGAATATAAACACCAAGTATTTAACAGTTTCTGAATATTGCAGAGAAGTGTCACCAATATGTTATAGATTAGATAATGGTGGATTTTTAGAAAAAGTAACTCTGATTACATTGCATTTATTCGGATTTAGTTTCATATGGTTATTAGATGACCAGGTAACGAGTGCATTTAGATGACATTGTAATACAGAAGGAGTTTCTATTGAGCGTTTCTCAACTATATTACAAGTGGATGTCAATGTCATCATTCAAAGTATTTAAGAAAGTTATTGGTGTTATTTTTCAGATTAGAGATGGTTTGTACGAGTATTCACCAGTTTTGCAAACAGCTTGTGGTACTGAAATCCCCAGTGCAGTCCAGACTACAGGGAATACAGGCTCTGTGCAATTCTCCAGTGACTTCTCTATTGCAGGTGCTGGTTTCCAGCTTAATTGGCTTGCTGTATCTGGTAGTAACACCATTGCACCTGGAACTGCAGAACCTGGTAGTATGTTATCACAAAACTTCTGTTTTTCACTGGTTTCATTTTTGTCTCACCTGCGAAGCAAAGTGAGACTATAGGCGCCGCTTTTCCGACGGCGGCGGCGGCGGCGGCGTCAACATCAAATCTTAACCTGAGGTTAAGTTTTTGAAATGACGTCATAACTTAGAAAGTATATGGACCTAGTTAATAAAACTTGGCCATAAGGTTAATCAAGTATTACTGAACATCCTATTAGAGTTTCATGTCACATGACCAAGGTCAAAGGTCATTTAGGGTCAATGAACTTAGACCATGTTGGAGGAATCAACTTCGAAATCTTAACCTGAGGTTAAGTTTTTGAAATGTCATCATAACTTAGAAAATATATGGACCTAGTTCATGAAACTTGGACATTAGGTTAATCAAGTATCACTGAACATCCTACCTGAGTTTCACGTTACATGACCAAGGTCAAAGGTCATTTAGGGTCAATGAACTTTGGCCGAATTGGGGATATCTGTTGAATTCCCATCATAACTTTGAAAGTTTATGGATCTGATTCATGAAACTTGGACACAATAGTAATCAAGCATCACTGAAAATTTTGTGCAAGTTTCAGGTCTCATGATTAAGGTCAAAGGTCATTTAGGGTCAATGAACTTTTGCCGAATCGGGGGTATCTGTTGAATTACCATCATAACTTTGAAAAGTTTATTGGTCTAGTTCATTAAACTTGGACATTAGAGTAATCAAGTATCACTGAACATCCTGTGCGCGTTTCAGGTCACATGACCAAGGTCAAAGGTCAATGAACTTTGGCCGCATTGGGTGTATCTGTTGAATTACCATCATAACTTTGAAAGTTTATGGATCTGATTCATGAAACTTGTACATAAGAGTAATCAAGTATCACTGAATATCCTGTTCGAGTTTCAGGTCACATGATCAAGGTCGAAGGTCATGTAAGGTCAATGAACTTTGGCCATGTTGGGGTTTTTTGTTGAATAACCATCATATCTCTGTAAGTTTATTGGTCTAGTTCATAAAAAGTGGACATAAGAGTAACCATGTGTCACTGAACATCTTGTGCGAGTTAGAGTAGTATTCAAAGTCAGCACTGCTGCTGTATTGAACCGCGTGATGCAGGTGAGACGGCCAGAGGCATTCCACTTGTTTCATATTATGATTTTGGAACTCAAAGATATGGTAAATGGAAGTGATTTTTTACCTGATTGCTAAGAAAGCATGGATGCTTGTAAGCAAGCGACCAGAGGACTGACGGCTTAAGGTCCTCTCCGGGAGACCTGGAAATGAGGATTTGAATGCCTTACCAAAGGACACTAGCGCACCAATTGGGTTTCGATCCCGGGCCACCGGAATACCAAACCCCCACTCTACATCGCGCATCCTCCATATAAATTAAATCAAAGCAACTCAAAGATAGGCTACTCAAAGAGAACTCATTGATAGTATTTCATTCTCAAAGAATATCTCTAAGGTTTCATGTTTCATCAGTCTAATTTCATTGTTTGGAGAAAGATAATTTAGTTGGAGCTTGAATCTAACAATCAATTTAGTTCTGATGATGCAAAGTATAGTTGAATTACACAAGATGACATGGAATGACTAGGTCATATTGACGTCAAGTGGTTTTCTAAATTTGTAATATTAAGGTTTAAGTTCAATACTAAATTATATGTATCCTCTACAAATTATTCTTTTTATCATAAAATTAATACTTCTCTTCCTCTGTCTTCAGCGTCCTCCTATATGCCCTATCTCCCATCCATTTGTTTTTGCTTACCGTACCATTATATTTCCCCTCTACCTTTCGCTGCCCCATTTTTCAAATCATTCCCCCTCACTTGATTTTATTCTCAAACTCTGATCATACTCATCATATATTCTCTCACTGATTACATTCTTATGTGATTGTATTCTCAAATGATTGTATTGTCATCTTGTGAATGCTTTATCCATTTTTTATACTACAGGTTGTGGAGGAAGTTTGACAGCTACTAGTACTGAGCAGAACTTCACCTCTCCTGGTTACCCTAATAATTACCTTGACAACCAGAACTGTGTGTGGCTCATTACAGCATCTGATGGAGGAACCATCTTCCTCAATTTTACCTCATTCCTCCTGGAAGATGGTGGAGTAGACTGTGTCTTTGACTATGTCAGAATCTATGATGGTAAGTTCATCTGATAATTTTATCTGATATTATTACACGGCTCCAGCTACTTTGTGTTTTTTTTGCATTTTTTTTCTCTACCTTAATATTGCAATTCAATCTTATTGGCCATTTAACAAATTTCTTATTTTTATACCATATCACATTTAATTACTTCAGAAATTTCTGTAATTGATTTTCTCTTAGTGGAAGCCCAATCATTTGCAAACTATGCTTTTGATTCATATACTATACATTGAACTAAGTCTGATTTTGGTCAACATTGCTAGATAAAAAGGACAGTATTTTCACTCCATCCAGTAGTAAGAACCTTCTTTAATCAAATTTTCATTAAGTGAAGAGAAAAAAAAGAAACATTTAGATATGCAAAGTGATTTGATGGTATGTTGTCATACTTTTTTAGGAGCAACTAATAGTGATACCCAATTAGGTCAGTTCTGTGGATCGCTGGCATCACCAGTTTACTCTACAGGAAGCACCATGAGAGTTGAGTTTTCATCAGATATATCTGTTACATCATCAGGATTTGTAGCTGTCTACAAGTCAGGTAAATATACTCACACATGACAATCTCCCTGGGTGATAACTCTGATGTTAACCCAGGTTTTAATTTCATGGTTACAACTTCAAATGACTATAAATACTTATGCCACAGGTTACTGTGTTGATAATTCCACTGTTTATGTATACCGGTATTAATTAATCAAAGCAAACAATTGTCTCATTACTTTAAACCAGTGAGCGAAATAATGCTGCAATCTTAATAACCAGCATCAATGTAGCATGCTGTGATATCATTGCACATTCATTACAGGACTGTTTCTCAATATACACCTTTGAGTATCCGTCTCACAACCGGGAGGTCAGGGGCTCAAACCCTGGCCACATTAGACCAAAAGACGTTACAAGATGGGAGTTGCTGCTACCCTGTATGGCTTTCAACAATTAAAGGGATAGAGCCTTGTAGATCTGGCACTGCACAGCAGCTGCTGGGCCCACGATCAATTGGGCAAAACAAATTTTCAGAGTATTTATAAAATTTCTGATGTCTATTTCGAACAATAAATTATTGATTGATGGATGGATGAATTGAAATATAAAAACATTTTAGAACAAAACTTAAAACATATCTACTTCATGAATAACAAGCATGATAGGAGTATTACATAGTGCAGTAGAATACATATAAATACTCAAGTGAATTGTTTCTGCAGTCTACAAAATCTACATTATTATATTGTAAATCTATATTCCTCTAATTAGATGTTACCAATGCAAAAAAAAATGTGAATTCTGGTCATGAGGTCCTCATTAAAGTAAATTTCCCTTTCTAGAGGAATATGGCCTGATTATTTTTTTTTTCAGGTCAGGTGATGAATGATTATGAATGATTATTGTATTTTTTGTAGGATGTGGAGGTGATTTTACATCAATGAGTGGAACTGTAACAAGTCCTGGTTACCCTGCCAACTATGCGTCCAACCTGGATTGTACTTATAATATTCAGACTATTTCTGGTGCAACAATACAACTTAACTTCCAAGAATTGGATGTTGAGTCTTCAAGCAACTGTGGAAAGGATCAGCTATATGTGAGTAATATCCAAATTAGTCATATGAAACAATATATTCAATGATGTTACGGACAGTTAGGCTTAGTTGAAAACAACCCATTTAAGTGATAGATATAGTTGTGACAACATGAATATTGTGACATTTCTCTGTCTATTCATGATATTTAGAGAGAATATCATAGAAAAAGGTCCACTGCAAATAATAAACCTCACATTCATATTATTGTAAAGACATCTGAAATCATTGATATTAAAAGAATTATGCAATGCACATGACTATCTTGGTAGAAATGCATAGGTTTTCATAGCTTCATTGATATTCATGACTTCTAGCTAATACCAACTCTGGTGCATTATAATCAACCCTTTCTAATCAGTTATTGTAATTTAAAAATACAAACATATGTCTTACACAATTTATTTCGGTATTTATTTGTTCATAATCTTTTATACAGTGGAGGATTTCACCTGAGGCCCGTTTCATGAAAAAATATGTTATGATGGTAACTTCAATGGAAACCTTGACTTTGATTGGGTTCTAGGCCTTGTTATCAATGGTTGTTACCATAATGGCAAAATACCATGAAAATTGTAAGTTCTTGTTAAACTGACATAGAATCTTTGAAGATAGGACACAGATGAAATCATGGTATTCTAATTTAAAAAGATGATTGTTTATTGTTTATTTACACTGTTGACTTCCTGGCATATGTCTTTATCTTATACCTTTTTAGTTGTACAATGGAGGTTCAGAGACCTCTCCAGCCCTAGGAACAAGTCCTTATTGTGGAACTACTGAGCCTACTGGTTTGGAGACTTCTAGTAACATGTTGAGGGTACGCTTGGTTACAGATGACTCTGGCAATGGACGTGGATTCAGCTTCAGTTATGTGACTGTTACAGCAGGTACTATGATTGCTCCCTCTTAACTCTATTCCTTGATTTATTTGCTTGAGTCAAGGTTTATTATTCAAATCAAATAATTTTAAGCTGGGAATATGTCAAGTAGATTGATGCAACTTTAGTGAGAATTGTTAGTCAAAGAAGATAGGATGAGTACTTGAAATGTTTGTTTATTGTGATATGCTTGTGGCATCAAATATTCCATTAGAATTGAGTGTTAAAATTGTAATTCTTGTTATTAGAAATGTCTATAATTTTTCATTTTCATGTGTGATCTCATTTTCCTTATGCAATTTATCATATTCATTTTGAAAAGCCTCATTGCAACTTGGATGATATAACCTTATATCTTGAGGAGAATGAAAACAAATGACTTCCCAGACATGATGACACTAAATCCAATTATAGGAAAGTCTTCCCTGTGAAATGATGTAATAACTTTATTATTTATAATAGAGAGATGGAAATTAAACATGACTTCACCTCGTAAATTATCTAAAGAGTGATTTCCCCAAAATGAGGGATGCAACGTCTTGTCACACTCACAATTTTATACAGATATTATATTGACTGTGAATAAATGTTGTTTTGCAGGTTGTGGTGGACATCGTACTCTAACCAGTGCTAGTGATACAGGATTCATCTCATCATCTAACTGGCCTAATAACTACGTTGAGAATACAGAATGTATCTGGATCATCTCAGGACCTCAAACACATCTCATTAATGGAGTTTTTGACAGTAACTTCTATATTGAGTCTCATTCAAGGTATTGTCAACTCTTTCAAGGTATTATTCAAAACTAATCTAGGAAGATGATGGAATAATGTTGCAGACAGTGAATCCTATTTCCCTGTTGAGTAAAATGGAAAGACTAGCTTGGTTGTAAATAGCTAAGACTGTGTCTAGCAAGACCTGTCCTTTTTAACTTGACAGTTTTTCCCACATCCATGAAACATATTGTGTCTTTGTATGCCAGATTGTGTGAAACCACATGTTTGGCACAGCTGACATTTAAATGTTTTATTTTTTTGCTCTTTTCATGTTGGTTGTGTTCCTTAGTTTTTTAGAATTCAGTGAGGTTCATTGTTCACCAATCTTTATTATTATTTGTTTGGCATCACCTGTGCCTGGGAGGCGAAAAGCGAACTGAATCACTATGACTCGCAGGTCTCTCCTCCCAATATAACTGATTGGGGGAGTACAGGTGGACCACTACACCGGGGTTTCCCCCTACTCTTATACGAATAGTGCAGTGGGTTCTTAACGTGTAAAGGTGGTGACTCTCCTCTACACGGGGCCTCCATTTAACGTCCTATCCGAGGGACGGAGTGTTTTCCATTGTAACATAGCCTGCATCTTCAACTGTCATGAATAAAAATGATTTCAAACTCTGTAGATATGATTTCATACTTTTAGTAAAGTATTTATATTAAGTTTATTCTTTTTTCTAGTTGCCAATTTGACTATGTTGAGATCCGTGATGGTGGTTCAGCTAATGCTCCTCTTATTGGACAATACTGTGGTAATATAGCTCCTAATCCAGTCACAACAACAGGAAATGCCATGTATGTTCGCTTCTCAACAGACTTTAGTGTTACTCATGCTGGATTCAAGATGACATATAGCACAGGTGAGTTTAGTATGGACTCATTTGTACATATTATATCATGAAATCATTGAAAGAGTTGTAAAAGATATTTTGAAAAGTTTGCTAGTTTGGACATTTCTTAAAATATTTCCCATGAATGTTTTCCTTCTCTTTTATGAAATCAGATTGATCATTAAATATGGCAATGATATTGTGTCTGTTTAAGACACCAGTGCAGCTGGAAAGCCAGTATATTGACATTACACAAAAATGTAAAAGTTTAGAAAGATTATGAAGTCTCCATAAATTTACATGTATGTGGAAATATTTAAGTGAGAAGTTCAACAGAAAAGATTATTACTATTTGATAGGAGTGATATACAAACTATTGTTGATAATCATGTAAATCCATATACATCTGAGTGATGGGATAGAAATGCTTGTATTGTATATTGAGCCTAACATAATCCTAAACATGTTTTAAATTCAGCTGTTTGTGGAGGTAGCTACTCGGGTACAAGTGGATCGTTCAACTCACCTAACTATCCTAATAACTATGATTCATCTTCAAACTGTGAATGGTACATCACTGGTCCAGTTGGTCATTATGTAACAATCTCCTTCTCGGCTTTTAATGTAATTGGGTCTGGAGATTGTGCTACAGGAGATTATATCAGGATACATGATGGACGCAATGGTTCAGGTATCCAAACATTCTTTCTTGGTATTAAATGTGGATTTGTCTTATATTCATGTCAAATGGAGCATTTTCAAAATATTGCCCAGAAATATTTTTGATTTACTAAATATAAGTCAACTTGAAATTAATGTATATAATAATAATATATGGTCCAGATAACTATTATGGCATTTGTTTATGATTATTCTTATTATTGTAACTCGGCAATGGACTCTATATGCCAGTTAAAAAACATAATGATTAAGTAATTAACCCTTGTACTATGTTGCAGAAGTGTTTATTGATCAGTCTAACTTGTTTGAGTTTTTAACTGTGATCAACATTTAAAACCATATGAAGTCTATTTATTAATGAATTATGTGCAATGGAAAAAATATGTTTCTCCCAATATTTCCTTTCAGCTCCAGTATTAGCTACATATTGTGGCAGTAACATCCCTGCTTCAATCGATTCATCTGATGCTTATGTCTATGTGGTCTTTGCCTCTAACTCTGATTCTAATACTGGATCTGGCTTTTCTCTTCAATTCACTGCTAGCCAAGAAGGTTGGTCTTTCTTAAAATTGACAAAGCAAACAAGTATTCTTTATGAACAAAAATGGAATGAAATGTATTCTGATTAACAGAGAATAAATTTGCAACGTATTGTTTATTTTCGTATAGTTTTGTTTCTTTACCAGTGCATGATGGCTGTCATTTTGAAACTTGTAGATATGGATGATGTTTGATTAAGCTATTTGTAACTTGTGGATGATTTTATACACAACTAGTGACAAATCTTTGGTTGCTATCAGATATATATCAGTTTGATTCCCATTTATAGCAACAAGTTACAGTTGATATCTAATTTGTTTACAAATTATAAATTCCTCCTATTAAAGCCTCTTTATTTACTATCTACTGTCCACGGCGGACTGCATTTGCATATTATGCATAGTAATGAGTCAGAAAGAAGAGGATCAAGGGTATTTGAATTCCAGTTCATCGATTTAGCCGTGAACCAAAATAGCCTAGTGGTTAAGTCGCTGCCTGGAAAGCAGTAGATGGCAGGTTTGAATCCCACTGGTTCCAATTTTTTCTGACTCATGATTTTCATTAAAGATCGAGCATACGATCTCAATACATAGGAGTAATGCCGAAAGTTTGTTTACAAATGATAATTTCCTCCTGTTAAAGCCTTTTTATTTACTATTTAGTTGATATCTAGTTGAAATGTAATAAATACCATGGAAACCCTTTGATGGGCTACTAAGATTTGCTACTAATGTAGTTGCCATAGTGACAGAGTAACTATAGTTGTAACAATTTATTAAATTGACATCTGATTCTTGTAGATTAAAATTCTCATTTTTAATAAGCATATGAGTAAAAATTTAATATTTTGGTTTCATTTGGGTTGTAGGAGATTCACTCTCTTTATGATTATACAAGGAAAATCTGGGATATCTCATACTTCATAGAGCCATAAAGGCTCATAAGTCTTTCATAAAGTCTGCATTATGAACAGAAAGATTTATTAATTTTGCATTCTTCCTCTTCTGAAAGATCTTTTTAGAGGATTGTCTTACAATATTTGAATATGATTACTATTATATTTACATTACATCTTTACGAAAAAAGTGTAATTCTTGATGTTGAGTTTTTCTCATTTTGTTACCTCCAACATTTTATAATTTTACATGAATAGTCATATTGGCATAGATCATTAATGTAGTGGTACATGTATGAGTATGTATTATGACCTTACTATTGAGTGAAAATTCAAATCTAAATTCACCTTTATTTCCACAATTAAAATTATATATACAAATCATTAACATTAAAAATATATTTCACATGTGGAAGGGTCGAAGGAAGCACAACTGCTTGTATGATTAGCCCCATACTGATAACAAAATCACATTAATAATTATCACATGATTATACGGTTGAGGCCGAAAGTTAACATACAATCATGGAATTCAATGAAATTTGTTTGCTTGCCAAACATCCTAAAAATTTACTATATCTTCAGAAATATAAATACTACCATGACGAATTTGGTATCAAATGAAAGAGCATACTAAGCTCTTTCATATGATTGGGATACTGTTGGGATTAAAGTGTATTTCAAGTGGAACTTTCTTTATCTTCAGATAAGCTTATAGGCAAATATGCCAACTAAAATGCTTTGTTAGATTGTTTCATTTAACCCTAAATCTCCCGGGTATTTTGATTCTTGTCATTCCGGGGGGGGGGGGGCCATTATGGCCCCCCTTAAGATCTCGGCCACCGATCGCGCGAGCGACGCAAAAATTTGCATGCTGGTAGTGTGCGATGTAATCTACAAGGCTGTATGGTAAAATTTTCCAAAATAATGAGATTTTATTTTATATGAATTAATTATGCTAATTTATGCATAAATCATACTTTTTGCTCTAATTCACTATATAAAGCTCCTAGATTGCTAATTTTTGTTAAAAAATTTCTTTGTAGCATTCTTAACAATCGTAATTCAAAAAAACTTTGGTTTGGAAATAAATTTCTTATATATTTCATTGTTTTATGAATTTCTTATGTATTTCTTTGTTTCTTTTACTTTTTGTTTGTTATCGGTTTTTCAATGGAAATTGTTCCAGACATAATTCTAATCATAAACAAGGCAAAATTAATTAAGTTTAATCAGTAAAAGTAGAAATAATGATACATTTATGAATTTTGGCTAAATACGCAATTTGCATTGGAGTTGTACATGAAATCACGTTTATGAGCAATTTTGGGTCTGACATGCACTTGCATAATGTTGCGTAATGTCGTAACCGCGTACCCGAGCGTCACAACTTTGGTCTCAAAATTTGCGCAAGACTTGAATGTGAAAAGTCAGTGAGCTGCGAGGTGAAAAAATTTCGCGCAGCAGATATATCGCGAAAATTGTTGAGGGGGGGGGCCATTATGGCCCCCCCCCCCCGGGAGAATTAGGGTTAAGCAAATGTTGAATTAGGAGACCTAAACAATGCATGCTCTATATGTTTTTAAATCTGTTACAAATAGATTAGCATATTTCGACAATTCTGAAAAGAAAGAAAAATGGGAAATATAGACTTCTGATTGGTTGTAAATCAAGTTGCATTTGATTTTTAGAGGTAGATGTGATTTCAACCCTCTCTGCAACAATCCCTTGATCTCAAATATTGCTTCCACTTGGTCGATTATTCAAACTGTAGTTAAAATAAAGAGAATTGATGGTATTGTTATTTTATTTTGATTTTTTTTTTCAGAATGTGGAGGAGACTTGGTATCAGCTACAGGGTCTTTCTCATCACCCAGCTATCCTAATGAGTATACACACTCCAGGGTTTGTGAATGGCGTATTACTGTTCAAACTGGTCATCTTATTAATCTTTACTTTGATGACTTTGATGTTGAAGATGCTACAGGCTGTACCTTTGACTCAGTTAAGGTAGGTTTACAATCAAGTGTAATTAGTGGTTCCATTTGATTTAAGATTAATAAAGATTGGATTAGTAAAAATAATACTTGAATGATATACTAATATTTTGGTTGTTGGCACAATATTGTTGGAATTTTTGGATGGGACTGGATAAAAATTAACTCGTTCTGAATGCATGGACTAATTGAGGGAGCTTTATAATTATCTTGGTGACAGATTTTATGTTCATGCTACATATGTAGTGCATTTATTATGTCATTGGTTATAAACCATGTTTATTGCTATTGTATATCATTGTTACTTTCATACATGTGTACAGTGGTTTAGCTGATAGCTACATGTATTCAATCTAAATCCCCTATGTTGTTTTTTCCTTTCTTAGAGGTATACAGTGGTTTAAATTATAACTCTAATGCTGTATATTCTATATGGTTTTTTTTTCCTTTCTTACAGGTATACAATGGTTTAGCTGATAACTCTCCATTGCTGAATACCCTATGTGGTTCAGACACTCCTGATATGATCTCTTCAAGTGGAAATACCATGAGAGTGGTCTTCAGTACTGATGGTTCTATTGCAGGTCGAGGGTTCCAAGCTCGCTATGATTCAAATGATGCATCAGGTAAGGATGATTAAGAAAACTCTTATTTTTGGACTGATTGACTGATTGATTGCTTGATATCACATGAAACCAATTCTAGACCAGTTATTTTGAGTCATTATTTCTTCCAAGATATGTACATAAAATTCAATGCTAGACATAACTCTATACTATGTTCACTTCTGTAGATGTATTGAACCTTATTAAACTTAAATTCTACACATGTATGTTTACAAATTAAAACCTGTTTAAAATGTCAGTTGATGATAGCTGATCTTTGTATCAATTGAGTAACATACTAGTGCTTGCATAGTTTACTGTGGAGATGATAAGGACATGAATTTATGGAAAAGTCCTTCACTCATGAATATCATGAATATGAGTTAACCGGATAAACAAAACTTGATTTTAATACCGTGCAAATTTTTCATGGACCCCATTATGAGTCGTCTTGGGAATAGGGCTCAATAAAAAACAATAAATCTGGTATATAAAGCCAAACTGCCTGTACAAATCATCCTTTCGGTTTCCTTTGAACAATATTTATGCATTAATGGTGTAATTGTTTGTATGTGTTTTACTGTTACAGTATGTGGAGGTCAGATCACAGTTGGACCTGGTGGATCAGGATATATATTCAGTCCTCAGTATGGTTTAGCTAACTATTCAAACAACGTCATGTGTGAATGGACTTTGGGAAACTCAGCAAACACAAATAGCTCTCTCTATCTCACATTTGATGATGGTTTTGATCTGGAATCTCACAGCACTTGCTCATTTGACTATCTTCAGCTTTTTGAAGGTACTACTGTGTTCCAGTTTACATTTTCTTATTTTATCGACCAAAGTATGTGATTAACCTGGAGGGGTGTTTTTGCAATATTGAGATCATTAGTTTACTTGAAAAGGAGTTCTTTTTCAAAAGGATGATGGTGTTGATGATGATGATGATAACAATAATGATGATGGAGACAATGAAGATGAAGAAAAACACTTGAGACATACATTGGTGTATTAATCTTGTATCTAAAATAGTGGGATATCAACCCTAATAGGACTGGGGAGGCATGATCCCCTCCCCCCTCTTAACGCGTCATGTGATATTTCTAAAACGCAGAAACTTGGCCCCAGAAAATTTTATGTCTTTTTTTTTTGAAGCCTCGTGCAACTTTTTGAGACCAAATGGGGCTACATATGAGTATAGCATTGTGCTGCCACACAACTTTTTATGAGACAATGTCATTC
Source organism: Lytechinus variegatus (assembly GCF_018143015.1). NCBI lineage: Eukaryota > Metazoa > Echinodermata > Echinoidea > Temnopleuroida > Toxopneustidae > Lytechinus > Lytechinus variegatus. The sequence goes on from NC_054742.1 coordinate 18,047,329, forward strand.
TTAAAATGACTCATTTTTATATTTGTATACAACATCTATGGGAGATGAAATTCATAAAAGGGTTATTATATTTCATTTTTATTGGCCTGCTCAATTAATCTATGATTTAATTTAGTTGTCCCATAAAAAAAAGATGAAAAAATAACTAATGACTTAAGAAAAACAGAAACACATAGGGAAAATTTTTGCTTTCACAATTTTTTTTGTGTGAAAAACTTTAAATAAGATTTCAAAGATGATATCTGAAAAAAAAATGAAAATCTGAAGTGGAAGTGGGTGCAAATAATGTTTTTCATGAATAAATGTACATATTTTATATTTGGTAATTAAAAATAATTATTTCAATAGTTCTATTTTATACTGGCTTGTAGTTTATGTGGTAAAGAATGTGCTTGCCAAATTTTGGTGTGATCTCGTGAAAAGCATCCTAGACCAGTCCTAGGTACATCTAAAATAGCCCAGTCCTTTAAGGGTTAAAATGTGTCATTTTATTTTAGAAAGAAATGAATGAGTTTTGAATTTTTGTAATGTTGGAAAGCATTAATAATGGTGTTTAAATACTTTGATTATAGGACCTGATGACAGTGGTGTAGAGTTGGAAAGGTTCTGTGGTAGAACAGCTCCCAATCCATACTTTATCCCATTCCAAACAACTTTCTTGAGATTTAGAACTGATGGAAGTGTGGTGGGTGAAGGATTCAGAATGCTCTATCAAGCATCAGGTTGGTAACCCTTAAAATACTCTTTGTTATATCATCCTGCAGTATCTGGAGAAGTTGACTTATTAACACCTGTAATTAAAAAAAAATGAAATGGTTTCATGTGACCAAATTTTCTTTTAGTCAAAGGAGACTGAAAGTCTGTATTATCAGTGAAAAATTAGAAAAATTGTACAAATAAGAAAGTGTTGAGCATGTAAATGCAGACAATACTGATACTAGGGAGAACCTCGCATTGGCAGTGTGACCAAGATGTATGATGTCAACCTTCCCCCTCCAAAAAAAATAATAAAAATGATGGGCCAAAGAAATATAGGTGTGCCAATTTCTGCTCATTCTGATCCTCCAATATAATTTCCTTGACATTTAAGATTTTAGATTTAGAATTTGGTGTTTAAATTTGGGGGGAGGGCAAATAGAGGTCTGGCAAATTATCATGTCATATCTTAAAATACATACTGTTCATGTTGACATCATTTATTAAAAATATGTTGAAAAGGATTTCAATTTTGCCTATGGAAATATTTATGTGACGTAGATGTTTGTTTTGATACTTACAATTATATGCACCTCTTCAACGTAATAAAAATGCTGATTATTTTTGTGTGATTTCAGGATGTGGTGGTATTGTATCTGGTACATCAGGTGTTATTACCAGTCCTAACTTTCCAAATGATTATAACCATGATGACCATTGTGCTTGGAGGATAGATGCTCCTGTTGGTGAAACCATTACTGTAAGTCACTCATCTCTTTATTCATTTTTATCATGAGATTTGTCACATAGTTGTTATTAGTTGATGCAGATAAGATGGAGTTCAGATAATTCTATGTTAATCTCAAGAAATTTCTGACTTCAACAGTGGATCCAGTGAAGCAAGTGAGCATGTTCTATCCATGGATTCTCTACCCTGTGCTGCATGATTAGTTATTCAACAAAACAAAATGGCAGATTGTGATCATCTAGTGTTAGAAGTGTAGTAGAATATGGCAGCAGAATTAACATCATTTCCACATGTCTTTGTTTTTATTTCTGATTCTCTCGTAGTACACATTCACTTCATTTGATATTGAGACTCATCCTAACTGTGGATATGACTACCTGTCTATAAGAAATGGGGGATTCCCCGATTCACCTCAAATCTCTGGTCAATACCCAATCTGTGGCAGTGTAGCTCCAAGTAGCTTCACATCATCTGGTAACCAGCTCTTCATCATCTTTAAGACCGATGAAATCTCATCGGGTGGAGGATTCAGAATGGAGTGGACAACCGTTACTAATGGTCAGTTAAATATCAAGAGATGTGTATTAAAGAAATATTGTTTTGTGATTTAACGAAAAGACTGGAAGAAATTTACATATGTTTGTCATTTAATTCTATTCAAGTAAATCTCTGTAATACCTATGTTACAGTTAATTATTAGATTTATTCTAATTCTAGAGGATCTGGTCTCTGTTACATGATTTCTTTTTACTATTATGGTAAATTTGCTATCAATTGTACCTACCATGGTAATACTTAATAAGTTTTCCATGTTATCTACCTTAAAGGCCAAATCCACCCTTACCATAAGTTGATTTTGATGAATAAAGAAAATTCAAACCAACCTCGCTCTGACAATTTATCAAAGATTAATGTGAAATAGGAAGTTGTAGCATATAAGTTTTGCTTAATTTCATAAAATAGTTATATGTGCATAGTGTGTGATATGCAAAAGAGGAAGTGATGAAGTCACCATTTTTTCAATTCTATGATAAATTGTAAAAGATTTTGAACGAGCGTGTCCCATTAGGAATTAAATCAATATTTATTTACATCATTGAAGAAAAAATACAAAAGAATGACTTCATGCATTTTCATACTGCAAATGATGCTTATCACTGTTTCATTCAAATGAACAAAAATGTAAAATGTCATGTTTCTTTTTATTTTCACATCATGCTTTGATGAAATATCAAGTGTATTGCCTTAATGATTTTACTCTATTTATCAGACTTTGCTTTTTGTTGGGGTTGAGTTGGCTTTTCATTACAAAGTTAATATAAAAAAAGCTTTCATTCATGAGACTCTGGAGTGTAATTGTCTCACCTGCGAAGCAAAGTGAGACTATAGGCGCCGACTATAGGCGCCGCTTTTCCGACGGCGATGGCGGCGGCGGCGTCAACATCAAATCTTAACCTGAGGTTAAGTTTTTGAAATGACATCATAACTTAGAAAGTATATGGAACTAGTTAATAAAACTTGGCCATAAGGTTAATCAAGTATTACTGAACATCCTATTAGAGTTTCATGTCACATGACCAAGGTCAAAGGTCATTTAGGGTCAATGAACTTAGACCATGTTGGAGGAATCAACATCGAAATCTTAACCTGAGGTTAAGTTTTTGAAATGTCATCATAACTTAGAAAATACATGGACCTAGTTCATGAAACTTGGACATAAGGTTAATCAAGTATCACTGAACATCCTGCATGAGTTTCACGTCACATGACCAAGGTCAAAGGTCATTTAGGGTCAATGAACTTTGGCCGAATTGGGGATATCTGTTGAATTCCCATCATAACTTTGAAAGTTTATGGATCTGATTCATGAAACTTGGACATAATAGTAATCAAGCATCACTGAAAATTTTGTGCAAGTTTCAGGTCTCATGATTAAGGTCAAAGGTCATTTAGGGTCAATGAACTTTGGCCGAATCGGGGGTATCTGTTGAATTACCATCATAACTTTGAAAGTTTATTGGTCTAGTTCATTAAACTTGGACATTAGAGTAATCAAGTATCACTGAACATCCTGTGCGCGTTTCAGGTCACATGACAAAGGTCAAAGGTCAATGAACTTTGGCCGAATTGGGTGTATCTGTTGAATTACCATCATAACTTTGAAAGTTTATGGATCTGATTCATGAAACTTGTACATAAGAGTAATCAAGTATCACTGAACATCCTATTCGAGTTTCAGGTCACATGATCAAGGTCAAAGGTCATGTAAGGTCAATGAACTTTGGCCATGTTGGGGTTTTTTGTTGAATAACCATCATATCTCTGTAAGTTTATTGGTCTAGTTCATAAAAAGTGGACATAAGAGTAACCATGTATCACTGAACATCTTGTGCGAGTTAGAGTAGTATTTAAAGTCAGCACTGCTGCTATATTGAACCGCGTGATGCAGGTGAGACGGCCAGAGGCATTCCACTTGTTTTATAAGGGAGTCACGAGATTGTTTTGATGATATATTTTAACACGGTCAATAGAGTAATATTCCCTGATGGTAATTGAAATACACATTTTTGAAATATAAATATTAGTTTATGATCTTATCCTACAGGATGTGGAGGTAATTTCCATGGATCCACTGGGACCATCCAAACACCAAACTACCCAAGAAATTATGATGCTAATGCAGAATGTGTTTGGAGTATCTTAACTGAGGATTCTTTGCACGTTAATCTTAACTTTGATTCAACCTATGGACTTGGCACTGGTGATACTATAGAGGTGAGAGGAAAGAAAATAAAGATTTGAAGAGGAAATATGGTGTGAATTGTGGATAGAACTACATGAGTAAAACTTCCCCCACCTCCTGATTAAGCTGTAGCCATAAAGTCCCATCCAGGCCATTTCTATTTAATTGCCCTTTCCACTCGGTAAATATTTGAATTTACACTGTACCACATAGTTTTAAAACCACTGTTGGTAGTTTATTACGTACTTGAAATATTAATGTCATTGATTGCACAATACGTAAAGGTATGATAAGTACTAACTACTCTTTAATTGCAGGTGAATGATGAGCTGTTCTGTGTTTGATTGATCTTTCTCTTAATCTTTAATTCAACTGAATGAGACTGTTGATCACTTAAACTCGAGCAATAGTATGTTCTAGGTAGTAGATATCTAGCTCATATAATTTTTTCCATGATTTTGTTTTGTTTCTCTGAACAGTTCTTTGATGGATTCGATGACCAGGCCCCAACATTAGGTCTGTTTAGTTCTTCAACTCCTACAACTCAAATATCCTCCACTAATAATATGATGACAGTCAAGTTCCGTAGTGATGCTGCTACTCAAGGTGTAGGCTTCATGGCTACATGGACTAGTGGTATGCATTCACTAAATACTTAATTATATCATTTACATCAGTTAAATACAGGCCAAGTTTGTGGATATTAAGAGTAGAAATTAATTCTTGGTGACACATGTTAGTCATCTTCACAGTTTGGTTGGTGTTATAAATATGAGAATGTGGGATAGGTAATGAATATGCTTCATTGTGATAAGGAACGAGAGGTATGTCCAAAATAATTGGGAGAAAGGTTTTTTGTACCTTGTCTCTGAATAATTTTACTTCACTGCAACTTGATTTCTCTTGTACTTATCAACAGAGAAGAATGTCCTGCTACTTTCATGTCACACTGATTTGACACTGAGGTTTGGCAATTAGACTGATAAGTAAAATGATGTTGCATGCACAGATTTATTGAAAATGGGACAGTACAAACACACAGGCAGTGGTCTCATATCAACCAAATAATTCATTGTTTGATAAATTGGAAACAATTTATTGTAATGCCCCATTGGTGCTATACTTCATTCTGATGAGAACGAAAAATGAGGATGATATAAAAACACATGTGTTTGCAAGAGAATATCTAACAAAGTAGATGTGAACAGTTTGTGATTTTAAATGGTCAGTACCATAAGTATATATGTATTAATATTTTTACAGATTGTGGAGTAGAATTTACTGATGTTGGTGAAGGTATAATACGATCACCAGGCTATCCTGACACAGATTATTCAAATAGTTTGAACTGTGACTACAAGATCATTGTTGATGCAACTATACCTCTTGTCATGAATTTTGATGAACCATTTGATATTGAGAGTAAGTATTGTAATAAAGTTTTGATTTTTTTTTTTAAATATGATTATTCTTATCTAATTAAGACTTATTACACAATGTTGTGACGAGTTTGTTTGCTTTAATGCTTGGGACTTTCTTTTTGCAGACTAATTCAACGAGTCAATAGATTTATTTTGAGACGATGCAATTTTATGTGTTTTAAATTTAGAATGTGGATACCTATTCAATGATATTAAAATTGAATGATCACTTTATTTCATTTAAGGCTTGGTCTCTCTTTGCAGGAGTGACAATGATCTGAGTAGTTTCGGGGATCATGAGGTCTCGGGTCACAGAGGTCATTATATGCGTTAAGTGCTTTGCTCTTGAGAGAAATGAATAATTATTTGAAGGATCAGCTTTAACCTGGTTCATGTATTCATATAAGAGGGATGACAAAATGCAGGCAAGAACCCATCTGTTTTTTCTTTGGGGGGGGGTGAATTTTGAATAGTGGAAATAATATTACTATTCTTTAGGAATTCACTGAAATTTCAGCATTTTTGATAATGAATTTTGGTGTATGTGATTGTTTTAGGTCATGGTACATGTGCATATGATGGATTACGTGTGTATTCTGGTAGTGATGACCAAGGCACCCTATTAGGTACCTATTGTGGAACATCTAAACCATCAGACTTTGAAGTGACAGGACCAGTCTTCATCAACTTCTATACTGATAGCAGTGTTACTGGAAGTGGATTCCGACTCAACTTTGAACAAGGTAGACACCCTCCTCAGTTTTCACTTTATATTTCTTTTTTTATTGTTTTTACCTGCTGTAATGATATGAATACCTATAAGATTTGTTCATTCTTGACTTTTCATGATAGATTTTATCATTACCTTATATACCATTGGTAAAGACAATGGGACAAAACATTGCTTATCATCTATCTATTCTGTAGATTTTTTTTCAAAACAAAGATATGGAGTTTAGGATCAGTGTACAGTGTGTGGAATAAGATTATTTTTGTTCAATTTTAACTTTAGCCATTTACTAATATTGCATGCATTATGAAAATTATTTTTCTAATTTTTAAATTGTATTTTGCTTGTATGAGCATTGCTTACTGCTTAAGGTGGCTTCAGCCAGGAATTCACAAGGGTCCTCTACACATCCTTGTTGCCCATCAAGGTCGCAAGCTCGCTGGTGCTTGTCACTCCTGTGTCCCTCTTTAGCACGTCCACGTAGGTCGTCTGTGGCCTTCCTCTACCTCTTGTTCCATGGGTTGGCTCCCAAAGTAGGAGCTTCTGTGTGCTCGGCTCCGGATGTCAGAAACAGTGGCCAGCTAGACGGAGCCTCCGGGTAGCAATCTTGTCCGCTACCCTGAGAAGATCATTGTAGAGTTGCTCAGTGGGAGGTAGGAGCTCCAGTGAATAACTTACTGCAGCATGGTAGTATAATGGATGTTTGTTCATATTTACAGGTTGTGGTGGAGAGTTTACAGCTGATTCTGGTCTTATATCAACCCCACCTCATCTATTATCTTACAAGAATGATCAAAACTGTACTTGGCTCATCACAGTAGATTCATCAAAGAATGTTGAATTCAAGTAAGTAACAATTATTTCTGATTTTAACATTACCATCACTATCATGATGTTCAAGTCTTTTTTTTTTGCCAGCAGTCAAAATACACTTAGATTCTGAATACACTTAAATGTTAAAATTCTGATAAAAGAATATTCTTGAAAGTGTCCTGACATTGTTTTAGTGAAGCGTTTTTCTGTCTAAGAACTGTACCTCTTACCATTAAAATTTAATCATTTGAGAAAAAGAGGTACAAAGCTTATTCTTATTGTTATAATCCATTCTTTGCTTGTTTTTTTACCTTAGATTTAACACATTTGACTTAGAATACCACAGTTCAAGAATATTCTTGAACTGTGTCCTGACAGTGTTTTAGTGAAGCGTTTTTCTGTCTAAGAACTGTACCTCTTACCATTAAAATTTAATCATTTAAGAAAAAGAGCTACAAAGCTTATTCTTATTGTTATAATCCATTCTTTGCTTGTTTTTTACCTTAGATTTAACATGTTTGACTTAGAATACCACAGTTCAAGAATATTCTTGAACTGTGCCCTGACAGTGTTTTAGTGAAGCGTTTTTCTGTCTAAGAACTGTACCTCTTACCATTAAAATTTAATCATTTGAGAAAAAGAGCTACAAAGCTTATTATTGTTATAATCCATTCTTTGCTTGTTTTTTTACCTTAGATTTAACACGTTTGACTTAGAATACCACAGTTCATGTGTGTATGACTATGTGCAGCTGTTTGATGGTGATGATTTCAGTACACCCCTTACTCAACCTCTATGTGGTGCAACGGTTCCACAAGGATTCTTCTACAGTACCAGTAATACTATGCTAATCAATATGATTACTGACCAAAGTGTTACTATGGCTGGATTCTCTGGAGCATATCTAGCTACCTATGGTAAGTTAGCTCTATTTCAAAGTTATGGAGGATTTATCAGTTTTCTAATCCGATGAGGGTTTAGATTTGTGTTAGAAATATTGGGAAAATTATTGTGGAACTTGAGTGAAAATCTGCCAAAATGAGAAAACTTTTATGAAAATTTTGATTAAAAATATTAATTTGCATAAAAAAATAGTGAATAGGCATGAGTGCGATGGTGCAAGATTTTGCATAAGGTGAAAAAAAGATGCTCAATAGAGTGTTTCTTTCTGTCACTAAAAGCAAAATGTCACACCATTGCACGAATAAGAATATTCGCTATGTGTGATGTACAATGCCTCGGAAGTTAGTGAAAATACAAACAATAATAATTTTTTTTCCAACGTAAGTCTATGAAAATGAGAAAGAAAACTTTTAAAGCAAAAGGAAAATTCTTTCAATTGCGCATCTGATCAGCAGCAATGCGCAATGCAGCCATTAATCCCAGTCGTACGCGTATTGCACCTAAGCGCATCTTTTTATAGTGACATCATCTTTTCCTGACCTGTACAATGGTACATTGTTGACGGTGCGTGTGCAACGGTCATTTGACATTCAGCCTCTCATTTACTTGCGTTCAACAAGCTAAGTAGTTGTTGTACAATAATTGATAACTGAGTAAATTCATCAGGGTTGTATGCTCATATCTTGATGGATGGTTGAATGTTCTATTTCCTCGACAAATGAGAGGGTCAATAAGACCAATCAAAGGACATCTAAAGGTCATGGTATTTGATCTCTTTTGATTAACTTATAGCAATGAATTTATGAAAAACATAATACTTGAAACCTACCTTGTATTCAGGTCCAAGTCAGGGATGTGGAGGAACAATGACTACAGCATCAGGTACCATCACAGACTTTGATGTAGATAATAATGGACAATATGAGAACTCTGTAGACTGTAAGACACAGGTTATTTTACCTGACATCAACATGGCTGTTCATATCACCTTCACTGGTTCATTCAGTATCCAGGATTCAACAGACTGTACCAATGACTATGTAGAGGTATGTACCATTTTCATTTCTACTAAAGGAAAACTGTTCATTTTCATTAAGTACTCTTCCATTCTCTTATCATTTCATTGATAAATGTTGGTATTTATGTGTTTGTTTTTATTTGTTTATTTTTTATTGTACATGTTCATCAATAAGAGTTCTGATAACTATGTACAGAATGTTGTGACTATATTGTTATTTATCAAAGGAATATGAATGTTTAGCATTCCTCTCTCTCTTTCTCTCCCCTCTCTGTCTCTGCATATGTCTCTCTCTCTCTTCTCTGTCTTTCTTGATAATCACCATATAGATCCATGATGGAGTAGGTTCAGAATCTCCTCTTGTTGGTCGTTTCTGTGGTAGTTCTGTTCCTGATGATGTAACGTTATCAGGGAACCAGGCCTATGTTGTTTTCCATACCAATGATGCTGTAACTAGCTCAGGATTCACCCTCCAATATTCATCTGTTCCTTGTAAGTATCCTCCATCTTGTATTTCCCTTCCATACCTGGCAACTGAGCGGTGTTGGCTCAGTCGGTAACGCGTCTGCCCGTCGAACCAAAGATCGTGGGTTCGAGTCCACCCCGGGCGGATGACTGAAGCCAGTACGTTGTGTGTAAACGTCTCTCCCATGTTTCATAGATGCAGGCTATGTTACAATGGAAAACACTCTGTCCCTCGGATAGGACGTTAAATGGAGGCCCCGTGTAGAAGAGAGTCACCACCTTTGCACGTTAAGAACCCACTGCACTATTCGTATAAGAGTAGGGGGAAACCCCGGTGTAGTGGTCCACCTGCACTCCCCCAATCAGTTATATCAGGAGGAGAGACCCAGTTATATCGGGAGGAGAGACCTGCGGGTAATAGTGATTCAGTTCGCTTTTCGCCTCCCAGGCACAGGTGACGCCAAACAAAAAATAATAATAATTCTAGAGTAAGTCTTTAAGTGAATTGTCTTACATTGATGAATCTCATATACTATTTAAGTAATATGATAATGAGTGAATGTGTCATCCTATAGTCTATTTACAAAGTGAGGGATTAAAGTTCATGTATAATATATGATATGACATTTTTGAAAAAAAAAATTTCCTTCTATTAATCAGGCCTCTACAAAAATTTTTTTTGTCACTTGCCCTGTTGGGCAAGTGATGAAAAAAATTGCTTGCCCGATAGAAAAAACTGCTTGCCCAATTTTTTAAATAATTTTTTCATTATGACGGCACTACTCTTATTTTTATTAAGGTATACAAAATAACAATTGAGAATCATGTCCAGTATAAAAGAACACACATTGAAAAGGATATTTTCAGCAACGTAGGCCTGAGTCTTTACATTTATTTTGGAGAAAAAAAAATCAATATTTTATGGCTATTTAAGGTTTTAAAAAACCCTTCAACAAAAGTTGCTAAAATTTCATATTTTGCATCTTTAAATCCATGAAATGGCTACCTGCGTAACATATTTCCTTAGAATTGCTTTCATTTACCGTAGTTGGAAACTATAAAGAAAGCCAGTGAAAAATGTTCAGCTCTATGCTTAGAATCTTGGGTGTGTGTGTTTGTGTGGGTGTGACTGTGACTGTGAGTTGAACTTTGATATAAATGAATTCAATATCTAATTTCTACTTCGCCTATTCCAGTACAATAACCTGTACTCGGCCATGTAATAAAGGCCCACATACCCTAACTTTTCCTGAAGTTCTTTGAAAACGCAGACTTCTACGAAAATTGCATTTCTCTATGGGGGAGTCTAAATTTGGTGAGAATGTATTCATTGATAACTTAAATATACATGACAATGAAGAAATCATCAAACTTTATTGGAAGTTTTGAATAATATACCCGAAATGTAAACTCTGTCTGAAACAGAAAATCACCATCATTGAGGCCTTTACTGAGCGAATTGTCCCCCAGAGCTCTGGCAGAGAGACAGAGCTCAGACTGGCTAGCTAGTATGCGCACGTGTGTGAGCCTCCCGCCGGCCTTGTAAAATAGATGGAGCTTTGTTTGATGATTTATTGTCTGATATTTACCTCATCCCCTCAAAAAGGGAAACAAATGAATTTTAAGTTATAATTAACAAATACGGCAAGTTATTTTGGATGTTAATAGGCCGTTTTGAAAAGCAAAGCCGAATGACATGACAACTCACCAATGCGAGGTTACTAGACTCTGTGATTTATTTCCTGTGTAATTCTAATTATTTTATCACAGAATTGTGATATGGGAAGGGGGAAAATGTGCATTAGAAATTGCACATGGTGGTAGTCATAATGGACCCCTATACTACATTCAACTGTTTCCCGGCGCCATTGCGTTGATTTTTTTCATACCTGGTACCATGTATGGAAATACGTGGTACAGAAAAAATAACGCAATTTCGGAATTTGAAACTGCGCTCGCTATTTTTTAAGGCTGATTCATGATTTTGAGTGTGGATTTTGGATGATTTATGGAAAAACGAGGTACGGTACAGAAAAAAAAGACGCAACAACCACTTGCCCGATCGGGCAATTGACTTTGAGAGGTGCTTGCCCGCACGTCATTTTCACTTGCCCCGGGCAAGCGGGCAAGCGGGTTTGTCGCGCCCTGCCTTGGACCGTACATTAATGATGGGTCTGTACCCCTTGCATAAATCTGCAATTAAGCACTAAAAGTAACTAGTGAATATTGTTGATGATTGAATATAACATTGATTTATGTCATAATTTACATATATTTCTGACAGTACCATGTGGCGGAGTCTTCTATGCAACAACCTCAGTACAGACGATAACAACTCCAAACTATCCAAATAACTATCCAGTAAATCAGCGATGTAGTTGGGTCATTGATGCTACTAATGCCACTAATAGAGTTCGTTTGGAAACCACCGATTTCAATGTTGAGGTTGAAGATGATTGCACCAATGATTATGTTGAGTTCAGAGATCAGCCTGTGGTAAGTTTTCTTCAGTTATCTTTCGGAAAGGGTATTCTTCTAGTGTATCATAAAGATGAAGGTGGTATTGGAAGAAACTTATTTCTAGTTGATTTTATATTTCCATTGTACATCTGTAATTTATAGATAAACAGTAAAAATAGCAATTCAGTATAGAGTAGCTATGGAAGTTCACTTTCTGTTATAAGAAGCAAACTAGCATTCAATTGAATTTGGGGAAACCAACATTGACGCGTAATTGATTAGGAAACTCTTCCGTTGCCCCGGAGATTTGAATTTAAATATTTTTAATTTTGGAACTTGGTGTAACTTGTTTTTCTCAAATTTGGTTATTCATGAGACATGCTTTTTTCAAGATTAGATTTTCAAACTTGTTAATTCTGTTGACTTGACCATTACATAATATGTTCTTGATACTTCATTATAGTTTTTATTCAGATATTATTCCATTTATGGAACATTTATGAAGGTATGAATATGTTTGAATGATTTGGCTTCTTGTAAAAGTTTGTAATCATTTCTAGTCAGATTAGAGGTTATATTTTGGGATTACCTCAATTACATACATCTGGCATATGAAATCCTTTTGTTTTAAAACTACTGATTGGTTTACTTCCCTTACAGGGATTAGAAGGTAGAGTTTTGAGGTACTGTGGATCAAGCCTGCCTCCCATCTTTGATTCCAGTGGACAAACTGTCAAGGTTTACTTCTACTCTGATTCTTCTGCTTCTACAACAGCTAAAGGATTCTCTTTGGATTACTCCATAGCAGGTATATGCCAGAGCAAAAAGTAACAAAACATTGATACTCAATGCTGCTATTTATACTATGTATCCATTATCATGTTCACTAATCTTTGTGGGGTGAATAATCAGTGTACGACACAGATATTAAAGGGGAAGTTCACCCTGAAGAAAACTTTGTTGTAAAAATAGCAGAAAAAATAGTAAAAAATATTGGTGAAGGTTTGAGGAAAATCCGTTCGAGAGTAAGAAAGTTATTAGAGTTCAAAGTTTTGGATTTGTGACGTCATAAACGAGCAGCTGCCCCATGTGTTATGTAATATAAAATGCATGAATTTCAAATTTTGTATGGTTCCTGATGACTTATTTTTGTTTTCTATTCATGATCGGATGTGAAGGGATTTGTCTATTGATATACAAAAGGTACAGTGAAAAACATTTTCAATTTTCTGAGAAAATGACATTTCATTGATTTTTACCATTCGCTATGGAGGAATGCTGCTCGCATATGACGTCATAAATCAAATAATTGAAATTCTAATAACATTTTAATTATTTGATGAATTTTTCTCAAACCTTCGGCAATATTTTTTATTATTTTTTCTGCTATTTTTACAATAAACTTTTTGTCAGGGTGAACTTCCCCTTTAAAGGAATGATTCATGCTTCATTCCAAATATCTTCCTATATTCTTTCAATTCCAGTTTATTTCAAGTACGTTACCGAAGTATCTACTACTTTTTTTGTATAGTTATTCTATTTCAAACAACTCAATCTTTATTTTGGGGATTACATAGTTGTTGCTAATTTATGGTGGGCTCGTTGTTTGTCAGTCAGTTTTTATAAACTTCTGTTGCCATTGTAGGCCTTTATTCAAGGGGATTTATTTTAATGTATTTCTTTCTGGTTAGTGAAATTTACAGCTCAAATGGAGGGAATATTTAATTTTGTAACAATTATCTTTTTTTTATGTTTTCTCTATGCTGTACATTCAGTTTGTAAAAGTAGTGTTATAATTACTATTTGATGATGTTTCTTCTTAGATTGCAACCGGAATTACAACCAAACTCATGGTACGATTATGACACCAGGCTACCCCAGGGTGTATAGTAACTATCATGACTGTAGCATGCAGATTACCAGTCCTGTAGGAACTTTCCTATCTCTTTACTTCAATCATTTTGATGTAGAGGCTCATTCAAGCTGTGCATATGATAGTGTGACGGTAAGTAGATTTATGGGTGGAAAAAATGAAGGGACACGTGATAGGTATGCCAGTTTGTGCCTTGAACACTGATAATTCTTTTTCACATGAAATTGTTCTTTTCAGATATTTGCTATGAATCCTGGGGGCCGTTTCATAAAGCTGTTTGTGAGTTAAGTGCGACTTTAAGAACGACTGGTGATCCTTTCTTATACGCGCTAAATAATCACCAATGAACATTTTCGTATATACCGTTTACCACAACAAATGAACACCATTCGTTCTTAAAGTTGCTCTTAACTTACAAACAGCTTTATGAAACACCCACCAGCTCTGTATGTCACATTCCATACTGGTTATTATTTTACAGATGTTAGTAATATACACTTTCAGTTATTTTAAATCTAATTTAGTTCTAGGTAATGGATAAACTTTATTATTACAATTTTATCAATATATAAACACGTTTGTTCAAATTTGCTACATTCATATGCAAGTGGTTAAAGCAGTCGTCATGATAAAATGTTCATGAAGTTGTATCCTATGGAATGCATTACAGCTATAGTTACTGGTAATCTCAATATTTGAACAATCATAAACTCATATTTGAATTAGAAATATTTGCTGTTTGTTAATTAATTTAATATAGGGCATTCATATTACGTATGTATCTATCTGTAAAGTGCTCAAGGTGCTCATATACTTTTCCGGTTATTGAAGCATTCACATTTCTCCTATGATTGCCTTAAAACATTTCAGAAATGGTCATTTTAATATGAGGGACATGGGTTTTGATATGAAATTACAGTTTATGAACTAGTTGGTTGGTTTTGAGATATATAAAAACAAATAGGGGAAATGTAACTGCAGCATATGCTAGCTTATTGATTCCAGTGCTCACTGCTTTTTTAGGAATTACATTTTAAAGGTGAGAGTCATAACCACCAGACCAAAAAACTTCACATTTATTGTTTTATGTGTGCTCACATTCACAGTTGAATAAAAAAAGATAATAATAATCTCATTATGATAAACTGTTTATGATATTCTCTTCCATTATACTGTAGTCACACTGATATTATTATGATCATTTTCATACTAAGTACCTCATGTAATATTTATGATGTTATGATTTTTAGGTATATAATGGCTCGGATGCTAATGCTCCTGTGATAGGCACATACTGCGGTGATATCCTTCCTTCTCCAATCTTTGCTAGTTCAAATGAACTATTCATAAGATTTATAACAGATCTTTCAGTGACTCGTGGTGGATTTGATGCCTCTTTCACATCATCTACTGTACAAGGCAAGTTTACTTTAATCCTAATTTGATTTTTAAAAGAAGCTGTCAATTTAGATCTTTTATTTGCTGCCATATTTGTATCATTTTTTGTTTCAAGGAGTTGGGACTTAATTCAAAAGCAAATCGCTTTGGTAGTTTACTTGATTTTACAATCAGCTCTAACCACCTCAAAGGGTGTTATAATATGAATCATGATGGAGCATCCTCAATTATTTTCCTTGCTAGTAAGCAAATAATCACTGTTAGTGAAGGTGATGGACAAACTATCACAAGGCAAACTGGATATAGCTATCTTTCTGAAGCAAAGCTGAGGAAAGATAGCGAGTACATCCAGCTTGCCTAGATAGCGATAGTTTGCCTTGTCACCTGAAATCAAGAGGTGATTATATGCTTTATTTTCTGCACCGAGAACCACTATAAACAAAGAAACCGATATATCTTTATAAGAAGATTTTTTTTCAATCAAGATTTCCTCTGAAAAAAAATCCATTGAGACAGACAATTATGCCTGTTTTAATGCTAGCGTGTATGTAAACTGCGTAAGCATCAAAGATCATGCTCTAGCAAGATATATTGTGACCTCACAAAGGAACTTTACCATCACAACAAAACAATTGAGGGGCAATGCACTTGCGCATATGTACACTACGCACGCCCATCTAGATCTTGCGTGATCATCACTGCAGGTGATGGAGAAAGATGGACAAAAAAAATTGAATGGCAAAATTTGCATGTACTCAAGCTAATTTATAACACATTATGACCTTATGGGCTTAAAAGGATCAGCAAAACAAAAAAGGTCCATCACTGCAAGTGATGATTGATGGTGAAACTACTTTATCACATGACTGACATCTGACCAATCCTATAGCAAGATTCTTAGTATGCAGAATATAAAATTCACTGTCATAGAAGTAAACAGTTCCATCATCGTATTCTGTCAAATTTTGTTTTGCAAGTTATTTTGTTTATGAGGGGGGGGGTAGTTGTAAGCTATAGCTCCATAACACTACCAATATGTTTGGGTAAATTAAAGGCATTTAGTTGCATTGCATTGGTCTTGTTTAACCTTAACATATTAGGAGTATTGAATCTGTACATTTTAGTTGTTTTATTTATCTTAAGTAGTAGTACTCTCTTAAAATGCATGAATAGATATTTGAAATTCGATATGATTCTCCTTGGCTCATATTGTCCAGCTGTAATTAATGAGATTAATGAACCTGATAATTGATATTTTACAGGTTGTGGAGGTAAACTAAGTGGCCGACATGGTAGTTTTACAAGTCCTATGCACCCTGCTGTCTATCCTATCAGTCAAACATGTGAATGGATGATAACAGTACCAGCAGGAGGTCAACCTGTTACACTATCATTCACTACTTTCAACATAGAAGGTACTGAAGGAGTGTGTAGTGAAGATGTTCTTGAGGTCTATGATGGTGTGGATGCCACCGCTACCCTCAGAGGGCGATATTGTGGCACAGTGAGTTTTTTCCCTTCCTTATCCTTATATTAATCTTGATATTGAATGTTACTGCTCGATACTTATCATATGATTATATTTGTTCTTGATGGCAGATCACATTCTGATCTCATTAGAATCATTTTATCTTCTTTTCAAAAGAAGGGTGTTTTTTAATCTATTCCATGTAAGAGCAAACCTGCTGATATTTATCATTTTTGTCTCACCTGCGAAGCAGAGTGAGACTATAGGCGCCGCTTTTCCGACGGCGGCGGCGGCGGCGTCAACATCAAATCTTAACCTGAGGTTAAGTTTTTGAAATGACGTCATAACTTAGAAAGTATATGGACCTAGTTAATAAAACTTGGCCATAAGGTTAATCAAGTATTACTGAACATCCTATTAGAGTTTCATGTCACATGACCAAGGTCAAAGGTCATTTAGGGTCAATGAACTTAGACCATGTTGGAGGAATCAACATCGAAATCTTAACCTGAGGTTAAGTTTTTGAAATGTCATCATAACTTACAAAATATATGGACCTAGTTCATGAAACTTGGACATAAGGTTAATCAAGTATCACTGAACATCCTGCATGAGTTTCACGTCACATGACCTAGGTCAAAGGTCATTTAGGGTCAATGAACTTTGGCCGAATTGGGGATATCTGTTGAATTCCAATCATAACTTTGAAAGTTTATGGATCTGATTCATGAAACTTGGACATAATAATAATCAAGCATCACTGAACATTTTGTGCAAGTTTCAGGTCTCATGATTAAGGTCAAAGGTCATTTAGGTTCAATGAACTTTGGCCGAATTGGGGTATCTGTTGAATTACCATCATAACTTTGAAAGTTTATTGGTCTAGTTCATTAAACTTGGACATTAGAGTAATCAAGTATCACTGAACATCCTGTGCGCGTTTCAGGTCACATGACCAAGGTCAAAGGTCAATGAACTTTGGCCGAATTGGGTGTATCTGTTGAATTACCATCATAACTTTGAAAGTTTATTGGTCTAGTTCATTAAACTTGTACATAAGAGTAATCAAGTATCACTGAACATCCTGTTCGAGTTTCAGGTCACATGATCAAGGTCAAAGGTCATTTAAGGTCAATGAACTTTGGACATGTTGGGTTTTTTTGTTGAATAACCATCATATCTCTGTAAGTTTATTTGTCTAGTTCATAAAAAGTGGACATAAGAGTAACCATGTATCACTGAACATCTTGTGCGAGTTAGAGTAGTATTCAAAGTCAGCACTGCTGCTATATTGAACCGCGTGATGCATATGAGACGGCCAGAGGCATTCCACTTGTTCATAGTTACTGGTCATCTAGGCCAAATTTAAAAATTGTAACCTTTATCATTTGTTCATGTCTTAATAGAAATGCCAACAAATTCCTCCAAAAAATTATTGCATAAAAAATCCTTTATTTTTAAAAAATTATATTGCATGTAATTAGAGAGCAAGGTGTAATTATTTTGTTTTGAATTTAAAACAAAATAAATTCCCTAGCTCTGTTTAGATTGTAATTTACTTTTTCTTATCCAATAATCCATTTATATTATACTGCTGTACAATCTGCTAACCTATAATTTGTTTTTGTCTCGCCTGCATAGCTGAGTGAGACTATAGGCGCCGCTTGCGGCAGCATCAGTATCAAATCTTAATTGAAGTTTAATTTTATGAAATGACATCATAACTTTGAAAGTATATGGACCAAGTTCATGAAAATTGGACATAAGGTTAATGAAGTATTACTGAACATCTTGCCTAAGTTTCAGGTCACATGACCAAGGTCAAAGGTCATTTAGGTCAGTGAACTTTGGCTAAGTTTGAGGTATTTGTTGAATTACCATCATAACTTTGAAAGTTTATGGATCTGATTCATGAAACTTGGACATGAGAGCAATCAAGTATCCCTGAACATGTTGTATGGGTTTCAGGTCACATAACCAAAGTCAAAGGTCGTTTAAGGTCAGTGAACTTTGGCCATGTTGGGGTTAATTGTTGAATTAGTTTATGGATATAGATTGTGAAATGTGGACATAGGGGGTAATCAAGTATCACTGACAAGTCTTAGGTCATTTGATCAGGGACAAATGTCATTTACATGTAGGGTCAATGAACATAGTATTATATCATTATATAAATGGTGTTTTTTGTGAATAATTATTTCATAGTAGTTTACACATTCAGCACTGCTGCTATATTGAATTGTGTAATGCAGGTGAGACTGTCAGAGGTGCTCCTCTTTTTTTATGCAAATTCAATCCTTTGAGATTGGTTGAGTTGGCCAAATATACACACTTTCTAAAGACTCCAACCCACCGTATGCGCAGACTCCAGCAGGTTAATATAAACTACTGATATTGTATTCAGATTGCATTGAAATGAGAAGTTATAAGTAGAGGTTGCCGACACAAAATTCCAGGATAGTAAATTAGAAAGCAATTTTGTGTTTATAATAAGTGGATTATTGGATGAAAAGAAGTAAAATGTTACACAGAATAATAAGATGATTAAACAAATGATTGGATCATGCTTCATATCATGACAGTATAGGATTTATCATTGTTTGAAGAAGATTTGCAATGACTTTTTATTTTCATATGATTTTCTATTAGTGGAATACAGTGCAAGATTTCTTATATTATAACAACCTATGGTATGAATGCGACTTTCCCTTGTTATCATGTATCTCATTGACTTTGTAAAAACAATTTTATTGAAGTTTTTTTTTCTGAGTTTTGTCTCGCCAAGCTTGAACAATCCTCAATTCATTGAATATTTTCCTTCATCATGCATATTTGAGGTTCAAAATCAATGTTCAGTTTTTAATTAGATATCTATCAGAATAATGTGGAGTATGAAAGTTTAAAAAAAAAATCAAATTCATTCTTAGAAGGCTAGTTATGCCCCATGTATATGTAATAACAGATTAAGGAAGATTTTCGGATTTAGAAACCAATATCACTCTGGATTTGCCACTAATCTTTCCATGTATATATAATTATGATGTCCCTTGCATGTCAGTGATTTGGGGCTTTGTTCTATCAAAAGTTTGTAGGTTAAGACTTTTCATATGATGGCTGTATTTGTTTTGTGGATTGGCCTTATGAGAGGATAAGAGCTTCTTTACAATCAGGGTTTACTGTAACAAAAAATGCCTACTGCGCATCATAAAGGAAACTTTGATGACAAGCTGTAGTTGGGCTCTGTTAGAGCAACCTGTAAGAAAATATTTTTTTATTGAAATTCATATGTACATCTTAAAATTGACCATTTAGGGCTAAAGTTACTGCCCGGGGGGGCCACTTCCATTCACGAGTGGATACCATGCGCGACCATGGGGTCTCGAAAAGCACCCTAAACACGTAATTTCCATTTTCTGAAAATGCACCCCTTAACAAGTATTGGCGTGTGAAACCCTACCCTTAACAAGTATTGGAAACAAAACGATACTCTTGGCAAATATTCCCTGGAATGAACCCCTAAACAAGTACAGGAATGTTTTATTGTTACGGGTCCTTCGGTCGTCGGCTTTACCTTATTTGGTTTAGTATACGTCGACCCCACCTTCTACACCTCGCGCAAATCGGACTCTAAACACGAAGTTTTGGGGCAAAAAGGACATCCTTTATAAAACATTTTAATTTTGTTTCATCATCCCCGCATATTCGACCCTAAACACGTAATTTTCCTAGCGAAATAGATACCCTTTTTTCATTATTTTTGTGTTTTTGACACCCTTATCACGTTACGTACGTAACGTGCCCTATCGTGAAAAAGACATCCTTTTTACGTGTTTTTTTGGTCGCGCATGGTATCCACTCGCCAATGTAAGTGGCCCCCCGGGAGTTACTGTCATTGTTTTTTATACGCCCATCTCGATGTGACGTTTTATGCTATCATGCTCGGTGTCCGTCCGTCCGTTAACTTTTCCTTGTAAATGCGATAACTTCAGTTTAACTTAACCTAGGCTCATATAATTTGGTTTGTGTGATACCAGCATGGATCTTGGGAAGCCTTTTGATTTTGAGGTCCAAAGGTCAAGGTCACAGTGACATATTTTCATTGTACCCTTCTGCAATCCTTGTAGACGCGATAACTTAGTTTAACTTAACCTAGGCTCATATAATTTGGTGTGTACGATACTAGCATGGATCCTAGGAAGCCTGTTGATTTGGAGGTCAAAAGGTCAAGGTCACAGTGACATGTTTTCACCTTACCCTGCAGCAGTCCTCGTAAATGTGATAACTTCATTTTAACTTATCCTTTAGGCTCATATAATTTGGTTTGTATGATACTAGCATAGATCTCAGGAATTCTATTAATATTTAGGTCAGACAGTCAAAGGTGAAGTCGCCACCTTCCACTTTTCTTGCTTGAACGATATCTTCATTTTCCGCTTTACAGGCGGGCCTATTATGTGCTCGCCTTAGCGACACTCGTGTTTCTTTTGTTTTTCCATTCCTAGTACTCGCATCTTTATCATTGGTAATCAGTAGCATTGTCTTACCAATCAGAAGTGATCATTAAAATGCAATTATTTAATAACTGAAACTCCAAAGTCACAGATATTCAATTTTTTATGAATATGAACCCGAATGGGTGCCAATTCTGTCGAAAAAGGTCCACTCTGATATTTGTGTTTTATTCTTCTTAAGACATTACTTGATTAATAATAATGGTTTTGTGTATAAGAACACTTGTATATATGCAGCAAACTGAGAATGTTCACTTTGCCCACATTCACTTTTTTTTCAGATAGCAAATTCAATGTTGTCAAATCCATTTTTGTCCTGTCAGAAAAATGAAATAGTTGACGGAATGTGTAATTAAAAGATTGCACCCCTTATTAAGAAAACGCAAGTCTTAACCCTATCTAGGCCGGGGGGGGGGGTGGCCTCAGAGGCCCCCCTCTACATTGCAGGCAATATTTTCTCTGTGCGAAATTTGTTGACCTCACTGCTCACAGATCTTTTACTTACAAGTCTTGCACAACTTTGTGATGCCCAGGTATGCAGTTCCGACATTTTGCAACATTTTGTGAGTGCATGTCAGACCCAAAATTGCTCATAAACGTGATTTCATGTACAAAGTCAATGCAATTATGTTTTCAACCATGAATCATTAATGTATGATTATTTTTAGTTTTACTGGTCTTAAATGTATGCTGTTTATGATTTCAAAAGAGTCCCCAATAAAGTTCATCAAAAAAGCGATGAAAAACAAAGGTTAAAACAAACTAAGAAATATATGAGGAATTACAAAAAAAACAGCATAATACATGCAAAATAGATGCGATATCATAATTTTTTTCATGTACATTTGCTCAAAACACCACAAAGCGTTTCTACACAAAAAATTAGAACATTTTGAGCTTTATTTAGGGTGTTAAAGAAAAAAGTTTGCATACTAATTACACATAAATTAGTATAAGAGAGCAATTTGCATAAAATAGATTACTTGTCAATTTTGTAGATTATGTCCCAATCAACCTGTGTGCCAATCTTCGGTGCAGTCGATGGCCGAGATCTCAAGGGAGGGCGTGTGAGGCCTTCCACCCCCATATGATCTCCCAAAATACCCCGGCCGAAATCTGAATCTGATGTGGGTGACCTTTAGCCTCACATTTTGAAATAAATATATCACTTGATTATAACACACACACTAAAATTAAGGAAAACAAAGCAACTTTTTTTTTGTCAAATGAGACAGCTTGATATGCCCTGATTGTAAATCAACCCATAACAAACATTTTTTATACACATATAATGTATGTGATTACCACATTCCTTCTGTATATTTGAAAAACTGTTTGAATCCTTTTAAAAGTAAAGCTTGGATGATTTTCTTCACAACCTACTCTCAAAGAATGACAATTCAATTTTAGAAGTTCATCTTTTTGTTAGCCAGTTATCTCTGCCATACACTGATTCCTGTGGAAATAGCTCTGTTTATTTTATTGTCCAGAATGAGAACAATTTTCATGTTCTTGAAAAAAGCACAAAAAAGATTTTGAAATGTAATATTCTGTATTAGCTGAACATTTATACAGTGACTTTATATATTTTTTGCTAATTACTAAAATCACTGAAATAAATACTTCTATACATCGCCATTGTTCCACATTAAAACATTACCAGAATCTTGAATGTAACAACTTATTCAAACCAAAATCAATTATTTTTTTAAACTTTCAAGACCTGGGAGCCTTAATTCAGATCACAATCATTTGTTTTCCTTCAAATTATATTTTGTATTTTGTAAACATATTACGTGGGGCCTGTAGAGCAAAGCTAGATTACCAGTTGAGCCTTGGGAATTGGCTATTATATTTTTCACTGATCAGGATTCTATAATGTCATCTTCACAAATTGACTTTTTTTCTTTTCTTGGTTTCCAGATTACAAATTTGTTACAATTATTTGCACAATGAAAAACATTGGGAATTGAGTGCTTAAAATGAATTGAAACCTACGGCTATACACCATATTTTTTTCATTTCTCTGTGTGCCTCTTATTTGTATGTTTAGTATGTCAGGTGAAATTATAATGTGAATTCAGATAAATGGGTGAAAAGCAATGCCAAGTGAGCAGCAAATTAGCCCAAACAACAGTATAGTTTAGTGCTGTATGATACACTAATTTGAGCTTGATATTCTTTTAGTTTATACTTATTTTCCTGTGGAAATTTGTTATTAAAATTCTTTTATTTTTTGTCATTAGAGAGCAAGAAGTATATATATTCAAATATTGTAGATAAGGATGGAATCACAACTATGCTCTTAGATGATGTCAAAGAATTTAGGCCAGTGAGAAGCACAATAGAGCACACTTTTTCAAGATCTCCAAATTGTGTTTTAAAAGCAAAATATTCATAAAACCTTAATAATTCTGTAAATTGTCTGATGTTATTAGGTCATAACGAGCCTTCTTCAGGTTTATGAATATGGGCCCTGCTACTAACTTTTGTTGTTTACTTCTTTATAATTTTCAAATAATCTTCATTTGATTTGCTTATTAATATGGTCTTAAGTGATTGAATGCTTTATAGTTGCTTGTGATATGTTGAGCATACTTGTAAACATTTCAAGTGATTGCTTTATTGCTCTATTTCTTTCAGTCACCCCCTGCTGACATTGTTGCTTCAGGCAGGGATCTCTTTGTAAGGTTTACAACCAATGCACAAAATCCTACAGGAGATTATCAATATACAGGATTCAGAGCAACATATGACAGCTGAGAAATCTGAAGGTAATTTGCTCATCTCATTGTGTAATTTGTGTTTAAACCTTTGAATAGAATCGAATATTCTCCTATTCAAACATTCATTCATGTTTCTTTTATAGACAGCTGACAGCAATTAGGGTTGACATTAAAAAGAATGCTTATACAATGTCATTGACATTAATTGATTGCCAGTGTATGAAAAGAACAGCTGATTTTCATCCTTTCAGCAGATGAATTAAATTGTTACTTAGAATTCACTTCATCTAATTAAAAAATATGGAAAATTTCAAAAGCACATGAAGAAGAATTCCTGATGGACATTTTATTATTGATTCATTTAATGAACAGCTCAAATTTATCCTTACATTCAAATTCAAATTTTGAATTTCATTATACTGTAATTTCATGCAACATGTGCATCCATTAAAAATTGAAAAATTCTATTTATTACTTTCATCTTGGAATCTATTTAACAAGAATTAACAGAGCAAATTCTATTGACTTTAATTTATGCTTTCAACCTGATAAAGAGAAATTTACACTCAGATTAGAGAATAAGTAGAGCATCGAAGAAAAGAGGAGAAAAGAAAATTATGTAGGTGGCTAGAAGCGAGAGGAAGAAGAAGGAAATATTGATTAGATTTCGTTATTAATGTTTTTGGTTTTTTTTGTTCTTTGCTTCGGCAGAATGTAATTTTCGTTGCTTGGCATTCTGCAATCAATGCATCTTCACCTAAGTGAGATATTTGACAGGAAGGACAATGCTTGATTCCAACATTCCTGTCATCTTCCATACTGGATCAATACCGTCTCATTGACATATATGCATGTTTATATTGGTAGTGTATGTAGCATTAACTTGTTCACACAAATCAAATGCAGTTGTGAGAGAAAAGTGTATGATATGATAAAGTACTATAATGTTTATAATTGTTTTTTTTTATTCATGGAGAATTCTACTGTACATGAATGATTATTAAAAAGTATATTGTAAATGAAGTGAGAAAATATATTTTGATATGTGTGTCAAGTGTATAGTGTTTTCTTCAATCATTTACATAGATGTTTATCAAAGAATATATTTTGGTATATGATATGCATTCTGCATGTTACATTTTCTCTATGTGTGCTTCCTTTACTTACTGTTGATAATCAAAAATAATCATACTTATATTATATTCAGTTGTAAAATACTTAATTTCATGATAAAAAGAAAGATTGGTTTCCCAAATAGTAAAAACATCATCTATAGGCTTAAAGTGTGCTTTATTATTCTGCTATTCAAAACAAGAAGTGCTTCCATATCTTTCATTTTAATAAGAATAAACATGTCGTAAAAACAAAAGTTCTAAGTGTGCTTTACCATTCTACTATGCAAAACCAAATAACTATTTGCCTTGATAGCATTCAGTATTGTATGTAGCCAATTTGTTATAAATTCTGGTGTACTTCATTTCATATACAATGTATTCAGTTCAAGTATTCAGAACAAGACCAAAGTGTGCTTACTAAATGGGTGTTTTTCCTCCCTTCATTTTTCAAATATTATTATCAAATGTTATAAATAGCTAAAGCCAAATATAGGTGTCATTTAAAAGGGGAATCCTTTGCTTTTGCATGCTTCCATATTCAATGAATAATAATTTATATTTGATAACAAAGAACTCACATCACTTGTAGAGTTAAACGTTCTTATCGTGTGGGAAGGGGGGGGGTATTTGGATCTCAGAAAGAAAAAATAATAAGTTGTTGCATTATAATTGATTATAACATAAATTTGCAAATACAGTAGTAAAGTATTGGTTCCTAATATGACTTTGAATTGAAGTGTGATTCCAATGCCAGAAATAATCACAGAAAATTGATGCTGTATTCAGAAGTGGTATTATTTCTAATGGTCGAGATTTACAGGGTTTTTTAAGATCAATAAATTTGCATGCTTAGGAGTGTAATCTATTGAGAAAGCTTGAATTCCAGGTTGTTGATATTGGCAGTTTTGTAAAACAGAGGCTGAGACAGGTGTATATGCATTTTTGCTAAATAATGCTAGATTATTATTTTGTATGTCTCCACCCACTGAAAGTGTCTCAGAAAGCATTATGTCATTCCTTGTTTCATTCTCACAATAACTCATATATTTTATGACAAATTACTTTCAGACTTTGCTCACCTGAAAATAGATTTTTCAATGCAAAAAAATAATAATTTCAGGGATTTACTTTTGAAAATTTGTGTTGTATATCGGGCTTGTGTTTGATTGCAGTTCTTTCTGCAATGGATCCACCACAATGTCAAAGGTCATCGGGGTCATAGTTCATTTGCACAATAACTTTTAGAACCAATGGATAATTAACACTTATTTTTCTTCATGTATCTCATGATGATTGACATTGGTAGAGGCATACATTTTGAATGGTGCATAGTCCCAAAGTCCATCCTGTTTTAATTTAGAATAGAATTCACATCATCTAAACTTTGAACATTAATTGTCTCTCATTGTTTTCGTCATCTTTTTACCAGATAGATGTAATTACAATTTTTCCAATCAATATAGTTTGTGATTATTTTTTCTAAATATGTCTTTCTCATATGGTTTTTTTACTCTGATACATTTGATTTAATTTTTTTGAAAGAATAGACTCATGTGATATGTAATAGCAACATGCAATGGATACGATATAGACAAGCTGTCTTTCTATAACATAGAGAGAATTTATATCACTTACTTTTGCTGTGCTGTGACTATTACCGGATTTCAATGTATTGTATATGAACTACAATGCCCGATGTATTGCTGATGTAAATGCACTGTGAACAGCATCCAAGAAGGATTTATTATCTTAGTATTCCCAAAATCTATTAGGTAGTGGTTTCTTGATAACTCTGTCCAGTGTACATGATCAGCTGATGATGACTGTAACTATTATTAATGAACATCATCTGACAAGTATTCCCATTCCCCATTTAAGTACTAAAACACTTGATTCTTTCAATTAAGCAAATTTCTCTCTTTTCTTGTTTTTTCTTATTTTGAGGAAGAACAATTGTGATTGCCTGTGTGTATTCCCTTGTACTATTTTTCTAAATATGAAACTAATAGATTAAAGTACAAAATGTACCATCAGTACCTCTTTATGCAGTGAATGTCTTTTCTACAATTTTTTTTTACAAAATTGTAAATGTAATGACAAAAAAAATGTATTTTTGATAATGTATTCAATTGTAATGCTTCTCTTAAATTTGTGAATCTGTCTTTGAAATACTGTTATTGAGATTAAGTTGTAGTATAATGAAGTGGCATGTATTAATGTTATATGTGTATTAAGCTCACATTAGACCCAAAGAAAGGGAGCAAAATCTATGCAGTGTGCTAATTTTAGACTTGTAATTGCTCTTCATGTGGAATTGCTATAGTCTGTATTGATTATTATTTTTACTAACCAGTGAAATATATGTGATTAGATTGGAAAGGGATCATTCGATGGCCCCCACAAAACTGTTTCATCTAAGTATACATAGAAATAAAGGGGTTCCCCAATTTCGATACACTCATGTGAATATTTACAAACCATCCTCTCATTCTTTGATTACCCTTGTCTGAGGAATATTCCGTATGAATTTATGAGAAGCCTCTTTACTTAAAAAGAACCAAATGTACAATAGATTGACTTTATGACACCTGGAATGAAGGTAATATGAATTTCTACCTGTTCATTTCACACAATATTAAGCTTTTTTTATTCTGCCCTAGCATAGAATTAAAAAAATGTATCTCACATATATGTTTCCATTTCATTCCAAATTGATAGTTAATGAATGCTGTGAATAAAGGTAAAGTGAAAAAAATGTTATCTGTGCTTTAAATGACATGAAATGCGTATGACGAATCATTAAAGAACATTACTTGTCTGTTTTTGAAGAAATAAATCTTGTTTTGTTTTTTTTTGTCTCTATGAAATATATCAATTGATAAATTATTTGTTTTATTTATGAGTTGGGGTTATGTCATTCACTTGATGTGGTAAATTAATTATTGCATTGAGTTCATGGAAGGATATGTTTTAATGAACCATGTAACCCCTTATTTTCTCCAGGAGATGAATATGTGCTGTCCTACACACAGGTTCTACACCTGACATAAAAACTTCAGGTGGCATGGGGATCCAGCTATTCAGAGAGAAAACCCCCATTCTTTTGAAAAGAATTGTCAGGGATTTGTCACTGTCAAATGTCAAATGGAATACCATACTCACACTTGATGTGGTGAATAACAAGGTGCTTCTTGAAATTTAAGCTGGGATATTTATATCAGAGCTTAAAGTAGATCTAAATGATCACCATTGTGGGTGTCATTGCATTCAAACAAACCCTCAGTTTGTCTATAGATCAGAACCAATTCCTCCCACATCTAAATTAGTCTGTTAAAATCAGAAAGGTGAGACACCTCCCTAAGTTAAAGTAAACACACTTTCATTGGTTAATTCTACTATGCTTCCCATATTGGCAGATATGATGTACAATGCAATTACAATCAACAAAGATTCTCCTGCCTGCGGCAGATATTAGATTTTTTTTTGTCACATATCTTTCTGATATAATAGTGGTTGTCGTGAGTCAGTTGCCAATATAGGAACGTGTTCTTTCTTCACCAAGAGTGTGAAAAGTGGTGAATTATGAATGGATAGAATCAGACGAAGTACATACTGTCCACAGAACTCCACGTTCTTCATTCATTTTTAAGTCTGGTGAAAGGGTATGAGGAAGCAAATTATCATTTGATTTCTTATTTTTTGTTGCTCTTTTCTAGTTCATGCAATTACTGCATTGGCGGAAATCCGGGGGACGTGTCCCCCTACCCAAAATAGTAGTAGGGACACAATATCAAATCTCCCCCTACAAGTTATGGTCTTTTATGATGGAAAGAAATACATCATTCAAAATCAAAATAAAACATGTATTTTGGATCAGATGGCCTAACTTTTGGGGTGATAACCTTGTTTTTCTTGCTTGTCAAAATGATCAGCCCCTGGTTCCCCTATCTTTGGGGAGAGATTTCTGCCCTTAAATTACTGGTATTAGGAGGTTTTACCTGTTTCTCTCCTTTCACATTTTTTCATGCATTAAATCTGTCTCCCTCCCTTTTTTGCTTTCTTGCTTCATTCTCCCACATTTTTGCCCTTTTCTTTCTCTCGTTTTTCTACCTCTCTTGTTTTTTTATCCCTCTCTTCCCTTCTCTCTCTCTTCTCTTTCTCTCTCTCTAGATCTGCACCCTCCTCTCCCCCTTCCCCTAATCTGCAAGTCACTTCAATTCAACTCTATCAAATGCCTACCATTTCTTAATTCAACTCTGCCATTCTTGTTTAGATCATGTGTTCTAAATAACATACACATCAAAAGACAACAAACATTGATATTTATGAATGGCAAAGAACAAATGTTTATTTCTTATGCAACAGTCTACAGAATTATGATGGCCCGCTTATAGATCCAAGCAGAGCAAAGATGAACCATCATTGTATGGATTATTATTTCAAAGTATCTTCTTAGTAGACACAAAAACACATTATTCATGGCATTCCCATAACACTTTTCTCCATACTGGGTAAAATCATGCATGAACATCATTTTTGTGTTGATGTTGGACATAGTTCAGTAATAAGTATTCCTTATACCAACATGTTTTTAATCACCTCAAATACCATTTTAGTAAAGCTTATACCGTGTTGCGTTTAAGTTTGTACCAGAGAAAATTCAGGTTATTACCTTTCTGACATTTTTATGTTATAATCACTGTTGTTTTATGGTAAAGGTAAGCAAATCTGGCAACGGGACACTGAACAATACTAGCAGTAACATAGAAAGTGCTGCATTTGACACATCCTTGCAAATTGCAATAATCGGGTGGAATTGATATATCAATTTTCAGTAAAGGAAACTGAATCTTTACTTTCTGCTACAAGAAGGAGGCCAGCATAAATTGCAACTAAGCAACTGGCATATTGATGTTTGATTATAAGACTTATTGGTGCCCTGCAATTGATTCAGGTTTCTTGCAACACCCCTAAGATGGATTGGCAAAGGAAAGGGTACGATCACCAAAGATACCTGATGGTGTGCACAACATCTTCATACATCTATCATATAGCCACAAATTAACCCCAAGAGAAAATGGAGATGGGTAGAGAATGGGGGCATTGTGTCTACATCTCATCTATTTTCAGCTAATATACGCATCTGGATCCTGTCGCATAAAAGTTACTATCATGTTATCTTTACCACCCAATGGTAACTACAGTGGTATTAGCTGATCACGATCAATCAAAATCGAGGATTCCACACAAGTTACCAATGGATAGCAAAGTTACCATAATGATAACTTAAATTTAATGCGGCCCTGATGTACTGTACATGAAGGAATTAAAGTACACGATTAATCTATTAATGATGGTAATACCAGGTTTCACATAAATAAAGTAGATAAATAAAGTTCATGAAGGAATTAGAGTACAATATTTATGAATTAATGATGGTAATATCAGGTTTCACATTAAAAAAAAGTAAGAGATGTTCCAGAGTCCAAGTTAGTTGTTTGGAATATACAAATACGTGTAAAATGTGAAATAAAGGGATGGTGGGTGGGGGGGGGGTGGTCTGTATTTGCTTTGGTTTGTTCCTCTTAAATGAAGATGTGGTGTGTTTAAGCACAGGTGTTACTACACTCACTTTAATTTTTTTCTCTTAAAACAGAGAGAAAAGATGGTTTATCATGGTAAATTAAACACAACTTAATGTGAGTCAATAGAGATCTTCATTATTATCCAATTTAGAAATGCTGAAGTATTTGAAATTCTATATCAAATACCAAAACTAGTATTGGTACGTTACGTCATCGACTCAAATTATTTTGTTTTGTATTTAATGCCTGCCATTGGTATTGCGAAACTTTACGAAAAATGACGTTCAGTTTTCTTTCGATGCCACTTTTTTTGTATTCGGAGGAACATGAGTCTTTCCAACAAATCAAAAGGAAATTGCTTGATCCTGACCTCACTCTCGACATAATAAGAAAACAAATAATCAAACAGTGAAACAAGTGTCAAAGAAACACGTTCGAGAATGATAATGTTTGAAATAAAACTATTTAAATTGATAGTATTGATATGAATATTGAATTTACTTGAAAGCTGTTGAAAGTGGATAGATATAAGAATGACATAGGGGAAAGCAACTGATAGAGCTTCCTTTGGTCTACTATATATTTTATACATTTTCATACTTCTCCTGTCTGGTATTGTTTCATCTCGGCAGAGTGTATTATTTATAGCTGTTTATTAACTTGCCTCTTAATCTAATCATACTAATGGGGTTAAAGGGATTGGTGCAAACTTTCAATTCGTGATTGAACAATATCGGGTACCATTATTAAAGTATAATAATTAGTGTAATGTATGAATCAAATGATAATGAATGTCGGCTCCATTGATTGTACACTCGGTTTTATTCATTCATTCTTTCTTTTATCAATCTGTCTCATCAATCCTGTCCATCCATCCATTCATTATGTGATTTGTTCATGTGTGCTTGATTTTGATTAAACAAAAACTTAAATACTTCGAAAGCATTCGATGTGCATTTTTTTTATAGTTTAACACTAAGTTTCATAACTTGATTCCACGTTTCCATGGGACAATCAACAATTATTTCTTGAGATATATTTGCTTCAATGACTTGTCGGCTACAAATAAATGCGTTAATTTAGATCAGCAAACATCAGTTCCCCTTCCCCAATTAATAATACTAACAATTCAAATTCTAAACTTATATTCCTTTTATTCTGTTCTTTTCAAAATAAATCAAAGCTAATCATAGACATTTTGTTTTCATATTCTACATAAGGGACGCAATCAGGGAAAAGTTATTACTCGCTTTTTGTTGTGCCTTTGACAGTGTCCGGGATATTTACAGTGCCAATTTTATTTCGATTTATTGATTTATGGCAAAACTCAGACAATAAATCAATCTCGATTTATCTTAAGCTTATAAAGAGATAATTAGCTGACAATACATTCATAAATTCGTATAAATTTCGTTATCTAGTGTATGCTCTTGCCCCCTGTCTGTGTCACCTCCGCTTCAAATCTCTCGCATATTAGTGGTTGTCAAGTGATGATCGATCGTTTAATTACAAGGTATATATTCTAAGAATCAAAATCTCTTTCGCTCGTATATTTGATCAAGATTTTATCGGCTCAGCACCTGCGATCTCAGCTCATGTATCACTTTGACACTGGCTCAAATTATGCAGCAGATAGTGCTTCAAAATCACTTACATTAAAATGGAGTTCTAACTGACTTACCGGAAGAACTGTATGAAAGAGTACTTTCGCCAAGTTGCAAGAATATAAATGACTACATACTGGACAGTTTAGATTATAAAGATGTCGCCTTTTTTCTCAAATTTTCGTATATGCAACAGATATACGTGGAAATGAGCCCCCTGCTCGCCTGTCTAAAGCCCAACTTTTGGCTTTATTTTGATCAATTTTGACATTTTCTCGCAATTTCGGCTGTATATTATTCAAAACTATAAATTCAAAGAGGACAATCCTAGCATAGTTACAGGGCCCTAGGAACCGATTTTGGGGGGCTAGGGGTGCTGAAGTAAATTTGACAAGCAAATAAAAAAAGAAGGTTTGACTAAAATAAAGGTAGTGTAAATTTGACACACCTACCAGAACTCCAGGGGGTGCTACCTGTGGTAAATAATACACGTATCACCCCTGAGAAAATCTTGGGGGTGCTTCAGCACCCTCGCTTTCCAGGGCCAGTCAGCTCCAGATACTCCATGGATTACGGGTTTCCTCTGATAATATCAGTTCTCGACCCCGAGAAAATTGTAGGCGTTGTGTCTGGAAATAATATACCTTTCTATTTCATTGTCTGCTGGAAAACTGTTATGATTCATGATTATCTGATTTCTACCGATCTACTTATTCTCATTTATTGGTGTTTTTACTTCATCATACGAAGTCCAGGTATGAAGTTAGATTATGTTGCCTTCGATGGGATACTAACATGGATCAATGTATCAACATCACCCTCAAGCTAGTGTATAAAAATGCATTCAAGCTTTAGTGCACAATTATCCGAAATATCACAGCTTTCAGAATTTTCACTGCCAAATTATAGACATAATGTTAAAATGTATTTTTTTATAGTTTTCTCTTTCGTACAAATTATAGACATAGTGGTATAAAAGGTATTATCTTGTATGTTTCTCTTTCGAATCTATTTATTTTTATAGCTTAGTAATAAATTTGAGTCAGCAAGCCCATTCATGAATTTGTAAGGGGCACCGATTAAAAGGGAAACATTTCTGCGAGAAAGTGACCTTGAACAGGTGAAATACCCCCAATAGCGTCCTAAAATTATCCCCATCACTCTCTCTCTCTGACCACTTTTTCTCCTTCAAACCATGTCTATGTTCAAAGTAATGATTTACACTTTAACGATGAAAAAAAATGAATATTTGCAAATTTGGGTTCCCAAAAGAAGGTTAACATTGATTACCAGTATTGCAGTAAGTTTATCGCATGGTCTTCCACCTTCCTGCTTAATCAAAACTGAACTTTCACTGGTGACCAGATTTAAAGCATGAACAAGTTACTAACTTGAAGAATATGCTTCCTTTTGAATAGAAAGTTGGATATACCTTAATACAACAATATCAAAATGGAATATGGAATCGAGAAAATTGATATGAATCGAGAGCATTGTTATGAATGAAAAAAATAGCATTAAAATCTGAACCACCTTTTCTATAAAAAGGATAGAATTAAGAACATTCCTCATCTTATTGGTGTTGGAGTCACGATCGATCAAAGCTTACGTGATTAAAAATGACGTTTCATTGGTCGGATTAGAGTCTGATTCATTGATGTAACTTCAAGCATCAGCTTCCTGTATCATGTGTACATAGCTAGATGTTTTTATGTCTAATCCGTTGGTTTTTACATATTATAAAGTACACACAACATTTCATACTTCACAAGTAATGAATTCATGAATTATACGAATTCGCCAAGGCCCATGAGTTCATAATGACTATTTCGGTCTGAATATTAAACATTATAGAGAAGTTTGTATAATTTTCCTGTTAAATTATACAGAGGGATTTTGTTGTTTTTTGTGCGTGTTGGTGGGATTTTTATTGTCACAAACATTAATGAGACCATTTTGTACATCAAATACACAATAACAAATTTGTCCATGCCATCAAAGTCATGAAAGTATTAGGAATCACTATACCAAGTGACGAACAAAATAATGATATAATTAGTCAACATTAATCATTTAAAAGAAATCATTCGACATACAAAACAAACGTTAATGTTCACAATATTGGTACATATTGATATCTGAAAAAATTGGGGCTTGTGATAATGATAACTTAATCACAAGTGTACTTGTCACAAGAAAACAAAACGCTACATTGTATACAGTAAATTATATTTAAATGTAAATGTGGCTTTGTCACTAACCATTAATCGAAATTCTTTGGATCGATTATAAATATATATAGGGAATTTGGAATCCTGATTATCTATATTCTGTTCTTCATCTTAAAACAACACTCATAGGTTTGAGAAGTACAGAACCCTATACCTTTCCAAAGATCACTTGAAAATCTATACACAGTTATCGAGTTGGTTATCCTTTTAAAAGGAAAATAAAATACTTTAAAAAACAGTAGCAAATCAGCGAATGTCTTTGCATTTCTTGTTAGAGTCGAATCAG
Organism: Lytechinus variegatus; assembly: GCF_018143015.1. Lineage (NCBI taxonomy): Eukaryota > Metazoa > Echinodermata > Echinoidea > Temnopleuroida > Toxopneustidae > Lytechinus > Lytechinus variegatus. The sequence goes on from NC_054742.1 coordinate 18,082,123, forward strand.
AAGTACAATATCATTTGTCACATTTTTATATGTGCATCCCGTATCGTGGAAAAGTCCAGATTCAAGTACATGAAATGTGTATTATGAATTTGTCATGAAACATAATATCTTCCGGAATGCTTGATCATTTGCAGATGCTAGTAATCCTACTATTTAATCTTTAGCACCCTCGGATTCATACATTTCATTCCAAAATTGAAATTAATTAGATTGATTTACACTCCTTACAATACTTAAAACTAATAGAAATAAAATTATTATGAATTGCACCCGAAAATAATCTGACGAACAGAAAGCAATCGATGAAAGACGTTACCTCTTAATAATGTGATTTGTGAAACTGGCAAAGAATCGATGGGAAGAAGAATATTGTTATCTCCTGATTGGCCTTTGTCATAAAATCCATGTATTCTTTGTCCCTTAAAACTTCATCAAACAATCAGCAGTAGAAAAAAACGAGTCCTGGATCTTCTTTCAATCTCAAATCGATGATAGAATAAGCTGAAATAAAATTTTAAAAAAATTATTCAACATATCTGAATATCTGAATAGTTATTTTTGGTTTCAATATTGAAATGACATTGAAATGGCAGAAGTATATCAGCAGTAATTAATTTATTATACCAATAAAGAATAATGAATGCATTGAAATGGCAGAAGTATATCAGCAGTAATTAATTTATTATACCAATAAAGAATAATGAATAATTTACTACTACTACTACTTCTACTATAGTAGTCAGTAAAACCGAAGAGAGTTTACATTTAATCCCCGATCCACCATATAGTAGTCTGTAAAACCGAAGAGAGTTTACATTTAATCCCCGATCCACCATGCACTTACTACTACCACTACCACTACTACTACTATTACTATTACTACTACTACTACTACTACTACTACTACTACTACTACTACTACTACTACTACTACTATTACTACTACTATTACTACTACTACTACTAGTACTACTACTACTACTACATATACTTTCGCCAGTTTTGAAAGTATGTCGTGTGATATCTTGCCTGAGAATGGCTCTTCGGTCTCTGTTAAGTTGATAGTGATCTACAGGCCACCATACAGTCGAAGGAATAGGACAACAACATCTATGTTTCTCCAGGACTTTGCTGATTACTTATCTGTCTTATCAACTTCCCCTTCTAAGCTTGTGATAGCCGGTGACTTCAATATACACTGGGATGACCAAGCGAATGTTGAAACCAAGAAATTTGCTGACATGCTGAAATCTCATGACCTTCTTCAAAATGTATGTGACTTTACACATACAAGTGGGCACATCTTGGACTACATCTTATCTAGAAGCGATGATGACATTGTTAAGTCAGTAGAGGTATCTACCTTCCTTAGTGATCATGCAGCTGTACACTGTGACCTTAAGATCTGTAAGCCCATATCAGGTCGTAAAGAAATAGTGTACCGGAAACTGAAAGCAATAGATCATGATGCCTTCGCTAAAGACCTCGACTCATCTGACCTCTTTCAGGAACCAGAGACTGACATCAACAAGTTGATCGATCAATATGACGGAACTCTTTCAGATATTCTCGACAAGCATGCTCCCGTTAAGCGTTGTGTTGTTGCCACACATCCGCCAAATCCTTGGTATTCGGAAGTAATCACTGAGGCAAAGAAGCTGAGGAGGAGGTTAGAAAGGAAGTGGCGAAAGACCAGACTTGAAGTGGATAGACAGTGCTTCAAAGTTCAACGCCAGGTTGTCTGGGACATGGTAAAACATGCAAAGGCCTCTTATTACGAGAAGCAGATCTCAGAGTGCTGTGGACAAAGAGAAGTGTACAGAGTCATAGACAAGATGCTTCACAATCGCGTCAAATCTATTCTACCTACACATCGCAATGACCAAGAACTTGCGGAAAAGTTTTGCCTATACTTTTCCACAAAGATTAAGGACATTCGAGAAGGGCTTGATGCTGAAATGGTAGCTGGCACTAATATAATAACTGATCATTCTGCTGGGAAAGATGAACATCTTGACACCTTTGATTTGGCTACTGAGGAGGAAGTAAAGAGGATTATTAATAATTCTCCATCCACTTCTAGTTCACAGGATCCAGTTCCTACGTGGATTCTGAAAAAAACATCTAAATCCTGTTCTGCCAAGCATTACACTTATCGTAAATAAGTCACTGGAAACAGGCATTTTTCCCGATTCGTTCAAGGAAGCTGTTGTTCGACCTATTCTGAAGAAGCCAGACTGGACCCGGAAAACCTGAAGAACTACCGACCGGTGTCCAATCTCAAGTTTATTTCAAAAGTCTTGGAAAGAGTTGTAGCCCAGCGTCTTCAAGATTATATGGAACAGAATAATTTTTGTGAACCGCTCCAGTCAGCTTATAAGAAGCATCATAGCACTGAATCTGCCCTTGTCAAAGTTCACAATGATATCATTCAAGCACTTGACCAGAAGCAGGCTGTCTTCTTGGTCCTTCTCGACATGTCGGCAGCCTTCGACACTATCGACAAAGATATTCTAATCAGAAGGTTCTGTTCGATAGGCTTGACTGGATCTGCACTCGCATGGATTTCTTCGTATCTAAGCAAACGCTCGCAGATTGTTAGGATCGGCGATTGTGTGTCATCTGAAGCTGAACTTCCGTATGGAGTGCCGCAAGGATCCGTTCTGGGCCCATCATTCTTCAGCATTTATGCAAGCCCTCTTGCCAAGATTGCAAGATTACACGGCATCAGCATACATCTTTACGCAGATGACACCCAGCTCTACACACCGTTCGATCCATCGGATCCTTTAAGTGAGGCCTCTTCTAGACGTAAACTTGAAGCTTGTATTGATGATATGAGGGCATGGATGACAAAGAATAAACTGAAACTGAATGATGATAAGAGTGAATTTATGATTTTTGCCTCTAAAAGCCTGTGTGCTAAGGTCGGTAGTAAGTCAATACGCATTGGGTGTGTTGAAGTACAATCTGTGTCCAGTTGTAGGAATCTCGGTGTTCATTTTGACTCTGAGCTGTCAATGTCATCACACATCACAGCTACTTGCCGATCAGTATACTTACAATTACGTAATATTCATAGCATAAGGAAATCTCTGTCATCTAAAGTTGCAGCATCTGTGATTCACTCATATGTAATATCTCGTATTGATTATGGAAATGCTTTATTGTTTAAGATCACATCGTATCAACTTGCCAAGCTGCAGCGTGCTCAAAATTCTGCTGCTCGGGTCCTCAGTGGAACATCTCGTTTCACCCATATCACTCCAATTCTCAAAAATCTTCACTGGTTACCGGTATCTAAAAGAATAGAATTCAAAATCCTACTCCACACATGGAAAACATTGCATGGTCAGTCTCCTTTATACCTTCAAAATCTAATCTCTGAATACATTTCCGATCCTCTACTAATAAACAGCTAAATGTACAAAGAACGAATTTAACTCTGGGAGAAAAGGCATTCGCCTCATCAGCTCCATCTCTCTGGAATGCTCTTCCACTGAGGATCCGATCAGCAGAATCACTTGAAGCATTTAAAAAATACCTAAAATCTTATCTGTTTTCTTCTTATTTTTGTTAAATATTGTTAGCTAATTTCATTTATTCATGCCCCCATACATATGCAAATTATTTTATCTGTAATTCCCAATCCCTCTGCGCCTCGGAATAGTTCACTAGATAGATGGCGCATAATAAATGCTGTGTTTATTATTTTATTATTACTACTACTACTATTACTACTACTATTACTACTACTAGTACTACTAGTACTACTACTACTACTACTACTACTACTACTACTACTACTATACTTCTGCGTAGTGGCGTAGCTATGTAATTCCGAAGATTCTTTATTACGAAGGTTCGTAATCCCGAAACACGTAAATTGCCTATACCTCGATGTTCGTTAATCCGGAAACGTAAACATGGTAAAAGGGTTCTTTAATCCGAACATTAATGTGGCGTTATTCCGAATGTTCGATAATCCGAAAACGAAATAAGGTTCGATGGTCCGAAGGTTCGTTAATCCGAAAACGAAATAAGATTCGTTGTTCCAAAGGTTCGATAGTCCGAAAACGAAATAAGGTTCGTTAAGCATTTAGTTTTCGGATTAACGAACCTTCGGAATTATGAACCTTCGGAAATACGAACCTTCGGAATTACGAACCTTCGGAAATACGAACCTTCGGAATAACAAACATTCGGAATATCCAAACCTTCGGAATAACGAAGCTTCGGAATTACGAATGTATGCGCTGTGGGTTATTGCTTTTTAATGGGGGGCAACATTTTTTTGAGTGTGTGTGTTACAGGGGCGGATCCAACTTTCGCCAATAGGGGATGGGGCCGATCGGCCGCTCAAAGCTGATTTTTTATTTCTGGAAGGGGTACTCCTCACAGTTACTTCTTAGCTTTATTCTTATAAAACAACAAAAATGTGAAATAATCTCATATGAGCCCTATATAAAAAGTGCGAAATGCGAGCTATTTTTTTAAAACTTTCATGCTTTTTCTCCTGAAAAAAATTACATTCTTTATGGGCAATGTTTGGGACCGCGAACGCCAGGCGCGAGCAGAAATTTCTACACGCCCGTCTCGACGGGACGTATTATGGTATCACGCTCGGTGTCCTTCTGTCTGTCTGTCCGTCTGTCCGTCTTTTAACTTTTTCTTGTAAACGCAATAATTTCAGTTTAACTTAACCTAGGCTCATATAATTTGGTGTGTATGATATTAGCATGGATCCCAGGAAGGCTATCGATTTGATTTTGAGGTCAAAAGGTCAAGATCACAGTCACATGTTTTCATCTTACCCTTCTGAAGTCCTTGTTAACGTGATAACTTTAGTTGAATTTTATGTATGATACTAGCATATATCCAAGCAATTATATTGATTGTGAGGTCAGAAGGTCAAAGGTGAAGTCGCCATCTTCCACTTTTCTTGCTTGACCAATAGCTCAATTTTCCGCGTTACAGACGGGCGTATTATGAGCTCGCCTTAGCGACACTCTTGTTCATAAACGTTCTGGTCAGATCGAAAACCTGTTCAGGATAGTTTGCAGTTGCCCATGAAAAAAATTATACATATTTCAACAATTAAATAATTCGAGCGCGAAGCGCGAGCTGAAATTTTGGACATTAGGGTGAGAGGGATAGGGGCTAAAGAAGGGGTGTCTAACTCACTTCTTCAATCTGGCGTTGTATTTCAGGTGGGAGTTTGCTGAATATCTGATCAAGATAACAGGTTGGCCTTTTGGCGGTAATAGACGTCTGTAATGCTGCCCTCTGTAGCTCATTTGTTCCATCATTGTCTGCTGCTTCTATCAATGAATTCCTTTTTCGCGTTGCCTAGCAAAATATAACATATCATGAAAAGATAAAATGAAAACCAAGAAAATAATTTAGTTTATATATATATATATATATATATATAGTAATATAAATCGGATTTTTGCTACATTAAAATGTGCAAACCCAAATAAAAAGCCATGTGGAGGAAATGAAACGTAATTGTGTTTCATACATTTTCCTATTTCACGTTAAAAATTGATTTCAATCGGGTGACCGATCTAAATAAACTACGTCTTTTTCTTTGTTTTTCCTTTGTGATACAAAATCTGTGAAGGAGCTGGGTTATTCTATAAGAATCGATTATTCAATTTTTTTCTGTAGAATTGGGGGTAGAAAAAATATCAGTTGCTTCTACCATGACTACACATCTTAAAGTAGATTAGGAATAAGTTAGTTTGTATGAAAACATTGAAACCATATAATAAAGTTTGAGAACCATTGGACAAACCATAAGAGAAATATGGGTATCTAAAATTCTAAATCACTAAAATCATGGAAATCCTGCCCTTGGCAATGCGACCAAGATTTATCATGTCACAGAAGTATAACTCTCCCCTTTGTAATATACCCCTAAACATCTATTTTCCTCATTTTATATGATATTACTTTGTCCATGATGTATTTTATAAAACCTCTATTAAATGTCCTCCCATGTAAAAATCCTGATTTATGGATTGATTTGATACAAGTAACGATAATTAAGAATGTAGAAAAGTAATAAGAAGTTGTACAAGTGTGATATCACGCATTTAATTAAATCGCCAATATGGGAATATCCACATCGATAGTGATGTCAACATTCAAATTGTCACAACTTTCGTATTATTTGAACAATTTTTCTCTAACCTTTGATTATTCTGTTCTCACACAATTTAACTTGCTCCCATGGTTTCATTCTCATCTGAAGATGTTATATGTATGGATAAATTTGTTCAATCAAGCTTATTCAATACAGGCCTAATGTGAAATATCGTATAGGGTCTATGCCATTTATATCTCATGAAACATAGGAGTAAGACTTACTATTCCAAAATAACACGCATCGCAAGCTCTCACATATGTCTTACACAGCCTACAGTCACCGCAACCTGAAAAAAAATAAAGTATAACCAACTTAATGATGAATTAATCAAGACGTACATATTACGTCATTTGTAAGTCTTGGTCAACAATGACGTAGTATTTTCTTTTGTTCAGGGTAGATATTCTTGTAACGTCATGTATAAAATCAATATAAATCGTTACGTCATTATAGAATGATTGGGTTTTCATCATAATCATCGAGTTCGAGTGTATACGGGGTGACTATACATTTCCAACTGGTATTTCGATTTCTATTTTTCTTAATGGTGTAACAAACATCGATGAAAAGGGAGATACTGATGATTCTTTCGAGAATCTAGTTATGAATTGTTTCATTTCAATAGAAAAGCACTGTTTGATACTTGGTTTTCGTAATGTTCAACATAAACAGATGTATGACTTGTTGGAAATGAAGAGTAAACAAAATGAGATGAAACGTATTACACACACATTATTTGCCATTCATATTGAAGTCGAGAATTAGCAGAAAATTAGCGTTAGAAGAAAGGGAAAAGTTTGCCTGCAAAGGTCGAAGTGCATCAATTTTTATCAATATTCAAATTAAAATTGGTATTGATTTCATTTCCACAAAGAAAAATAAGAAAATGATAACATAACATGCAATCATTGTATAAATAATAAACAAAGTGTGCACAAGATAATTCTTGTTTTAGTGACAAAATTTCATGATACATATTTATAACATAAACTGGATATTACGTTAATATCTTTAGAAATCTACACTTTACCGAGGGAACCTTCCATTTCCCTGCTTTACCACTCTTCACCCATATGTCAAACAGGTATATTGGTATCCAGAAGGATGCGAAAGCGAAAATTTTGATTTTTTTTTTTTTTTAATGCTCCCATGAAGTGGAAAAAATGCAGTATTCCTTGTAAAGAGCTTAATAGGACTTTGTGCTGATTCTAGCTGATATTAGCAAAATATTACCATAGGATCTTTCACCGGGAAATTTTTTATTTGCTTCATCAGGATGCAGACATATCCCGAGACATATAATGTTCCTTGATTAAGGACAAGCTTTTCACAATATTTGAATAACTATTTAAGAATATATTTACTTGCCCAGAAACTCTAAAAATAAACGTACAAGAGATCTGCGATGTGATATGTCATGGTAAAATATATAATCGATCTATGTAGATGTCCGACACGAAAGAAAAAAGTGTATTGTCGATGTTTTATACGTATCTAAATTCTGAAATGACTTCAATTAATGAACAAAATGGAAAAAACTAAGAGCCATAGTTTTTTTGTCGAAAACTTATCACAAGAAATGAAATGCAACAAAGTTTAAAACCATGGAGGCAAATTTTGGAATTATTAAAAATATAGCTCTATACTTTCCATGCAAAGATCTCTATCACTGCCTTTTTAAAAATCCGACTGTCTGAAACGTATCCTTGAAAAATCGCTATATTCGTCTAGTATGAAAGAGTGTTGGTTGATTAATCAGACTAAAGTGTACTTCGTTTTCAATGATCTGATGTAATCTATTTTTCATTTCATGTTGAATATGATATTCTATCGGTCAGATTAAACCGACTGAAGGAAAAAAAAAATAATTGACTTTCAAAACTGTGTAATTGGATTCCATGATTAGATTCTGGATTAACTTCTGTATTATCAAAGGTATACAATATATTCATCTTTTTTAATCTTTATTTCCTTATTCAGCGAATAAGATAAATACAACAAACAAAACAACTTTGAAATATCAATCAATGAAAAATTACTTGCTTTTCACAAAGGTTATACGAAACATGAGATGCCGGATCGCCAAAACACAGTGAAACATAATATTAAAATAGCAACAATAATAAAACACAAAATCAACTATCAGTAATAAATTCAACAAAAAAGGAAAAAAAACCTACTAGCATGACAAGATTAAAGGAGGTGTATGTGGCACAGATAATGCATTTACACTCTAAATTACAGGGATTTAAAATAAGTCCAGATGAACTGTAGTTAGGGACCAATCGATTTCTGGATTTAGTTTTAATCCTAAAGACTTAAATTTAAATCTCAAATGATTTAAATTTAAATCTTTCTAGATTTAAAAATGAATCATAGGAATTCAAACTAAATTCTGAATTCGATTAGTCCCTAACTACAGTCCATGTGGACATATTTTAAATCCATGTAATTTAGAGTGTACAATAACTCTGAAAATTGATAAATCTTTACTTGTCTAGAAAAAGTTTAATGCTGCTTTCAAAAGGAAAGTAAAAAAGTGAATTAATTATACTTATTACTTGAAGAATCATATTTCATTTTTTGGGTCCTATATACAGAACTCGATGATTTAGCATCAGGACTAGTCTTGATAGACCATAAATGAAATTTATTTAACATCAGGTAATGTGGTTGATTATTATATATGTTTCAAGAGATCTGAAAATGGAGTAGGTAACAATAATATTTCATATTTATACATAAATGTTGGTAGTTCTTGCTTGTTCATCTGTTTAATTCATGCAAACACTTAATAATCAGGTAAAAGGTTTTTCAACTCCTGCAAAATTTGATAATTGTGTTCGTGAATAATTATCAAATTAGGAATCAGACCCTTTATAATACATTTGTGTGTTTTTTCCATTCAATCCAATCAATTCTTTATCCCATTTCCATTTCAACATAATACAAAGTAATATTAAGTAATACAAATTAAATACAACTTTACAAACGATCATTCTTACTTCATAAAACAAAAAACATTATAACATGTTCAAAGTTACAATACATTCAATAATTATACTGTCTTATAGTGACACACACACACATATATATATATACATATCTGACTTTAATCTGAAGTAAATAATTGTATTATCATGATTATGAACTACCTTATCTCCACTCCCTTTTATTGTATATTTCATTTCCATCTTACTTGTTTTGGACAGGATGACATTATAACGAGTTATTTAAACTTGGCATGCCAACTTATTTAGGATAAGAAGACAAGATGACTTCTTCTTCTTCTTCTTCTTCTACTACTACTACTGCTGCTGCTGCAGCTGTAGCTACTGATACTACTACTACTACTACTACTACTACTACTACTACTACTACTACTACTACTACTACTACTACTACTACTACTACTACTACTACTACTACTACTACTACTACTACTACTACTTCTACTACTACTACTACAACTACTACTACAACTACTACTACTATGTCTATTCTATTAATACGAAGAAGCAGAAGAAGATCAAGAAGAGGAAGAAGAAAAAATATCACTACTACAACAGTACTACACCGCTCACAATAGTCCTCTAGGCTCTGATGAAGGAGCCATCGTGAAAGCCATTTACCCACTCATTAATCATGCTGCTCCTGCTGATATTATGTAACCCCTTACTAGTACTGCTACTTCTTCTTCTACTTCTGCTGCTACTTAATGACACTTTGAATAGGGCCCTTTTTATGATGACACAAAAGGATGCGATTCCAAAGAGATTTCAATAATATTTTGCATAGTTTAGGTTGCATCGTTTAACATTTACAGATGGGATAATCATTTACAAAACATAGATTTTCGAAATTTTTGTGGAGTTGATATACATGATTGTAGATCAGAGTGAGACACGGTATAGATTCACCCTACAAAAGTGTCACCCATACCCTTTGATCAATTAACATATTAAATTGGTGTGACACGTCATGCCTTATGTCCAAACAGATACAGTCTTCCTGCACGTCACACGCACTGAAACCATTTTAGAAGGAAACAATGGTTGTCAAAGCACCCCTCATTTAACATATTTAATCTCTAATTGATAAGTAGGTGGGACATTTGTATATCCATCTAAATATAGATTTTGCTCGCACATGCTTACATGTATGTTACCCCCAGTCTTTCAGTAAATCGTGAAATGGCCCTCAAATTGTGAATTTATGCATATTCAGCCCCAAACTTTCAAAACTGTTCCACCTCCTCTGATATTTCAATTGCGCTGATTTTTATTTTATATAATCATAACTTAATCAGGTATATAGTAATATTATGATGACACAGTCTGCATGGTACGGTGTAAGAGTATTTCAGTAATAGTATCCGAATATTGTTAAATAGGACTAATCCTGTTGGAGTTTCACTTTCTGAATACCCCTCCCTGTGCCTTGATGTTACACTGTCTGAATACCCCTCCCTGTGGCTTGATGTTACACTTTCCGAATACCCCTCCCTGTGCCTTGATGTTACACTGTCTGAATACCCCTCCCTGTGCCTTGATGTTACACTTTCTGAATACCCCTCCCTGTGCCTTGATGTTACACTGTCTGAATACCCCTCCCTGTGGCTTGATGTTACACTTTCCGAATACCCCCTCCCTGTGGCTTGATGTTACACTTTCTGAATACCCCTTCCTGTGCCTTGATGTTACACTGTCTGAATACCCCTTCCTGTGCCTTGATGTTACACTTTCTGAATACCCCTCCCTGTGCCTTGATGTTACACTTTCTGAATACCCCTTCCTGTGCCTTGATGTTACACTGTCTGAATACCCCTCCCTGTGGCTTGATGTTACACTTTCTGAATACCCCTTCCTGTGCCTTGATGTTACACTGTCTGAATACCCCCTTCCTGTGCCTTGATGTTACACTGTCTGAATACCCCTCCCTGTGCCTTGATGTTACACTTTCTGAATACCCCTCCCTGTGCCTTGATGTTACACTGTCTGAATACCCCCTCCCTGTGCCTTGATGTTACACTGTCTGAATACCCCTTCCTGTGCCTTGATGTTACACTGTCTGAATACCCCTCCCTGTGCCTTGATGTTACACTTTCTGAATACCCCTCCCTGTGCCTTGATGTTACACTGTCTGAATACCCCCTTCCTGTGCCTTGATGTTACACTGTCTGAATACCCCCTTCCTGTGCCTTGATGTTACACTTTCTGAATACCCCTCCCTGTGCCTTGATGTTACACTTTCTGAATACCCCTTCCTGTGCCTTGATGTTACACTGTCTGAATACCCCTTCCTGTACCTTGATGTTACACTGTCTGAATACCCCTTCCTGTGCCTTGATGTTACACTTTCTGAATACCCCTCCCTGTGCCTTGATGTTACACTTTCTGAATACCCCTTCCTGTGCCTTGATGTTACACTGTCTGAATACCCCCTTCCTGTGCCTTGATGTTACACTGTCTGAATACCCCCTTCCTGTGCCTTGATGTTACACTGTCTGAATACCCCCTTCCTGTGCCTTGATGTTACACTTTCTGAATACCCCTCCCTGTGCCTTGATGTTACACTTTCTGAATACCCCTTCCTGTGCCTTGATGTTACACTGTCTGAATACCCCTTCCTGTACCTTGATGTTACACTGTCTGAATACCCCTTCCTGTGCCTTGATGTTACACTTTCTGAATACCCCTTCCTGTGCCTTGATGTTACACTTTCTGAATACCCCTCCCTGTGCCTTGATGTTACACTTTCTGAATACCCCTTCCTGTGCCTTGATGTTACACTTTCTGAATACCCCTTCCTGTACCTTGATGTTACACTGTCTGAATACCCCTTCCTGTGCCTTGATGTTACACTTTCTGAATACCCCTCCCTGTGCCTTGATGTTACACTGTCTGAATACCTGTGCCTTGATGTGCCTTGAATATGTTACACTGTCTTACACTGTCTGATACCCCTTCCTGTGCCTTGATGTTACACTGTTGATGTTACACTGTCTGAATACCCCTTCCTGTGCCTTGATGTTACACTTTCCGAATACCCCCTTCCTGTGCCTTGATGTTACACTGTCTGAATACCCCTTCCTGTGCCTTGATGTTACACTGTCTGAATACCCCTCCCTGTGCCTTGATGTTACACTGTTTGAATACCCCTTCCTGTGCCTTGATGTTACACTTTCCGAATACCCCTTCCTGTGCCTTGATGTTACACTTTTTGAATACCCCCTCCCTGTGCCTTGATGTTACACTTTCCGAATACCCCTCCCTGTGCCTTGATGTTACACTTTCTGAATACCCCTTCCTGTGCCTTGATGTTACACTGTCTGAATACCCCTTCCTGTGCCTTGATGTTACACTTTCTGAATACCCCTCCCTGTGCTTTGATGTTACACTTTCTGAATACCCCTCCCTGTGCCTTGATGTTACACTGTCTGAATACCCTTTCCTGTGCCTTGATGTTACACTTTCCGAATACCCCCTTCCTGTGCCTTGATGTTACACTGTCTGAATACCCCCTCCCTGTGCCTTGATGTTACACTTTCTGAATACCCCTTCCTGTGCCTTGATGTTACACTTTCCGAATACCCCCTCCCTGTGCCTTGATGTTACACTTTCTGAATACCCCTTCCTGTGCCTTGATGTTACACTGTCTGAATACCCCTTCCTGTGCCTTGATGTTACACTGTCTGAATACCCCTCCCTGTGGCTTGATGTTACACTTTCCGAATACCCCCTCCCTGTGCCTTGATGTTACACTTTCCGAATACCCCCTTCCTGTGCCTTGATGTTACACTTTCTGAATACCCCTTCCTGTGCCTTGATGTTACACTTTCTGAATACCCCTTCCTGTGCCTTGATGTTACACTTTCTCAATACCCCTTCCTGTGCCTTGATATTACACTGTCTGAATACCCCTCCCTGTGCCTTGATGTTACACTTTCTGAATACCCCTTCCTGTGCCTTGATGCTACACTTTCTGAATACCCCTTCCTGTGGCTTGATGTTACACTTTCTGAATACCCCTTCCTGTACCTTGATGTTACACTTTCTGAATACCCCTCCCTGTGGCTTGATGTTACACTGTCTGAATACCGCTCCCTGTGGCTTGATGTTACACTGTCTGAATACCCCTTCCTGTGCCTTGATGTTACACTTTTTGAATACCCCTCCCTGTGCCTTGATGTTACACTGTCTGAATACCCCTTCCTGTGCCTTGATGTTACACTTTTTGAATACCCCTCCCTGTGCCTTGATGTTACACTGTCTGGATACCCCTCCCTGTGGCTTGATGTTACACTTTCTGAATACCCCTCCCTGTGCCTTGATGTTACACTTTCTGAATACCCCTCCCTGTGGCTTGATGTTACACTTTCTGAATACCCCTTCCTGTGCCTTGATGTTACACTTTCTGAATACCCCTCCCTGTGGCTTGATGTTACACTTTCTGAATACCCCTCCCTGTGGCTTGATGTTACACTTTCCGAATACCCCTTCCTGTGGCTTGATGTTACACTTTCCGAATACCCCTCCCTGTGGCTTGATGTTACACTTTCTGAATACCCCTCCACTTCCTGTGCCTTGATGTTACACTGTCTGAATACCCCCTCCCCGTGCCTTGATGTTACACTTTCTGAATACCCCCTCCCTGTGCCTTGATGTTACACTTTCTGAATACCCCTTCCTGTGCCTTGATGTTACACTTTCTGAATACCCCTTCCTGTGCCTTGATGTTACACTGTCTGAATACCCCTTCCTGTGCCTTGATGTTACACTTTCTGAATACCCCTTCCTGTGCCTTGATGTTACACTGTCTGAATACCCCTTCCTGTGCCTTGATGTTACACTGTCTGAATACCCCTTCCTGTGCCTTGATGTTACACTGTCTGAATACCCCTCCCTGTGGCTTGATGTTACACTTTCCGAATACCCCCTCCCTGTGGCTTGATGTTACACTTTCTGAATACCCCCTCCACTTCCTGTGCCTTGATGTTACACTGTCTGAATACCCCCTCCCCGTGCCTTGATGTTACACTTTCTGAATACCCCCTCCCTGTGCCTTGATGTTACACTTTCTGAATACCCCTTCCTGTGCCTTGATGTTACACTGTCTGAATACCCCTTCCTGTGCCTTGATGTTACACTTTTTGAATACCCCCTCCCTGTGCCTTGATGTTACACTTTCTGAATACCCCTCCCTGTGGCTTGATGTTACACTTTCCGAATACCCCCTCCCCGTGGCTTGATGTTACACTTTCTGAATACCCCCTCCACTTCCTGTGCCTTGATGTTACACTGTCTGAATACCCCCTCCTCGTGCCTTGATGTTACACTTTCTGAATACCCCCTCCCTGTGCCTTGATGTTACACTTTCTGAATACCCCTTCCTGTGCCTTGATGTTACACTGTCTGAATACCCCTTCCTGTGCCTTGATGTTACACTTTCTGAATACCCCTTCCTGTGCCTTGATGTTACACTTTCTGAATACCCCTTCCTGTGCCTTGATGTTACACTTTCCGAATACCCCCTTCCTGTGCCTTGATGTTACACTTTCTGAATACCCCCTCCCTGTGCCTTGATGTTACACTTTCTGAATACCCCCTCCTCGTGCCTTGATGTTACACTTTCCGAATACCCCCTCCCTGTGCCTTGATGTTACACTGTCTGAATACCCCTCCCTGTGCCTTGATGTTACACTTTCTGAATACCCCTTCCTGTGCCTTGATGTTACACTGTCTGAATACCCCTTCCTGTGCCTTGATGTTACACTTTCTGAATACCCCCTCCCTGTGCCTTGATGTTACACTTTCTGAATACCCCTCCCTGTGCCTTGATGTTACACTGTCTGAATACCCCTCCCTGTGCCTTGATGTTACACTGTCTGAATACCCCTCCCTGTGCCTTGATGTTACACTTTCTGAATACCCCTCCCTGTGCCTTGATGTTACACTTTCTGAATACCCCTTCCTGTGCCTTGATGTTTCAGTTACTGAATACCCCTCCCTGTGCCTTGATGTTTTAACATTTCATCAATTTAACACCCCATGCAAGAAAAATAAATACATCTATCTTGTGTAATAATAATAATAATATTCCGCATTTATATAGCCCTTAATACATCGGAACGACGTCTCTAAGCACTTTACGGACATATTATTACCCCGGTCATCGGATCCTTGCATGCACGCATACAATGTATGCACCTTCTCCACTCCCTGGGGAGCATTTCAACAAAAGTTCCAAGACTCAATTGCTTGGCATACTACAAAGGCTTTTTCATCCTACCGGGTTCCCATTTAACACCTGAGTGGAGAGTGACAAAGTGTAGATTAACGCCTTGCCAAAGGACGCTAGGCCATAGTGGGATTCGAACACATGACCCTCTGATTACAAGGCGAGAGTCAGAACCGCTACTCCACGACGTGTACATTTTACATTCACCTTGCACACACACCACAAATCCACGTTGATAAAACCTCTTTACAAGGGTGTAAATTAGTTGTTTGATATCTCCGTGAAAGTTTATTTCTGAATTATGGCATTGAGAAAATAGGAAACTATTAAAACATAGAATGAAACCCTAAAGAAAAGTCTTTAAAAAAACAAGTACCCATATGGAGAATAATTTTTTCAGTATCTTACCTTATCCCATCCAACACTCTCTTCCCTATATTTATCACCAGTCATACTCTATCCCGTCTGTTGGTTAATTTGTCTGATATGATACCTAACAGACCTGGCTTAATACCCTCAGGTATGAATTGATCTCATTCAAACGAAACCATGTGTATTTTCACCTGCAATGCTAGTCCGATTAATTAGAAATACAAGTACGTTGGCAACTCGTGGGAAATTTAAAGGATATCATTTGATATCTCTAATATGAAATGATTGGTAATTGATACAAATACATATCTGATATAAAAATGGAGAAGAGAGAAACAGTGAAAGGTGTAGAAAGGGGATGAGAGGGTGGGTGGACAAAAGAAAGAGAATTGTATACAGGCGGACAACATAAATACAGAAGCAGGGGGCCGTTTCACAAAGCAGTTCGTAAGTTAAGAGTGACTTGTGATTCTTTCTTACGCGCAAAGCCATCGCTAATGAATATACGATTTGCCATAAGAAAGGATCACCAGTCGTTCTTAAAGTCGCTCTTAACTTACAAACAGCTTTATGAAACACCCACCTGTACATACAGCAAAAGCCAACTAACAATAAGCGATATTTGAATTAAACAATATTGTGAATATGATATACAATTGTAGAATTGCTAAACAGTATACATTGACAGAGAAAGGGGTAAAAGTAAAAAAAAAAAAAGAGAGAGGAAGCGATTATGTTTTTATCTTCAAATTCGAATAAAGAAAGATTTTTTTATTCTGCTTTTTAAATGTGTTAATCAATTTTAATTAGTGGTTGTCATCGTGATATTTTAATCCCATCTGCTTATAATGACTATCATTCTGCAATTTTTTTGTCCATGATTTCATACCTGTAAACAGTAATCAATATTTTATGTTTGTTGTGTAATGAAAAATATGAATGCAGAATAAAACAAATTAAAATCAAATCAGGACAGAGATGAGGGTAGTGATATCCTTTTAAAAACGTCGATGTTTGTACTATTCATTATGCTCCATGCAAACATTACTTGGAACCATGCTGTTCTGTGACATGCCCTACATTTACATGTATAATGATTATGTATGATTTCCCATGATCTTTCCACATCAAAGTGTTTGTATTCTGTGTTTACCATTTGATCTTAATAACATCGGTATCAATGGTGTAGAAGTGACAGACTCCAATATCGGGTATTATACTCCTGCTGTAAATTAAACAGACCCAATTATCCAAGAAACATGAATGGACATTTCGGTTGATTGATGTTTATCAAATTTATTTAGTGTTCATGTCAGGAAAAATAACAGATAATTGGGTAATACGGTAACACCCCAGCGTCAATAATAACGTTTACAACCTATCGTCACCAGGCTGTTTTAAGGTTAAAAAAATATAGAAATGCTTTACGGTTAAATAACCAACGTTAAGTCCACCTATTGGTATATAATTTGTTTTTGGTACGTAATCCTAAAGTTTGATCGGTGAATCTATTTTGTAATTTGAGAATAGAAAAGCTATATGGCATTTTAATTTTGTCATTAATTGAATTTTGAAAAAAATATGGTAGAAAATAATAATATATTCTCAATGATTTACCGAACGTATGCATTTTGAATTACCTTTTTTTTATTTTTTTTTTAAATAAGTGTATGTTCGGGTTCAATAATCTTTATAATGTATTATTGTATTCTTTGCTATAGACACTTTCACTTATTACCTCATACATTTCTCCATTATGCTTTCCCTGTATGTGATAAATCTAATAATAGCATATCAACGTGCTGGTGATTTTTTTTTTCTTGTATGCCTAATCTAATACTATAACGCACTCTCAAGGTTATTATACTGTGAAATCGTTCAAAAAATGCAGAGCGTAAAAATCGAGAATTGTAACGTTGAGATCGACATATTCGTTGATTAGTGAAACTATGGAAACCAAGTATTGATTGTAGGACTTCCTATCCTTTTATTATACCATGAACAGTCGATAGTGTGTTTTCTCCAAGTTGATTCGCTTCTGGTTTCCTTGATTTCTTGGTGTTTTTACTCCTGCAATCCCTTAATGGTGGTGATGGCTGGAATGTGATAGATATCGTATGTACCTCTATTACATGCCCTATTTTAAAGTACATTAATGTAATTATTTTCAAAGGAGAAATGGATAACTAGGTATGTGGTCCTTTAAGATATTTTTATCAAAATAATGTTAGGTATCAATGCGGGATAGGGATTTAAAATGTTTATAATCCGATGAAAGAATAATGAAGATTTTACAATTTCTAGCAACACATTTAAGGGGACTTAAAAAATAACAAAATGTTGACTTCCGACTCACTGTCGGAAGAACACTTTTAGGTCTATAGTCCCTTCCAAATTTGCATACATTTTGGTACTGCCATTAAATTCTGCATGTATCATTATATTTATCTAAGTAGCCTGGAACGCATATATCTTTTCTATCCCTTCAATATAACTCTTAATGATAAGTATCAAATATCTGATTTTTTTTCATCGAAATTACCAACTAAGACCATGAAATACTGCTCGACAATATTTTTTATTGTACTCATCGGCTTTTGAGTCTGATCATGGACATGGTCTGATATAACTGTTTGGACTTAATATGTAAATAGGGAAAGCAAAACGTGTTAAACTTGGTCTTTACAATCAGTTATATTTTGTTTGTTTAGTTGCTATAACATCTTCGAACGCGAAAGAAATGTTTACATTTAATAATGGAAACCTTTCAGGTCCTCAAAGAAGAAATAATAGAATACATGTATTCCAATATAAGTAGGAATTGGGTCACTTGTTAAGCACTTTCTTCAAACAAATTTATTGTAGTTGCTTTGTCATTACTTTGTAATTTTTTTCTTTATAACAATCGCAATTGCTAGCATTTGAAAAAAAAATCTCTATAAGGGGAAATTAGGACTACATTTCAATGAACGATATTGTTTAAAGGATTTTTATACTTACATATTACAGAAACTATAATTCACCATGTTGCCTATGTAGCTAATTAGGCGTTCTTACGCAATTCTTTTCTTTAAAACGATTGTTTTTCCATTGATATTCACGTCAACCACTCTTCATCTCATCCTCCTGCAGTTCATGTTTATTCATGTTAACACACATATTCATCCTCACCCTCACACACATACATACACCCTCGCACACATCCACCCCACACATGCACAAACAATCAGTCCTTCCCTTTTACAATCGGGGATTACTCACTTATCATTAATCGTCAAAATGGGACATTATGTTGGTGTTCTGACACTCTTAAAATTTTGTGTTTAATCCACTCACCGGACTCATTTTTGTTCATAGGGTGATCGTAGTTTGGTAACGAGGGACACACACGGCTAAGGTTTAATTGGCAGAAACAAAAACTGAAATCATGAGTTTTACTTTTACTATAAGCATGATAAGACATGGTTTTAAATGAGATGAAGAAATGATTGGCATGGTTATCTGGACTGGGTACATCCCCGATTGATAGGTAATATGCAAGCAAATGTCCCCAGAGGTTGGTCATTACAAACGAAACAAGAAACGCATACACACATACACCTGCTAACCCCCTCCCCCTCTCTTTCTTCCCTATTCCCTTTCCCTCTGACCCCCCCCCCTTCGCTTTGCTATTACTCTCCAATCTACCTTATCTCTCTCTCTCTCTCTCCCTTTCTCTTATATCGTTGAGTCGCGATAACTGCTTTCTAAACTATAATTCTATCGGATATAATATCAGATTACATGGAGATGATGACTTTAATCGTAAATCTACCTTTGATTTTAGAATCAAGTCTGCAATAATCACACATCTAACAACTAACGCCATTATAAGTACAAGTATATTCCTCTGGGGTCTCTTTCAAAAAAGTTAATTGTGAATTAAGTTCATGTTTAAAAATTCAACGACATTTCCTTGCGACTGAAATTGTATATCACTCTTTGTGGCACATACCCCTGTATTGTGCGCATGATTTTGGTGTCTACTCGTTCTTTCAAGTGTCCAGTAATACATTGGGACAAGTTATAAGGACAGTCAGTGGTCCGGTGTGTACAAAATGTCGCGATGACTTCCCAAAATTTAGTCTAAAATGGCTGTTATAAGACGGACATAGTTTATTTGATATCCGCCTTGGATATTATGATTTTAGTGTCTATTCCATGGCTTAATAATTCATCAGTTTTTGTCGATATTTTCATTTACATTCATATTGTATGAATTATATTACCTTAAACTTTGTATCCCAATATCCTATACTTGCACCGAAAAATGACCGTATAACACACGCAGACCAGTTGGCTTCATATAATATAATCATTGCAACAGATGTGATTGGTTTGCATTAATGGGTACATGAATTATATCAAAGATGGCATATTTATTTGAAATATACATCCCAAAGCAACCATTTCGAATTATATCATAAAATATTCATTTGTAAATCCATTTGTTAAATCATAGATTCATTGATCATAGATCAGAGTTTAATTATGTATGTCTTATTTCAATATCCTATATTTTTATCAACTATTGTTTGTGTTTTGTATCTTTGTAAATTGTACGCAATTCAGCCGTAAGGCTGCTATGTGAAATGTGCAATTTATACCGAAATAAATAAAAAAAATAATTAATTAATCTTTGAACCAATAATTTATTTCCATTGACGACTGAATGTTAATGTATCAAACAATTTCAAATTATCTGCGCGTTGGACCCGTTTTAGTGGAAAAGTGGAAGAAAATTATTAATAAATGTGCAGAAACATTTCAATAAGCAAGATTGTTTCCTTTTTATTGTGATCAAGAATTTTGCATTTTACAATATTTTCAAATGAATATTAAATATTCTATTAAATATTTATTATGTTTGATACCAAACTCGCGTATTTAAATTTAAGAGACATGGTCACAAACATGACTTGAAATAAATCTATCTCTGAGTCAAGAACTTGATTCTTAACACAAAATAAGTGTCAGAGCACAAGCAACAATGAAGGAAAATGTTTATTTTGTTCAGAAATGGCACTCAGAGAGGTAATTGGTAATAAATTTCTTTGATCGGTCTCAGTAATTAAAAGTATGGGCCCGTTGAAGGTCTCATAAATGTCTTAACTGCATGTAGCGAACCACTCTCTTCATTATCCTTGTGACAGATTGGAGTAAGTTAAAATGATCTTCTATCAGTGAATGTAATCAGGTAACATGACCGACCAATGAAATCAATACAATCAGGAGGCTGACAGATAAAGTCATGGATAAAGTCATAGAAAGGTCTTCGGTCAACTACACGTGTAAGATTGAACTATTCATCCGGAGGCAGGTCATTGATCTCATCAATTCCAACGTAAAAATATATTATTCGTTCAAGAAAATGTTCACATGATTAAAACCCCAAATTGATTAAGTAAAAAGGGTTGGTTCAAATAACATCAAATCATAATGTTTAAAACTATTACTTATAGGCGGCACTTCCCAACAAAGATCAATATGTTTTACCGCTCTCTGATAAGCGTAATATGACAGTTGGTTTTACCCATTTACTATGAATCATCGAGAGTTTATACTAATTAATTGATTATTAAATACCAATAATTGAAAGTTCTAAAATAGTCTTTATTGCAATTTATGAATGCAAAATGTTACTATTTTCGAATACATTTTAGAAAGTGAATGAAATTTATACTGTAAAGAAATTTCGTTTCTGCATCTTTTAAATACCACTTTGCATGTCCCTTAAAATAGGGCAATCAACTTTGCAATAAAAAGAAAAGAATGCATGTCGTAGATGCACAATTTAGTCTCAAGCAGTGGGCTCTACAAATATTTTACGTTGAAAGAAGATCATTTTCGGGTACTACTTAGAGTTATGATATAATTAGTGATTATAATCTCCCTTCAGACTTTGTTTAAATCAATATTTCTCACTGCTAGTTGAATAAGTTATTTTAATAACTGCATTAATATCCGAAGAAAGAACAGACTCTGAATTTTTACACTACGATAGCAAAAAGTCTACCAATAAAGCATAAGAAGAAAGTGAAGAAGTTGAGGCGATGGGAGGATTTTCCTTGATCCGCTACATCAGACGAGGAGCTTATCGCGATATCTAACGCGTCTTCAAGAAGATTTTTGTCACATCGCACTTTGTTATGAGTGTGACAGGTTACAAGAAAAAAACCGTTCCATTTAATAATGATAAAAAGTAGTGGATTTAAAAGAAAGATTCTTCAATATGTCATGATTATAGAAAGATAAATGACATTTTGAGACTCAAGCAAGCCATATGATGAAAATATCGAATAAAAATACATGATATTGTAATTTCTACAGTATAACTAGAATCTTTGAGGTAAAAGCGATTCCATAATTCTGAATCAAGTATGTAAGTTGCTATTTACGTTATATATTTGTCTTCATTACGCACTCAGAAACATAAAGCAGTTACCCGAGCGCTAACAGTTTTTCATGTTCTTGTTCG
The DNA here is from genome assembly GCF_018143015.1 of Lytechinus variegatus. Lineage (NCBI taxonomy): Eukaryota > Metazoa > Echinodermata > Echinoidea > Temnopleuroida > Toxopneustidae > Lytechinus > Lytechinus variegatus. Next base: position 18,104,406 of record NC_054742.1, read on the forward strand.
GTGTAAATCAAGCACAGAAATGAGGATTTTTTTTAAATATTTGGTTTCTTTATTTGTTCAAAACGAACTGATGCATTGCTGCTATGAATCGCTTCATTTTTTGCATTTATCAGTCACATAAACTTGTAGATATAGTACATATAGTAACATAGATGGGAGTGATAAAAATATTTACACTCCGCAGAGACTTCGTTTAAGAGCAGAAAAGGTAGATTAAAACCTAGAAATTGTTATTATAATTGAGTTAGTTAGTATTTATGAATTAGACCATATCTAGGAAATGATAAACATGTAAAATGTATCATTTGACTCTTGAATGTCATCTTTTTAGGATTTTAGATAGTTTAAAGGAGAAGTTCACCCTGACAAAAAAAGTTTATTGTGAAATAAATTAGAAGAGAAGGGTATTGTAGTTAGAGAGACAGCGAGAGAGAGGGGGGGGTCCTGTCAAATAATTAATACAAATTACCTTTTCAAAGTATTTTACGCATATAATATGAAAATGCAGAATTTGCGTGTATGATATTCTATGATAACATGAATAAGTGTCAGCCTGTTGAGTTTTATCTAATGAAGATGATTGGTATATGCAGTGCGTATTTGTTGTAATGTGATATTTCTTAATCTATTCTGGGTTTGTCTGCACGTCATATTTCTCTACTTCAATATTCATAATACAGAGTGCATGTATACCAAAGATTTAAATGATGTAAATTATGATGCTCACCCTTTCATGTTAATTCGTTGCAGGTTTTACTTCAGTTTTGAGTGCAAGATTGAAATGATATGTACTTGATGGGTGAGCAGACGAAAAGAGACTGCGTAAAAGTCTTGCCTTATTTACTAATATTTTTAAATTCATTCGTGCCATATGAGAACACCAACTGTAGATATTTGGTATGTTATCTCATATGTACAATTCAAATTAATTAAAAGTAAAAATTGTCAGAGAAAAAATAAGATGTACTGACTTTCCCTCTTTGAAATTCTTCTCTTGTAAGATCACTTCCTGTAAGCCGGTGATTAGCTAAACATGATACTTACGTTCATCAGTCCACAATAGAGTAAACTTTGATACGTGAAGTTTTAACTCGGTTAATTTGTGATGATGTTGTGTTTTATTCCTTCCATATCTTCCATACCTTCTTTATTCATATTAAATAAATTTTAATAGAAACAATGATTACATACATTAAATATGGCCATTAAAAAAATGTATTTGTCAATAGTTCGTTATCCAAATTATGCACAAGCTAATTATATACCGTTAATAATTTACTGCAAATTGATTCCTAATTGTATTATCATAATTGACCTTACCAGGGGTCAAGTAATACCGTATTTAGTATGAAAAAAAAATAATTTCAGATAGCCCGTGAACAATGACTATTCGAACTAGTTTCGAATCAGATTTTAAATTTCTATAAGAAGTATTGGGGAGTTTAATTTAGCTATTAAGGAGTTCTGAATAATTAATATCTTTATTATTGGAATAAAAATCACAATTTCACGACCGATTCTATATCAACTTCATCCCTACAATCTAGAGGGTATAGTCACACTAAATAGTCACCGCTTTACTTGTTTAACAGAATATTTGTTCAATACTTAAATAACATTATCGTTGAAACACGTACATGGACAAACCAGCTTTAAGAGTTTATTTTTGCTACCATGAACAGTTTGAAAAAATAAAACTTTAGAAACAAATAATAACCTATAATCGTGTGATACTGGGAGTTGTGGAAATGTTTGACCTCAAAAAGCAACGTCAAACTCCAATTTGGATCACACGTTAAGCGAAATAAAGACAAGTATTGGGAATTATGTACAAGTCAAGGAAACATCGGGTTGTTCAATCATCATAACTGAATACAGTAACAGGTCCACTCGTGTCATCTGATCCAAGATTGTGGGATGTGATGTAAAATGAATCTCCTGAATTATCATTCCAGATCGAATTCATTTATCCAATGTATTCCAAATCATGATAAAACCGATACTGGAAGGTTTTGACCTACTTCCTCAATTTAACCTTTTCTATTAGAAATCTAATGTACCATCTTTCCCTTATTGAACTAACAGATTAGAGGTCATGTGGTGTCTTTTTTTTTACTAACACTCATAATGCAAATTTATTTTTGCAGTTCACAAACATAGAAAATCGAAAACAAATCAGAATAATTTAAGTAATAATTAGTCAATTTTAATTTGTATGCTTCGATTTACTGTTAGATTTCCGAGATTGCAAACAATTGCTCTCTTCGAGTTTTTGTAATACCACAACACATGTGACTTTATTTTGCAAAGATAAGATAATTTGCTTAAGCATAAAGCGCCCGCTCAATCCGACGAACTAACGGAATCACTCTGGAATAAGAATAATGTTTTTGTTAATAAAATGTGAATATATTTACATATTTATATGCCTTCCTCGGATAAGTTGTACCCAAAAATAAATAAAAGTAAAGAAACAATAACTTTAAATCTTAAGAAATCATTTTCAGACAAAATATCAAAACACGTTGGATCTGCATTATTTTGAAATTATGACATAAGATCAAAATAATATATCAAATGATATCATAAGCAGTATAAGTTAGTAATCTTTTCTAAAATGCCCTACCAGCATATGAAATTTGACTAGGGGATTATGAATGCATTAAAGCGTATACATTTTTTTAGGGGCACATACCAGCGCTGAAAGACAAAACAACCTTAACACTTACGGCTTACTATTTTTAGCTTCAAACAGTTATACCGGGTGTCCTTAAAAAGGAGAAGCCCAACTTCAATAAATATTTCGGTACAAAACTAAATGAAAATCATGCTCATAATTACTCGAAACAACTTATGGGCATTCCACTATACCTCCAGCAGTTTAGACAAACCCATTGTTGAACTCCTTCGTTTTCTTTTTGTTATATTTTTTTAATTAAGTATTGTGAATTATAGCAAGTGGTTCAATTCTACTACACAGATTGTACAACCAAATAATTGATATACCGATCAACAAAGACACTATTTAAATACTGTATCAATATTCAAAAGGCTGTATATGTTTGAATTTTCGAAGTGTTTCCAAAGTAGAAAATTCTTAGATAAAAAAACAAAAGATTATTATAAAGAGATATTATTGCTGAGACCTTTTGAAAACTATTGTTTTCCATTTTTCATTTTCCATTGTGTCTGATGAAAAGAGTACTTTTTTATTACATTTTCAGAATAATTATTTGTGATTTATCAATTTATCATTTGTATGTTTAATGAATTGTATTATTAGGCTAGAATATCATTGTAATTGAATTCATATTTATTTCACTGAAACATGTAGTGGCTGGGTATCCTTTGATGTATTCACCCAATAAGCTGATGGGATTAGCATTATATCACAAAGTGATAGGGCTGCTTATTTCCATAAATTGAGCTAAACATCAAAAGAGCTATTTGGCTCATTATCTTGATGTATTTCAAACATCATAATTCTTATAAAATTCCTTTTCATATCTAGCAGATTCGACATTTTTACAAACTGAGAAAATTACAAAGTATCCCTGTTAATTGACGAAATCTTGCTTTTTGGACGTCTTTCGCAAATTCTCTAAGCAGTCCTAAGTATTAAAAAATCAGCAAAAAAAATCTCCGCCAACTCATTAAATTTTTTTAGATGTTTACTAGAACCCCCCCCCCCCAAAAAAAAAAGAAAATATTGAAGAAAGCATACTCACTTCTTATTTTACAGCCAGCTTGAGCATATGTGAAGCACATGATAATGAAGAAGGTGGTAATAGTTGTTGTGATCATAGCCCTTAAACCATCCACTCCCATGGCGATAATCACCGGGCTGTTGCCCCAAAACTGCGTTCCTCCTTAGTCTTAGGCAACAAATCAAGATCTTGTACTCTTCGTCAACGAATAAAAGCTAAATGAATGAGAAATCCCAACACTTAATCAACCCACGGCGACCCTGCAAGGTGTGAGAGTACCAGGCATTAGAATAGCTAAGGCTGGGTTCTGAGGATTAATAAGTATCAATGGACCCCGCTTTTTTTAGTGACTTTACAATTTACTCTCTCGCTCTTTCTCTCTGCGATGTGTCGACTGGGGGCATTGATGAGAATTTTTCACCAGGTCTTTGTTAAAGCCATTTGAAGTAGAAGCTGAATGACGTGCGATGTGGACCAAAAGATGTTGGTATTGTGTCTGTTTTCCCGCCCGCCGATTTGTCGGTCTTTTTTTGTCTCTCTCTCCCTCTCTCTCTCCTATTTCACTCTTATTAACACAAGCAGACACGTTCTCACCATCAACACTTCACGTACTCTCTCTCTCTTCTCCTTCTCTTCACCCTTTCTCTTTCCCCTTCTCCTCTCTACCAATCTCTCCATCTATCTCTCTTTTTGCCCCTCCCTTTTATCCTTTTCCTCACACCTCCTTTGTAGTTGGAATGCCGACAGGAGAGATTTTATTGGTTGACTATGACTCGTGCATGCTGATGTATACATGCCCTTGTTACACCTCACTACCAAGCATTTGTCACGTTATCAATCAGTGAAATTAGAATCGTAGAATAGTTCAACACAGTGTGAACAAAACAAATATCACCAAGGAGTCACACGTGTTCGTGACTTCATTTACGTACATGCTAATCTAAATCTCATTTATCGAATCTATGTGATTTATTAGCGACATTTAAAATAGGGAAAGCTCGCAATTTCAAAAGAATGAATGTTTTTTCGCAGGTGAGTGGATCATTATTAGCTGAATGATATCATATATTTGTTTGATCGATTTTTAACTCTCCGTGATTGTGATCTACAGATTCTAGGTGAGAATGAGCAGTCTGAGCGATTTAAAAATATAAAATTTCATAATAGATTGTACCATGTGGACTTCTATCTCAAGTATGAGAGGATGACAAATTTGTAATGCCTTATTGTGATGCGTTAACTTTGAATAGTTATGAAATCACCCACCCTCCTCGGCCCATACACCTCACACAAAATGGAGGAATACTTGATTATGAATATCCCATACAAAGTAATCATTTAAAAAGAACATACACTTTCATCCACATGGAAACAAGTCGGTGCCATAGACATGACATATGGGGACAAAGGGTGATCTCATGTCGTGATAAAATGGAGGGAAAATAGAAATAAAGGGTGCAAAAAGGAAAATGTCTGGGTTGAGTTCCTCTGTAATGACTTTGTGTATATTGCCCCGACTTTATATCTATAAAGTATAAACTTATACGTTGTACTTAATTTCAAGCGCCACCATCAATCAATGTTCAAGATAAATACATTGTCTGATAGGTTACATCTTCCTTGCATCATTATTTTCGACCACTATTCACCCTCTAATCATTACCATCTTTGTGGTCGATAATTAGGTTCCCCGGATGTAGTGTTTATCAACGTCAGGAGAGTTGATACTTTCCATATTTCATCTTTATTAATGGCTGTAAGTCATCAATCACACATACTATACGGCCAGTCTTGTGAAAAAAAGCACCCACTCACTCTTAACCCACAATCTCATAATATTCAGATCAACGAAACACAATGTTTGCGATGAATAGAAAATGTACAAGAAAACTCCTACTTGTTACTGGTAAGTTTTTCAAAGAAAATGCACATGCAACGTTACCTGTATGATTGGGCGTGGCCAGGTTACGATCAATCGCATTTGTTTGTGACCAGGTCAGAGTAATATCGGTAGGTAATGATGTTGACCATGTCAACGATAATCATTCTTGTGATTTATTGTTTGGAATACGTGTCCCTACAGACCATCGCTTTCTACTGTAGATATGAACTTATTAGATTTTCATTTACAAAGTATGCATGAATGAATAGATATTTTAAACAATGCTTGAACATAAAATAAGAAATGAATGAAGATTTTATTTATCAGAAATAGTTGATGTCCATTTTTATTAAGACAAAGATAAAATTACAGACCTTTTGATAAGCAAAGGAAATTACACTGCCATTTTGTAATTTAAAAACTGCTTAGGAAATAAAATATAACATTTACATTCGAGTAAAACAAACAAATCTTCGAAAGGATATGATGTTTTAAGAAATTCAAGTGAAACAAATTGAATACAATTTGAGATAATGATTTTGATTGAGATCTACGTTTTCTTTAGCTATTTATTTGATATTTTCATCCCTGTATCATCAACTAATCTAGGACGTGATATAAATGACAAATACAGTAGCCTGATTGATCTCATATCTGATAACGGTTGACTTCTTTTGAGCTAAGTCGTGTTGAAGACACAATTCCGTGAGCTGAAGTTCTAACCTCTACTCATTAAATTTGCACAATATAACAGGCCGAATCACGTAGAAGGTTACAAAAACATGCCTTCAATATCGTCTTATTGGTCTCGTCGAAAGGCGGTTTACATGCCATTTTCGACACTGATAAGTGCTCACTCCAGGTATATTTTCTTTATTATGAGTAACTCTTTGATATTCGAGGGGCAGAAGTTATTTTCATTTGATATGTTATATACTAATAATGCAAAATGAACAGAAATATGGTGATGTAGAGTGAGGGGGTAACGCAAGAAGAATGATAATAAATCTCTATCAAAACTTTTTTTTGTGGATTGTTTAACTTTTGCTTATAAGATATTTGCACTTGGAATGCAATCAAAGTATGAAGCAACACATTATTTTGATGACAATTACGAATGTCAATATAACATAAATAAATGAACAATCATCAGAATTTCATTGTGATTTGAAAACTATTTGAGTGTGTTGAAGATATACGCCCCGAGAGAAATCATGATATTTGCTCACTTACCTACTTTGTTTTATTTTCGATTACCATTTACGGGTAAAGGAAATCTTCTGTCCAATCGATGTTTTGTATTCTTTGATCCAACGACACTTAATCTTGATCTTCTTTAAAACAATTATCCCTATCATTAAATTCATTAATGCATTTACATTTGCTGTTTTTTAACATTCAATAAAATGTTTTACCATTAAGTTATGTTTAAGTATTGGTGGAAAGAGCTACAAATCATAATTCCGAAGATTCGTTATTCCGAAGTCTCGTTATTCCGAAGGTTCGTAATTCCGAAACACATTTTAAGGCATTTCAAGGAATATATTCCTGCCAGGTACCCATTCACCTCACCTGGGCTGAGTGCTGCACAATGTGGATTAATTTCTTGCTGAAGGAAACTACGCCATGGCTGGGATTTGAACCCACGACACTTTATTTCAAAGTCCGGAGACAATCCACTCGGCCACAACGCCCCATTATTGAAAAACATCGATAAACTGTCATACAGAGGGATTTTACGTATATCTGTTAGAAGTCATATAGAAGTAGGCTCATGCTAATGAAAATGCGAGCATGCAGTAACCAGCTGCTAAGTTTTGACGATCAGACCTGAAAAGGAATATTTTGAGACCTTCATGGAATACATGAATAGAATACTAGTAAGTACTTCAAAGAACGAATCTTATTTCATTTTCAGATTAACGAACCTCATTTCGTTTTCGGACTAATGAACCTTCGAAATTACAAACCTTATGTCGTTTTCGGACTATCGAACCTTCGGAATATTCGAACCTTCGGAATAATGAAGCGTCGGAATTACGAATGTATGCGGGTGGAAAGGGCCACGAGAAACCTCAAATTCAACTTAAACATATTGAAAGAATATCCCGGTTCTACCTTTGTTCAATAATTCGCACCATTCAGTAAGATGTACTTCTCCACAAGTTTTCTTTTTGTTGGACATTGCTTAAAATATCTATCTTGGGACAGTATGCATAAAATTTGGCTCGCGCTTCGCCCTTGCATTGTGCTTATTAAGATGGGCAATTTATTCAATTAAATACGCTGAATCTAAATTTCTTCTTTGTATAAAAACGTGTGAAAACATTAAGTTTTCAAGTCAAAAATATCAAAAGTTGTCAGCCTGCGCTTCTGTACCGATGATGAATTTTATGTCTCGGCTTAAGATTTAAATTTAAAAAAAAAACAAATTAAGCTCGCGCTTGGCGCTCGCATCATATATTAATTAGATCCATATCCTCTCTACAATTTTCACAAATTTCATCGCATCATTCATTGATATCCCTCCTTTATGATCAATGAAATTGCATGCAAAGTCCGATTAAAAAAACAGCTTCGCTTTATTAAATACACATCTCAAATATTCACGTTGTAAAATGAAAGATTTTCGGCTCGCTCTTTGCGCTCGCAACAGTTGCTTAGTTCTTTGCCGATCATCTTCGTTGTAACATTGCTTCAAATATCCCGTTTTATTTATCTATTTATTTTTTTATTAGAATATATTTATTCAGGTACAATAGATCAACAAAAATCTGTTTTGGATCAATGGCCAGCTGAAAACAGAATGACAGATTAACAAATTACATCAAATCATACACGTAAATATCATATTCTGAATCATTATTTAGGCAATGCTTAATAACATAAATAAATGAATTAATATTTTTTTTACATGAATGATAACATAACAATGAATTAAATGTTTAAAGTTATCACAACAGAAAAATAAAGATGTAAACTACAAATTGTACAATTTATTCACTGATAAACACCACTGAAATGGAAGTAATGAAATGAAAAGGGTACTTTTGGAACAAGGAATTTGAGTGAAACCATCATAGTTCTAATTTTGAAGAAAGATTCAACTCGAGCTTGATTACTGTGTTTTTTTTTATTGAAAACGTGCTTAACTATTTCAATTTTCAGCTCGGATTTGCTGATTATTTTTCAGCTCACGCTTTGCGCTCGCTCTATCTAATTAGTGAGAAATGTATTCTACTTATGAGTCACTGCAAACAGTCATTAACAGGTCTTTTTTTAAGAGCAGTTGATTAAAAGTTTCATTTCGCACTTGCATTAGTTATCCATTCTCTTCATGGTTACAATCGAGATTTCAGGTCGAAATATAAATCTACGAAATTTACAGCTTGTGCTTCGTGCTCGCATTGTAGTTGGATTGGTGAGATAGTATACATACATGTATTCTATTCATTGATCACTGCAAACAGTCGTTAACATGTCGTTTTAGCAGGCCAGTATATTAAGAAAATTCAGCTCACATAGATTCATAATTGCAAGAGCTGCTAAAATTTTGGTATTTTCAGTTCTAATTAAATAAAATATCAAAAAATTTGAGCTCGAGCTTCACGCTCGCATGATAGGCCTAATTTATATTCTAGCCAGACCTTATCTTAATTCTAAAAATAAAAATTAGTTAGAAGTAACTCCTAAAAAATAAATAAATAATATTTTTAATGGCGGCCGCAACGGGGAAATGTGAATGAAATAATTTTTTCGCACCCCCCCCCCTATTCATGAAACCTGGAACTGCCCCTGGGTATGACGAAAGAAAATGTGACTGAGGAGAATGAAAAACTCTACCTTAAAATATGACCCATGGTCGCCGCGTTGATAATCGGTACCGATATTTGTCGGTAATCTGGGCATTCACTGCCCCCCCCCCCTCACTTGAAAAGGCCTAGTGACGCCCCAGGGTAGAACCCGAAAAATTAGTAAGATGAGGAATCCACCCCTTTTGTATTAACTCACAGCAAATGGAATGATGAGTCCATTTATAGCAGTTTTAAAGGTTACATTGGCGTAAATCCATGACGTTATATTCTTCAAGTGGAGGATGAAACAATAGATCATCCCTCCCCCTTGAATGAAAGGCCCGGATGAAAGGTTAACCGCTTAGATTTACGTCAGTGAAAGGTTTAAAACAAACTATATTTTCATTTACATTAGAATTCATTAAGATCTTTCTAGAATCGAGCATTAGACTTTGCACTCTTCAAAAACAAGTAAGAAAATGTATTGTCAGATCTGTGGAATAATTGTGACCAGAAATTCAACTTCATAATAATCACTTAAATAAAAGTTGCACCCTGCTCCCTTTTTCATAAAGTTATTTTCAGCTAGGTCCATTTTAAGGAAGGAAGATTTAGAACGCTTACCGTAGATTTAGTCAGAAATTAGCAAAGTCTATATATGATGTTGCCTATTTTGCTCTTCCCTTGAGGGCAATGTATTGCCAATTAGGCTCTTGAGCGTTAGGCCATACGTTTAGAATGGAATTGGGTTACATGGTTTGGATGCTAAAGCTATTTGATGTGAAGAAACAGTGCTTGCTTTAACCTTGACTGGACTTGAAATCAATGTTTACCATGTATTTTCGGCAAAGTTTCCAACCAAGAGAAGCAGATTTTTTTCTTTATCTTCTTTATTGGCATTCAACACTACGTGGTAATTCTTAAATCACCAGTATGATTGTAAAATCAAATTTAAAAAAAAAATCTTCACATTCATGTATAAATAAAGTTATTTGTACACGAGATTTGCGATATTTAATGCACCATAGGAATTATATGCAATTCAAAAGATGATGCAGTCATTCCATTGCACATTTGCGTTTTTTATATTCCATTTTACGTATCATGTGAAAACTACTTTTCCATTTTCAGAATGTCTCATTGGAATTCTGCACATATCATAGTTTCAATGATAGCAAAAATTGAGGATGAGACAAAGGCCTCGTATATCATACATGAATTAATTTAAAACGAAAGTAAGATTTTCTTGTATCGGTATAAGTTAAGAAGATATGCCATTATTCAACTCACAAATTCCATTGTATATCTTTTATACAATATATAGTTCTTGCTTCTGAACACACATGATTATTGTTACATATAAATGTACTTTATTTGTATTTCTATTGGGACAGAAGAGATTTGGAGTGAATAAAGGGGAAAATAGATGAAGGGTTTATAAATAAGAGTATAACAAAAACCTACTAAAAACAAATATGCGATATAACAGAAGTAATAGTGCTTGATTATCTAGTACACTGCGTATAAAAAAAGTTACACTTTGACAAAGCCCTGGGAATTAAATATACAACATGTGGGCATTTTTTGACATATATAATCTTGGGTTTGGGTCTCAGCTATCCAATGAAAGTAAAAGTTTTTGCAAAATGTTACACTTGAATGAGCACTGTCCATAAAGCTCGCAGAAATCTGTTGAGCAGAAATGCTCGTTCTCATGCTGTGTGAAGGGTAAAGGGTGAAATCAAACTCACCTTCTGAAACATTTCTCATACATTTCCCTTGCACTTTTAGTCAATTGAAATAAAACGGATTCATTCAAGCATTTTGTAACAATTTTGCAACCCAAATTAAAATTTTAACACTGAGTTAGCACAACATTTACCCTTTTTGTGCCAGCTGGATCTGAGGACATAACTGAATCTGAACAACAGTTAATATCAGACATCTCCGGCATTTTTCACTAATTATTTATCATTAAAAATGGGTTTACATTTATTTTTTGTTTAACACTTGTTTTTCCACACTTTTTCCGAGCTTGACAATGATTAACAAAATGAAAATCAAGCCTAAGCCATTTCATGTAAATCAAAGCTAAGTGTAAAGCAAAATATCGTCACGATGGCCTTGGTGTGTGGGGGAGTGGGGTTGGGCGCAATGCACTCTCCGAAGTGTTTTGGGCAAGGAAACAAGTATTAAAACGGTAAAAGATATCTTCAAATCAATTTCACCAGCTAAATTCCACGTGTTCTTCATGATTAATGCCTACTTTTGTTTCCATAACTATTTTAAAGTTTTGCGCAAATCATTTTCACTAACTTTTTAAAAGTGAGTGGTGCTCACTCAAGCAGAAATATTTTTCGACAGTTATATCGTCATTTGCTTAAATGGATTTGTACCAATGATAAAATGTGAAAAATCTTCAGGATATTACAAATATACAATTCTACAGGATTTTTTTTCTTAGTGTAATTTCTTTTACGCACTGTAGGCCTATTTGTAAAATCTACAATATATGTTTAGAATGATAACTGAGACGCCAACTGTTTTGGGGAGTGAAATTCAGTTAAATTGTTTCTGTTCGGTTATCAGAAGAAAAAGATTACATTCCGTAGAGCGTCTTCCAAATTCTTAGTGTTCAGTTTGTACTAAAATATTCCTTCGAGGATAAGCATGGCTTGAAAAACATATCTAATCCTATATTGTACCTAGACCATTATTTTTTTATCGTACTCTTTTCCTTTGGATTAAATGATTATCCATTAATATCATGAGACTGAAATAATTGAATGTGATTACTACGAACGCATCAAGCTCTTTGTAAAATTAATTCCTGTAATTATAGGTTTTTTCAAAAGAATTCTTTTAAAAAAATGATATACTGAGGTAATATTGATGATGAGTGTGAGTTGAGAATAGAGACTTTTAGGAGCAGTGAACGAGAACGGCGTAGCAGTCGTACTACAGATGCGAATACTAATTCACTCGACCTGTACTTGTAGTTGTACGTACGTCCACGTGAAACAGCACGATAACCAGTGGGTCATGACACGCTGCCCAACCCGGAAGATCTGGGGAGCGTTTCATCAATATTTTCATCTGAAAAATTGTCAGATCTGACATCTTTCCATGATTTTGATTGGCTGAGAGGCACTGTTCCTATGGTAACTGTCGGATAAAATGGGACTTGTCGGATAAAACGTACGACAAGTCCTTTCATGAAACGCCCCAAGGTGTACCATCGGCTGGTGACCCGGTCGGGTGGTGTGAAGGTGCAACTTGTGCACAATTGCCCACTCACTTGCTTTGATTCCTTTTTACGCGAGTTAGGATATATATCGATATATATTTTGGAGATCAGAAAGCAATTTAAAATATGATAAACGTAATGAATCGTACAACTTACATTAATTTTGTTTAAAAAAAGTCACTGAAAACTGCGTTTTAAAGGGAAATGTTGATCTTCATGCTGAGCTTGAGCGGTTCAAATGACGTCACTCACGTGCACGTCGACCATGATTAAGGAGAACCGCAAAATGGATGTGGCGAGGTCCTCGATTCTGAGAGTTGACATGTGTGAGGACCTGAGATATAACGCCAAAAAATGACGTCATCTCATACCAGTTGTCTATGTCGACGTGAGGGTGGGTGAAAGTGAAATCTGAAAGAATGAGTTAAAAGAGAGAGGATAGGAGTGGGACTAAGAGAGGGTGAAGTGTCTTCCATGATCCGGGTCCATGATTATGTGTGTAACGGCTAATGATGGGTGTGGGTTGATGGAAGGGTGTGTTCTGTAAGGGAGGGTATTTCAAAAATGAATGTGGGTTTGAGAAAGAGGTAGTCTAGACTCAATATTGGTGTGTATGTTATTTCTATCCCCTTTCTTCATTGTCCCCTGCGCGCTATGTCCCCATTGAGAGTGATATTTATGAGCCTGGTTTTATTTCAGGGGTAGAAGTCGAAGATGTGTTATTTGCTCAACCGATTTAACAGAACAGTTCCGACGAAAGAGTGTGTGTGGGTGTGTATAATGTGAGGATTTTAGAGGTGTGTGGGTGTGTTAAGAGTGATCATGGTTCAGGGGCCCAATGCAGAAAGAGTTGCAATCAATCGCAACTCTGAAAATCATGCGCAACTTGATTTTCAACCAATCAACAGCGCGCATTTGGGACTTACGATTGATTTTTTGACTTGCGTTTAAACGCAACCCATTCTGCAACAGACCCCTGGATTGATAAGGGCGTGTAGATTGACATGAGGGAGAATGCGTGTAAGAAGTGACGATTACTGTGGGAAGAGAGAGGACAGTGATGGGTGTGTGGAACTACTCATGATTGTTTAAGTGTGTGGCTGTGATATGTGAGAGATTGTGTGTAAAGAGTGGTGATTGGTGTAGATTGAGGAGGATGTGCGGATGCCATATGTGAGAGATTGTGTGTAAAGAGTGGTGATTGGTCTAGATTGAGGAGGCTGTGCGGATGCCATATGTGAGAGATTGTGTGTAAACCTTTAGTGATGAATGTGTGGTTGAAAATGATGTGTCGGTGTGATTTGTGAGAAATTATGACTGTGTAATGAGTGATGAAGGATGTGTGGAAATATTGATAATGGTAAGGTTTGTGATAAAGAGTGTGATATGTGAGAGGTTATGTATAATGATTTTATGACGCGGTTTGATGATAGAGAGAGTGTGTGGGTTGATATGCCAAAGATTGTGTTTAATGAGAGACGATGAGTGTGGGCCAAATGTAGGACGGTTGTCAATATACTATCTTTTTATGTTTATCATGTTTTGTCATGAGAGTGTAAAATAATCAAAGCTTAATATAACATTTCATCCAAAAACATCAATTCAACGTAACATGATGATCATCAATTCCTTTTTACAATCACTCGGCTTTGTTAGATTAACAACCATCCTATGTACGAGATGTAATATTGCATGGGCAGTGATTATCAAGGTGGGGGCGGTGTCCTCCAAGTTCAAAATGTGTATAGTAGAATGCGAGAAAGCACTGGCGAGTCCAGGGGGGGCAAAGCCGGTCCGTGCCCCCCCCCCCCTGAGAGGCACAATTAAAATTCGTAATGTAAAAATGCCGTTAAAAAAGAATTGTGCCCCACCCCCCCCCCTTTGAAAGTGATGACTTTTTTTGTCAAATTTTTCCTCTGGAAAATGTGCCAGGCCTTCCACCCCCCCCCCTTTGGAAAATCCGCCCCTGCGAGAAAGGATCATCACGTCTCCAGTAGACGGACCAAAATCTCATAAAATCGCCGCGCATGCATAATGGTATGGGATTGGAACTTGGAATTTGGATGGAAATACTTTCACGTTAAATTCATGTATTTCGACCGAAAGTTTAATTTGTGAATAAAATGGCGAGCCATTGATTCGGGAGGAAATCCGTGGCATGAAAATATATAGGACCACACTTTTACAGCTGGGCTGCCAATCCCCAATGGACTATAAAAATGTTTTTCTGAAAGATCAAAAGATTAAGATTGGAAGCAATTGTAAATGTTAACTAAAAACTACATTGTGATGTTTGACTTAATCCAAGAGATTATCCTTTAACATGGATCAAACATGAAGTTTGAGGTAGGGAACTCGTTGGTTACTAAACCTATTACGCAGAATTTTCTTTTTATGTGGCTCATTTTCGCTTATACTCAGATGTTTCCAACCTTTTTAAAGATAACGAATACAATTTTTTTCGTCTCGAAATAAAAATAATAGATATAGGATAATAATTCCAAAGAAATAAATGGGCATCACGAAGCCGAAGGAACCTGAGCCGAAGGGGACCTTATAAATGTTTGGCAATTTAAAGAAAAATAAGAATCTCTAAAGAAAATGACGGTAGACAAATCTGTACGCTCTCTTACTATTGGAGAAAATCTGAGAAGTGTGGCGAGAAAAAAGAATTTTCACTTTGATGTATTGCAAATTCTTGGTAAATTCTTAAGGTCGAAGAGACAGAGTAAAGAAATTGGAAGAAATCTAGCTGAGTCACGGAATATATTCCGTCTTATTTGGAATGTGGGATCGTTGTTTCTCAGAAAGTGACGCACATTATTAGCACCCATCTGATACCCCTCCCTCTCTCCCTATCCCTGTATCTTTCTATCTCTCCCTCTCTCTTCTCACTTCATGGACATCATTTTACTGCTTTCGTTGCATTCGACATCATGAGATGAAACATGAGACATCATTGTTCATCAACCTCTCCGCGTCATTTCTTGTTTGGATAACAGTTTATAAGACAATACCAATTGCTTCACATTATTGCACGCCTCTTAAACATGTTTTAAGTGATCGATGTCGCTATGCAATTTACAACTTAAGATGCATTAATGAATATTCAATAAATTACACACCATATCCATTATGTTTGTCACTTGTATGTATTATATAACCGATATGATGGTGGAGATGACTTTATTACTTTAACTTCCATATAAATCAGCTTTGGTAAGCCTACTTGTTTGGTCAGTACCACGCTAAAGCATTTTGGCTGGGTGAAGAAATATACGTAATCCATCGTATTGGAATAACTTCCGATGCTAATTGTAGACGTTATATTGTGCAAATGTTATGCAGGCCGTTGATTTACTTTCACTATGCGACGAAAGTCATGGCATTTCTAAATAGAAAAGGAGACATAGAAAGAGGTAGAAATAGTGGTATCTATACAGACAGACAGTCAAGCAGATACAAAATCGTCTTCCGGGATGAAAGAAAGCTGCTTCCGGTCAATTTTAGTATCTATTGTTTCTTTCTTTTCTTTGTATTGATTTCTAAAAAGACATATATAGGGTTATAGAATATTGTCTAGCGGAGACGACTGCCGTGGAATCAGAATATGAAACCAAGTCCCATATGTTAATTATAACTCATCCTTGATGTTGCATGATAAAAGTGAATCCAATGCAATTCAGCTGCAATATCAGAATATGGTACTCACGAGATTATTGTTATTATTGGCAAAGAGATTAATATTTTTTTACAGAAAGAGAAAAGCGGAAGAAGTGAGATGACCTCCTCCATACCTTGTTACACATGGCTGCTTGATCCAAGTCAGTGATAAACAACAAAACTACCTACGCATTTCATTTAATAACCTCGATATTAATTAATCCAACAATACAGATGACAGTGGAGAGAGAGGTTTTTGTTATAGTGCCTCCTACGCTGCTACTGCCTGTATGAATTTAAATGAAAGATTTAATCAACTTTATGAATCATAATCTATAGTTTCTTTGATTTCATTTCAGTAATGAAGAAGGACTTTGCTAATGTTGATTACAGATTTTGAATGTAATTCCATGAAGCGTTGTGGCCCAGTGAATTAGTCTTCTGACTTTAAAACAGAGGGTCGTGGGCTCGAATCCCAGCCATGGCGTAATTTCCTTCAACAAGAAATTTATCCACATTGTGATGCACTCAACCCAGGTGAGATAAACAAATGGGTACCCGGCAGGATTAATTCCTTGAATACATGAGCGCTGAAAGGCGGCTCGAGATAAAGCCGGGGTAATAACATAGAGATATACATCTCTATGGGTAATAACATAAAGATACAGTTGTGCTCAGAAGTATTCATACCCCATAGAAAATATTTTTTTTTGCATTTTTTATAAAAATGAAAGCTAGACTAGGATTAACGTGCATAGTAGATAGACACAAAAGCTATCTACAAAAGCATGCTGATTTTATTTTCATCTCTTTTTGCATAACAATAGAGAAGATGACATTCTGTATTTTCTGATGTTCAAAAGTAGTCATACCCCTGTCTTGCTCAAGTATAAGACACCTTATTTTCCATAATTAAAGTAATTTACTACCCCCATATGGTTTCAAGCTGGACCCATGAATACAAAATGATTTAAGCCATGTTGCATGGTATCCACAAAGAGGAAGTTCCTGAGATCTCAGAAATCTTCCCTCTTCTGGCGTTTATCACATTTAGTTGCCATGTTGATGAAATTAATTTCAAATCAATTCAATTGAAGATGGGGGGGGGGGCATTTCGCATTTTTTAAATAAAATTTATTGAGAAAGTAAAGTCTTTGAATTCCAGAAATATCAGTGGTTCTATAAATTGAGAATCAGTGGCAAGATTTTTGCCAGTTCATCGGAATCGGCTTAAACTCCATCATGGTCAAGCGAAAGGAACTTAGTGACAACATGAGATTGCGAATAGTGAATGTTCACAAAGATGGTTTGTGCTACAGGGCAATCCAAGCGTTTTTAAGGTTCATGTGGCTACTGTCCAGAGCATCATCAGAAAGTTCAAGACTTTCAACAAAGTGGAGAACCTTAAACGACCCTGACGAAGCCAATAGTCTCGGCAAGGCAAGCGAGATGCTTAGTACGAGCTGCTGCTGTCAACCCCAGAATCACTACAAAGGATATGCTGAAAGATCACAATGGCCAAGGGACCAAGATCTCCAGGCGAACCATCCAGAGGACCTTGAATAAGACAGGATTGAATTGGACAACGGCCACGGAAGACTCCACTCCTAAAACCCAACCACACAAGATCATATTTGGACTTTGCCAGAAGACATCTGGGAAGGGATGAAACTTTTTGAGGTCTATTCTTTCGTCTGATGAAATGACGATGGAGCTGTCAGGAAACAGAGATGTTCCCTTTGTCTGGAGGAAGGAAGGGGAAGCCTTTAACCCAAAGAACACGATGCCCGCAGTAAAACATGGTAGAAGGAGCGTAATTCTTTGGGGCTGTACACAGGAAGAGTTTGCTATAACACTTCAACTTGGCCCCGATTGGATCTTCCTACAGGACAACGATCCAAAAAATGCTGCTAAGAAGGTCTAAGCATGGTTTCATGAGCATACAGTCAACGTACTGGAGTGGCCGAGCGAAAGTCTTGACTTGAACCCAATCGAAAAAATTAGGAAATGCTTGAAGGTCAACATAAGGAAGCCCAGCAACCTGAAGGACTTGGAGAGGATTGCAAAGGATGAATGGGCTAAAATCCCTGTAGAGACATGCAAGAACCTAGTAACAAACTATAGGAGACGTCTGGAAACAGTCATTGATAATAAAGGCAATTCAAAAGGTTATTAACGTTTGGTTCATGACAGGGATATGAATACTTTTGGACATCGAAAGATCCAGGAAATTTATCTATTCTTTTAATATACAAATGAGGTGAAAATAAAAATTGCATGCTTTTGTATATGATACCTAAATGTATTTAACTGACATGACTGATTTGAAACTGACCCCAGTTCTACTCTTGTTTTTATTAAAACTGCAAAACAAGGGATTTTCCAAGGGGTATGAAAAGTTCTGAACACAACTGTATATACTATGGGTAATAACAATAACAACGCGCGTCGGAATAGAATATTTCTAGATAGATGATGCTATAATTATATATATACGCCTATTATCATTATGACATATCAAATAAATCCAATACATTTATATATCATCATGTATTATTATATATACATTCCTTTTCATCATTGGATTTAAACCCATCGATTATCGTATTATTGCAATGGACATAATAAAGATAGTTGTATTATTTGGTAACTTTATCTGACATTCTTTAATAATTATTGAGTTTTCATCTAATGGATGTTGTCAGATGAGTTTATTGTGTTTTAAAAAATGGTTCGTACATGGAATTATAATAATCGCATACTCACGTCAATATATTACAATATAATAATTACAATTTTTATCACTTTACAGTTAGAGAAACTAATAGATCCTATTAAAATTGGACCACGAATGAGCTCAAGATCTGATGAGATCTGAAACGATCATTACGATTTCTCCACGATTTAGATCACAGTTTCAATCATGCATGGCTTGAATCTTGAGAGTGGGTACTGGGTGTAAACAATTTGTGTTCACGATTATTTGTGTAGTGCAGCCTTTGACAAACCCATGGATTCTGATGCCAGAAAAAAATGCCGAATAGGAAAAATAATTAAAGGGATGGTCCAGGCTGAAATTATTTATATCTCAATAAATAGAGTAAAATTCACAAATCAAAATGCTGAAAAATTGATCAAAGTCGGTTAACAAATTTATTGAGTGTTAAAGATTTGCATTATTCCAGTAAAACAGTTTTATATACATGTCATTTCCCCACTTGTTACTGTGTATTTTATTGTATGAAATTATATTTATTCAAAAATTTTCTACCAAGAACTAAAACAATCGGATTGACAGCTGATTAAGTGCATTAGTTATTTAAAAAAAGGAAAGTGGGGATGTGATATCATCAGCCCACCTAATGAATATTCATGACGATGTGCAAATAACTGTTTTCATAAAATATTGATAAACTCTGACATTTGATAACTTCGTTATTTGTTATCCGATTATGATGGAATTTTCAGCATTTTGCTTTGTTAATTTTACTCTATTTTTTAAAAAATACTTTTAGCCCGGATCATCCCTTTAAGCTTTTGGCAGGATGGAACGCCGATTATGTTATAAAGAAATGATGTTCACAGCAATACATCCATGCTCAGATCAGGGGAACGTTTCATGAAATGATTTACAGACGTTTAATCTGACAAGTAATGTTTGATCCGACAGTTGCCATGGTAACAGTGACTTTCAGCCAATCGCTCTCAAGGAAAGGTAACAGACCTGACAACATGACGGATGAAAGTGTCGTTGAAGCGCCCCCCCCCCCAGTTTCACAAAAAAAACATAATGAATTACATCTGTGTGTCTGAGCGAATAGTGATCATACGTTAAAACTGGGCCGGGCTTATTGTTGGCGCTTAAAGGTATTGTTTAACCTTGTGAGCAGCCGATTTAAAAAAAATTCTCAAACCAAGATGAAACATGTGTACAAGCGCATGTATTATAACTAATTTAAAAAAATGGGAGGGGGCAGCTTTTATCCGTTCTTCAAAATTGTAGTTCTGTCAAAGGCCTGGTCCCACTGGCCGACGGACACAAACCGTATTCATGAAGGACACAGCGGACGATCAAACTTTCGGGGGTGGCTCCATCCGTTTTCAAAAAAAAAATGGAAAAAAAATTGATAAAAATTTGCGAAAACATAACGTGGATAGTATGTAGCGCGAATATTAAACAGTTGTTCATCAGAAACTTTGCGGATAAAAACTGCGGACGTTCAACGGATGATAACGCACATGGTACGTTTGTTGCTCGTATATGTTGCGGATTTACATCGTTCATCAGTTCTATAAGTTTTGTGCGTCTCAAAACTTTCATTAGACGGATGGCTCGATAGAGCGTATGAAGCACGTATGTAATACACAACGGATGCATAGCGTTTGCCAACGGATGGCACGATTTTTTTTCATTTTACATCATCATTGCATCCGTAAGTGCAGTGGGACCGGACCTAAAGATATTAAATAGGATTAGTTATGAGAGTTTGGGAAAGGAAAGTGGATTGATGATGTCCGTAACAGTATCGAAGAAAACATGCGAGGGCAGTAAATTATCATAAACATATTCGACCCTTGTGACTTTATTCCAGTGGAGGGGAGATTCGCAACTAATTACAGCCTATACATCTTTAGTTTTAATAAATCCCCCAAAGCGCGTGTCACTATTCCGATTCATTGTACCTTGATGTATTAATACACGTTCCCTAAACCGGTGATTGTTCGAAGGATATAAACTAAATATGTGTTTTGTTACATTTACTGAGTTTACACCAAAATCTAATTTGATGGGGTGGCTGATCGGAAGTAAATATCTGTGTATTTATGTTTTGTTTAGAGCCTTAGAGGAAATCCATTTTCAAGCATGGAATGGTTAAAATTTTCAGGATATAATCTTTTTTCAGTAGCTTGTTAATATTCAATTACTAAATATTAAAAGTAATTGCTCAAAGGGCTATTAAACATCAAAATTGTCGAGGGAGGACGCTAGATGCTACATTCATACTCTAATACCCTTTCTAACCTAATACCCTTTTTCACCTTCACGGATGCAAGACGGATCATCCCGGCTACTCATCCGGCGCCATCCTTGATATCCCGACATGTCCAATTGACCATGTTCAATTTTTCATGTCGGATTACATGGACGGATAATCATCAGCGTTCCTTCTGGTAGCCACCTTTTACATCCTTGTAGCTACCGAATGCATCCGAGATGCTTCGCAATAGAACCGGTATAGCTCTATCCAGGATAAAAAGTTTTTTGCGTACATAAACAATAGTCTGTGTTCATGGTCATGTATGCGCATGCTTTAGACGTTGCAAAGAGGAAAGAAACTTTAATCTTGGCCAATGTTCTAGAGATATCCTAGAAAGGGAACGAAAGCCACTGTGAAGGTCCGTTTAATAACCCAGTAATATCCTTGTATTCCGTGTTGACTCCGTCATTTCCGTGTAAATACCCAGTCACTCCGGCAATGCGAGAAAAATACTCGGGGGCTTATTCTATTGACGAGTGGATATAATGGGTTTCGAAAAGGACACTAAACAATTAATATCTAATGCATTAAGTCAGTAAGTTGTCAATCCAATTTTCTAGTTCTTGGAGGAAATTTGAATAAACCTAATTTCATATAATAAAATACAAAACAAGTGGAGATGTGACATCATCAGCCCACCTAATGAATATTCATGACGAATGTTTTCACAAAATATCGCTAAACTTTAAAATTCAATAACTTTTTTAATTATTATCCGATTTTGATGAAATTTTCGGCATTTTGCTCAGTGAATTCTACTCTATTTATTAAGCTATAAATACTTTTAGCCTGGACTATCCCTTTATCAAAACGGCACTATTGACAAGTATTCCCTTATCTTGTCCCCCGAAACAAATACAGCGATAGTTTAACAGCCCAGCCATTTTTTTTCTTGTATATAATGTATGTACATTATAAAATTATATCAGAGAAGCTAACAAACAACTGATCAGTAAGTTTGCAATTTACTTTGTATTTGATTTGATTTGATTTGATTTGATTCCATGAAGATGGGATGCAATATCAAGTTAATCACTTCTATCATGTCCATATATATTTCATGACTAACTGCGTCGCAGGTCGGCGTGACCGGACGTATAGTCGGCTTTATACCTTTTTATATTCAGTTCAGTATACCGCCCCACCTCCCACACCTCGCTCAAATCGGACCCTAAAGACGTAATGTTGGCGTAAAAGTACATCCTTTATAAAACATTATAGTCTTTTTATACCCTCGCAAATTGGATCTTACACACGTAGATTTCCTCCCGAAATAAATACTCTTTTTTCAGTACCTTATTTTTGACACCCTTATTACGTATGTAATGTGTCCCATCTTGAAAAAGAGACCATTTTACGTGTTTCTTTGGTAACGCATGATGTCCACTCGTCAATGGAAGTGCTCCCTCCCCGTCAAAAATATCAAATTTACACCCCGGATCACCACGGACGGAGATCCGTGATGATCTGTGTTGCATTCTTGAATGTGTAAAGGTAAAAATGCAAAATGTAAATAAATAAAAACATGCAATGACCACTACACTTTTGTAAATGAAGTTTAGATGATATCCGAGTCTAGTTCAAATGACTGACCATTTACCAAAGATTTAGAGAGGCTTTAATTGTCTGAACTTGACTCTCCCTTGTCTGGGTGTCTTCTAGCCAATGCTGATGAAAATTGCACATCAATTTCATGGTTTGAATGCTATGCATGTTTATAGGGGATAGATGAATTCTGTCTGAAAAGTTTGTAGGCTTTAAGGCTTATACTATGAAAGATGTTAGTTTGCTAGCGAGCTTTGGTTGTTATCGTTTTGTGTATGAACAAGCTGTACACAGTATTGCATTCGATCATGTCACCTCCAACCCTCGGGTTGTGAGGAACTTACTGACCCAAACGTGTCAATTCAGATAGCCACCCATCATTACAAGTCCGGCTATTTATGTGAGTGTCGCGCAATAGAGAATATGTCCTAATTTGGTGATTTTATGGTGGCTTTCATTACGTCAAGCATTGGGTAGAAAATCAAATAAACTATGGAAATTACGTGGCATAGGCATTGCAAACAAAATGAAAAATGATTAAAAAAAGTGTAAACAAATTAGTTTATACAACCGACGATCCGGGCCACCGATACAGTAATTCATTCATCAGGTAAAACAAATATATTGTTCTAGACAATGACGTGCATCTGCCTGTTTCATGCCATGTATAAATTGAGTATGTCGAAGGATACCTTGTTAATCAATACATAGAACTAAAATGGATAGGATTCCGTTCCTTCTTCGCAAATATGGAATGGATTTTTTTCTGTATTCTTGGAATAAAAGTGCCATTGAACCTTATATTTTTCCGTCTGCGAAATTACCACAATCGATTATTTTTGTCATTAGATGAATTCAAAACTAAATAAAATCATAATGCTCCAGATAAGGTTCATTTTTGAAGCCTACAGGTAAAAAATATAAATATGCACCGTATGGGATTTTACCCATAAATTTCCAACTGTTAATTAAAGACACGGAAAGAAAAGAAAAGAGGTTTCAACTAGCGCAAGAACCATTTAACAAAGATAAACAAGCGAGGAAAAAGTATCCATGAATCGGCATGTAGACTGATTTTCCATTATTTAATTCACTGTTTGTAAAATCTAATACAATCTAAATCAACTATGAAGAAATAGGGCGGAAATTTATTTTTTTCTCTCAAAACAAAGCACATTAATACATTATATGGGTCTTCAGGGGTAATCACTTTGGCTGACAACTTGGCCATTGACATATCCTACACATGACCTGAGGACACTGTAAAAAAATTATTTAAAAAAATCACGTGTTTTTTATTAACAAAGCAGTACTCTGAAATGTGAGAGGATTTAGAAAATACACTTGCTTATATGTCAACGGAAACTTAAAAAAAAAATCGATAACCAAATATTTTACTTTGATGTTAAGAAAGTATCATAGTCAACCCCCTTCATGAGCGTGATAGTTACGCCTTGTTATATTTTGTACAAAATATGAATTATTCTATGTAAACTTCAAATATCAATAAAAATGAATAAATACGATTAGAATATTTATTTTCTAATTTGACTTACAATCATAGAATTTAAGAATGAAAAACTGATAAGGTGGGTGTAGGAAGGAATGAAACGGTTTGTTGCTCCTGTTGTTACTCGCATAGGAAACTTTGTTTATGTCATCTGAACGCAATTAATTCTTATCCTTACATATTCTGACTAATAACCTCACACTTAAATCATCATAACTTTATATGATACACATTGTATGTTAAAAAAGAGAGGCTGAGACAATTATCTTACGAGAAAAATCATGCAACATTGAAAGTAATTCATATATACATTTTACACAAATCATTCCTTGCACTAAAATGACTAAGTTACCCCGACTTCTACTAATAAAGAAGAAATGAGTAAAGACTACTGACGAATCTTTAACAAAAACTTAACGAAGTTATTTGTTTTAAGATATGAATTTCTTCCTCTTTCCAAAAGTTAAATGACATCTTCATGACCTTTCATAATAAATGACGTTGTTATCTATCTCGACATAATTATACAGGAACTGTCCACAGAAGAGGCAGAATAGGTTATCATATTATTATATACATGTATAGTACATCTTCAATTGGAAAAAGTCAGAGAGAAACATAAGAAAGGGAAAAATAAATCAGATTGAGTTTTTTTTTTGACAACTATATAGATGATAAAATCCTGTAAATGGATAGTATCTGTATGCTTTGCTAAATCAATAACGAATATGCCTGCAAGAATTCAGTCTTTCACGGTGTGTTTTTCAAATCCCTCTGGTTTCTGTTCTTTTAGGGGAACATCAGATCATGACTGCTGAATGTAGTCTAAAGAGTCATCTTGAAAGACACGGAGAATCTAAAAAAAAGAGCAAGCGGAAGAGAACAGATTTTGATAAAACATTGGTGAACATTTCCATATCAAAACATCATTGAAAGGTTGTAATAATCACAAACACTTTCCGTATCGTAACTTATCTCCCCAAATGTCTTTCATGCGAATAACCATTTTTAAGCGTTTTTAACCCTTTTGAATTTGTAGCATGGGATTTATGAGGGAAAAAGTGGATAAAAGGATAACAATTAAATTAAACACAGTTCAAGTTTACAGGATATTTGAGAGTGTGAGTTTCGGTAAGCGTACACTGTTAGAAAAAATAAAAGAAGTTCCTGCAGCAGAGTCTCGAGAACACCTGTAATCTTACCGAATTGCGTAATAATCATTCTGTAAATTCATAAAACAAGAATTTTTCTGCAATTTAACAGAACAGGTCTGTTTAAAAAGGGGAAAAGGGTGTTTTATTCAAGGAAATTTGTAAGATTCCATACATCAAATACCAATTTCTTGTAAGATTACGCAATTCGGTAAGATTACAGGTGTTCTCGAGACTCTGCTGCAGGAACTTCTTTTATTTTTTCTAACAGTGTAAGCACGAAGAAACATTTATGTACATGCACATAAGACATTAAAACCACTTATGACAATAACGTTTTTTATTTTCATCTGGTAATAACAATAATTTAATGAGATTCATATCAAAGAGCAATGTCTTTCATCTAATAAGAATGTAGTAGTAATAGTATAGTAGTAGTAGTAGTAGTAGTTTTATTTAGCCAAAGCAGGACATATTATTGACTGTAAAATGATAATGAAAAGTGTACATATTTAAATTATGGAATAATAGTGAGAGTTTCTTTACGCTGGATGATAGTCCAGAAAATAAAATAGCTCTCAACAACATTTTGAACAAAATAATTAATAAATGAATGGGGGACCAACTGAACAGAGTACAGGACGGATTCTTAATAGCAATGTGACGACTTCCTCTTGAAATATACCTATATGCCAAGTGATTTTGAATATACTATTTTCATGTGAATTGTTTACAATACATGTTGACAGAACATTATAGACTAAAATTGACTATAGATAGATAGATAAATGGTTTTATTAACAAAAATCACAAATAATAATGCATAAAGGCATGGTAGTTTAAAAAACTAAATTGCGCCATGGATTTACAATAAAGATTTACACTGTATATTATTAGATGGAATATCAATTGTCAGATTTTTTTTTAATACACAAACATTCACAAAGACACACTCATTAAACATTCATACCCAAGAACGCGCACACCCACACAAACAACACTCACCCGCATCCAGACACACACACAAACAAAAGTGCATGCATACTCAAATTTACATTGGGGGCATAAAACCAATTCAATACCATTAGTACGGTCATTAAACAGATGGGGGAACAGAAAAACACGACATTGCTAGAATTAGATTCAATGGAATAATAAGAAGATGGAACAGATAAATAAACTAATTAAGACATGACAAAAATAACAGTTCAGTTTTAATGAATACACAAATTAACAACACAAACAAGAGGAGTGCCACTGGCAGTCTCGCCTGCATTACGCGATTCAATACAGCAGCAGTTCTGACTGTAAAAATAATTATTCACAAAAAACACCATTCATATAATAATTTAATACTACGTCCTTCGATCCTAATTGACATTTGACCTCGATGAAGTGACCTAAGACTTGTGCAAGATAAGCAATACTACTGGATAACCCCTATGTCCGCATTTCATTAATTATATCCATAAACTTTCAAAGTTATATGATGGCAATTCAACTTAATACCCACAACATGGCCAAATTTCATCGACTTTAAATGACCGTCGACCTTGGTCATGTGACCTGAAACTCGCACAGGATGAATCAGTGATACTCGATTACTCTTATGTCTACGTTTATGAAATAGATCCATAAACTCAACAGTGGTGTTTCAACAAATACTCCCAGCGTGGCCAAAGGTCACTGACCCTAAATGACCTTTGATCTTGGTTATGTGACCTGAAACTCGCACAGGATGTCATACTTGATTACTCTTATGTCCAAGTTTTATGAACATAAACATTCAAAAGTTACGATGGAAATTCAATAATTACCTCCAACACGCCCAATATTCATTGACAATAAATGACCTTTGACCTTGATCATGTGACCCAAAACTCAGGCAGGATTTTAGTAATACTTCATCATTTTTATGTGTAAGTTTCATGAACTAGGTTTATATACTTTCTTAGTTGTGATGTCATTTCAAAAACTTAATGTTAGGTCAACATTTGATGTTGATGCCGCCGCACAGTGGGACAGAATGGGTTGAAAGTGCGCCAAAATTATATTCCGTGTGAGATTTTTACTTTAACATATTGATTTTGGGTAATTTTGGGCGTAGAATCGACTGAACATAATTTAAAGCCGATATGACGTCACCTTGATACCAAATTTTGATTGGCTACTTGAAATATCTGTGAAAACACAAATTACATAGTGTAGTATATAAACTATGTGTTATGTGCGACTTTAAAGTTGGCCAGAGTGAATGTTAGTTTATGCCTAAAAAGTGTTTTAAGAGATGCCGAAAATGATTTTTATTGCATCAAAATGATTATTAATTACATTTATAAACAAAAAAAAACTTAAAATCTGAATAATATTAACTGTGCTTTATCAAGCTGCGTCGACTTGTGTAAAACGCAGAGTATATAACACCACGAATGTATTACTATTACGAGGGATTTGGGATGAAATTATTCTACAAGTACGTTTTTCCCTGGAAGAGTTGTGGGTGTAGCCCTTATTTGCTTTAGCAACATTTATTTTGTTTAAATTAAGCCCGGAATTCATGTCACTTTCATGGAATGGAAAGGGAATCGCCGCGCAAAGCGAACGGCAATGTACCCCCATCCGGTGCGCTAAAGATGACTGCGCGGTATAAAAATGACCGTTTTTTAACAGGTTTTTGGTTTGTTGTGTCAAGTCAATTCGGCTATAATATAAAAACGGGCAAATACGGGCAGCTAAATTTGGTATCGACTTAAAGTTTAGACATCGGGAAAAATTATGTTTATAGAATTTAGACGGAAATCCACGGAAATCTAAACTATTCTATTGTAAATGCAAAAAACATGGATTTTTCAGCCTATTTCGAGGAAAAATCAATATATAAACCTCTTAAAATGTGTCTTTTATCTTCTTTGAACCCTTTCACACGAAAAAAGAATATATCAGGATTATGTGGGAGCCATTTCAGATTCCTACATGAAAAACCTCCTGTGAAATGGCCTGTTTTTCAACTAGGATGTCATATACGCGGCATTTCGCAAAATTTCACATTTTACGATTTGAGGGAGGAAATTAACAACCATTATGCGAATTCCGGAATGAAATATTTTGCTGAAATATTCTTCAAAGTATTGTCTTTCAGCTGGGCATGACAAAAATTAAAAATCTGAAATCGCCCAAAATGACTTTTGGCGCACTTTTGTCTCGTCCCGGCCCACTGTGCGCCGAGGCCGTCGGAAAAGCGGTGCCCATAGTCTCGCTCTGCTATGCAGGCGAGACAGTAGATAAATCAACAGCAAGAGAATAATAAGTGAATAGAAAAACTGGATGTGGAGAAAATATTAACTTACTGAGTTGACAAACTCTTGTTTATCAATTGATGTTAAGACGGGTTTATTTTGCTGTTGATGTTGTATTGAATCCAAGATGTCGCGTAGAGACGGCAATGGTTGGTTTCGTCTGCTTAGACACAAACAAGAAAATAATGCATTTATATAAAATATTTACACATTAAACTTCAAATCAAAGTCGAATCATTGAAAGGGATCCAACTTTATTTTAAGAAAAATTGGAGGGAGAGAAAAATAAAAACATATGGAAGGAAGTTTGATAGATATCGGGTCAGAGATGAGAAAGTTTTTCAGAAGTGAAATCATCAAGACAATGCAAATTTTAAATTATCAACTTAGTGCACATTTTTGACAAGTAATTAAAACTTCACACTCATCAGGAATTTAAAGTTTCTTCTAAGAAAAATTTCCCTCGAGAAGGTTATCAAATTTATTTATCTGTCTTCGTAAAAACACCATTCTGAGTAAAACCTTTGTCTGAAAGAGATATTTTAGTGACATGTGTTATGGTAAGGCATCGAAGCGCACTACTTCCCTAGTTACCCAGCCCAAGGAGCCCTCGACAATACCCGAGGACACCAATACCAACACGACCCATGGTCATATCGATGCAGCCCAGATCCCCGATCGATCGATCGAGAGAGAGAAGGCAGACTCTTAAACTAAAATATTAATATAAGAATAAATTTATTGTAAATTGGTAAATTACAAATGATTTCTCTTCAGTTGTTCTTACATTAACAAATAGGTAAAATATCTAGCCAGACATTATATCGTCGGCCTTATGCCAAAAGGGCCTTAACCCGATTTTAGGGGTTCTGAATATTTTATAATAAATTTATCACATTTCATGTAAAACTTAATAACTTAACACGTTTATCGAAATTGGCTTCAAAAGCAAATAAACGACCACAAACTTTTGATTATTAGAGGCCAACACCTTTATAAACGCCATTATCTCGGAATGGCCAAAAGCAGTTAAGGCCCTTTTGGCATAAGGCCGACGATATCTTCCTAAATGCATACATGTGACTCAAATTAGTACATGAATACCCCCACACTAATTTTATAGTGTACTTTACCATTTCTTTATCACTTTGAGACAGTTTCTTGAAAAAAAAATCATAAGTAGAACTTCTTCACCTATTGCTTTTTTCTACATGGTTTTCAAATTCTTTAAAGAAATTAAATTTGGGTTACAATCCCCAATGATATTCATAAGGCACCCAAATTTACTTTCTTTTTACCATGTTTATTGAATATTTCAATGATTGTGATTATTCTGTTTTGGTTATAAAATCGTTCTAGGGCATGGGCGTAATTCATATCATAATGATGCCAAATGTATATTTTTCCATCAGGTCGAGGATGCTATATGAGTAGTGTTAGATCATGAGCTATAACAGTTAAAAGCAAACTCCAAAGTAATTGTTAGAGTTGATATAATTCAAATCGATTATTTTGATTAAGCTTCGATATATCGTGAAATGTCACTTTTAACTGGGAGATATGCTAGTTCAGGAAAAGAATTCACTTAAAAATTATACCTGCAATTATAATTTGATATTGTAACGAAACATTTTTTCTTCTTTCGTCCATAATAGGCACATGCACCAAGAGGAGTTAATTGATATTGTTGCATCCGCAAACAGTATAAATCTAGGACGGTGAACAGAATTTGACAAGCTGTTGGGTATTGAATAAAAAGAAATATTCAAGACAATCTTCTGAAATTGATTCCTTTCATTATATTACATCACAATGATTTTATCTGTTTTTTTCTCTCTTACTTTGTTTACACAGTCCCCCTCTTCTTCGTTGTATATCCTTATAAACGTGATAAACTGTTGTACTTACACAATTGAATTGATTTTCTTTCGGCATTCGCCTCTTTTGAGAATAAGAAAAATGAATTAAAATTCGACAACCTTAAAATTCATCAGAATTTGTGTTTTTCCCTTTCAATTTCACATTAAAAGGCCTACTTATCAATCAAATTTACTAATTTTTCATAGTCATTTCGTCTAGTCAGATACATACACACATGAAAATATTCAAAGCCTGACGAATGAAAAAAATGTGAATGACTAGAAGCCTCAATTTCAAATGTATTTTATGAGTTTATTCTATTCGTAACGGTATCTTAATGCCATTTAGAAAAAATGTGATTCTTATGAATTTTTTTTTAAATATCTAATGATAGAAATTACCATAACATCATCAATATTCGTGGCCTTATATCATAATGGTATGCATTGATTTCTAGCTTTCGTGAAAGAAATTACAATAAATTGTTAAGAATGTATATCAGTTTAAAAGAAAAATATCGAAATCTTTAACACGACTTACTTAATTAATGATTCCATGCTCTGCAAACAATGATAACAACCTGGTCTTGACTGGAAGCTGACGTCATTCCGACACTGTCCACAACCTGCAGTGAACGATGCAATCGTAATCAACAAAAAATAATGGTTAAAGTGGTTGCCTGAGGATGAGACAACCATCATTTTTTTAATGACGAAAGATCGATTTGAATGTTACTTTCTGTCTGAAGCTAAAAACTTTTAACAAACCATACCTCATGATTTATTAGTGAAAATGCAATTATGAAATCTTATGATCCAGCGATCTGTATATACACCGACGTACTGAATAGTAATCGCTCAACATAGATTTATTTCAGTAAATAAACTATCACGTCAATCAAATGCACATTCTAGTCGCGGATTATCGAAGAGGGTTGCTAAAAACACAGGTAGATTGTGTTTGTTCAAGTCAAGATTAAATAGTTATATGATCTTTGGACTTATGGGTTTTAAAATTTCACCCCACATAAGAAAAAATAAACATATTGCATTTATAAGAATTTGATTGAATGCTAACATTATGACGACTCTTCTGTAAAATAAATGTACATACAAATAATGTTTTATATCGTTTGTGGTTGAACAGTTGTTTCATTCAGTAGTCAAATCACCAGAGGTAAGTATCTTATATAAAAATGACAGCGTGTATCCCACAGCCATTATTTCATTGTTCAACACCGCCACTGTGCTTGCCACCGCTTATCAGAACCACCACCACCACCACAACAACCACAGCAACGATTACTATCTTTATCATTCCTTCCACCAACACAAATGCCCACACCACCGCTATCATGACTGTCCAGCATCATTACCACCACTACCAGCATCACTCCACCACCATCACTCTACCACCAGTCACACACATCGTATCAACCTCATCACACAGGGTGGACGATGGACGTTTAAACATAAAAAGCTTTCAAACTTATCACTGAAGGCGGCGGGAGAGATGATTAACAAAGAAAGGTTAATAATATAGATAAATTCATTATTTTTGAAAAAAAAATTCATCGCAGAAAGGAAAGTTTGAATAATGAAAAAGACATTTTGATTTGTACCCAGTGAATCTGGTTTTAGCTTTAGTCTGAAAACACTCAAATTACTAGCGAAATTGGATCCCGACATGTTAAAACACTGCTTCATGGCAAAGGCTGAAAGATATTTGACTTATTTTCAGATCGAAAATGCGACCTAAAATTCGATCTAATTTACATGCGCAATGCAACAATATCCTTAGATTCAACCATTTCAAATTCGTTTAAAACTCGTTTACTTTTCGAATATATAAAATGCAGTAACAATCACATTTCACCTAAGAAATTGCAAGCATATCATTTCTTGTTGAAGATTATGGAGACATATCTCATACTTTTTTTTCTGAATTCTATACATTATATTGCTACTTTGGCATTCAACTGTTTTGCTAAATAGTAAATCAAAGAACATTATAATATGTAAGAAAAAGATGAGATTGAAAAGAATTGAAATGGAACTTAGAAATGTAAAGAATGACAAACAAAAAATTATATACTCACTTGTTCCACTGGCAATCCTGAAAACAAATACAAGTAGAAAAAACATCGTCACTATTTCTGCAAAAAATCTGGCCATCTTGCTATATTCAGGAGGTATTACTGGCAATGCGACTCGGTCAAAATGACCAAGAATTGTAAACTGAATTGTTTATAAGAGGAGGAGACAGGTGTTTCTAAGATAATGCAAAGTCAGTTTTAATCTACTCTTTTCTGCTTGAAATTCGTCGAAGATTATCGATAAGTATTTCCTCAAAGAAAATATTGATCTATTTTCAGGATAACATACTGATATCCACTGTGGAATCCTGTAAGCATGAAAAGGATAACAGTTATAAACGTTTTCACAGAGTATTTATTTTTTGTTTTATGTCCTGTGAGAAATATAAAGTGTGGCTGGTCACGATGAAAACCAAGAACGATCTGGTGTTCAAACTTTACAAAGCCATTTACTTTGGTAGAGATATCCATCCAGGAGTATGCAATGAATATCAAGTTTAAGTTCAAAATTGTTTTCAAATTGTTGGCAAAAATGTTATTAATCATACTAAATGATTCAGTGTGAATAGTCTTAAAATCTTATCTTTGACGCCAAACACGTAACGCATAGCTGATCAGTTCACTACAATTATCAATCAAAGCTTGCATTTATTATGAGTTAGATACAGTTTGGGATAGTTTGATTCATATTCTTTGCTCGATGAAGATGAAATAAGACAGGAAGTTTAAAACATCTTCGCCTAGGTTTCATTTCTGTTCCTTCATTTCTCTCTAGGTTAATCTATATGTCCTGAAATATTGTTTAAACAGATAGCATCATTGCGATGTTTTAAAGACTATAGAATAATAATTGAATCATCAAGTTGAATCATGACGGTGATAACACAGTTTACTCAACCCCAGCACGTAAAAACAAAATAAAACACGAATCTGTTATGCTTAGAAAAAACATTTTGTTAATACAAACTCAAATATTCTTACTGTCAAAGCAACATGTGTTTTTTTTTACATATATTTTATTTCAAGTTATTTCTTACACGGAGACAAAATGGCATTATTTTTTTTAATCAGGGCATATCTACATGAATATCAAAGCAGTATCATCATTGGTGGAACTAATACTACTTCCAGTATTCTTTATGATACAAGTTCAACACTTCTACCACGTCCACTACTACTACTGATGGTAATGTGTGTGTAGGTACGAGTGGGGTGTTTGGACGTGGGTGTTTATGTGGTGATAAGACAGTGTCCAAGGTGATGGTTCAAAAAGCTGATCGTAAAGTAATGATATACATCAGATTTTAATTGGTGTTGGTTTAGTTCATAAGAAAAGGTATTTTGTAAAGCTGCTCGTAAGTGACGAACAGCTTTACCAGCAGGGAATAAATGAGGTTTGTGTGTGTGTGTGTGTGTGTGTGTGTGTGAGAGAGGGAGAGAGGGGGGGGGAGGCATAAGAGAAGAGGAAGTGTAAGCGAGTAAGAGGTGTTTGAATGTGTGTGGGGGTGTATTGTTGTATGTGTCTTGGTATGGTTCATCGACAAAGGGTGTATATACTGGTCGAAAATGTCATCCACCACTCACGTGTTACCTTCTTTCTCTTTTCTTATTACCTTTTATGCTTATGAATTTCTTTCAAACAAACTTTGTTTGAAAGAACGCATTTGTGTTCATGATCTTGATATGGAAACATAATGATTTGTGATGTGTGAACTGTAATTTAATTAATGCAATCAATTATTGGATTGATTTGTGATTTATGTATTATAATTGAGTGGACTTACGTTAATATCACTGGGGAAAATCATGAAATGTGAAAATGTATATGTAGGTCTAGCTCGCGTTCCACGTGTTGAGTCCATGTTTTCCAAAACTTGACAGTTACACATATCTCCTTGAGGTATAATTGCCACTTGGTCTACATCTGCACATTGATACACTTTTTTATCATTTCATATGGAGTATCCCTTTTTAGTTCATTAACTATCTTCATCAACTATCATTTCGTTACCACTTACAGTTTTGTCACTAAGCCAATTTACCATTTCGACTGATTTTCAATTAGACTATACCTGTTTCGTATAGTATCCACTTGGCCTAACACCACTTATATATATATATATATATATATATATATATATATATATATATATAGTTCGATAAGCAGTATATTTACAGACAAAGTTTGAAAAAGTAAGTAGACGAATTGGAAATGAGAACATCTGGACATTATTCTGAATAACAGTTAGACCAACTAACAATTTAACAAAATTACTAGTAGACCAAGAGTGTTAAGCCATGATGGTGTAAAACGATTTGGGAATTAATCCATCTGCTAGTAAACCAAGTGAAAAGAAAGCCTTCTGACAACCCCCACACTTAACTTGTATTTAAATGAACTTGTTGGCAAGAAATGAAACACATGACCATAAAAAAATATTTGAAACATTAATTTATTGTTCATACGTACAATAAACTTTGAGTTTAATCATACATGATCCGAGAAATGATCAACAATGTAAGACAAAATGCTGTATTTTTGTTTTAATTGCTATTAATGAAATATTATTGCTCTGATAAAAAGAAAAAAAAACGACAATGTGACAAAGGCTGGGATAAATCTAAATAGAGGCCGCCTACAATATAAATCAATTGTCTATTACAAGGCAATAGAGTGGACAAATCTATTGCACCTTACATGATCAAATCGTGTCAAATATTCAGGAGGGTTAGAATACATCTTTCTAGTCTCATCATTCTCAAAATCAATTCCAAATCTTAAAAAGGTCAGTTGGTCAACCTAGACCATGGGGAAAAGGGAAAAAACTAAAACAGGGGGCGGGCGGTGAGGAAGGAATTTGGAGTGGGTGTCGCTTTACATCTGAGGGAGACGAATAATCTTTATGAAGAAGCTGGTCGCTAATTGGCTGCTCCAACAAAAGGCGATGCTTACGTCATACTCTGTGAAGAAAAATCAAATACATCCGTGCTTTCTATCATGTATAGAGTTTCATGGCTTATAATCTTTTCACCCTATCTGACAGAGAAGATGCCTCAGTGACGTGCCATCCCCTCTACTCTCTCTCCCTCTCTCTCATGCTCCCCCCTCTCTCTTTGTCTCCTTCATCGCACCGCATCAAATCTCTTTTATCTTTTTCTTTTCTCTCCCTTTATTTATTCCTCATTTACCATGAAACACCTGCACACTAATCGATATTTTCGATAAAAATAAATAGCATTAGTAAAATTCCTTTTAAGTTATCATCTGGATAATAAATATCTTTAAAAAATAATCTTAAATTTGTAATAGAGACATTAGCTGTGAATATTACTGTTTTTGATCACTCTTCTTTCTGTAAACTGCAAATATTATGTGTAAACGTATTCTTCTTCCTCCTCTTCTCCTCTTTCACTACAGGTCATGGTTTTACATATAATTCAACATCATAAAGCGTACATCATATTTTATTTTACTTGCATATGTCTTTTATGGTTTTTATTTCTCACTCATCTTTTCTGATGTTCCTTCTTGGTCGCTCCCTTGTCTCTGATCACTCCCGCCACATTTACGCCTCTTTTCTGCACCCTTTTCGGAACTCCTCTATGCGTGACTTTTATACTGAGAAGCTTGTCTCTTTGGTTGACATGGTAATCAGTCAGCACGCATGTCATCCCCTCTTTACTTGAATATTTTATGAAGATCCTGTGTATGATTAGTACTAAAAGCCCCGTTGGGCTTCAACGTCGTACAAGATGGACCTGTATCCGAATTCTCTGCTTTCACTAAGCAATCATTACTATATTGAATTTGATGGGAAAATTTTGAGAGACAATGGGAAAGTCATAAAAACATTGTCCCCGTGAGAGAGAGAGGGTGCGTCGAGTTAGAACGAGGCAATAATTTAATAGATTTTTAATAATTATAATGAAAGTTCTCTATCGTCATTGAAATTTCAATTAATCTGAAGCAATACACGAACAGAAAAAAAATATCTGTACAAACAATCCAAAATGATGATAATTTTTATATTGTGTATTATCGTTTGATCAAAAAATGATCATTTCCCTCTGTATGGTGACCACTCTGTAAAACTTAATGTCTTTTTTTTTAAATTCTAGTTGCAATTTCATTCAAACTCGACTTGTCTGCGTCCCGAATTATCTTACCTTCTTTAGAAGTATTACCGAATTAGGTTATTAAAAAAGGTTTTGAAGATCGAGTCCAACTTTGTCATCATTCTATGAAATTGATCAAAGCTGTTCTATTGTATGAAAATAGCATAATATGTTATTACAAAAAAAAAAGAAACTAAGGAGGACGAAAGATTGACATTTGGTCTGAATTTTTGTCATTAAAAGAAAAAAAGACTCGAAGGCTCAATTTTGTAGGTTGATTGAGATGACTATGTCTATCTAATTATGTTTACTCAGTAGCTGAAAGGAAAAAAAATGAGACGAGTAAACTTTAATAAAATTTATTAAAGTTTACAATCATCGAGACTTTTGTTGATATCTCAGTGTAAAAGGGAAGCTTTAAGTCGATATCTTCTAGAAAATGACGAGCTATGATAGAGTGGACGTAAAAAAAATGCTAGCTCATTGGTTCTTTATACAACCAATCAGATACACGTGCGGGGGCAAAGCAAAACTGACACTCACTCACTTATTATTAACGACCCCTCCACCCTCTCTCTCTCCCTCTCTCATTTTCTCTCCCTCTCTTTGTCTCTGTATATCCATTCTTCCCTCTTCCTTTATTTTCTCTATTTCCTTTTCTATTTTAGAAAAGGAATCCCGTTCCCTTTCCACTTTTCTCTTACTTTTCGGCATATTAACAAAATGAATGCAAGTTTGGTAAATCAATTTAATTGACCCTTTATTTAATCTTTGCTGATACTACTTTGAGTTTAGCCCATTAGGGTAATTGACTCCTCATGGAATCATGGAATATGTAAAATTCCAGAACGCAGCTTATTTTGATCTAATGGAAAAATCCTTTATGCTCGTCTGTATGGGGAATTTTTTTTTCGCATTTCATAATACTACCAATAAAAGAATAATCTTTGAGATGAACACCATACCATTCAAATTAATGTATAAAAAATAGCCTTTTTATATCATAAAATTCTCTGTTTGTTTATGTGTTTTGGTTCTATCGTTTATCTGGTTGGTTTAGCATGCATTCCAATCTGATTTATGAATAGTGGAAAATAATGAAAATCTCCGTATTTGACTTTGACTTCCAATTGTGTTCATCAGTGAGTTCATCTTATTTAGGAAATATCATTGGTGTATACCCCACACCTGGATAACTCGCATAATCTATTTCATCCAATATTTCTAAAAAAAACAAAAAAACACTGGCATCCTTAGCATATTTTACCCCAAACAATTATGAAATTATTACATAATATGATATTATCCTACCCCGTTCAACTTATTGTAATAGTGTTGGTGACAATACTTAT
The DNA here is from genome assembly GCF_018143015.1 of Lytechinus variegatus. Lineage (NCBI taxonomy): Eukaryota > Metazoa > Echinodermata > Echinoidea > Temnopleuroida > Toxopneustidae > Lytechinus > Lytechinus variegatus. Next base: position 18,142,663 of record NC_054742.1, read on the forward strand.
AAATCACATTTACATGGTATCTATAAATTACAAAATTGCCAATGCAGAATTTAGAGCCATTTAGAGCCTCTATTCCATTTCCATTCAAAACATAATACAAGGTAATATAAAGTAATACAGATCAAGTACGATTTTACAGACGATGAATCTTACTTCGTAAAACAAAAAGAGTATAATATTGAGCATAAATGTGGAAATGAGGGGGTCCACTAGAAGCAAAGCTATAGTCAAGTGTGGATCCCCCTTGTAAATGAAGAAAATATAATCGACTTATTCATATGTGCGTTTATAGACAGGAAAGAAAAAAGAGAAGGAACAAGAAGGTCGAAATCATATTGATGTAAACATAATTACAGAACAAGTGCAAGGCTGTTCCTGTGAATGAAATGTTGCGCAATAGACAGAGAAGAAGCAGAAAGAGAGAGGGAATGACGAGACATAGAAGACAAGACAAGACAGTACAAGACAAGATAACATAATAATTTTTTTGAAAGAAGGAAAAGTCAGAATGGGGAAGGGCTAACCACAAACCAGCTTGATCTGGTGAAGTAACAAAAGATGATCTAACTGGACAATACACGATGAAAAAGGTAAAACAATAAAAATGAAAAATGTAAGGATGATCATCTCGATAATAAGAAGTGCTAGTTCCGTTGTGAAGAATTATAGGAATTAAGCAGGATAAGTTTGAGTTTACGTTTGAATGAATTTAAAGAGACACTGTCTGATAGGGAGTTCCAGAATTTACGACAATTCTTTTTTTATTGAATAGGAATGTATTTTATTGAATAGGAATGTATTTTTGGCCAGTAAAGTTCTGTAAAGTGGTATATGAAGTTTGTCAGAGTGTCTCGTGGGGCAGTTATGAAAAAAATGATTTTTAGATAGCATGGCATAAAAAAATACGGGGAAGTGCATTGAAGTGCCTTAGCTGTAGTAAATACAGGTCTTTGACTTTCAACAGTTTACTTTCTAGAAAAAGTGGGTACGTATGAGAACGGAAAGCTGTACTATAAATAATACGAAGGATAAGTTTGAGTTATTGTTATTATGCAACATGCAACTCATCTATGGGTATTACCCCAAATAAGAATCCCATAGTTTAAATAAGGCAAAATTAAGGATGAGTAAAGCATGATTAATGATGTGGAAGGATTTTAGCCTATCAATAAAACCTATATTTCGTGAAATTATTTTGGATGTATTTTCAATATGATTTTTCCAAAAAAGTTTACTGTCAACTTTTATTCCAAGAAATTTGGGGTACGTTACCATTTCTAAGGGGGTATTATCAAACATAATGTTCATCGGTAACTTGTCTATGGAATTACTAAATAACATATCACTTAACGTTGAACATAAATTCTATTCCAAATCAATAAATATTGCACATACTGTTTGAATATAATAATAAGGGTGTAGCTATAAACACGTAATTACAATATGGGGGGGGGGCTACATTATACAAGCTCTGCTTTTCAGTTGACCCTCCCTCCCTTTCAATTATTTATATTTCGATTTGATAATTGTTATAATGTCATCAATTTTTGTATATACTTCAAATATGATTATATATGTCAATTGTATCATAATTGTAAATGTGAAATTGAAATTGAAAGTGGAAAATAAAACAATTGAATTGAAAGGATGGCTATAATAGCGCACCGAAAGGTCTACCTTTCAAGAAAAAAAATACAAATAACCAATCACTGAAATGAAATAGAAAAAGAAAAGAGTATACAGTGCGTATCAAAAAAAGTTTACACTTTGAAAAAGCCCTGGGAATTAAAAAATATGCAACATGTGGGTAATTTTTTCACATATAATCTTGGGTTTGGGTCTCATCTATCCAATGAAAGTAAAAGTTTTGACAGAATGTTACGATTGAGTGAGCACTGTCCATTTTTGTAAAGCTCGCAGAAATCTGTTTGCGCAGAAATGCTTGTTTTCACGCTGTGTAAAGGGGAAAGGGCGAAATCAAACTTACCCTGCGAAACATTTCTCATACATTTCCCTTGCACTTTTAGTCAATTGAAATAAAACGGATACATTCAAGCATTTTGAAACCATTTTGCCACCCAAATTGAAATTTCAACACTTAGTAAGCACAACATTTACCCTTTTTGTGCCAGCTGGATCTGAGGACATACCTGAATCTGAACAAAAGTTTATATCAGACATCTCCAGCAAGTTTTCATCATTTAAAGTGGGTTTACATGTCATTTTTCATTTAATACTTGTTTCTCCACACTTTTCCTAGGCTTGAGAATGATTAACAAAATGAAAATCAAGCCTACGCCATTTCATGTAAATCACAGCTCAGTGTAAAGCAAATATCGTCACAATGGCCTCAGCGTTTGGGGGAGAGGGATGGGGTGCAATGCACTCTTCGAATTGTTTTGGGCAAGGAAACAAGTTAAAAAAGGTAAAATATGTCTTCAAATCAATTTACTAGCTAAATTAAACATGTTCTTCATGATTAAGGTCTACTTTTATTCGCATAACTATTTCAAAGTTCTGCGCAAATCATTTTTCACTAACTTTTCAAAAGTAAGTGGTGCTCGCTCAAGCGGAAACGTTTTTCGACAGTTATATTGTCATTTGCTTGAATGGATCTGTACCAATGTTAAAATGTAGAAAAATCTTCAGGAATTTACAAATACATAATTTTACAGGATTTTTTCTAAGTGTAAACTTTTTTTTGATACGCACTGTAGAAATGAATTCTCATGAATAAAACACACTTTCAAATTGTTAATGGGAGAGAGCAAAAAATCTGATTTTAGTTGGGAATTTTAAATTTGGCATAGCTAGATAGGTTGTTGATCAACTTGATCCCATAGCTTTGGTCCATAACAGAGAAAGCGTGGTCCTCTCATTGGTGTTTTATTCTTGGTGTTTGGAGTAATAGTTCTTCGGATGATGAGTGGAGACTTTGTGCACAGTATAAAAAAGAGCACGTTGCTTAAGCCTGTCACTCGAAAAACAATTTGTTTAAACTTTTGTGTGCATGGTTATATAAAATTTTTAAACAACATTTTCAGACAAGAATTTTAAAGATTTAAAAGATTTTTAAGGAATAGTTGTTACAGTGACGGGGTTATACAACGTGCGTAGAATTTTGAAGAGCGTTTTACAGTGTAGGCTCATATTTTGAGATAGAGCAATACGCAAAAATGTGGGGATGAAAGAATAAAGTGAATAATGTAAAAATAATTTTGAAGGTGGTTCTCTTTTCTTCTTTTCTTTTCTTTTATTTTTTTCAACAGGCGGCCAATGTAAGGAAAATATAACAAACTAATCCAACCATGTTTCTCTTAATTGTGTAGTTTTTACTCTTATAATACAAGAAGTTCTTTTAGATACCATGTTGGTAAAGTCAGTAAAGAGTTCATGCTACAATACAGGGCACTCAGGCTCATCTTTCTGGAACTCCCTTCCCTCATCCATTCTTGTTTCACCTCCTCCAAATGTATTCAAACGAAGACTCAAATTGTATCTTTTATCTCATGATGTGAATTGTTGATTATCTGACCAAGATCCTTAATTTGTATTTGAAATCTATTCATATGCATTTCAATGTATTTGTATATGTATTTATATGTATTTCAAATTCTTCTCATATCCCTTTCTCAAAATGGTTTTAATTATTTGACTTTCTCTAATGAAAAGGATTACTGCCTCGATAAAATCTTAACTTTATTTGGCAGCATCCGTCAATATCTACCCTTTCCTGATATCTCTTTGTGATATTGTATGTCCTGTTTGCACGTGCATATCTTTATGATGTATTCCATTTGTCATGTTTGCATTGACAATCTGTTACTATGCCCGCATGTATCTATCTTTACATTTCTTTTTATCGGAATTGAAATTAAATGAATTGAATTGACAATTCCATTGACTGGGCTCAATGTTTTTACAGGACAAATATGTACCCCATGTATAGGTTTGCTTTGTCTCATTTTTGTAAAAACAAAATGAAAATAATGATTTAAATCCACTTAAATCAAAAGAGGAAATTCTAGTAATTACTTTGTTTACCCTTGTAATTATAAAAATATTGCCAAGTTTTTCGGAGAAAAAATACTTTTTCAAAAAGAAATAATATACATAGAAAGCACAAGATCTCTAAAAAGGTAATACTACTGATTATCCATTCACTAATCTATTTATCTTTCAATCTCAAACCCACAGGATTATGAGTGACGTTCTAACCTGCTTCCATAATAATGAAAATGAACTCGTAAGTTAATCCAATGTCCCACGAGAGAGTGCGCTATTTACATCACAGAGACTTGTGTCTGCGTTGGGCTTTTTCGGCAACTTACAGAAATTATCTTGGATACTGATTCTTCCTTTTCTCAAAGGCACAACATGTTATTAATAGTTTACTTATATATGAATATAATCTTTAAAATACGGCCCTTATTCATTTCGCATGAAAATATGTCATTAATCAAAGTACGTTTATCCAAGAGAGGATAGGGATTTATGTTCAATCCATAGTATTAAAAGGAAATTTAACCCCCACAAAGAAAAAAGAAATAAAGAAAATGCATTATCTTCTGAATGGCATTAAACGCAACTGAGGAAAATAAAAAAATACTTTATTTTCCACCAATGAAAATTGCACTGTACAGACTTGCATTAATCGTGCAAGGTTTGGGGACAAATGCAAGTTGTCTGCAATATGTCCGCATCCCATTTATTCAAAGTTAATTTCAATTCAAATAAAGCAATGCAATAATTCATCACCTATATAGAATGATTGAGTCTGTAGTAATTGTTTAATACATGCATAAAGAGAGGGGGTGCCTTCATCTTTAAGTTGACGAACTTCCCTTGTAAAAAAGTACCATTAAGTACAATGGTATTACTATGGTATTACCATTATTTTACCACAGTAACCATGGTAAATTCAGTTGTACTATAATACGACCATGGTACTACCTCAGAAGTATCGTACGGAAAAGGATAATACTATTTGAAAATACAGAAGTACCACAATGCACCATAGTACTACTATGAATGTGTTACGGTATTACAATGAAAGTACAATATTTTTTATATGGTTGATGTTGATACACGTATATACTCACACCTGATGCTTTCATGGTACTTCATAATACTTTCATGGTTCCCTGTGATACTTTCATGGTACTCCATAGTACTTTCATGGTACTCCATAGTACTTTCATAGTTCTCTTGGACACTTTAATTGCACTTCGTTGTACTTTCAAAGTTCTTTGTGGTACTTTATGGTATTTGTTTGACTGACAAATGGTACTGCTAGTTTAATATCATGTTATACAATAACTTTGCAAAGTACTTTTATGGAACATGAAACAATGGATGAATAATGACACAGTTACTTGCATGCATAATCTGTTATCATATTTTAAATGATGCATACATATTATAGATTGAATATTATACTGCATGGAGAAAAGTTTTGTAGAACGGAATAAAAAATTGCTAAACCTTTTGAATATATGGCTGTACCTTTATGATAAAAAAGAGAGTACCATGGTTTTACCAAATTACGGTTACAATGATAATAGAATAGTATTTTACCATAGTATGGTAAATTTACAGATGAAGGCAGTACATTTACAATGAATTTAACATGGTAAAAATACAATGGTAATACCATAGTATTACTATAGTATGGTAAATTTACATATGAAAGCATGACATTACCGTGGTACTTCCATGTCATGAATCATGAGTACGATATCTTTTCGTAGATAAAAGTACCATTAAGTACCATGGTATTGCCATAGTAACCATGGTATTACTATGGTATTCCTTGATCTGAACTTCACTCATAAATATTCATTACAACAGTAAATGACTAGAATTTTTAGGTAATGTAGCTATAACAATTAATGTGTTCATTGATGATTCCACCGCAAAAAGTATTTTAAAGATGATTCCACCGCAAAAAGTATTTTAAAAATGTGTGGTTAATATATCATATTATTTATAATCATGACATTTAATTTTGGAAGAATGTTATAGGGTTAAATATGGAAAACTGTTAACCATAATTAGTCATTTTTTGGTTTAACTCGCTCAATATATAGAAGTCAATGACAGGTGCCTATGGATAGGATTAGGATTTAAGATTAGAATGTAGGATTAGATGATATTGCTTAGAGTATGGAGTTTTAAAAGTATGCTTCAATAACCTTGACACTAATTATCATTTTTTAATGAGCCCATATATGTGGCCCATATGGGACCCACACGGAATCAAGAAGTCATCATAATCAATGAAAACTGGTTGATAAAAATACGTGGCCCTCGGAAAGTTTAACGATCAGATTAAACCATAAAAAGTTAAGAATAGGACAGAAACATGTGTAAGGTAATTACGTGAAAATCTCTCCGAATAAAGTTTCATTTTGAAAAAAATGATTGTTTTTTTTTTAAAGCTACATAGCCTCGCTCACTGTTCGCTAGGGACTTAGAAATTTTTATCACACAATATGTGCCCCCTCATTTTTTTTTTGGGGGGGGTTCCTTATGGTAATAACGGAAGAGAACAAAATATCCCAGAACCGACGTTTGAAATATTTTAGAATATCATGGAATATTGTGAGGTATTTCTATTGCAATTAGACATATTGGTGCATGAAAACGCTGACAAGTATTTTTTAAGATAACGATTCCCTGAAACCAACATCTCTCTTTCATTCAACAAGCGCTCTTTATACAAGGGAGTAAAAGAGAGAGAGAAAAAAAAACCCCAGAAGGTTGGGGAGTAAGAGAGTGAAATAAACATTTTTTTTAGCTCCCCCCCCCTTATACGTGTGTGTATCCTGACATAATCATATATAAAATAAGATTGTGACCATGTTGTGTTATAAGTACTGGCGTTTACCACTGTATATACAAATCGAGAAACGCTATACTTAATTTGATTGTAATCTATAAAAATTGTGACATTTCCTTCTCGACAGTTCCATAAACCATCTTTTCTTTTTATCATACTTAGATCAGATTCAGATGCCTTATTAGCTACTATTCTGTGGCGGTGAATCAAAGAAAATAATTTACATAATGATAACGTCTTGAAGCAGACTACGGAGTTTGACGTACTTGATCCCTCTTGATGAAGGGCACGCTTTCTCTTATGTGACTTGCGTAAAGAAATTAAGACATCATTTGAATTTGAAGAAGTGAAATAAAAAGGGTCGTGTTGCGTGGAGAAAAAGAAATGGTATAAAAATAGGGGTCGCATACCTAGGGCGTTTCCATTCTTAATTTTACCAGAGGACTGGTTGCTTGGATGCTGAACAATATTTGAAGGCAGAGAATATCTTCCGGTATGATTCCCGCTATTTCTATCCTAATACCAGGTTGACGATCTAGTGGCCGTCTTGTTCTCTCATGAAAGGTCGTGTACATATCTTGGTCACTAAGCAAGTGAAGGTATATGACAATTTTTAGATTTTTCCTCAATTCTAGAAGCATAAATTGTTTCCGCCGACGTTTATCAAGAATCATGAGAGTGCTTCCGACAATTATTGTGGTTGTAATTTTTACCAGTTGTCTGTGGCTAAGTACGACGTTAGCTTGCAAAATAAGAAGTAAGTATTTTATCACTTGTCTACACTTATAATCATTGAAGTTTTATGATGAATTTCAAATGACTTGCTTTATCCCAAATATGATCTTTCTTCTTGATATTACTCGGAATTCGATATGGTTTCAAATATCAATTTTAATTCTGATATTTAGCCTATTCTTAACATCACCGTTTGCTATCAATGTTTTAATATACTTAAATGCATATTGTAATTCACGCTTCATATACTATTTTCATGAAAGAATGTAGGTCTATTCCAGGTCACTCGATTGTTAAGATGCTAAGGAAAGCCGTTTAACTGCTCATACTGTGTGTGATTGGATACAAGCTAATAATCTTAAAAAGACACATTTTATGGTTTTGAGCAACTCATTTCACACATTGCCAGGTCTTGTTTATATGAATGGTAATGTTTTAGAACAAATTGAATCAACAAAATTCTTGGTATCGTTATTGATTGTAAATTATCATGGAAAGTTCACATTGATCACATTTGTAAATTGCTCTCAAGAAATCTTGGAGTCATTAATAAGCTTAAACCTCATTTTCCGCATCACTTTTTGAAATTATTGTATTCTACTCTATATAGTTACAATATCTGAATAATGGAATTTTAGCCTAGGGAAATGCCTCTAAGACAAAACTTGAATCCATACTTAAAATTAAAAAAAGAGCCGTGAGGATAATTTCTTCCTTTGACTTTCTGGCTAATACTAATCTGCTTTTTTATTCAAACAAGTTATTGAAAGTAACCCATTTATATTATCAATTAAATAGCAGGAATTACCGAGTTTTTTTTCTGATTTGCTTGTTCAAAATCAAGAAATCCATTCCTACCCAACTCGACAAGTACACGATTTTCACATTTCCCCAGTGCGCATTGTTCTTGCCCTTAAATCATTTACTTTTACAGGGCCTTCCTTTTGGAATAATTTAGACAACCATATAATTCAGGCGCCCTCTTTATATTCTTTTAAATGTAGGCTGAAAACATTTCTTTTACAATCGTACGCTAGTGTATAAGCGCCTTGCTCAAGCGACTATCATATAAAACTCTTTATAATGTATGAATTATTTTTATTCATTTGATTTATCTCGCTTCAATGCGTAAGGAGTTTTAATCCTTGATTATTTTCTTCTGGGAACCTATTTGTCTACAAGCTTTGCTTTTTAATAGGTTCCTCAGTTTTCACGATATTGTATTTCTTTGTAAAACGAATTACAATTATGTATCATCTTCTCATAATTATGTTCAAGATGTATGTTTTGTGGAATGTGAAACAATTAATCAAAAACTGTTATTCTCATTAATAAGCTATTAAATGAAATGACCAAAATCAGTGATCTGCATGAAAAATCATGACAGCATGCATACTTCATGCTTAAGAGTATATTCATTTGCATAGTAGACAATAATTATTTAACATTATAAAACTATGTGTTATTTCAGCCTCATATTACAAATACCTTAATTCAGATACACAGCAAAAACTGTGGTGTTAACCGATGTACATAGAGGACCACACAGTTATTTTACACCGGTGTTAAATTGGTGGTGTTAGTTTCACACCTATAGGTGTTATTACAACACATTTTTTGTTACATTTAAACTCTTTGGTGTTATGTTTAATCTCTAGGGTGCAATTTTAACAATTCAGGGTGTGGTCCTCTATTAACACCACTTGGTGTCAGTTTTAACACCGCAGTTTTTACAGTGTATGTATCTAAAGGTATTATGACAAGATGGTCAAACAATGAATTTGCCCAATACCGAGGAAAGAATTGAAGAAGAAATAAAAAACAAATCTTGCACTCGATATTCGACAAAAAAAAAAATAATTTCAGGTAAAGCCAAAGTCACACAGTTGCTAACGTTAAGTTACGTTAGCCAAGGAAAGATACGTATGTGGACGCAGCAGGGGCACAGACATCTGCAGTGTCGTAACTACTCATAACTGATCTGTAGTGAGACGCAGACAATAACGAGCATGTCACACAGTTGCTTACGTCAAGTAACGTCCGCGGCGGGTAGTTACGATATGATATGCAGTGAGACGCAGACTTGCGGTGCCAAGATAGCAAAAGTTTGAAATTTTCAAATTTAGCAGAGAATCACTACGGATGCTGACTTACTTAAATAACCATAACTAAATGTAACTATCCGTAATTGTACTAAATTATCCTTGGCATTTGCGTCCACCGTAAGTATTAGCAATTAACTACAAGTACTCGTCTCTAAACACTTACGTCCGCTAAGGACAATTCCTTATTTTGACGCAAAGGAGCCACCAACCATTCGTCCTTCTCACCATGAAGTGTTCCTCACTATATATCCTCACTATCTATTTGCAAATTTCAACTAAAGAATTCAAATTTTGTAGAGATATTAGAAATTAGTACACTGAAAGACAAGCCTGAAGAGTCTTAGGATTATACATTACCTTCTAGAGAAAAACACAGGATACGTTCGAGTTGATTGAGAAAAACATGGCTAAATATACCCAGTCACGGGGCAACGCCTTCCATATTGTAGGCACCCAAAGTATTTAATATAACAATATCAGAGTTGTACTATCCTGAGTGTTATACATGTACAACAGCTTTGGAAACTCTTTTATTTTTAAATATTGTAAAGAAATGGATGAAGAGAACAATGGTAGACGTAGCTTAAATCAAGGTTCCCCAGAGCTATCTCCCCTTTGGGAAAATTGGTTATGCCGAAAAAATGTCTCTGCCGGGAATCGAACCCGGGCCCCCAGCTTTCAACACCGGTGCCTTAACCACTAGACCACAGAGACGGGTTAGTGGCTAGGACGACCGAGATCCGATTGACCGTCAGAAAGACAAATTTTCGACACTATACCAATTACCTTTGTCGGGTGAAGGCGGGTTTTGAACAATTTCAATATCAAAAATGCCTCAGCTGGATCAAAGCTATTGCTTTGATACAGTACACGTATGTGAGAAAATATACAAATGTGTGAAGTTATACATGTACAACAGCTTTGGCAACTCTTTTATTTTTAAATATTGTAAAGAAATGGATGAAGAGAACAATGGTAGACGTAGCTTAAATCAAGGTTCCCCAGAGCTATCTCCCCTTTGGGAAAATTGGTTATGCCGAAAAAATGTAAACACTAGCATTACAAACGACACATGATTGTAAAGAAGAATAATCATGCTTTCTAAAGATACCACGTTTACACATGATGTGGCACATTAAGAAATTTATTAGAACTCAAACTTGCAGTTTTAGTTGCAGAACTCAAACATGACATGGCAACGAATTTTGCAACATTTCATTTTTTACATTGATGCATATTTATCATGTCTGTGTATTTCATGATAGCACCAGCATTACAAATGACACATGATCGTAAAGAGGAATAATCATACTTTCCAATGATACCACTTTTCTATATGATAATGGCACACTAAGAAATTTATCAGCACTCAAACTTGAGTTGCAGAACTTTTTTTGAGGGGTTTATATACAAGGAGTGAGCCACAGTGGACTGACATGACACTTTTTCAGTAAATCCCATTTTGAATTTCGAATGTGATCTTAGGACTGATTTCTCTCCCCTTCTCCTTGTCCTTCATTCCTTTATCTCTCTCCCACCCTCCCCTCTCCCCTTTTTGTCCTCTTTACTCTCAACTTTCTAATATATTTCATACTTTCTTTTATATCAGTCATTGCTTTCTCCTTCTCCCTATCTCGATTTTCCCTCGCAAGCTCCCATTTTCTTCACGCTCCTTGTTTCACATTCAAATGCTTGAAATAAATATGAATAGTGCGAATATAACTATATGAAAATATAAAAAGCAAATTGTCATAAGTAGATCATATTCAATTTTTCTATAGAGGCTGCAATGAAATAATGCAGAAAAATCCGCAATTGTTGGGAATTTAGAATTATATTCCCTTTGATTTCATATTTCCTATAATAATATAGGGACACATTTCAGAAATTGAGGCACAGGAACCATTTCGTTGCATGATATACCGAGTGCGTAGCTTTTTTTATATAGGCCCTTTCAAGTGGTGGTCGGAAAACAAATTGAGATACTCGTATTAGTGGGTTTATGATATTTTCTTCTTGGTTAATGATCTTTTGAACATTTGCCACAAATTGGAGCAAGGCAATTTTTTTTAATGTGTGTGTGTGTGTGTATTTGAGTTTTGTCAGAAGTTTATCAATCAGATGTGATTATTTACGTCTGAGACCGATCTTTAACATCACCATCCGAAAGACGTGACTAGGGCACGAACCTCTGCATCAAATATTAAAATTTCCATAGTTTTTATCGTTTGTAAACAACGTGCGTAGCTTTAGGTCCCCCCCCCCATCTTTTCTATTTGACGCGTTGGCGCGCGATTTATCACTAATATTGATTTTTAACAATTAACGACTCACTGTAATGATTCGTTGGAATGATAAAGTCTAGTATCGTGTATAAAACTCTAAACTGTGCTCGTATTTTGACCGATTGTAATCACGTCCATTTTTTAATACTTTAAATCTTTCTCCTATTTAAAATGTCGGCATCTTCTCCAACCAAATTTTATATGGCATGCCCATTCAATCTAAATCATTTGTATCACAAATTATTCCCTTCCGCATTCTCGTTTACTATATCTTTTCAGAAAATTTTGAACTTTCTGCAATCAATTATAATTACAAATATTTGAAATATTCTGCTGATAGTGTCGTTATTTTGCATTCATATTACTCCCAAAAGTACTTATTGATTTTCAATTTCTTCATGCGTTGTATATATCTGTATAATACTATTCTGATATTATTATTCAAGCATTACCGTAGATAATATTATGTTTTATATTGATTCTTTAATGTAAAAGCTCTGTATAATTTAGCTCATGCTGCGAACCGTCTAGAAATAAAAACACCATTATTATTGTGTATGAAGTTGGAGAGTAGCGATCCCGGGGACATGTTTTTGGTAGCCTTTCTATATATACTTTGATTATCCCGTTCAGAAATTTAAATATATCCCAGACTTACATTTATTTGGAAGTTCATAATTAAGGGCTCTAAATACTATGTTTCAACAACAAAAAATCCAATGTCACATTCCCTCGTAACACTTTAAACCAATGACACCTAATTCCATACCATTACTTTCATATGTCTCTAATATTTGTTAATATCGCTCTAAAAGGTGGGAATATTTATATTTTTCACTTGACTCACCGTATAAAATCAAACGCCTTGAACGATTAATGCAAACCCCGTTTAATTCCCCCCCCCCACTCTTTCGTAAAGTGAAATCACATACCCTCATCTACATGTGCATGAACATGGTTATGAAAAACATTATCCAGTATTTGTAATTTGTTGTTTTGGCTCGGTCGCTACGCTACCTCGCTTAATATTAGAATAACTTTTGGCTGACATGATTTTTAAATGAATCAATTTTGCGAGGAAACAACGATATATTATGGGGGACTTTTAAAATGATCTATCATTTCATTACCACAATCGGTCAACATTTTATTAATTTGTTTCCAACATTTGGACTTCAACATCTCATAAATAAACCAACCAGAATTGCAAACATATCAAATAGAACACTTGATATTATTTTTCTCTAATGCAGTTGATAAATAAAATAAGGGATTAATATACTATGACATTTCAGACCATCTGCCCTGTTTTTTAAATGAAACGATAAACGCTTACACAAAGCTTTTAAGGGACGAAGAAAACAATGCGAATGTAAGAAACACAACGTAATTTAATACCTGAAAAAAGATTATGCGAAAGAGGATTAGCATATTTACTTAGTACAAAATGTCAATGGTTCTTATGAAAATTTAGAATAAAATTCTCTATTATTTTGATAAAAAGGTGCCATTCTTAAGAGCTAAATCTAATAAAAGGAGAGAACAACAACTGCGGATTACACAACGTAAAATTAAGTCCATAATTACACAAAATGCATTATATAAAATATCAATTAAATCGCCTAAAAAGCTAAATAAGAATATCAATAAAAAAAACTGTAACAAATCAACTTCAGTCTGATAACATAATAGAATCTATAAATGAAATATTAGGTAAGAAAAAAGAAAACTTCGATGAAATTAATTTGGTAGAAAATGGTCAACGCTTGCAAAATCAAATTTATGTTGCTCACGCCTTTTATATATATATATTTTTGAATAATACTGGACCAACTTAGCTTCAAAAATATTATCTAATGATAATGACTTTTCTGAACAACTTTCCGGAACATTCTTTATTTCTTTCTCCAACGATATTAACGAGATATTATAAATTGTTAGGTCATTGAAACCGTCTAAATCTTGTGGGCATGATCGAATACATCAATTAAATTTACTGATTTTCCTCTCCAATAGACATTGTGTACACTTATGTTTAAGAATAAGTAAACCCTTATTCAAAATGGTGGAACTTTTTTTGTTGTCAAAAGTAGTGTTGATCAACCTATGGGCAAATTCTGTGCAAAATGAAATCGATTTGTTTATTTATGGATGAGTAAGCACGCATCAAAGGGGGGGGGGTTCTGTGAAATTTTCAATGTCACAGACTAATTTTGAGGGGTTCTAAAGTGAATAGTGCTGGGGGCAAATTAATATTGATACTTAATATTATCTTGTCTCCCTCTTATCATTCGCTTGAAAGACTTTGTTTTGATTATCTTTCCGATTTATACTCAAACAAGACTAAAATGGAACAGCTAATAGCATTTTGATTGAACAAATAAAATTGTCATATCAATACACGATTAATTAATTCAAGATATCCGTTTGATGCGTTTTGATCTCTTCCTCAATATTATGGTCTCGTAATTTCATATGTACCACCTGACAAAATACTAGGAAGATTCAAACTGTTTTGATTCTTAGTAAGCCATTGTACTTTTTAATCTTTTTAAAAATTTTATAAGAAATTCGACGATTCTATAACTTTCCAGTAATTTTATAGGGAAAGAATCAAGTTTAATCCGCTCTTGTTTGAGAATATTAGCCTATGATCATGATTGCATATCTTCTTGTTTTCTTACTGTCCTAGATGGAAAGAGAATATAGACAAAGATCTCATCTAAAATATAACGAAAATCATCATTATCCCTTTTTTTTCAATTTAGATTGTGAAACATTATTATCATTTAGGTGTAAATTGCATAAAAAACAAACAAACAACGAGTGAGGTGTATAGAAACGAAAGTCAACAAATTTGGGATAAGACCTCAGTTGGTTAAATCTTGTCATCAAAATAATGTTGATAGTCCGATTATTCAAAACATTAATCTGCCCTGTTTTGGGTTTGAGATTCCACATTCTCAGGCATCTCAGTAATGGCATATATTGTTTTGAGATTCGGGAGAGATTAGACCTTATATTTGTTTACATACCTCAGTGGCGCAATGAGCAATCGAAGGGGATAGATACGGCGTATCGCGTAACATTTATAAAAAGTTGCGAGAGAGCGAAGGGAGCGAGCAAAAATTTCGACATTTTTGTTACAAAATCCAATTTTGTGACAGAATTTGACATAATATTCGTGGTCGTGGAGAATTTGAAGGGGGAAGAGCCCGTCCCCTCATCAGTATGCCACTGACATGCATTTAAGTTTTTCATAATATTCATTTAATTTGCTTCCATAATGATTTGACATAGATTATATGCCACAACTGTAACTGTTTTTAAGATTTGCACTTTGCTCACATTGCAGATTTTGAGAAGTATTGCCTCGTATATCCAAATTCAGCCCTCTAAACACGATAAATTGATTTTCGTACACCGGTGATTACAAACAGTTCAGTATTATCCAGATAACAGGGGCGGATCTAGCTTTTTTTTCTAAGGAGGGGTGTTCACAGAGAAATTCGACAAGCAAAAAACAAAAGGCTTCAGTACAAAATGAAGGCCATGTTGGTACCCAGAAATTTGACCAGCAAAAAGAAAATAATAATACAAGCTACCTTATGAAGGTCATTTTGGTACCGATATTGGTTTACAATGTAAAATAAAGGTAATTTGAGGCTGGCTCTAAAAATAATGTAGGCCATTCCTGTTTTCTACTTGGCAGCCCAAGGGGGAGGGGGTAATACCCCTAACCTCCCCCCCCCCCGTAGATCCGTCACTTGATAGTAATCAGGAAGGAAACATTCTGCAAAAGTACTTTATATTACGCATCCGTAATATGCATTCGTATCCCAATTTTTGTTGTTTATATTGTTGTTGTAACGCGCACCCTCACTCAATACAAAAAATGGTATTATTCTAATTTTGTTTCCAAGGTTGCAGCGATTGCAGAAGATGTGGATCTACACAACCGGGGTGTCTATCGTGTTTACGCGGACTTGTAAGTAGGCTAGGTTATGAATTTATCTTGTACGATAACGGTGATGATGATGATGGTGATGATGATGATGACTCGGATGATGATGATGGTGGTGGTGTCGGAATCAGTGTTGGTGATGGCATGGACGGCGCCAGGGTATGTGAATACTGTTCGTTAACAGGAAAAAAATAAACTAATTTACTATTGGAACCTTACTTCACTTTCAGAGATAAAACTTTCGTAATGAATAAATATAAGCGATGGTGATTGTGATGGTGATGATGATAATGATGACGAATGTGGTATATACATCAGCCATTTACATTCGGCATTATGATACGCTTAGCCTTAGGCAACACAGCTTCAATTTATTGAAATGTATAAACTTAATAGGAAATGTATGGGAATTTATTCACAACAATCCAACGAGAAAAGTTGCCAACGGATCGACATCTCCAATTCTTGCCGGGAGCTATTATAACATTACTCATATTGCAATGAATATAATCCCCAAGCAATTAATATTGCAATCAGAAATTCATGCATTACAATATAAATCCAGGGAGTGAAACAAACTTTTAAAAGATAGTTCTCCACAACTCATTTTCAAAGCATTAAATGGATTATTTTACTGGTTGAGTGTGAGAGATTTACGATGAAAACATTATTTTTTAATTTGAATTTAAATCATCACTTGAAATTTGAAGTTATTACGCGAACATGAACGGTAAAATTCACAAAGCAAACGTTTTGTTACCGGGGATCTTTCGGCAGAATTGGTTTTTAAAATACACTCATTATATTAAAAGAGAAAGTCAGTAAGAAAAATGCTAAGTGTAAACTGAGATATTTCTCATTATTGCCAAAAGATGTAATGTTTACATTCCATATGCTATTGTGTTAAAAATTGATACGTATTCTGTTCTTAGGTCATTCGTGTTTGATCCACAAGGCGATCTAAAATAGAATTATTATGACATGAGTAAAAGAAAGAATAAAATAAATAGATAATGATACCAATGCACAACACTGAAATGTTCACTGAAATTTTTATTATGAATAACGAAATTATGATATTTCTAACTTTTGCATTATTTAAGCCTAACTATTGTTTGGATGCTAACATGAATATGCAATGAGTGACCTGATGATGTCATTACGAAACTACTTTCATGGGTATCTTTTTTTAATAAAAAGGATTAGGTCAATACTGTACATGAATTACCAATTATGTACCCCGGTTTGTTGCAAGTATGTTTTATTAACATTAATAAAAAACGTGAAATTTGATCAAATTAAAAAAATGTTGATGATTATATGCATACAACTGTTCTAAATATATCATATAATTTTGATGAAATCCACATTTTCCGTTCGTTTAATTTGTATAACGTGTAAAAGTCAGGCAATAGAAACCCTTTAATATTCCACTGGTTCAAACCATCTATGCCACCTACAATTGAATGTTTATATAAAAAGAATATTAATACAGATATTTTATAATCTTTGATGGGTATATGATTTAATCGTATAGAGTTGGAAACTATCAAAACCTGTTAAAGTATAGCTTATTACAAATATGTCTTTATATAAATCAAAGTCAGAATTTTTGTCATACCGGAATATTCATTTATCGGCCTTAAATCGGTTTCATCAGATAATAAGAGTAACTGTAAATTGGGGGAAATGTTCTATTTCCTCGCTATAATTTATGTTAGATTATTCATTCTTGTACGAGATAATATAGTGCACGACACCTGAGCTAATGCGTCTGAATAATAATTAATCACCCTAGAGGTGACAATTTGTTGTTGTGAGAATCGCATATATTGTATTTACGACTACAAGTACAATTTCCCTTTTTATACCTGAAAAAATCTTTACATTCATTTATAAGAACGATATGACTTATTATACGATTTATTTGTGATGCATATTACCGGTATTTACGAGTTTTCATGAAAAATCATTGAAGGCTCGGTCGTGGGTTAACACCGGCCTGATTTAACAAAAAATAAATAAAACATAAAAACATATTCACCTAGAATTGTGAACAGTAACGTCAAAAAAATGTTTCCTTTGTAATTTCTTATATTTCAGGCCTCATCGGGTAAACGTTCATCTCCGGAATTAATATGGCCTTCCTATGGATTCCTCTCAAGTCCCCATCACCAAAAGAGTTTCTTCTCAAGATATGCAGATATGGAATACGGAAACTTTAAATCACAGAAAAAAGAATCACAGGTGAACACAATGAATTTCTTAATGAAATGTAACGACTTTAATAATGTGAATAGTGGCGAACAAGTTTGACCTTCACATTTCTTCATATTATATTTCTTGAACGCGTTACACGTCAACGATATTTAGTAATATCTAGACGGGTCAAATATGGTTTGACACGGAACAAATTGCAACAAAAGTTTTTTCAACTGTTTCTGGCAGTATTTGACCCCAGGACTATAATCTACCAACATCCGCATCCGGGAAAGAAGTTATTTTCTAGATGGCGTCCAAGATGTGTGGATAAATTTCCGGGTCACACTGTGGATAAATTTCTTGCTGAAGGAAAACACGTCATGGCTAACATTCGAATCCAAGACCCTCTGTTTGAAAGGCGAGAGTCAGAACCACTAGACCACGACACACCCTATTATCATGGTAACCAGTCCCAAAATAGTTTTTTAACCCTAGAAACCCTAGTGTGGACACCAAAATAATAAACCCATGTGTATTTGTAATATTCTATATCCACTTTACGTAACAACAGTCATTTAAGACCCCATTTTTAAAGCCATCTTCGAATTTTGGACATATTTGACCCCTGACTGTCCTTTCAACTTAGCCCAATGTATGACTCGCCCCTTTAAACTTTAAACTAATGTAGACACCAGAATCATATATCCAAGCCGTATTTCTAACTATGTCTCTTTTAAAGTAACAAGAGTAACACCCCATTTTTTAAAAGTCATTTTGGATTTTCTTAACATACCAGACCACTGATTGTTCTTGTAGCTTACCCTTATCACTTGACCCGTTAAACCATGGTTTCGGACACCAAACTCATATTCCCCAGACAGATATTGAACAAACTATGTCCTTTCATTTGTAACATAATTTTTTTACTCCATTATCTTTAAAGCCATCTTGGAATTTTGGACATACTAGACCACTGACTGTCATTTTTGATGAATTGTCCTAATGTATCATTTGACCCTTGAATCCAGTGATTTAGACACCAAATCACATCTCCCGGGCCGATATGAAATAAGCTATGTCCGCTTGAAGTATTAGCAGCCAATTTAGAATCAAGTTTGGAAGCCATCTTGGATTTTTTACATACCAGACCACTGCTTGCCCTTGTATCTTGTTCCGGGGGGGGGGGCACTTCCATTCACGAGTGGATACCATGCGCGACCATGGGGTCTCGAAAAGCACCCTAAACACGTATTTTCCATAATCTGAAAATGCACCCCTTAACAAGTATTGGCGTGTGAAACCCTACCCTTAACAAGTATAGGAAACAGATCGATACTCTTGGCAAATATTCCTGAAATGAACCCCTAAACAAGTAGAGGAATATTTTATTGTTACGGGTCCTTCGGTTGTCGGCTTTACCTTATTTGGTTTAGTACGACCCTACCTTCTACACCTCGCGCAAATCGGACTCTAAACACGAAGTGTTGGGGCAAAAAGGACACCCTTTATAAAACATTTTATTTTTGTTTAATCATCCCCCAAATTCGACCCTAAACACGTAATTTTCCTAGCGAAATAGATACCATTTTTTCATAATTTTCGTGTTTTTGACACCCTTAACACGTTACGTACGTAACGTGCCCTATCGTGAAAAAGACATCCTTTTTACGTGTTTTTTTGGTCGCGCATGGTATCCACTCGTCAATGTAAGTGGCCCCCCCCCCCGGGATCTTGTTCTAATGTATTATTTGATCCTTGAAACAATTTACACATCAAAATCACATCTCCCAGGCGGATATGAAATGAGCTATGTCCACCTACAGTATTAGCAGCCAAGATAATTTTTTGGGAGCCGTCTTCGATTTTTGGACATACCAGACCACTGACTGTCCTTGTAACTTATCCTCATATAATAAACCAATGGTTTAGACATCAAAATCACATCTCCCGGTCAAAATGAAATGAGCTATGCCGCTTTGAGTAATAGCAGCCATTTCAGAATCAATTTAGGAATTCACCGTGGATTTTTGGACATACCAGACCAGTGACATTTAACCATGGTATAGACACAAAATCATATTTCTGGATATTGAGCAGACTATGTCCTTTTTTTGTTAAAGTAGCGGCAGCAATCTTAGACTCCATTTTTGGAAGCAAACTTGGATTGAAAAAAATACTGGACCACTCGCTGTCCTAGAGTCCCAAAGTATTTTGACCAATGAAAACATGGTCTAGACACCAAAATCATTTGTCCCAGGCGGATATTAAAATGAACTCTGTCCATTCTAATTATCAACATCCATTTTAAATTCCAGTTTTGGAAGCCATTTTGGATTTTTGGACACATCAGACCACTGGCTGTCCTAGAAACTTGTTCCAATGTACTACTTCAACCTTATGATCACTGAATAGAATCCAAATTAAAGCCACTTAAGTAAGTGATAGATGAATTATGGATTTGTAGCCTATGGGAGCCATTTTGGGCGCCATCTTAAATTTGCCAGTTACACTGGAGTGCTTACATTCACTCTATCAACATTTTTTATAACCCCCTAGACCATGAAATATGAACCAAAATAGGATTCTGGGTTGATAATGAGTAAGTTGTATCCATTTTCAGTGAATGGCGGCAATTGTGGACGCTATCTTTAAAAAATAACCACTTTCCAGGATGCTGATTTTGGTAGACTTTTAGAATGTCATTCTTGAGGTCAAATAGTACCCCCAAAACGTTAAAAATCATTTGTTGCAAATTGTTCCTGGTAAGGGTGTTTTTGGTCGTATATTGACCTGTCTAATCCTAATTTTCAACAATGTATATTTCACACAAGATCCTTATTAAAATGCCAAAGTGTGTGAGTGTATAGGGGAAGGCGGGGTAAGTTGAGCATAGGGGCAGTTGAGCCACCACCCCAAGCCAATAATGAAATAATGAATCAGACATTGTGGTGGTGTCATGTATTGATGACATATTACAGAACCCTTAACCCCACCACATTGTTTTCAACTTTTAAACAAAAAGTGCCTTTTTAAAGGGAAAAATATTAATTTCAGCCAAAAAGGTAAAAAAGGGTGTGAAATAGTTCAGTGCTTTTTACCCACAGACGTCTTTAAATATAATAAAGAAATAAGAACAATATTGTTAGCCCAGGTATGGATCCTCATTCTTGTCATAGTCTTTTACATGACGGATGCATAAGGAATGTGTGGATGTGAAAATGTCGAATGAAGTTCGGCTTGGGGTAATTTGAGCCAGCCAACATGGGGCAAATTGAGCCATGGTAATTATTATGGTAATGTATGATAATAAAAAAAAGAAACTTTAAATAGCCATTGATATGCAGGCAGAAAGGAGCAAATTCACATGACAGATCTGTTACTTTTAGAGGACGTTAGTGTTTATAGAGGATTTGCAAGTGAAAAGACTTTAGGAGCAAAGGTGGACCCTGGGTATTCTGATGAGCGGGCCGGTTTACCATTTTCATGCTATATGTTTAAAGGACATGTCCATCTCAACAAAAAGATTATTTGAATAAAAATAGAAAAAAATCCAACAAGCATAGCACGGAAAATGTCTTAAAAATTTGATGTAGAATAAGAAAGTTATGCCATTTCAAAGTTTGACTTAATTTAAACAAAATATATGCACATCCTGGGTCTGTATGCAAACGAGGAGACTGATGATATCACCCACTCACTATATCTTTTTATATTTTATAATATGAAATATTTTATTTTTCTTCTCATTTTCAAGTGAAACAACAATTAATTCCTCCCTGAACAAGCGGAATTAGCATTGTTTGATAATGATAATAAGCATAATATATTGTATTTATATATCGCTTGATACATGGTGCTTCTAAGCGCAATATGGTTCAGTCAAGTTGAATTATTATTATCGAATCTGATATCTGTGCATCGATAAAAAATAAATGCGGGATTTTTTTTATTCATTATAGCTTTCATTGGTCTAGAGAAATCACACTTTCGAATTTGGTGTCTGCATACCTAATCTATTTTTTTTCTCTCACTACATTTCAGTTGAACGGTTTACGATAAGGGAAAGTCCAAACTGAAAACATCGTGGAAGCAGTATTGCCAGACGTGGATGGGATCTAAAATTCTGAATATGAATGCAATTGGACTCATTGAGACTCATGTGACTTAATTCATCCTCACCCTCCCCCCCCCCCCCCTCCTCGCATAAGCCTCCTTCACTAATGTTTCATACAAACTCTTGATGAAAATTGTCATCGAATAGGATTCATTCTAATTACAATGCAAACGACTTTTGTAAGGTGAAACTTATGGACAATGCGAGGTATTTCCAATTGATGTACACTAAGGAAGTGTAGGGCATGCAATGCATACTTGACCGTTTTACTTAATGTAACAAGAACTTGATGATTGGTTGAAATTCCTGCACCCACCAAGGTTTAAGGCGACAACAATGTCGCCATTTATTGTCAACGAAAACCATCCCCAACCCACCCCACCCCGAAATGATTAAGAAAGTTAAATTCTTTTTAGAGGACCTTTATGGGCCCCCTCATTTATGAAATCTTTGTGAAAAAAATAAATGAAAATCCATAATTTATTGTTCGAAATAGACATGAAATGAAATACTCCGAAAATTTGCTTTGCCCAATTATTGATCGTGGGCCCGGCAGCCACCGTGCAGCGCAAGATCGACGAGGCTCTATGAACGCCAAACAGGGTAGCAGTAACTCCCATCTTTTAACGTCTTTTGGTCTGACGCGGCCGGGTTTGAACCCCCGACCTCCCGGTTGTGAGACGGACGCTCTACCAACAGAGCCAACACATTGGTATTGTTCCACCACATATACATAATTAGGCGAATGTTAAGGGGGAAAACGCTTTTCAAAATATCGTTTTTATTTTTTAACACATTCTAATCTTATCAAATTTGGATTTATTGGCAATTCTTGGAGTCAAAATGACAAGATCCTTGTCATTTGAAGTAAAATAATGTCAAATTTTAAATAAATCAATGTAGCCTACTTGCCTACAGTATTTTTTTTCATAATCTGCACGGGTGCGATGCAAAGACATTTTGATTGAGGCACACTTATTTTGCCGACAATCAAGAACTGCAAGAAATTAAGTTTCAAACAATCTATAATTAGACCGGTATTACTTATACCAAATTATATTCATGTTTGCGAGCGAAGCACTTGATCAAAGAACACCCACATTTTTCTGTGGTGCAAAATATTTTTTGAAAGAGTATACGCTTTCTTAACGTATAAACATAGCAACAGATTATTATTTTTTGTCAGGTATGTTCATGTGTCTATACGTCAGTGATTGTGTCTGGGTCTACTCTGTCTTTTTTTACGATCGAGGGATATGAGAAAGCAAAGTACATCAAGATAGGCCTACAGTACATTCTATCACCTCGCTCACCTAATGTTTCAACCTTCCAAAACCATGTGGTTCAAATTTCATCTCACTTTGATTTCTGCACCCTTTTGATTGTAGGAGTGAACACTATGAATAAGAAGAAATAAGCACTTTCTGAAGTGTAAACTATACTTTGTTGGTCTAGGAAAATAATATCTGAATGTCGATATTGTCAACTGACTTGCAATACTTGTATATTTCCTCATATGTATGTATACATTAACATTGAATACGATTGTTGTAGATATGACAGGTCGACCATCACTGGGGACCATTAAAAGTAAGGCAATGAATTCTACATTGCTTTTGATGAGGTCTTATATTTTAGTATAAAGATTCGTACCGCCTTTACAACTCATTCACTGCGTGGACAAGCATTATTGTCTTTATTTTCATGTCCTCATCTTACAAGAAAAGAGTGCGGTGTAATTATTATTCGCATTTTAATAGAACAAAGAAGGAAGTATAATATCAATACCTAAGGTATTAACTCAAGATATCCAATTGATTCCTTTCAATCTCTTAACCGATGTATATTATTTTATAGTAATTTCATAATCTAAATATATACTGTATCCACCAAATGGTCTATTCGCTTATAGGAATAAAAAAAATACAGAGAGAGCCATCCTACGTTTTCCATTTATGAAAAAAAAAAATAGATATTTGATGATTATTTTAGTTTCTTTACTTCCCAGGTAAGATTCATGGGTTCAATCAGTTTGAAGAGATCGTACAATTTAAAAGTTGATTCATGTGCTAGAAATTGACCTTTTCATTAAAAATCTAATTGCATCGAAACAGTAGCGTACGCAGAATTTTTTAGAAGTTGGTTCAAGCTAAATGAAATGTTCACATTAAAAAGGCCTAACTACCAATTTTAGGTCGTTTACTACTCCCCAAAAACTTGACAAAGCAAAATAAGAGAAAAAGTTTAGTATTGCTGCAAAGCCCGCAATAATGTAAAACTGATCGATTTCTTTAAGAGAAACAATTCTTTGGTATTGCATATCATTTTCTACTAGGCTGTGTAGCACTGTGACTGATTCACATTCCGTTTTGGTTTTCAGTTTGATATTTTCAATTATATATAAAAATTGATTATTGATGAATTCACTTCAAATCGAAACCAGCATATTTCGTCGGCTTGCCCACCCCAAGAAAAGTGACACAATTAACTTGTCTGGGAAGTGGGAATGATTTTTTTTCCCATAGTGATGTAAAATCAAAATAGCAAATGGATTTGTATCGATTTAAAGGTACAAACCACAAATTGACCATCAAGAGTTTGAAAAATCACGGTTACCCACTAAAATAACATAAAATACAATAATGAAATGTTACTTGAAATGTGTGAAAAAAAGAAAGATCAGTGAATGTCTAGGCTTACGCTACATTTTATGAATAATGTGAATTTGTAAGCCGATATGATGAACATAAACTTTACCGATGTATCCGTTACATAGTTAGGGTAAGTGTAGGTAATTGGAGACCGTAGGTAATTGGAGACCACTGAAGCTGAAACTATCCTGCCCTGCTTGCGCCTGGCTATAATGTTGTTATAGCGCCATCTACAGTTTCTACAATACTTCTGCAAGATCACTCTGCTTGTTTACGATACAGGTCGTCATTTAGTGCAGCAAAAAACTTCGAAATAGGTCAAGGTATGATATTTTCATCTTCAAATTTTGCTCTGGTGTAAAAATTCATTTTTCAAGGAATGTTGGGGCGTGTTCTCATAGTGAAGAGGTGATCGGTAAAAGTACTTCAAATAGGAAGTTTTGTAAGTGGGCTAGCCACACAAACACTAAAAACGGCCACTGTGTGTTGTGTATGGGTGATACTGTGGCCACAATGAACTGGTCAGTCCAATAATGTGTGTAGGTAATGGGGGACACCAACATGGCGACTGTTTGTTATGAATGGCAGGTGTCACAGGAAAGTCCTTGACAAAGCATCTTTTCTTTTATGTAATGAATCTAAAAAAATGACTGCAGAAATGAAAATAAATATGGGCCTACTTTCCTTTCTTTTTTTTCAGAAAAGTTATTTTTAAAGCACTTCAGAACATTTATGATTTAAAGCATCATTTATTATTGCAAACAAAAAGACATGTTTTCAACCACATCTGGTTCATATTGTTTTAAAATGATGTTAAAATCATTGGCTACATGTATTTCTGTAAGAAAAGTGTTTGAACTTAGCATGACAATCCCATTTTTACTAAAGTTTTCTTGCAAATAACATGATTTGTAACTGTCCCTCATTACCTACACATTTAGGTAATGAGAGACCTTTGATGATGACGTCATTAATCCTCATTATCTTATTAATCAATTAATTTGTGTTCACCATTTTGTTACCAAATATAGAGTAGAAGTTGCTGAAGAGGAAAAAAAACTTTTAAGAGTGTGTCATTTTCCATGTTCATGTAAATTATGCAAATGAGCTTAACGGTCTCCAATTACCTACACTTACCCTATCATTGTTTTCTTATCCGTTTTCTTACTTTTGTTTTGTGAATACGAACGAAACATTATCGAAATAAATTAGTTTCGACTGTGTTCTGCATGTAGATTAAACCAAAAGCAAAATTGATTGAAAGAAGTCATTATACGATTGATGAAACCACACTTATTGTTGTACATTTGGCCATACTGTCTCAAAAAATGTGGTGATAAAAGTAAATTATTTCACTTTTCTTGTTCTTGTGTTAAAAATAAGTGATTTTGCTTGATGACTATGATTCATTGACATTAATTACATTATGTAATTACATTAAATGTATATATAAAATAAGATATATGACGAGATTCTGGAGTTTATGTTATGTTTTCATCTCGTTACTATCTCGGCGGATCCACGGAGCACAGCCCAGGCCAGGGAGGTATGTATCATTTTTTACCCATATTTGTACACTGTGACTGTCCTGAACTGAAGAGTGGCTTTTTATGTACACCCTCTTTCAGCTGTGAGAACTGTAGATGGATGCTAGTGATGTATGCATGGAATAAGTTTTTTTTTCTCTCAATTTATCCGTTTTTTTTTCTTCATCAGATTGTTTAAACTGGAAATTATGAAGTTTTCAGATGAATTGTTTTGTTTGATAGATCTTTCTTGGAGGATGTTGAGACACTTAAGTTTAGGAGACTACATTGACTTAAACGCCGGCCAACAAGCAGACCTCTATCCAAACTGCAATGAAGGACACAACAGAAGTTAAGACAATGAAGATTGCTAACCGCGAGCAAATGCCTTGGTATACTTCTGACATATACGACAACTGAACAGTGCAGTATAGGGGTACTGAAAGACGCTTGAAGAAGTCTCGACAATCACCCGATCGGCAAAGTTTCACAAATGAGCGTAATCTCCTCTGAAAAATAATGTCTTGTGCCAAGAAAGATTACATCAAGCAGAAGGTTTTCGATTGCAATGGTGATCAGAGACAACTTTTTCGACTTGTAGATGATCTTCTTGCGCAGATCAAAATCCATTGCATTACCCTCGGATGTAACAGATATCGAAAGGCGTTTCATTGTCTTTTTCCAAGAAAAAGTTCACAAAATAAGAGAATCACAGTTGATCACAGTTTTGAAACTGCCTTAATAAAAAGACAAATATGTTTTAACAGATGTAAGTAAAAAGTAGATGGTATTACTTGTCTTGCTTGATCTCTAAGCAGCGTTTAACACTGTCTTCTGAGAAGGATGTCTAATTGTTTTGGAATATCTGGTGATGTTGTCAAAATAATTGTTTCAGTCATATCTGCAGGCGAGATCACAGCAGGTAGCAGTTGGGGATACCACATCTAAGAAATACATCATTAATTGTGATGTGCTGCAGGGATCTGTGCTGGGACGGCATGATGTACCAACTCTACGCAGATGACACTCAACTTTATGTGGCTTTCAAGCAAGGCCTTGACCATAATGATGCATACCTTCATATTTAGAACTATATATATGTATAACGGATACATGGATGGAGAAATATTTCCCGAAACTGAACAATGAGAAACAAATCTCCATGATTGGTTCACGTCACCAGCACTCCACTTCTGACCTTCAAGAACTTACAATAAACACTGATAAAACGAAGATGTTCTGCCTGTTTCTGATGCTGTTCGAGATTTGGTTGTAATTCTTGACAAGTCTTTGAACATGAATGTACATATTTCGTCTACCTGCAAAAGTGCCTTCTGTCACTTGTAAAACATAGCGAAGATTCTCAGATTCCTCTCTGAACCAGATGCTGCAAAAGTCATCCATGCCCTTGTCACCTCGCGAGTAGACTGCTGTAATGCCTTGCTTGCTAGTATACCATCATCTTTTCCCCTCAAGACTTGAAAGAATAATCAACCACGGCCTCCAATCAGGGTACTAATGGATAATTCGTTTTTCATACCCGTTCAGCGTACAGCGAAAACGGAAAATCAGTACGTGGTTCGGTCTTTGAAAACAAAAAACGAAATCACAGCGTGAAAACCCGTGCTGTGATTTCGTTTTTGTTGATCAAAAACAGAATATTGAAATCAGAAATGTTTTGGGCTCTCTCTGATTTCTCATTTTATATTTGTGTTTTTATGTATCAAAAACAAAACCAGAACACGCTCCCCGCTCTGTGATTCCGTTTGTAAAAACGAAAACAGCGAAGACGAGATCAGAGACTCCCTTTTCCAGTCCCTGCAACGTGATTTCGTTTTTCGTACAACCTACAGGCATATTAAAGAGCGCCCTCCAGGAGGTGAGGCAAGTTTCAATGGAGGTTTTAATAAACTGTACCACACATATTATGTTGAAGCCAGTTTAAAAGGAGGTGAGGCAAGTTTCAATGGAGGTTTTTTTTTAAGAATAAACTGTACCACACATTATGGTGAAGCCAGTTTAAAAGGAGGTGAGGCAAGTTTCAATGGAGGTTTTTTTCAAAAGAATAAATTGTACTACACATTATAGTGAAGCCAGTTTAAAAGGAGGTGAGGCAAGTTTCAATGGAGGTTTTTTTCAAAAGAATAAACTGTACTACACATTATGGTGAAGCCAGTTTAAAAGGAGGTGAGGCAAGTTTCAATGGAGGTTTTTTTCAAAAGAATAAACTGTACTACACATTATGGTGAAGCCAGTTTAAATGGAGGTGAGGCAAGTTTCAATGGAGTTTTTTTTTAAGAATAAACTGTACCACACATTATGGTGAAGCCAGTTTAAAAGGAGGTGAGGCAAGTTTCAATGGAGGTTTTTTTTCAAAAGAATAAACTGTACTACACATTATGGTGAAGCCAGTTTAAAAGGAGGTGAGGCAAGTTTCAATGGAGGTTTTTTAAAAAGAATAAACTGTACCACACATTATGGTGAAGCCAGTTTAAAAGGAGGTGAGGCAAGTTTCAATGGAGGTTTTTTTCAAAAGAATAAACTGTACTACACATTATGGTGAAGCCAGTTTAAATGGAGGTGAGGCAAGTTTCAATGGAGGTTTTTTTTTAAGAATAAAATGTACCACACATTATGGTGAAGCCAGTTTGAAAGGAGGTGAGGCAAGTTTCAATGGAGATCGTTTTTTTTCAAAAGAATAAATTGTACTACACATTATAGTGAAGCCAGTTTAAAAGGAGGTGAGGCAAGTTTCAATGGAGGTTTTTTTCAAAAGAATAAACTGTACTACACATTATGGTGAAGCCAGTTTAAATGGAGGTGAGGCAAGTTTCAATGGAGGTTTTTTTTTAAGAATAAACTGTACCACACATGGTGAAGCCAGTTTGAAAGGAGGTGAGGCAAGTTTCAATGGAGGTTTTTTAAAAGGAATAAACTGTACCACACATTATGGTGCAGACAGTTTAAAAGGAGATGAGGCAAGTTTCAATGGAGGTTTTTTTAAAAGAATAAACTGTACCACACATTATGGTGAAGCCAGTTTAAAAGGAGGTGAGGCAAGTTTCAATGGAGGTTTTTTTCAAAAGAATAAACTGTACTACACATTATGGTGAAGCCAGTTTAAATGGAGGTGAGGCAAGTTTCAATGGAGGTTTTTTTTTAAGAATAAACTGTACCACACATTATGGTGAAGCCAGTTTGAAAGGAGGTGAGGCAAGTTTCAATGGAGGTTTTTTAAAAGGAATAAACTGTACCACACATTATGGTGCAGACAGTTTAAAAGGAGATGAGGCAAGTTTCAATGGAGGTTTTTTAAAAGGAATAAACTGTACCACACATTATGGTGCAGACAGTTTAAAAGGAGATGAGGCAAGTTTCAATGGAGGTTTTTTAAAAAGAATAAACTGTACCACACATTATGGTGAAGCCAGTTTAAAAGGAGGTGAGGCAAGAATAAACTACTGCACATTTTGGTGAAGCCAGTTTAAATGGAGGTGAGGCAAGTTTCAATGGAGGTTTTTTTTTTAAGAATAAACTGTACCACACATTATGGTGAAGCCAGTTTGAAAGGAGGTGAGGCAAGTTTCAATGGAGGTTTTTTTTTCAAAAGAATAAATTGTACTACACATTATAGTGAAGCCAGTTTAAAAGGAGGTGAGGCAAGTTTCAATGGAGGTTTTTTTCAAAAGAATAAACTGTACTACACATTTTGGTGAAGCCAGTTTAAATGGAGGTGAGGTAAGTTTCAATGGAGGTTTTTATAACTGTACCCTAAATTATATGTTGAAGCCAATTTAAATGGAGGTGAGGCAAGTTTCAGTGGAGATCGATTTTTTTAAGGAATAAACTGTACCACACATTATAGTGAAGCCAGTTTAAAAGGAGGTGAGGCAAGTTTCAATGGAGGTTTTTTTCAAAAGAATAAACTGTACTACACATTATGGTGAAGCCAGTTTAAATGGAGGTGAGGCAAGTTTCAATGGAGGTTTTTTTTTAAGAATAAACTGTACCACACATTATGGTGAAGCCAGTTTGAAAGGAGGTGAGGCAAGTTTCAATGGAGGTTTTTTTTTCAAAAGAATAAACTGTACCACACATTATGGTGAAGCCAGTTTAAAAGGAGGTGAGGCAAGAATAAACTGTACTGCACATTTTGGTGAAGCCAGTTTAAATGGAGGTGAGGTAAGTTTCAATGGAGGTTTTTATAACTGTACCCTAAATTATATGTTGAAGCCAATTTAAATGGAGGTGAGGCAAGTTTCAGTGGAGATCGATTTTTTTAAGGAATAAACTGTACCACACATTATAGTGAAGCCAGTTTAAAAGGAGGTGAGGCAAGTTTCAATAGAGGTTTTTTTTCAAAAGAATAAACTGTACTACACATTATGGTGAAGCCAGTTTAAATGGAGGTGAGGCAAGTTTCAATGGAGGTTTTTTTTTAAGAATAAACTGTACCACACATTATGGTGAAGCCAGTTTGAAAGGAGGTGAGGCAAGTTTCAATGGAGGTTTTTTTTTCAAAAGAATAAACTGTACCACACATTATGGTGAAGCCAGTTTAAAAGGAGGTGAGGCAAGAATAAACTGTACTGCACATTTTGGTGAAGCCAGTTTAAATGGAGGTGAGGTAAGTTTCAATGGAGGTTTTTATAACTGTACCCTAAATTATGTTGAAGCCAATTTAAATGGAGGTGAGGCAAGTTTCAATGGAGATCATTTTTTTTAAAAGAATAAACTGTACCACACATTATGGTGAAGCCAGTTTAAAAGGAGGTGAGGCAAGTTTCAATGGAGGTTTTTTTTTAAAAAAGAATAAACTACCACACAATGTGGTGAAGCCAGTTTAAAAGGAGGTGAGGCAAGTTTCAATGGAGGTTTTTTTTTCAAAAGAATAAACTGTACTACACATTATGGTGAAGCCAGTTTAAATGGAGGCGAAGCAAGTTTCAAAGGAGGTTTTTTGAAAAGAAAACACTGTACCGGTATTATGGTGTAGCCAATTTAAAAGGAGGTGAGGCAAGTTCCAATTGAGTTTTTTATAACTGTACTACAAATGATGGTGCAGACAGTTTAAAAGGATGTGAGGCAAGTTTCAATGGAGGTTCCACTTCCTGCACCGTGATTTCGTTTATTGTACGAGCTACAGGCATATTAAAGAGCACCCTATAGGATAATTATACATGTGAATGCAGCGCTTGCATCTAGTCAGTACATACCGTGCAGGCATTTTTTGATACTACCACGTGCGTGATCGTGAATCAAAAAGTTGACGAGAAGCTACAAGATGGCCTTTTCAAGTTTGTCCATTGAAACTTGCCTCACCTCCATTTAAACTGGCTTCACCATAATTTAGAGTACAGTTATAAAAACCTCCATTGAAACTTGCCTAGCTCACCTTCTTTAAAACTGGCTTCACTATAATGTGTAGTACAGTTTATTCTTTTGAAAAAAAACCTCCATTGAAATTTGCCTCACCTCCTTTTAAACTGGCTTCACCATAATGTGTGGTATAGTTTATTCTTTTTTTTAAAAACCTCCATTATTGAAATTTGCCTCACCTCCATTCAAATTGGCTTCACTATAATTTAGAGTACAGTTATAAAAACCTCCATTGAAACTTGCCTAGCTCACCTTCTTTAAAACTGGCTTCACTATAATGTGTAGTACAGTTTATTCTTTTGAAAAAAACCTCCATTGAAATTTGCCTCACCTCCTTTTAAACTGGCTTCACCATAATGTGTGGTATAGTTTATTCTTTTTTTTAAAAAACCTCCATTATTGAAACCTGCCTCACCTCCATTAAATTGGCTTAACCATAATGTGTGGTACAGTTTATTCTTTTTAAAAAACCTCCTTTGAAACTTGCTTCGCCTCCATAAAACTGGCTTCACCATAATGTGTAGTACAATTTATTCTTTTGAAAAAACCTCCATTGAAACTTGCCTCACCTCCTTTTAAACTGGCTTCACCATAATGTGTGGTACAGTTTATTCTTTAAAAAAAAACGATCTCCATTGAAACTTGCCTCACCTCCATTTAAATTGGCTTCACCATAATTTAGAGTACAGTTCTAAAAACCTCCATTAGAACTTGCCTCACCTCCTTTTAAACTGGCTTCAACATAATATGTATGGTACAGTTTATTCTTTTTAAAAATCCTCCTTTGAAACTTGCCTCACCTCCTTTCAAACTGGCTTCACCATAATTTAGAGTACAGTTCTAAAAACCTCCATTGAAACTTGCCTCACCTCCTTTTAAACTGGCTTCACCATAATGTGTGGTACAGTTTATTCTTTTTAAAAAACCTCCATTGAAACTTGCCTCACCTCCTTTTAAACTGGCTTCACCATAATGTGTGGTATAGTTTATTCTTTTTTAAAAAAACCTCCATTGAAACTTGCCTCACCTCCATTCAAATTGGCTTCACCATAATTTAGAGTACAGTTATAAAAACCTCCATTGAAACTTGCCTAGCTCACCTTCTTTAAAACTGGCTTCACTATAATGTGTAGTACAGTTTATTCTTTTGAAAAAAACCTCCATTGAAATTTGCCTCACCTCCTTTTAAACTGGCTTCACCATAATGTGTGGTATAGTTTATTCTTTTTTTAAAAAACCTCCATTATTGAAACCTGCCTCAC
This sequence comes from Lytechinus variegatus, assembly GCF_018143015.1. Lineage (NCBI taxonomy): Eukaryota > Metazoa > Echinodermata > Echinoidea > Temnopleuroida > Toxopneustidae > Lytechinus > Lytechinus variegatus. The sequence continues at coordinate 18,175,727 of NC_054742.1, forward strand.
CTCCATTAAATTGGCTTAACCATAATGTGTGGTACAGTTTATTCTTTTTAAAAAACCTTTGAAACTTGCTTCGCCTCCATAAAACTGGCTTCACCATAATGTGTAGTACAATTTATTCTTTTGAAAAAACCTCCATTGAAACTTGCCTCACCTCCTTTTAAACTGGCTTCACCATAATGTGTGGTACAGTTTATTCTTTAAAAAAAAACGATCTCCATTGAAACTTGCCTCACCTCCATTTAAATTGGCTTCACCATAATTTAGAGTACAGTTCTAAAAACCTCCATTAGAACTTGCCTCACCTCCTTTTAAACTGGCTTCAACATAATATGTATGGTACAGTTTATTCTTTTTAAAAATCCTCCTTTGAAACTTGCCTCACCTCCTTTCAAACTGGCTTCACCATAATTTAGAGTACAGTTCTAAAAACCTCCATTGAAACTTGCCTCACCTCCTTTTAAACTGGCTTCACCATAATGTGTGGTACAGTTTATTCTTTTTAAAAAACCTCCATTGAAACTTGCCTCACCTCCTTTTAAACTGGCTTCACTATAATGTGTGGTACAGTTTATTCTTAAAAAAAAAACTCCATTGAAACTTGCCTCACCTCCTTTTAAACTGGCTTCACCATAATGTGTGGTACAGTTTATTCTTTTTAAAAAACCTCCATTGAAACTTGCCTCATCTCCTTTTAAACTGTCTGCACCATAATGTGTGGTAGTTTATTCCTTTTAAAAAACCTCCATTGAAACTTGCCTCAACACCTCCTTTCAAACTGGCTTCACCATAATGTGTGGTACAGTTTATTCTTAAAAAAAAAACTCCATTGAAACTTGCCTCACCTCCATTTAAACTGGCTTCACCATAATGTGTAGTACAGTTTATTCTTTTGAAAAAAACCTCCATTGAAACTTGCCTCACCTCCTTTTAAACTGGCTTCACTATAATGTGTAGTACAATTTATTCTTTTGAAAAAAAAACCTCCATTGAAACTTGCCTCACCTCCTTTCAAACTGGCTTCACCATAATGTGTGGTACAGTTTATTCTTAAAAAAAAAAAAACCTCCATTGAAACTTGCCTCACCTCCATTTAAACTGGCTTCACCATAATGTGTAGTACAGTTTATTCTTTTGAAAAAAACCTCTATTGAAACTTGCCTCACCTCCTTTTAAACTGGCTTCACTATAATGTGTGGTACAGTTTATTCCTTAAAAAAAACGATCTCCATTGAAACTTGCCTCACCTCCATTTAAATTGGCTTCAACATATAATTTAGGGTACAGTTATAAAAACCTCCATTGAAACTTACCTCACCTCCATTTAAACTGGCTTCACCAAAATGTGCAGTAGTTTATTCTTGCCTCACCTCCTTTTAAACTGGCTTCACGATAATGTGTGGTACAGTTTATTCTTTTTAAAAAACCTCCATTGAAACTTGCCTCATCTCCTTTTAAACTGTCTGCACCATAATGTGTGGTAGTTTATTCCTTTTAAAAAACCTCCATTGAAACTTGCCTCAACACCTCCTTTCAAACTGGCTTCACCATAATGTGTGGTACAGTTTATTCTTTAAAAAAAAAACTCCATTGAAACTTGCCTCACCTCCATTTAAACTGGCTTCACCATAATGTGTAGTACAGTTTATTCTTTTGAAAAAAACCTCCATTGAAACTTGCCTCACCTCCTTTTAAACTGGCTTCACTATAATGTGTAGTACAATTTATTCTTTTGAAAAAAAAACCTCCATTGAAACTTGCCTCACCTCCTTTCAAACTGGCTTCACCATAATGTGTGGTACAGTTTATTCTTAAAAAAAAACAAACCTCCATTGAAACTTGCCTCACCTCCATTTAAACTGGCTTCACCATAATGTGTAGTACAGTTTATTCTTTTGAAAAAACCTCTATTGAAACTTGCCTCACCTCCTTTTAAACTGGCTTCACTATAATGTGTGGTACAGTTTATTCCTTAAAAAAAAACGATCTCCATTGAAACTTGCCTCACCTCCATTTAAATTGGCTTCAACATATAATTTAGGGTACAGTTATAAAAACCTCCATTGAAACTTACCTCACCTCCATTTAAACTGGCTTCACCAAAATGTGCAGTAGTTTATTCTTGCCTCACCTCCTTTTAAACTGGCTTCACCTAATGTGTGGTACAGTTTATTGTTTTAAAAAAACTGAGCTCCATTGAAACCTGCCTCACCTCCATTTAAATTGGCTTCAACATAATTTAGAGTACAGTTATAAAAACCTCCATTGAAACTTGCCTCACCTCCTTTTAAACTGGCTTCAACATAATATGTTTGGTACAGTTTATCAAAGCCACCATTGAAACTTGCCTCACCTCCTGGAGGGCGCTCTTTAATATGCCTGTAGCTTGTACGAAAAACGAAATCACGTTGCAGGGACTGGAAAAGGGAGTCTCTGATCTCGTCTTCGCTGTTTTCGTTTTTACAAACGGAATCACGGAGCGGAGAGCGTGTTCTGGTTTTGTTTTTGATACATAAAAACACAAATATAAAATGAGAAATCAGAGAGAGCCCAAAACATTTCTGATTTCAATATTCTGTTTTTTGTTTTCAAAGACCGAACCACGTACTGATTTTCCGTTTTCGCTGTACGCTGAACGGGTATGAAAAACGAATTATCCATTAGTACCCTGATTGCCTCCCAAGTTCTTACAGGTAACAGCTCCAACCCTAAATGAACTCCACTCTCTTCCTGTGTCGAGAAGAATTGAATACATAATCCTGACATTAGCGTTCAAAGCTCTACATTGCGCAGCACCAGAGCAGCCGGACCAAACATTATGGAGACCGGGCTTTTTGTAGCCCCAGCCCAAGCACTTTCAAGAATTTGAACAATCCAATCAAGTGTCAAACATTACCTATTTACACAAGCATAGAGTACTTACTTCTTTCTACATACATATATATATATATATATATATATATATAAGGAAAGAAGTAAGTACTCTAATGTACTTATATCCCGGGGGGGCCACTTACATTGACGAGTGGATACCATGCGCGACCAAAAAAACACGTAAAAAGGATGTCCTTTTCACGATAGGGCACGTTACGTACGTAACGTGATAAGGGTGTCAAAAACACAAAAATAATGAAAAAAGGGTATCTATTTCGCTAGGAAAATTACGTGTTTAGGGTCGAATTTGCGGAGATGATAAAACAAAATTAAAATGTCTTATAAAGGATGACCTTTTTGCCCCAACACTACGTGTTTAGAGTCCTATTTGCGCGAGGTGTAGAAGGTGGGGTCGTACTAAACCAAATAAGGTAAAGCCGACGACCGAAGGACCCGTAACAATAAAACATTCTTGTACTTGTTTAGGGGTTCATTTCAGGGAATATTTGCCAAGAGTTTCGTTTTGTTTCCAATAACTTGTTAAGGGTAAGGTTTCACACGCAAATACTTGTTAAGGGGTGCATTTACAGAATATGGAAATTACGTGTTTAGGGTGCTTTTTGAGACCCCATGGTCGCGCATGGTATCCACTCGTGAATGGAAGTGCCCCCCCTGTTACACCCACAAATGTAATAATCGCCCACAAATGTAATAACGCCCACAAATGTAATAACACTTTACCCACAAATGTAATAACGCCCACAAATGTAATAACACTTTACCCACAAATGTAATAATTTTTGATCGCCCACAAATGTAATAACACTTTACCCACAAATGTAATAACGCCCACAAATGTAATAACACTTTACCCACAAATGTAATAATGCACTTTACCAACAAATGTAATAATGACTTTACCCACAAATGTAATAAATTTGAAGTGTTTTTTGGCTAATTCGTTCTAAACTAATATCCAATAGTAATGCGTTCATATAGCACAAAAGTTCAAAGTCTTTTTTCCAGACCCGGTTAATGAAAAATTACAGTACAAGTCCAAGTCTTTTTCCAGACCCGGTTTTTCAAAATTATAATATACGTCCAAGTCTTTTTTATACCAGACCCGGTTGTTTCAAAATTATAATATACGTCTAGTCTTTTTTCCAGACCCGGTTAATTCAAAAATTATAATGCAAGTCCAAAGTCTTTTTTTCAGACCCGGTCGTTTCAAAAGTTATAATACACGTCGGTGAGGGGTAAAGACAACACTCTAAGCCCAAGCATTTTAAGTGGGTTTAATTTTGAAGATTGGTCTCAGCTGTCATTTTTTTTCAATATTTCTTTATGTTTTGAATAACCGGGTCCAGACGAAAGACTAAGCATAATACTCGTGTTATTCCACAAGAATAAGAATATGAGTCTTTTGTTTTTAGGATTGTTTAAATCATTTTTAAATCACCGGGTCTGGAATAAAGACAACGCTCTAAACATGTGCTTTTCTACATGCATGGTCTTAATTTGGAGGATTATTGGTTCTTAGATTCGTTGTTGGGGGTTGAGTTTTATTGATTTTTTTATTCCTGAAATAATTGTGTCTGGAGGAAAGTCGATCTTCGACAATCGGTCTTCATGTTGTTCCACAGTAATTAGATTATTGGGTATTCGTTTTAGAATATTTGTAAAAACTATTTTATTTTTCAAATAGTAACCAAGTCTGGAGAAAGGATGTCTGCTTTACCCACGCGTTATTACAATGTTTGTAGGGGTAGTAGTATTATTTTAAAAAAGACATATTTTTACTGGGTGAAACTTTGGAAATTTGGTCTTAGATTTGAAGTTTTTCAGTTACTTTTTTTAATAGCCGGGTCTGGAGGAAAGAGCACGTTTTAAAACTCGTGTTATTCCACGAGAATAAGAATAAAAGGTCCTATGTTAGAAGATTTTTTTTCGTAACTGTTTTAGGTCTGGAATAAAGACAACACTCTAAACCTCTTTTAAAACAGGTTCTTAGGTTGAAGGTTTGTTTGGTCTTAGACTTTGATTTTTTTTAATTCTTACTATTAGCGTTTTTTTTAAAGAAAAAACGGTCGGGCTGAAAGACTACGCTATATCCAGCATTAATAAGATTATGGGGTCTTTATACTGTTTTTAAACTGTTATTCATAATGTTTAAATAACACGTAAACGGGTCTGGAGAAAAGACTACGCTTGATTCTCAATTTACTCTTAGTGCACATATTCACAATATACACCGTATAAGTTGAAACAACAACAAAGACATTAATTCCACCAGTTTTAATTAACTGGGTCTGGAGAAAAGGCTAAGCTCGATTCCCATTTTTTCCACAGGAATATCATTATCGTATCTTAGTTTGGACGTATATTATAAATTTGAAATAACTGGGTCTGGAAAAAGATTTTGGACTTATTAAAATTCTTGAAACAACCGGGTCTGGAAAAAAGACTTTGGATTTATATCACAATTTTTGAAACAACCGGGTCTGGAAAAAAGACTTTGGATTTATATTATAATTTTTGAAACAACCGGGTCTGGAAAAAAGACTTTGGACTTGTACTTTGATGTTTTATTAACCCGGTCTGAAAAAAAGACTTTGCACTTTTGTGCTATATGAACGCATTACTATTGGATTTTAGTTTAGAACGGATTCGCCAAAAATCCCTTCAAATTTATTACATTTGTGGGTAAAGTCATTATTACATTTGTGGGCGATCAAAAATTATTACATTTGTGGGTAAAGTGTTATTACATTTGTGGGCGTTATTACATTTGTGGGTAAAGTGTTATTACATTTGTGGGCGTTATTACATTTGTGGGCGTTATTACATTTGTGGGTGCAACACCCCCCCCCCCGGGACTTATATATATATATATATATAGGTGAAAAAAAATTACAAGACGCTTGGACGTAGCTGATAGACCACAATTCATTCCGAGCTTTCGGCCTTAGGCCTTCGCCATGGGTTCTATGTTAATAAAACGAACAAAACATATCAATAGTATAGAGGGAGCAACACATGGACATATCAATAGTATAGAGAGAGCAACATATGGACATATACATGTATAAATATTATAACTGGTATGACGACATATCAACAACAAAGTCGTATATGATATATTATATGCACACATGCACATATACATGAATATACATCTACATGTTATATATACACATGCACACACACATACACGCACATGTATATACATGTATATATATATATAAATATATAAAATACCAAACTTTTTCGGCATCACCAATTTTTCCAAAGGGTAATAGCTGTGGGGAACCTTGATTTAAGCTACGCCTATACCATTGTTCTCTTCATCCATTTCTTTCACACAATATTTAAATAAAAGAGTTGCCAAAACTGTTGAACATGTATATCTTCACACACACACACACACCCCCACACATCCCCCCCCCACACACACGCACACACATATATATATATATATATATATATATATATTTACTTATTTATAAAGCATGTTGCTCGTAGAATTTGCATTACAAAACTAATAAAATCGTTGCATGACACACAAAATAGGAATACTCATATAAGATGTATGATGATATGCATAAATAGAAAATTAACATCAAGCCGACCAAAGTACAAAATGATTACATTGCTCTGCACTGGTAGAAACAACAGAAAACATAATTAATAGGGGCGTTGATCCATGTTCCGGGTGGGGGATCGGGAGGAAAAAGCAAAAAAAAATTAAATGCATGTTTATTAGAACATTATGCCGAGTTTAATAGTGCTTTCCAAAGCTCTTTACGATGTATATTTGCGTTGCATATGGTAGACTTTTAATGTTGTCAACATTATTGGAAGCAAATCGATATGTTTGCCGCATTGGGGGCGATCTCCCCTGCCCCCAACGATCGACGCCTGGACTAATTCAATTCAATTCATTTTGGGGGAATAAGGGAATATGCAGGAGATAAAGAGGAAATAGAGAGAGAGCAGAGAGTCGTATTACTCAATCATATCATACAACAAATCTACAACATTGCCCTCTTCGTCTGACTTTTGCTCAGCTTCGTATCTTGATGTGTTCCAAAGAGGTAGATATCTTTTGAGGATATAAAGAATTACTATACCTCGTGGTCTAATACAACTTTAATTGGTCTAATCTCCAGATGGACTAGCAATGTTGAGTCCAAATCCACTTAGTTCATTTCTCATCTGGTCTACATTACTTACTTAGTCTAATGACCACTTGGAACAATCGTCACTTCGTCTAATTTTTCATTGCACCTATAATTGCGATTCCGGGGGGGGGGGCACTTACATTGGCGAGTGGATACCATGCGCGACCAAAAAAACACGTAAAAAGGATGTCTTTTTCACGATAGGGCACGTTACGTACGTAACGTGATAAGGGTGTCAAAAACACAAAAATAATGAAAAAAGGGTATCTATTTCGCTAGGAAAATTACGTGTTTAGGGTCGAATATGCGGGGATGATAAAACAAAATTAAAATGTTTTATAAAGGATGTCCTTTTTGCCCCAAAAGTTCGTGTTTAGAGTCCGATTTGCGCGAGGTGTAGAAGGTGGGATCGTACTAAACCAAATAAGGTAAAGCCGCGACGACCGAAGGACCCGTAACAATAAAACATTCCTGTACTTGTTAAGGGGTTCATTTCAGAGAATATTTGCCAAAAGTATCGTTTTGTTTCCCATACTTGTTAAGGGTAGGTTTTCACACGCCAATACTTGTTAAGGGGTGCATTTTCAGAAAATGGAAATTACGTGTTTAGGGTGCTTTTTGAGACCCCATGGTCGCGCATGGTATCCACTCGTTAATGGAAGTGCCCCCCCCCCCCCCGGTTGCGATTTCGTTTGATGCATAATGCCACCGTGGTTTAATTGCATTTGGTCTAACCCCAGTTCGTCTGGTTATCGGTTTGTCTAGCACTAGTTGGTCTAATCACAATTCATATAATCATTATAATTCATTTGGTCTAATGAGAAGTTGGTCTAATTTCCACTTCGTATACTTTATAGTCTATATAATAGCCAGTTAGTCTAATTGCCACGTTGTCTCATCATCATTTTTATTCTAATTTCCACTTGGGCTTGTTGTGATAATATTACCATTAGACCTTCTTACCCATTGCATTTCCAGTTTTTTATATATATATTTTTTACCCTTAACACTGTAAAAACAAATTATTTTGCATTGCATGTTGTCCTTTCTAACGTTAATAGGCTTCATCAATTTTCTTAAAAGTAAATGAGTTATAAGAGTGGATGGGGAAGGAATGGATGCCTACTCTAATCAAAAGAAGAATTAATGCTATTATATAAATCATGAAAATAAATTTCGGATGAAGAACAAGCAGGAAAATACATTAAAAGAAAATAAGAATGACAAAGATTGTAAAAGGGCAATCCCTTCAATAAGACAAGGATGAAGAAGAATACGACAAAACCATAAGTCAATGAAGAATGACTATATTAAAGATTACACAACCAACGGCTTTAATTAACATTCTTATAAACCCCCAAACTACACGGCTATACCCAAGCATCGTCCATATAAATGCGTGGTGTCTCCTCGGTGACAAAAACCCAGTACCTTACCATCACATAATCCATTACCATGCGGGGGCGGCGAAGCAAAGTTTTGAGGTGGGCACAGGAGCATGATTTATTCAATATTATTATCCATGACCATATAGCATAATTCTTAATTCTACATGAAATAAATCACAATTAATACTTTAGACTAGACTAAATGGACACTATGGACATTAGACCAAGTGTGAATTAGACCAAACGGTCGTACCATAATATATAGCCTAACTGGTTATCAGACGAAATGACAATATGACTAAGTATGTAGACGAAACTGAGACACAGACCAAGAGGCATGCAGACAAAGTGAACGTTAGACTATCTGAAAATTACACGAAGTGGAAATTAGACCAAGTGGTGTTAGACCAACTGGGAATTAGACTAAATGGTTTTAGCCCAATCGATCATTACACGAATTAGTTATTAGACCAAGTGAGAATTAGACAAAGTGGATAATAGACGAACTGGTTGTAGGCGAGATGGGTTTAAAAGTGTGAAGTTGGACGAACTGAGAATTGGACCATGCAAATAGACCAACTGATGAGTCAACGATGGAAATACTGTTCATCTTAATTGTATTGTCAACATATAGATATCTTAAAGAAAAAGTATAGAAAGATACAAACATGTACCCTTGAAATAATGTGATGTCGTAAAAAAGATGATGATGGTGGTGATATGATAGGGCCTAATAATAATATTGATAATAGTAATAATGATACGATTATAATAACAGCAATAATGATAATAATAATAACAACAACAACAATAATAATATAACAAGTATGATAATAACGATATTACATGTACTACTTACAGAAGCGGACCGTGACCCGGAGGAGACAAAGCATGAGAGGGGGGGGGGCACTGCATTGTTTGTGAACAATGCTGTGCCCCCGGCCCCCCAATGCTTTGTCTCCTCCGGGTCACGGTACCCCCCATGCTTTGTCTCCTCCGGGTCACGGTCCGCCACTGACTACGACTAATACTTCTGCCAGGCGCGGATCCAGGAGGGGCCCGCCGAGCCGGCCCCGGCCCCCCCCCCCCCCTATTTTTTGACAACCTGCATAAAAAGTGTACTCTTTAACTTGATAGAAACTATGACAAAAACAGAAAGAATAGTAAGAAAGAGTATCATACCCATGATGTGTAATTTACAGCCTCGTAACGGCCGGCCCGACCTCGAAAGGAAACAAGAAAAAGGTGAGGGGAAGAATTGGAAAATATACTTTATATCAAAATTTTCGCTCGCGCTTCGCGCTCGCATTGCCTGTGTAATGAATCCCATTCAAGAGGATTAAATGGCACTTATAATTATATCCAATTCTGAAATCAATTTTCACACAATATTTTAGCTCGCACATCAAGCTTTCATTATTTTGTTTGATTTACACAAATTGTTTATATGTATCAAAATTTTGTTTGATTTGTGAGTGGAAATTCTTACCAAAATTTGTCAAAATGCTCCTTTATCATGTCAGTATATCAAAAAATTAAGTTCGTGCTTCGCGCTCGCATTTAATAGTTTGAGACATACAGCTTGTTCTCTATTTAAATAAAAACGCACTTAGACTGTCCAGTTTTCAGGTCGGAATGTCATAATATATTGAGTTCGTGCTTCACACTCTCATTATTTAATTGGTGATACTTATATCCTCTTCATTAATCACTAAAAACAGTCCTAATTGAGTCCCTTTTCACGTTGTTATTGTAAAATTTCGGCTCGCGCTTCGCGCTCGCATTGTTTAGCTGGATACTTATCTTTTTTCATGATTATAAAATCTCCTCAGAATCTTCAGGTCTAAGGACAAAAAATATCAAAGAATTTGAGCTCGCATTATATATTAAGACTACGTGAGATACCTTATCTTGTTTATAACAATAAAACAGCATACACTTAAAACTTTAGTCTTTAATTAGGACTATACCCCAAACCCCCCCCCAAAAAAAAAAAAAATCTGATTATAGCGGTCAATCGAGAAAAATGTTGATGAAAATATTTTCGCCCCCCCCCCTATTGGCGAAAGCTGGATCCGCCCCTGTCTGCTACTCCCTATAATAAGATATATTCATGGAACGCATAAAGTTGATGTCTGAACCTACAGGGCCTATGCAATACCTGGGCAGTAATTTTACGCCAACATGACAAATTGGGATCCCGGATTGGGATGCTTGTTACACACCCCAACTGACCATTCCGGGGCTCGTGGTCCTGGGTCCTGCCCGCCGGAGGCAGTCCACCGTCAACGTTCATCACCAACACCAAACCAACACCAATAATGTTCAGCTCAACTCAACCTTCATGAACGATATTTACACATACTCGTTCTCAAAAAGACAAGTGACACCGTACTGAATCTTGAATACCTTGGTTGGTTAATGAAAAAAAAAACTATATTCCTTCCTCTCGTCCCGGCTCTAGTCTATGAGTAAATACCCTATTTCTCTCCTGTTACAAAGTCACTAAAATGCTGTATTTGTATATGCTGGGTAAGACTCGGCAAGATTGCTGAGTTGAGTGTTGTTATTTATTTCGGATGCTATTGTTATCTACGAACCGTAAAGAGTAATCTTTGTTAAAAAGAAAAGAGCTGAGCGAACGCACACTCAGGATATTTCGTACATGTAAACGCGGTCCAAATGCGGAACTGTCTGATTTTTCTAAGGAAGTAAAACCGACTACTAATTACTACAGTTCTAGAGAAATTATATCTGGCCGTGTATCAGTGCTGTTCTTTTGCAGGAATAATATCAGTGGGGATCTAAGGATTTTATATTCACTATGAACCCTCCTTGTGCTAAATGTAAGAAAACAGTTTATCCAACAGAAAAGCTGCATTGCTTGGATAAGGTAAGTGGTTTTATCTACCCAGCAGGTCAGCGGCAGCTTCGCACGTAAATTAATGTGCTTCCAGTAGCACACTACGCGCGAAACATCGTCGTGAATGGGTGTGTTCCATCCGAGTCGTCATGGAATACGGAAAAGATCTTTTACGCTAAAAACAAATCATATAACTAGGTTATACTACACTTTGGGTGCATGCTTACTCGGTATCTAACATCCCCCGTGAGATTACCCCTAACAATTTAAAGAAGAAACTAAAGTAATCGTACCAACTGCGGGCACCACCTGTTGCGCACGGTTTCTCTCTATGCTGTTCAGATGATGCTGTACAGTACGTCTGTACGTGCATGTTTATGGCAGATACTAGTAAAGTTGAACGTTGGATCATAATTAACGCTGTCATATTTTTTGCCTAATTGTTTTATACCTGTGCTATGCCGCGAGAATTTAAAGGTTGTGTGCTTGTACACACGGGGTTATACACATTTGAGGGGAAGTTGTAAAAAAATTCAAGGGGGAGGGGGTGTTGAAGCACCCCATAAGATTTTTTTTTTTTTTTGGGGGGGGTCTTCGATTGGAATCAGGATGGTATGCGAATATGTTTGAATTTGAAAAAATCACCTCCATTTTGGAACATTTTTTATACGTCCATTTTTTAATTATAAAAAACATGTTCAAGCTTTGTTTCCAGGGCCCATAGGGTATATGTACCAAAGTGGTTTTGTGTCAATGATTATTGCAGCAACGAATTTTAATTCTTACAAATTATGAGTGTATGTTAAAGATGTGGTTGCGGATCTTATCATCTTGGAGCGTGTAAATAGTGCGACAGTGTGTGTTATGATTTTGTGTGAAGAATTTACTGAACATATATATATATATATATATATATATATATATAATTTAAGTCCCATTGTAGTAGAGTGACTCCATCAGTAAATGTTGACCGTATATACTCTCCCGGTATACTCTGTTACTCTGGAGGCCCTACACACAACACAAGTGGAAATATTAATCAATAATGAAAAATAAACAATTTGAATTATAAGGCAAAAAAATTTGAATAGATAACACGAAAACAAACCATTACAAAAGGCAAGCTCAATCATTAAGGTCATTACACCGAAATAGATTACTAAATGATATAGCTGACTGGGCATTTCTATAAAAAAATAAGGTAAATTATTCTATATTGATGCGCCAGTAAAAGGAAAACTATGTAAACCCTTTTCTTTACTGACTCTAGTTGAAATCAAGCTTGTGCTTTGTTGATTCCGGGTTCGTTATGTACATGTACGTTATAAATAAACGAAAATGTTTACCAATTAAATTAGGATGGAGTTTGATTTAAAGTGAAATCCAACATTGGTCCTAAGAGAGAAGAAGGAAAAAAAACAGAATGGGGAAAAAGTTTGAATGAAATCGGACAAGCTATAAGAAAGTTATGACCGTCTTAAAATTGAGATCCATAATTTCAATTCGGCATCTGGATTATTCATCAGGGATTTGTGGTATTTTCCTCATTTCCACTGGCGGCTTCAGGATTTTTAAACTAGGGGGACAAGTGCGAATCAATAACGCTTGCGTGAAGCGCGAGCTGAAATTTTGTTATATTCATCACTATTTTGCAATTATGAACATGCAGGATGTGTATCTTGCTAAAAACAAATAATGAAAAATCGAATAATGCGAAAAAAAAATTGTGCATATTGAATTGAAGCCCCATCCATTCCGATTTTAACAGCCACTGCGAACGCGTAGTAAAGGTCTTTAAAAAATTAGCATTTTTGGTATTGGAGTCGATGCCTTACATGTACATCACTATGACATCACCACTTGACACGCCTTCTGCTCTCTGGGAAGTCCCATTGACTTCAGTTTTGTTTGAAGGAGGAAAAAAAGAGAAAGATATTGGAGAAAGTTAGGCGAAAATCCATCAAGAATGGTAGATCCACAGTCTTATATAGGATATTGTAAATCATTTTCATGTGCTGCCTGTGCATTCAATGTACTATCAGAAACGTATTACACCCTTCTTAAAAAAGGAAAACGACCGTCGACTCAAAACCATTGAAAATGTTCATTATGAATTTCAAATTATGGGAACAGGAAGGGACTTCTTAGATGCGACGTCCCAAAATGAAAATGTTTAAATTCACAATTCGTAGATTGCTAAAGGTTACGCGTAACTTTCATAGACATACTTTTCTGTGCTTTTAAGGGCTGATTTACCCCTTTTCACTATTTCATTTTTTAGAGTGAACATTATGAAAACCAACTTGATGTTAGGATAGATTCCCCTTTTGATACAAATCGAAGTCAGTACTCGCTAGTCACCTAAAGACATTGAAAAATTGTAGATAGTTGAGATCATTAGCATGATTAGAGTTTCAGTTGTGTTTATGGGTTTTAGTTCATTATGCTTTCACGTACACGTTTATTAGCAACATCTTGATTGAGTATCATTGAACTTTGGACTCGTACCAATGTTTTATATTCAAAAGAAAACCAACCTAACACTCGGAATCAGTCTTAATGTATTAGCTTTACATGGTTGTCCTTTTATAGGCAAAGAATTATTTCCATTATCTTTTTTACGTGTATAATTATTACATTCATACACTGTAAAAAAAAAGCGCATCGGTTAAGCCTGTCACAACAAGGTGTTTGAACTTTTTGTAATTTTAAACAGTTTAAACAATAGTTAAAATAGAGTGACGGGCTTAAACAACGTTCTTAAAATTTTAAATAGCGTTTTTACAGTGTACAAAAAGTGTGGGCCTTGTTGGCCCAAATGGTAACCAATATTTTTTTCTGAGAGAAAAACGCAAAAAAAAAAATTGTTCATGCCTTTCCAAAGTTCGCAGACAACACAAACATCAAGACGGATACCAACATGAAGGGAAAGACGGGTGCACCGATAATGTCAAATGTCAGGTATTTGTATCTGTTTCAGTTGTTCTCAGATCATGGACAAAATGTATGTTGGGAGGTGTAATGTTCTAGTATACATGAATATGATTAGGAGAGGAATTTTTACCTTTCGCGCGCAATAAGTGCATGAGGAACGGAAATTGTTCTTTATGATAACACGTATTTAAAAGTTCGTTTTAGGAAAAAAATATATATATATGTCCTCATGGGTGCCTGCAAATAGTCCTGAAATTACCCTTTCCAAGTCAGAAGGCCCCTATATCAAAATGTTAACTCACACCTTCGCGCTCCCACCTCCATGGTTAGATGCGCATCTTATTCATGATTACAAAAAGTGTTCACGATATGTTTCAGCTCGCGATTCTTACTCGAATTACTTATTTAGACCTTATGTGATTCGTTATCTATAAAGCTAAAATGAACTCAAACTTCAGTGTTATGCGACTACCCTCGAACCGGGTTTAGCTCTTCGCGCTGCTGATCCATTAAAAATGTTGATGAAATACTCCCCTTCATGGCAAAAGCAATAAATCCGCCCCTGCATGATATAACGTGGTATACCCAACATTCATACGCATTGCTCGTGTGGAATACCCCCCCCCCCCCCTTCTCCGATTATCTGATTGCCCATTGCTTCCATTGACAGAAACAGAACAGTCTACAAATTGATAAGAATGTTATTCACTGACCACAGTACTGGTAAAAATTGATGATTAAAAGATCTCTTAGATTAATCAATCAATTTAAAAAATGTAGCTGCTGTTGCTGTATGTTGATAACTGGCTACTACCTTGTAAAGTACCGAGTAAAAATAAAAACAATGATTCCTCAATAAGTGTTTTTCATACTGTTAAAATTTTCAATGAAGGGAAAACTTGTGAAGCGGTGTATATTTTTTCTTTATCGTTTTCGCATATCAGAACCTGGCCTCCAAATTGTTGCAAAGAGAGATAGAGGGAGAACGAATCAGCAATTTCTTATAAAAACAATTTCTTGCAGAGGAAGTATTTATCTTTTTTTATTTATTTGCTGATTCATCCTCAGACTGGACATTTCAAGCCAAGCCTTAATCAGTGAAAGTTTTGTCTTACTGCACTGACATTAACGCAATCATGACGTGTGGTGGCGCCTTGTTCATTATATCACGGATCGTTGATCCGAATTTTGAGACCATAATTCCTGTACAGATGACGACTGATTGATTAGGCCGTCTTCTTCAAAAGTATAACAGAATGATTTTTAAGAGACATAGTAATTTCAATAATAAAATCTACTTTTATGAATTATATTTATATACGTTATTAATGATGATGTAGCGTAGTTGGTATATGGGCCTATACATGATCATGATGATAGGTAAACAAAAATGATGATGATGATGACGATCGCCTTGAGGAACGATGACGATGTAGAATATTAATGATGATGTTTCACTTTTCGTGCTTTTTGTCACCTGTAATCCCTATTTGGCCCTTGAGATCGGACATTAAAGGGGGTTTGTCGACGGCCTTTTTCTTTTTGCCCCCCCCCCCCCCTTCGTCTTTGAAAACCCTGAAAGTTGCACCCAGGATATGGCCCCTGAATATTCACATTTTTGTACTATTCTGGTCACATTTTTCACCAAGAGCATTCTGATCTGATTTTACCTGAGGCTATAGGCGCATGAATGGGACAAAAATATGCATCTGTGCTATTTGCGAAGGAAGAGTTGCCAAATTATGGGGTCATTTTTTTTTAACCCCAGCCTTTACTTCCATTCAAATTTGCCCAAATTTAGCCCAAAAATCAGGATAAGCTTTTTCGGGCCCTGGGAATCGAAGCGGGGTGCTGGGTGCGCTGAAAACCCAAATGACCTACATAGCCTTTTTTTTCTTGATACTCGGGACCAAATGACCGACCTTCTTTTTTTTGTAATGAAAAGTTTTGTTTTCATTGCTAATGAAATTTATCGGAACCAAATTGACATTCATTGTTTTTTTCTTTTCTTGTCAAATTTAAATCAACACCCCCTTAAAAAATGTTCTGAGGGCTTGGGTCGTGCCAGGGCCCTGTCTGTCATACTATTGAACTATTATGATTTTCTAATTTCTCACGTGCTGCAGGCTCAGGCCCAGGCCTCAGACGTTTTGCCCGATTGCCCTCAGCTGTGTCTGAGGGTATAGCAGATTGGGCGGACTGTTCCTTTACTAGGCATACTGTTCATATCATTTTTGTCAAGTGTTCGTTGAGGTATATAAAATCATTTTAATTAAAAGGAAAATGAAAATAAAAAAACGTGGAAATTCATCGTACCTGTCGGGACGGTGAACACTTTCACTCGTTCTGTCACCTGCTATTTATTTTGTATAGGTGGTGTACCCCCGGCACATAAGCAGGGGGTTTTGCCCGCTGACTCGACTTCCGTTTTTGGTGAGCCTTCTTGATATCGAGGATTGGATGGGGCCGCCATCGTTCGCGCTGGATTCGATTTTCCTATAGTGCAGCGCAGCTCATCGGCCCCGGCTAGGCTAGCTGCTGCTTGTGATGCATGCTCCGTCGTTTCGTTTCGATTTCGTCGCAGCACACATAGTACAGAGCGAGAGTTTCGTGAGCTATTTCCATTTAGCTAGCTGTGTATCTATCAACGTATAAAAAACGGTGGATGCCTGTTTATTCTGATCATTGTTTCCCGTTTAAGTTAACGATATTTATGTTAGACTGTCAAAATGAACAAGTCTTGTGCAAGATGTCAAAGGACTGTTTATCCAGTGGAAATGCTGAAATGTTTGGATAAGGTAAGGATAAAATATTATAAGTTCAATCGGGCTCAATCACTGAAGGGAGAGCGGAGTGGAAAGTACCGGTACTTTCGTACGTGTCTGAGATTGCATCTGTTGATAATGAACGTGGACGTTGGATGAGGCCTCGATCTAACGTTACACATAATTGATTTGCCTTTGTTGTTTTTTTGTGTACCGTACCAGTCTTGAGTAAACAAGTTTACACATGAACTGCCCATATGATGGTGGGCCCCAAGTCTGCGCACCTAACAATTTGAGTAAAGATTTAACATGAATTTATTCTTATTTCAAAAAATCTTTTTTTTAATACTGTGTTTCTTATATTATTGAGAGTAAGTGTACCAAATTTCTCATTAAAAAATGAAAAAAAATATAAGATTTTCTTGAAAAAACCTTCGGGCAGTCATTTTCAGATTGAAAAAAAAATGGTGCCCCATATCTGCGCACTCATTCACTTTGCACACGATTCAGGGATTTTGATGACAAAGGCTGCATTTTGAGGCCGTCACATGAAATGCCCTGAATTCATTATTTTTCCACCATTTTGTGTCAGATTTTTTTTATGAATACCTGTTTATGTATTGCATGTACAAGTTTGTGCTCGTTGCGTATCTTTTACTAGAATTGCGCAGATACACGGGTGCGCAGACATGGGGGAACTGACCATACATGTGATGTAGCCTTAGCTTATCTTGGGTGAAAAAGAACTTGAACTTAACTCAAGTTTACACATGAACTGCCCTTACAATACATGTAGCCATAGCTTATCGTGACTAAGTAAAAGAACTTGAACTTGTTAAAGAATAAGAACATTAATATGAAAAAAGATAATTGCATGTTCTTGATGAATGACCTGGAAAGGGTGAAAACCCTCCAGTCATGACACTGACATTCATTCTCCTTTAAATGTTAAGATTTAACATTATCTAGATAGGGCATAGAATCAGGTGGCCACATTTTGAGTTCTAAGTGATTGAAGTTCATGTGAAACTTATAGTTAGGCTAAAAGTTAGATTTAGGCCTAGATATATTTAAGTGTGCACAGTGCTGGCTTTGCAGTGCATTTTTTCTGTGCAGATGCCCTTTTTAACAATTCTCACAAAACTTTAAATTAAAAGACAATTGAAAGAAGGCAGGAAATACTTCTTTATAATCTAGATCTTTGTGCCTTTGAGATAGGTACTTAAGTCAAGATTTTTTTTTTTTGCAAACTTAGTTTAGATGTAGGTAACACATATATGAATACTGTATAAAATTGTGAAGTAATATTGAATTTCAAAGTCAAACATTTCATGTATTCAAAATGCATTTTAATCTTTGGCCTGAATTATTTTCAAATGGGTGCACACTGCCCAACCACCTAAGGCTATATGGAGCACCAAGTATTTTTTTTTTCACAAAAATTATAGGCACTGGTTTTGCAGCAGAAATTCATAGGCCTTTAAGCAGTTATTAATATTTCTTTAAAGATTTTGCTTACAATTTATTGAGAAGAACAATATTTGAAACTTGGTGAATTTAAACAAAGAAATTAATGTTCAATACCCTATAAGATGTTTATGTTAGCAGACATTGGCCCTATTCATGCTTGTACACTACCCACAAGGGGGGGGGGGGTTGGTCATATTACCATTCTGGATTGCATTTAATATTTATGTCACCATGGTTATTTTCTTGTAATATGGGCCAAATCATGGTTTAAGGGACCACTCATTGATTTTTTTGTACCTACTTATTGAATGGAGACATGAAAAAAGGGAACAAATAAAGTGACTGAATAAAGCACAGGTGCAAAGCCCAAGCGAACAATGGTTTCCAAAGTCATGATAGTGATTCTAATGATTAAAGTTAGGCCTACAAATCTAATTCTACAAAATACAAATGTATGTTAATCTTCCTGGAACAATCCTCATGTAGAGCTAGAACTTAGTAAAAAGTCTTTAGACCATGTACAGACATCATGATGTACAATGTAGCATAGCTTAGACAAATTGGTTTTGGGACCCCTTAAAAAGCAAAACTTGTGAGTAGGGCCCTGGAATACTTATGATTAATATCAACATAAAACATAGGATATGCTAATCTACAATATACAAAAGGAGAGAAAAAGATATAAGGTTAAAGCCTGTGTATAGCTTTGGTAAAGGGTCAATAATGTGATTGATAATCGAATATCATCTAATATGACAGTCTTACTGAAGTGTAGAGACCGTTAGATATTTTTCCAACTGCACTTCTCTGAGAAAATTTCAAATATTCAAATCTTGGATATATAGCGCCCTCTCTCGGCAATGCTTGTTTTAAATTTAAAAAAATGGGCATTCAAGCACTTATCTTATAAATTTAGTGATTAGATATCCAAAAGTTACAGACAAAGAACATATCTAGAAAGTTTCAGCCCATTCCATGATTTGGAATAGGATTTAATTGAAAGACAAAAACACACAGATATTTTAATTTGATCGGGTGACCCGATCAAGTTAAATTTCCATGTAAAATCGCAAAATTTATCCTGTAAAACACATTTTCATTTCATATCCTCCACATCATAACTGTTATAGGGCATATCCATTCATATTATCTAGCAATGGATTGGAAAAGTGATAGGTGCATTTTGGTGGATTTACCAAAACTATACACAAGCTTTAAAGATGCAATGGTAAAAGTTCTTACATGTATCTTGACTTTTCCTTTCTTGAATTCCTTGAAAAGGTCATCATGCAACTGGGTTGAATATCTGGCACTGCATGTTTTTAGGAACTTTGTAATAATGCTCAGTGAAATCATTGTTTTTTTTTTACTTTCTTTTCATCTCTTATCCAATCAATTTTATTCTTCAATTTCAGAGTTGGCACAAAGGCTGTTTTACCTGTGAAGCATGTGGAATGACCCTGAACATGAAGAATTACAAAGGCTACAACAAGCTTCCATATTGCCATGCGTGAGTAATTAAAAGAATTTAAGTAGTCCAAGGGTGCATTTAGGTGCCACTTTTTTAACCACAGAATTAGTCGAAAAACGTTGAGAAAGATGCTTCTCTAGAATCACAGTTGCGTTTAGTGTTAAGTCAAAAGTTAAATTTTCCTGTTTTAAATCACAAGCATGAATTGTAGAAAAAGGGCATTTGGAAAGAAGTTTCTTCAGAAACACATTAAAAAAAGATTGAATAAACGTAAAACCTTATTTCTTAAAGAAAAAGACAATCTGACCGACCAACCCTGTTTTCATCAATATTTACCGCTGGAAGACAGTGAAACATTTTTTTGGGGGGGGCTGATGAGGTTGCATAGATACAGCCTCACCGTTCTAATGCCTTTTCAAAACCAAAGATTAAAGATATTGGATTAATATGGTTTTCATGCATTTATTGTGCTTTGCTTGTTTCTTTGACAGTCACTATCCGACTACAAAGTTTACCACTGTTGCAGATACCCCTGAAAATAGAAGACTTGCAAAGAATACAAAAGCTCAGAGTCAGGTACAGTACACTGAAGGATTAAATTAAAGTGCTCTAATTTTTATATGTACATTGTATTGATCTTATTGTTTTAAATGTTACCCACTAATATCCATTAGCTGAATGTACAACCTCTCTGCATCTCAACAACTCACATTTTCCATATTGCTCAAATTTACAAAGGTGATTAAAGTTAAAACCGATTTTTGTCTCACCTGCGAAGCAAAGTGAGACTATAGGCGCCGCTTTTCCGACGGCGGCGGCGACGGCGGCGGCGGCGTCAACATCAAATCTTAACCTGAGGTTAAGTTTTTGAAATGACATCATAACTTAGAAAGTATATGGACTTAGTTAATAAAACTTGGCCATAAGGTTAATCAAGTATTACTGAACATCCTATTAGAGTTTCATGTCACATGACCAAGGTCAAAGGTCATTTAGGGTCAATGAACTTAGACCATGTTGGAGGAATCAACATCGAAATCTTAACCTGAGGTTAAGTTTTTGAAATGTCATCATAACTTAGAAAAGATATGGACCTAGTTCATGAAACTTGGACATTAGGTTAATCAAGTATCACTGAACATCCTACATGAGTTTCACGTCACATGACCAAGGTCAAAGGTCATTTAGGGTCAATGAACTTTGGCCAAATTGGGGATATCTGTTGAATTCCCATCATAACTTTGAAAGTTTATGGATCTGATTCATGAAACTTGGACACAATAGTAATCAAGCATCACTGAAAATTTTGTGCAAGTTTCAGGTCTCATGATTAAGGTCAAAGGTCATTTAGGGTCAATGAACTTTTGCCGAATCGGGGGTATCTGATGAATTACCATCATAACTTTGAAAGTTTATTGGTCTAGTTCATTAAACTTGGACATTAGAGTAATCAAGTATCACTGAACATCCTGTGCGCGTTTCAGGTCACATGACCAAGGTCAAAGGTCAATGAACTTTGGCCGAATTGGGTGTATCTGTTGAATTACCATCATAACTTTGAAAGTTTATGGATCTGATTCATGAAACTTGTACATAAGAGTAATCAAGTATCACTGAACATCCTGTTCGAGTTTCAGGTCACATGATCAAGGTCAAAGGTCATGTAAGGTCAATGAACTTTGGCCATGTTGGGGTTTTTTGTTGAATAACCATCATATCTCTGTAAGTTTATTGGTCTAGTTCATAAAAAGTGGACATAAGAGTAACCATGTATCACTGAACATCTTGTGCGAGTTAGAGTAGTATTCAAAGTCAGCACTGCTGCTATATTGAAACGCGTGATGCAGGTGAGACGGCCAGAGGCATTCCACTTGTTGCCTAAACCTGCTCCTAGGTTGTACAATTGAATTTGGGCCTAACAATGTGTATGAGTCTTGATTGTTTTAGTAACATTGACCCAGAACATACAGTATCTTAAATTGTTGTGGTTCTGTTGTTCACTTAGAAAATCTTTTTTTTTCACAAGCCATAGAAACATTTAAAATGCAGTAGATCAAGTTCAACATAAGTGCAGAAAATTTTATGAAATAATATCTTAGGTATTAAATTATTCTTTAACATTAGCATGGACTGCTCAAATACTTGTGTCATACATGATGGGGGGGGGGGTAACATTTAGCAAAAAAACATTGATCCAAGTTTCTTGAAGGGCAAAAAAAGACTTATGGCTCTTACCTCTTCAGTTATAGGAAAATATTACTTTGATTTAATGGTTTCTCACAAAATCTAATGTTTCTATTCTTGCAGGTTGAGTATCAGAAACAGTTTGTTCAAGAAAAGGGCATGAAGATATCAGTGGCTGATGATCCTGAGACAATGAGAGCCAAAAAGAATACCCAGAATCAGAGTTCAGTTCTCTACACAGGACAGCTTCAGCAGAGAGAACAGAGTGAACTACATCGTCCACCTCCAGAAACTGGCACAGGTAAGCATTTACCTTACCTGTAGATTGGGAAACTTGTAAATAATGACTGTTGCATTGATTTTTATATTTATTTACATACACATATTTTTTACAACTAGTCATTTTAGAATATGCATGCTCTGTCATCAAAGCTTTCCTCTGGAGAGAAGAATATCAGGTCTTTGAGTTTCTTCATTTTATTTCTCAAAAAGTAAAATGCAAGCAGGAAAAGCAGGAGCTGATGGATGAAAAAATTATACTCAGTCAAGCCTATGATGCTCTAAAATTAATTTTGACTGTCATGATAATTTTAGAAATCAAATGGTCAATAAAAGCTGTGGAATAATTATGATTAATATGGACCATTTATATAGCGTAGCTTTTATATTAACATACTTTACTGCACGTAACATTTGGTAATGTAATTATTATTACCCCGGCTGTAGCCGAGCTGCCATACAGGCGCTCGAGCAGTCAAAGATTTTCTTTCTACCTGGTACCCATTTACCTCACCTGGGTTGAGTGCAGCTCAATGTGGGTAAATTTCTTGCTGAAGGAAAACATGCCTTAGTTTGGAATCAAACCCACGTTTTTCAGATTGATAGACAAGAATCGTAACCACTAGACCATGACGTCCCCACGAAACAAATCACAGGCAGCCCATATGGGATTCGAACCCATGACCTATGGATTAATATTCCAGTGTCGACACTAGATGGTGTACAGGTATTTAAAAGCGGTTTCAAAGCAAGATGTACTCACATTTTTAACATGACACTAAAAAATAATTGTCTTCTGGTGAAGTACAAATCATATCACTGATGGGCTTCTGTTAGATATAGCAAGTCATGAAATAAATATGTCAGTGTCACCCTTGGTTGAAGATGCAGTGTATGTGCTCAATTAGGATGTACATTTAGAATCAGTGTCAAGTAAAAATTTTGTGGTTAAAGGGGTATGGTAGTGGTGATGACAAATAAATCCTACAGAAAGTAGTATCTCTGCATGCATAAAACATATGCCAAATCTGCAAATGTAATGTTTTTGTCTAAGAGGAATGCAATATATACATATATTTAAAAGTCAAGTCCACATCAGAAAAATTTTGATTTTGATCAATAGAGAAAAATCAGACAAGCACAATGTTGAAAATTTCATCAAAATCGGATATAAAATAAGAAAGTTATGACATTTCAAAGTTTCGCTTATTTTCAACAAGAAAGTTATATGAACGAGCCAGTTACATCCAAATGAGAGAGTCGATGATGTCACCCACTCACTATTTCTTTTGTTTTTTATTGTTTGAATTATACAATATTTCAATTTTTACGAATTTGACAGTTAGGACCTCCTTGCCTGAAGCACAAAATGTTAAAATAATGGAATTCCACATGTTCAGGGAGGAATGAAACTTCATTTCACATGACAATGACGAGAAAATCAAAATATTTCATATAATAAAATACAAAAGAAATAGTGAGTGAGTGATGTCATCAACTCTCTCATTTGGATGTAACTGGCTCGTTCATATAACAATTTTGTTGAAAATAAGCGAATCTTTAAAATGCTATAACTTTCTTATTTTACATCCGATTTTGATGAAATTTTCAGTGTTGTGCTTCTTGAATTTTTCTCTTTTTATTCAAATCAAGTTTTTGTTGGGGTGGGCTTGTCCTTTAACAGTCAAATTCAGTGATAGACTTATACATGTATGTGTCCACGGCACCTCACCTACAAGCTTGGCATTAATGACACAGTGCTTCTATTCATATCTGGATCAAATAAGCTCGAATAAATGGTGAATGTATTCCAATTTAAGAATAAACTACAAGATCATATTGAATTCAATTTCATTCCAGCTGATAGTACTTAAATAATCAAAGTGTAATTTCTCCCAGTACGTCATGTAGCCTTCCACTTTGCAAAATAGTTTTAAAAAAATGCAAACCCAAAACCATGAACTTATTTTAGTTGTTTTCAAGTAAAAAAAGTCTCACTTTCTCACTTTCCCCATGGTTAAATTTTTACTGGCTATTGAATTTGCTCTTGATAGTTTGAAGTTTTGAATGAGTGATTCATTGTTTTAGACTCAGAGGCTTTGCTCGCCAGGAAATAGTCAAAATGACCGATCAGAATCTTGGTTTTTAGTCGAGTCCAGTAGTTAGATTAATAGAAGAGATAAGACTCATTCACTGTTAAGATTTAAAATGAATTGGATGATTGACAGGAGCATTGTGGTTATGATGGTATGAGTGAATGTAATTTGATATTGGTCAGATTTACTGCTTTTTGGTGATTTTCTTAATTTGTTGATTCTTTATGTAATATGCAAGCAAGCAAGCATATGAAGCAAGCATACAATGGGTGATTTCAAGTATGGTGTTGAAATCTGGTGATGGTGTTGTGACAACATCAACACCAGCCACAACACTACCGTACTTGAAATCACGCCGGTGTTGGGACTGACCTCTGAAAATATGACATATTTCCGGCAGTTTGTGTTGAAGGCTGGTGTTGAATGACATCGGCTGAACCCAGCACTGCGGAAGGTGTTGACGATCTACGTCCTATTTCCCCATTCACCAACACAAACCCCTAGGGATTGGGAAAATCATGATTTCAAGTTTGGTGTTGGTGTTGGCAATATCAGGCTCGTGAACAGGCGGCGAACACGATGAAACATCCGGGGAAATTAGCTTTTCCAGTTAAGATGAGTACAAATCATTTCAGCTGTATATATTTTGATGAAAAATATTGTTAACACTTTCAAATTCTTGAATTGATTAAGGCATTTTCTTCGTCGAAAATTCTCGCGTGAAGTTGACCTGATTTAGCAGCGCAGTGCAGAGACGTGACGTCATGTGCTATTGATATGCAATCGTTATCATTTTTCTGAACCCAGCTCGGTGTTGGAGCTCGGTTCAGCGGCCTTTTTACGCTCTCAACACCAACACCGAACACCGAAGTTGAAATCACCCAATGCAAGTGCCAATATTAGAAGTAAATTGTTGTTGCCTACCACAAGTCCTCATCCTTGGTATGTTACCCTTCATGGCTTGTACTGGTAGGAGGTGGTAATTGACAAAAAGTGAACCTGTGAAAAGAATTATTTGTGCTGTATTCAGCTGGTGAGGTGCTACTTTTTTTGTGGGGGGGGGGGTTGCATGTATGTAGTTCAGTATTTTAGACAAATTTCTTTTCCCATTTTTAATTTACTTTTTATTGTCAGTGTTATAATTCCTATAATTAATGCGATAGTTTTAGTGACTGGACAATATAAAATCTACTAGAAAATCAGAGTAGTGGGAAGATGTTGGATTGTGGATTGTAAGTAAGTTTCACTTTGCATCTAAAGATATGTATGCTATATGCAAGGAGCTGAAGCTCCTTGCTATATATGCCTACGGTATATGGCTTACCTGTGTTTTCCAAGATGTACATAATTATGTCAAGTTGTCTCTTATTTTCTCTCTCATATAAAAAATCTTCCATAATTATCCTATTTCTTTAAATATGTGTAACGTATATGTACCTGTGCATACATGTACATGTATTCTTTATGCAGCTGTTTGTCTTTAGCAATGTTCATGTGTAGATTAAATGTCATCCGTGTGTACATTTTTATTAGTTTCCTTGTCCTCTGCATGTACATGTAGGCCTACTTGCCTGTCTTTTGTCTCATCTGTAATAAATTTTGTCCATATTCCCTTTTAATACTGCATGATCTGCATCATTAATAACACATTTTCACTGTTCTTTATCATACCATCGCCACTGCTATTTCTAATACATGGATACTTTGTTCATTGGTAAGTTCAATATTTCATCAGCAAAGATTTATTTATTTATTTATTTATTCAAATATAGTTATACGGGATGACAAGATCAGTTAAAAACTGTTTTACATCAAAGATGGCAAATTAGAAATTGTTTGAAAAAATATATCAACTGAAATTTTTCTGGTGTAGATATTCTTAGAGTTTCAACGTGTATACATTAAAGTAGCGTATGCAAAAACTGTACATGTCTTGTGTATGGAAACAAAGAAGAATTGTCTAGATCATTTTTGTCTCTCTTTTCTGACGGTGGTGGTGACGGCAGCGCCATCATCAACATTGAAATCTTGAGGGCAATTCCATAAAATATTTAAACATTTTGTACGTCTGACCCCCATGTTTTTAAATTCTTACTTCATGAAATAAAACTGACCAATTCATGTTCATTTGAGAGCATTAAAGATTGTCGTTATAGCTTTTAAAGTTTATGGATATAGTTAAATGAAATTTGGACATAAGAGCAACCATATATCCTTGGAATATTTTGAGCATGTTTCAGGTCAAATGACCAAGATCAAAGGTCATTTAAGGTCAATAAACTTTGGCAGTGTTGGGGGTATTTTATTGAATTGGCATCGTATTAGAAAGTTTAAGGATCTAGTTCATGAAACATAGACACAATGGTAATCATAATCAAGTATGAAAATTTTTTCACATGATCATGGTCAAAAGTCATTTTGGGTCAATGGACATAGTATTTTATTAATATAATATATGAATTTTTGTTTTGTGAATAATTATTCAATAGCTGTTTTCAAAGTCAGCACTGCTGCTATATCGAATCATGTAATGCAGGCGAGACTGCCAGAGGCATTCCACTTTTTAATTTGAAATTTGTTTCATTGGACATATGTTCTGGCATTAAGTTTACATATCTGGCTATTTGCTGTCTGGGAAAAGTTTGAGTACAAAACATTTACGATCACACTGGGTAAAAAAAAAAGATGTTATTAATTCTTCATAGGCACAACTTTAAGGCTGGGTAATTACGATCTGGATAAAAAGGTCAGCTCTAATATGGACATTGACAATGTGGCAAATTCATCACTAATTCTTAATCAGCACTTGTATGTTATGACCACCTGTTTCAATCAATTATAGCAGGTCAAAGTCTTGTTAATATGACAGCCCAAATATCAGGCTTACATTTACTACACTACAGCCTTAGCTGAACGTGCTCACTGCAAGTACAAGAACATGTTTGATGGCTGTTCTAAATTTTAGATACAAAACATGATCTAGAAATATATGCTGAATGTTAAGGGGATGGTCCAGGCTGAAAGTTTTTATGGCTTAATAGAGTAGAATTCACTGAGCAAAATGCCGAAAATTTCATCAAATTCGGATAACAAATACCAAAGTTATTGAATTTTAAAGTTTAGCAATATTTTGTTGAAACAGTCATCATGAATATTCATTAGATGGCCGATGATGTCACATCCCCACTTGGTCTTATGTATTTTATTATATGAAATTTGGTTCATTCAATTATATTTCCTCCAAGAACTAGAAAAATTGGATTGACAACTGATTTTGTGCATTAGATATTTATTGCTGCAACTTATTACATTATAAGGGAGACATGTTATTCACACAAGTATGAAATATTGAAATTTTTAGATAATTTATGTAATAACATAAGAAAACGGAAGGTGGAGATGTGACATCATCAGCCCACCTAATGAATATTCATGACAACTGTTTTCATAAAATATTACTAAACTTTAAAGTTCTATAACTTTATTATTTGTTATCCGATTTTGATGAAATTTTCAGCATTTTGCTAAGTGAATTCTACTCTTATGTATTAAGATATAAATATTTTCAGCCCGGACCATCCATTTACGGATGAATAATAAATGAATTAAAGAAAAGATTATTCAAGAGTTTCTTTGACACTGTTTTTTGTCAGAAAGCTTGGAAGTTTCTCCACAGTGAGCACATCTCATGCTTGAGTGAACCCCAAACTTCAAACTATGTTTTCTCCATATTTTATGAAGCTCTCACTGAATTTCCTCTGCAATCTTAGTTCAAGGAATCGTGAGGGTTGTTGTTGATAAATTTTGACAAAGTATATATCATTTGAATGCTTCAAAAGTGATTTTTCAAGCTCAATGAAAATCTCATTATTGAGCGACTTACAATGTATTGTTGGTCTTAGTGTGGTCAAAGCAATGATGCACATGTAAAAAGTTTTATAGAGGGCATAAGTGATTCTTAACATTAAAAAAAGACATCTTTACATGTAGGACCTATGCCCTGTGCACATTCATACATTATTTCCAGAAAGGATATGAACTAAAAACTTAAATCCTATTGATTTGCATGCTTGCATGAGGACAGCTCATCTTGCGTCATCATGCTGCCCATCTCATGTGCTCACTACATCTGTGTTCTAATGCCTCATCGTGGGCATTGGAACCCTAAACCATATCAACCCTTGTTTGGGATCTCCTCACCTTTCATCCCTTGGATCTAATGTGACCTATGATGGGTGTGGCAATGGAAATAGTTCGCAAAGGGAACATTCATGTGAGGCAAAATAACATTCAAAGTGTGCCTGATCCCTCCCAGTTGCCTGTCACCCATCATTATCAACCACCAACTTCGCCTGATGATTACGATCCTGTTCATCAATTTGAATCAGGTATTACAGACTCAGAATCATTTAATTGTTCTATCTTATTAAAGATGCAATATTTTTTTATGTATGGTTATGATCCAGAATTACCAAAAGCTTTTATGATCTTTACAGTGATCAGTGCATTCAGTTTGAGAAGCATCCTATAGACCAATTAAGGAACAAATTCAGACCTACATGTATGTGTAGATAGAAAAATGAAAGAAATGGAAATTACAAATTGAGATTGGGATTCCATTTAAGTAAAGAGTTCTTGTAAGTTGATACTTTTTCAGCATGTTTAGATGTGAGGAAGATGACATGGACTCAATATCCGCCTACGTGTTGGGTTGCCTGTGTATGTAAACAGAGTCCTTTCTCTTGTAGACAAAATTACATTTTGAACAGTGATTTTGAGTACAATTATGTGAAATATGCATGCAGGACAAATGTTCAGCATGTGAAATAGTTGATTGAATGCTGCCTGGTTATTTGTTAATCCCTTTAGGTCCATTATAACGAGTTTATGAATGAGTTTCCCTTCTTCACAACACCTGTCTACAATGTATGACTCACTCAGGAGACAAGGTCAAAGTTTCCCTTGCTTGGGCATTTGTCTGGTACCATGAGATGTGGTCTACAATTCTTCTCAAAATAATTCAGATTTTCCATTTTCTATATACCGGTATATGTAGCTTGAAGGAGGGGAAATGAAAATGTATTTTGGAAATATCACTGTAAAAAAATTGTATGTGATTGTGATGTCTATTATTTCCAACCCTAATAAAGTCTATTCCGAGGTATTGAAAAGGCCATGTTAGTGATTTTTAGTCATCCCTCCATCTCACTCCTGATTTCTGTATCTACAATGAACCTTTGAATAGACTGAAATATCTGGAATTTATTAAGAAATGAGTGTGCATATGAATTTTGATCAGCTTTAAAGTGAAAGAGGTCACACACTGGGGTCATTCAAGGGTAAATCCTCTACAATAAAAAAATAATTTGAAGATACACTGTACTAAGAAATATCAAACAAGCGTAATGCCAAAAATTTCATCAAAATTGGATGTGAAAGTTATGTTATAAAATTTTGCCTTTTTTGTAAGGGGTACTCTCCAGGCTGAAATATGATTTGAAGAGATAAAAAAAATCAGACACACAAAGCAAAATTTAATTGAAATCAGACAAGGAAAATTAAAAACAAAGTTGTGACATCTTAAAGATTTGTATTATTTTGGTGAAACAGTTCTGTGCATTCATGACTAGTCAAAGAGCAAATTGATGGTGTCATATCCCCACTTGTTCATTTGTATTTCATTATATGAAATAATGTTTATTCAAATTTTGTTGTCCTAGAATTATATAAAATGGATTGACAGCTTATTGAATGCTTGCCTTTATGTATTCGTTGCTGCAATTTTATCATAACTTAAAGGGAGACATACATGCACATATAAAATAAATATGATTTCATGTAATAACATCACAAGAGGGAAAGTGTGGACATGACTTCGGTTCATGAATATTCATGATTATATTCATAACTTTCACAAAATATTTCCAAACTTTAGAATTTGTTAACTTCATTATTTGTCATCAGATTTTGATGAAATTGTCAACATATTGCTTTTTTAAATTTTGCTCTTAATTTTCAGCATGGAGTACCCCTTCAATTTCAAAAACAGTATGTGCACATCCCGGTCGGTACATACAAATGAGGGAAAAGATGAAATCTCCCTCCCATACTTATGAGAAATATAGAATATTTCATTTTTTTACGGTATAATTTGAAAAAAAAAGTTTGAATACTCTCTGAACATAAAGACAATCCATGTAGTCAAATTTTAAAATGTAGCTGGGTCAT
Source organism: Lytechinus variegatus (assembly GCF_018143015.1). Lineage (NCBI taxonomy): Eukaryota > Metazoa > Echinodermata > Echinoidea > Temnopleuroida > Toxopneustidae > Lytechinus > Lytechinus variegatus. The sequence goes on from NC_054742.1 coordinate 18,206,457, forward strand.
TCCATCTGGATTCACCCAGTGGTTGCACCCGACCGTCTCAGAATTCATTGTAATTTGGTACACATTTGGACTTATTTTTGTTTTGTTTTGTGCGTGGGCCATGGTGAATTTTATGTGTACCAATTAACAAATTCCGAGAGGGTCGGGTGCAAAATTGCATATTCATAGGGTGAATTGACATGGAATGAACCAGCTACTGAAATTGAATCTATTCATTTTTTAGTTGAATATTTTATTTCATTTAGTCACTGCCTTTTTAAACTTTATGTTATTTCAGTCTAACATGTTTTTCTTTTCTTTTTGTGTTTTAATGCATCAATTGTTTGATAACACAGTAACAGGATTTAGCTTCACACGTAAGTTTGGAATGAAAAAAAAGTTTTAAACTAATCCCCATTCTCCTAATTACCCATTCATATGTCTACATTACATGTATTTTCTTTAGTTGTAGTAGTAGAATGCTATGATATTTATCATTGTTTCAAACTCAATTTTTATTATTTTTCTCCTGCAGTTTCCTCAATAGATCCTATTTTCATGTACTTGTGAAACTGTAAATTCTATAAATTGTATTGTACTGAAATTTTATATTTTCTTTTTTTTTTGCCTCTTCATTATTCAGTTTGAAATACTATCCTTACCAATATTGGACTATACTCATATGCTTGCCATTTATATCATCATTAAATACATGCACATTGAACATGTATACAGATTCTTTCCTTTCTTTTTTAATATTGAATTGGATATAAAATGTAATAATCCTTATATTAATACACATATTTGGCATTAAAGGTGTAAATTATGCATTGATGTATACTTTATGTCCTGACTCATAATATCCACTTTTCATTTATCATAACTTTCCCTTTCCTTAAAGAAAAGAGAATCTCTTCTCTACCACAGAGCTTGATCAATTTATCAAAAGAAAAAGGCATTGGAATTTTGCACCTGAAAGGTTGCGAAGAACACAGTTTAGGGCTAAGCCTAATGCATTCAAATATATATCGATGTCCTTTGTCTAGAAATGTCAGTATATACAAGTAATTACAAAAGTGATATTAAGAAAAAACATTTGTTCTAGAAAATTCTGTTCAACTTAAAGTGTTGCATTGCAATGATTGCTTGTTTGCCAATACAGTGACAAAAGTGCATTAAAGCATTTCATATCTACCTGGGCGGGGTTTAGGTAGGTTAAAGAGATAAGTCAGGGAAACTTTATATTTACTTTTCACATTGCAAAGAGGTTGTACATACAAGCATGGAGCTATAGTACCTCCATGCATGAAGTAACTCTTTGGCTATTCAGAACCATGATAACAGTGAGATACAGAATGCATGCAAAGACCATTGTGGTATATTTAAAGTCCAGACAAGTCCACCTCAGAAGAAATGTTCATTTTGATCAATAGAGAAAAATCAGACAACCATTATGCTGAAAATTTCTTAAAAATCGGATGTAAAATAAAAAAAAGTTATGACACTTTAAAGTTTCACTTATTTTTCACAAAATAGTTGTATGCACAATTTAGTCACATGCAAATGAGAGAATCGATGATATCCTCACTCACTTTTTCTTTTGTTTTTTATTGTTTGAATTACATGTATACATTACTTAAATTTTACATATTTGACAATGAGGACAAACTCGACTGACCCATAAAATGTTTAACAATGGTAATTCTACATGTTCAGGGAGCAATACAACTTTGTTTCACAGGACAATGGGGAGAAAATTAGAATATTTCATATTTCCTATAATAAAATACAAAAGAAATAGTGAGTGATGTCATCAGTTCCATCTTTTGCATACCGACCTGGATGTACATAATACTGTTTTTTTTTTAAATTAAGCGAAAATTTTTAATGTAATAACATTCTTATTTTACATGATCCGATTTTTATGAAATTTTCAGCAGTATGCTTGTTGAATTTTTCTCATTTTATTCAAATCAACATTTTGTTGGGTGGACTTTTCCTTAAAATTTAATGTTGGCAAAATTAGAGGCACAGATAATTTTTTTTTTAAAGCATACACACCCATTGATTGGAAAAAAAACGATATCTGAATATATTTAAAGGGGAATGAAACATTTGGAAAAATTAGGCTTGTGTCGAAAAAGAAAAATCAAAGAATAAGAACAAAAAAAGTTTGATAAAAATCGGACAAATAATGAGAAAGTTATGAGCATTTGAATATTGCAATTACTAATGCTATGGAGACCTCCAATTGGCAATGCAACAAGGATAAGTGATGTCACATGTGAACAACTTTCCCTGTGATGGACTATAAAATACCCCAAAAATGTTTCTTTTTGCTTTTTCTTATGGTGATACAAATTCTTTATCCATGCTGTATTCTTTAAAAATCTGTATTACGTGCCCTCCTATAGAAAGAACACATGATATACTGATAGATGGGAAAGAGGGAGTTTAAGTGAAATACATGTATATACTGAAGTAATTGGGAGAGTGGTTCACAAGTAACATCACACATCTTTGCCACATTGCCAATGTGAGGATCTCCATACCATTAGTGATTGCAATATTCAAATGCTCATAACTTTTTCATTATTTGTTTGATTCATAACTTTTTCACAAAATATTGCCAAACTTTAGAACTTTTTCATTATTTGTTCGATTTTGCTCAAACTTTTGTTGGTCTGTTTCTTTGATTTTTCAGTTTTCACAAAAACTTTCTTGTTCCAAATGTTTCATTCTCCTTTCTTAAATCTATAAATTGTAAAGCCTTGCTAAGGCTCCAAAAATAGGCTGATATTTTCACATTTTAATTTTGGTAATTACTGGGCTAATTACAACCTTGTGCATGTGCTATTTTATCAGATTTAGGCCTGTGCTTTCTACTCATGAAATATCTGCGCTACAGTGTATATAAAAAAATGTACCCTATAAAATGATATATCTATAATATTCTGCAGGTTTTTTCCACATTTATACATTGTTATGGCCTCTTCAAGCAAATGACGATATGACTGTCAACAAATATTTCTACTTGAGTGAGCACCACTTTTAAAAAGTTTGTCAAAAAAGATTTGCATAAAACTTAGAAATACATATATTGATAAAAGTAGAAGTTACTGGTAATCATGAAGAGCACATGGACTTTAGCAAACAAGATTAACTTGACTATATCTGTTACCATTTTAACTTGTTACTTTGCCCAAAAGAAACATTCCGTCAAGCGCCAATATGCCCCCCTCCCCACACACCTAGATCATCGTGATACCTGCATTACATGGAGCAGTGATTCACATGAAAAGTCTTAGGCTTGATTTTTCTTTTGCTATTCATTCTCTGAGTTTTCTGAAATAAACATTGATTTGTTTCATTTTATGTCTGTCAGATACAGCTGGCACGAAAAAAGCTAAGAGTTGTGCTTTCCTTGGGTTAAATTTAAAATTTAAAATGTTTATTTTGGTAGCAAAGGTGTTTTATAGAATGTAATATATCTGTTTTATTTTTATTAGCAAAAAGTGAAAATAAAATATAAGAGAAATATTCCCCATTCCCCATCCCTTCATAAACCAATACAATAGTCATTATAATATGTAATTGTAGTAATCAATTTATAGAAGTATTTTCAGGCCTACTTTATAAAATAAGTATTATAAAAACTGAATCTGTCATCACTTCCCACTGATCCTGTATCCAAGACATGTTTGAACTTCCTTGTGTTGTTTTTTGTCATGGAGCCTGTCTGTGTCATGGCCTTACATGTATTTATGTGGTTATCTTCATCCCACAGAAATCCTACTCTTATTTTCAGTCACATTTACGATTGGGTGTGTACCTCTGACAATTCGTCCTGTCACTGCTAAATCAAGCTGTCTACAAATGTACTTTTCAGCTACATACACATATGCAATATGTATAATTGATGATGCCTCATTTTTCCTAATTTTCAAAAATATTTTCAAATAGCATTTCTGCTGCATGCTTAAAGTTCAAGTCCACCTCAGAAAAATGTTGATTTGAATCAATAGAGAAAAATCAGACAAGCACAATGCTGTACATTTCATCAAAATCGGATGTAAAATAAGAAAGTTATGACATTTCAAAGTTTCGCTTATTTTTAACAAAATAGTTATATGAACGAGCCAGTTACATCCAAATGAGAGTCAATGATGTCACTCACTATTTCTTTTGTTTTTTATTGTTTGGATTATACAGTATTTCAATTTTTACGAGTTTGACGATTAGGACCTCCTTGCCTGAAGCACAAAATGTTAAAATAATGGAATTCCATGTTCAGGGAGGAATGAATCTTCATTTCACATGACAATGACGAGAAAACCAAAATATTTTATATTTCGTATAATAAAATACAAAAGAAATAGTGAGTGAGTGATGTCATCAGTTCCCTCATTTGCATACCGACCAAGATGTGCATATAACTATTTTGTGAAATGAAGCAAAAGTTTAAAATGTCATAACTTTCTTATTTTACATCCGTTTTTGATGAATTTTTTAATGTTATGCTTGTTGAATTTTTCTCTCTTTATACAAATCAAGTTTTTGTTGGGATGGACTTGTCCTTTAAAGGTCAAGTCCACCCCAGAAAAATGTTCATTTGAATCAAAAGAGAAAATCAAACAAGCATAATGCTGAAAATTTCATCAAAATCTTATGTAAAATAAGAAAGTTATGGCATTTTTAACTTTTGCTTATTTTTCTCAAAATAGTTATATGCACAATTCATTGATATGAAAATGAGAGTCGATGATGTCCCTCACCCACTATATCTTTTGTTTTTTATTGTTCCAATTATACAATATTTCAATTTTCACAGATTTGACCATAAGGACCAACTTGACTGAACCATAAAATGATAAAACAATGGTGTTTCAACTTTTACAGGGAGAGAGAAAACTTTGTTCACAAGAGAATGAGAAAACATTAGAATATTTCATATGTCATGTAATAAAATACAAAAGAAATAGCGAGTGAGTGACGTCAGTACTCCCCTCATTTTGGATACCTACATGTACCAAGATGTGCATATAATTGTTTGTGAAATTAAGCGAAACTTTATTAAAGTGTCGTAACTTTTTTTATTTTACAAATTACATCAAATTTTCAGTTATATAGTTTTTGGATTTTTCTCTTTTTATTCAATCAACTTTTTGTTGGGATGGGCTTATCCTTTAAGGATGATCCTTTGATTTGTCAAGGGATAACGTGTTTCTCTTAATGACTTTTTAATGTATACAGTGAAAAAATTACAGCTTACAGTACATTTTAATTTACCTCTTCAAAAAGCATAGTACCATAGATACAAATCTGTAATTGTAAGAAGTGTGATCCCTTATTAACAGATATATTTTTACAAAAGTATATTCTTCTTCGTAGATATATCATTATCCAATCAGGTAAAATTAAGTAGCCATACTTGAATTTTTGAAATGTATTCTATTATTATTTTTTATCTTGAATTATATGGATTTATAATGAAAACAATTATTTTGTCACATCTAACTGCAATCTTTAACCTTAAGAATATGACACATTCTTGAGTGATGAAAAAGTAATATTCAAGAGAAGTTACGTTTGTTCTCTTCAAAATTAGACTATTAGACAATTATACAAAGTTTAACCCAAAGTTTGTTTGATTTAATATACTGTTTGCATTTCATGTTTTTATAAGAAATACCATTTTCATGAATTCGTATTTAAGGCTATATTTAGAATATTTCATAAATGAACTTTGGAATCATCTTTTTAATAGGACTGTTTACACTGTGGCATGCACACCCAGTTTTGCCAGTTACGCTACATACAGTCTCTGTCTGATATTGTTTTCTAATAATTTACCCAGAGCTTTTTTTTTTCTTTTTAAAAGCAATTTCAGTTTGAACATTTTCAATATTTCTGGAAGGAATGCATTTGGCAATCACATATGACAATCTAGTATGATTCGTTTGTATGATACTAGGTGATGGATTGGGTTGAAAATGCTTATATATCACTATGCTCTTTACAATAAACTATGATTGATTGGAATGGATGGAATGAGATAGGCTCATTCATTCTAGTTAGCTTGTCTTCCCTGAACGAAAATAAGCTCCACTCAGGATCAATATAAGAAAAACAAACTCAGATTTATGGTATGCATTATGCACACAGTTACTATGTATTTTGTTGTATCATACTATTGCATACATCAGTGCAACGTAATTATTTTTAATGATTGTTTATCCAACAATTTTATCCTCATAAAGAGAAAAGGGATCGATGGCTATTTTACATACATGGAGTATACATGTAGGCCTAAGAGCTTTGAGTCAAACTTCTGTTAAAAACTTCATATTGAAAAAAAATTTTTAATCTGATTATTCATGACTCCATGTAATATTACATTGTGCATAATTTTACAATTCCCTTTACTGGACATGATTTTTTTTACCCCTTCCTTACATTCCTGCTGACATAAGGCTGCTTGTCTTTTTGGCAAATTTCTTTCAGATTGGCTTGCCCAAAATTTATCTTGCTATATTTCCACAGCTCGTTTCAATTTAAATTGAATTTGGCAAAGTTGCAAGCAATATTGCTGAAGATGTACATTCACTTGTCAAACTGACTTTTCTTTTTCAAACATGTAAATCCTCATTGTTAAAGTTTAAACAGCAATTGTTTAAATATTTCAATGCTTACTAATCCAGGGGGGTCAATTTAACCCCCCCTTCCTCGACAAATTTCACTACTACGCTGCAGCAAAAAAATTTTTTACTGCGATGCTCGCTGCTTTTTTTCCAAGTCTTGCGCATCTTTTGAGACCAAATTTGCGATGCCCGGGTACACGGGTCTGAAATTACGCAATATTTTGTAAGCACCTGTCGGTCCCAAAATTGCTCAAAAATGTGATTATCATTTCAAGCAGCCTATTAGGCACACACTTGCTAAACCAACCACAATGACGGTTGTTTCCTACCGGTACCCAATTAGCACTTGGGTGAGAGTGGCAAAGTGTTGATTGATGCCTTGCCAAAGGACGCTAGGCCATGGTGGGATTCGAACACACGACCCTCTGATTACAAGGGAGATGTGAAAAAGAAATCTTTCACCATTAATGAAAATATATGAAAATGCCAGCTGTACAAAAAGAGGAACTTATTCATATTAATTGGCTATATGGGCATTAGAACTTCCCCTAATATGCTATTATATCTTGTAGGCCTATCTAGTATGCATATATGCAGCAGTAGTAGTGCTTTATTTCATCAATGCAAATATTTACTTTCAGTCGTTCTATAGTGTAAGTAGATTACCCATCAGCATGTTTGATCGAATTCCACTATCATGATGAATTTTCATATTTTGTAATTTATTTTATTGCCTGTACATAAACCAGTAATCTTTATTTCTAGCCTATGGAATTGAAATCATTCAGGTGACAACAAATTGTGAAAATATAGAGAGATAATGATCAGACAAAAATATTTTGAAAAAAATAAAGAAAAAGACTCCCTTTTATAATTAAAGATGATCCTTTTTAACTTCTTATTTCTGAATTTGTATGTTTTTTTATTATTTCTTGTTTGCGGGAGGAACTGTATAAATTCACAAGATTAACACAAGACAAATTTAATGTCAAATGTCATCGTCAGGATGTACATGTTTGCAACAGCAAATTAGAAAAGAGCTGGCAATAGTGTTGCTGACTGCAAAATGTATTAACTTGTCAGTTTTGACTTATGACACAGCACAAGTAGTTTAATTAAACTGGGCTGGAAGAACAACAAACATACCTGTAGTCTTTCTTAGTAAAGTACATATTTATTGCCAAACAAGAAACCATTCCATACTAATAACCTTAAGTTTTACATTTTACAAGTACTTTATCTTCAAGTTGTATACATATTACACACTTTAAGTATAACAAGATATAGAGTGTATTGTACAACCTATTGGTTTTGATTGGCTCTAGTTAAATTTGTGACTGAAAGATTTACATGTACATGTAGGCATGTTGTGCATTACATATAGTATGTGACATACATGTAGCCTACACTGTGTGTACAATATTGATTGAATTATAAATGTAACAAAAACTGGAATCAATCAATAATATTTTTTGGATTGGAAACATACAGTAATTTCTCTGAAATATTTTAATAGACACAAGAGTTTATTGTCTCGCATGCATATGAATATAGGCGCCACTTTTCCGACTTACAAAGTATATGGACCTACATGTAGGGCATGAAACTTAGACAGAAGGGTAATAGTGTATCACTGAAGATCCTGCCTGAGTTTCAGGTAACATGTCCAAGGTCAAAGGTCATTTAGGGTCAATGAACTTTGGTCATAAGGGGGGGGGGGGGGTATTTGTGGAATTGTCATCATAACTTCGAAATTTTATGGATGTAAATGTAGTTTGTGAAACTTAGACATAAGAGCAATTAAGTATCCCTGAACATCCTGTCCGAGTTTCAGGTCACATGACTTGGTCAAAGGTCATTTAGGTCAACAAATTTTGATGTTAGGGGTATTTGTGGAATTGTCATAACTTTATGGATCTAGTTCATGAAACTTGGACATAAATAATCATGTATTCCTGAATATCCTGTGCTCATTTTAGGCCACATTACCAAGATCAAAGGTCATTTAAGGTCAATAGCTAATTTTGAAGTCCGCACTGCTGCTTTAATCTGATCACGTAATGCAGGCGAGGCTGCCAGAGGCGTTACACTTGTTTGATGAGGGTATTTATAAAATCTTGTGACATAGAGTGTCTTAAAAAACAGCAGCCTGCTATTCATTTGCAATATTCTTCCCTGCTGATGTAATTTTATCAGGTTTTATAGGAAGAAGAAAAAAACATTTATTGGCAAATTAAAACCAGTCATATTAAACAGAATTGATGATTAGTTCCCTGAGGAAGTATTATAGTGTGAGAGCTCTTGTTCTTCATATTTTTTAAATGTTTTTAACTTTCTTTTTTTACTGAATGAATATGGTACCTCGGTTGGTACTAAAATTTCACACAAAACATTATTGCTACTTGAACTATGTAGTTAACTTCATCTATTTTGATATAGTTTTCTCTTTTGTTTACATTAAATAAAATGGTAAAGTTGAAGATATCAAACGATCCACTCTAAGGTATCAAGAAATATACATATTAATGATTTTAATAATGGACTATCCATTCATTTGGGATCAATCATCTTTTCAAGTTAGTTGAGCTCTAGCAAACTTACTCATTTATATGAAATATATCAAATTTGTGAAAAGGTATAAACTCATATATGATGTTTAAATTAAGGAAAGGGGTCTTTTTTGTCTCGCCCACCAGAGGTGAAGCGAGACTTAGGGATCCAAATGTCGTCTGTCGTCCGTCCGTCACAAGCTTGTAATGACACATAACTCCACAACCATAAGTCGCTTTTCAACCAAACTTGGATGGTAGATGGACTTGGGGGACCTGCATGTTATGCTGCAGTCTGAGGTCATATGGTAAGGTTAAAGGTCATTTTCAGGTCAACATTATAGTTTGCATGCAAGACTCTCTTATGACACCTAACTCCGCAACCGTAAGTTACTTTTCAACAAAACTTGGATGGTAGATGTACTTAGGCGACCTGCATTTTATGCTGCAGTCGGAGGTCACATGGTACGGTCAAAGGTCATTTTCAGGTCAACATTAAAGTTAATGTGCAAGGCTCTTATGACAAGTGTTATTCCATCCCAGTCATTTCACAATGAAGTTTCAATATAATTCTCTTGCGTGCCCTCGCAAATCACGATCTTTCTGGTTATTTTTCATAAGTGAGCGAGACACAAAATTGCTTTTGCCTTGTTTTAAACCACTAGTAATGAAATGTGCCATTTGGACTTGCAAAATGGGACATTTTAAATTGTTATAATGTGAGTTAAAAGTGAATGAGTAACATCAGTTATCAAGAAAAAGAAAGAAAAATTTAATTACGAAGAAAGTAGTCATCGCATTGTGTTTTTTCCAGAGCCCCCCCCCCCTGTCTGTATGACCCAGAGCTCAATACCCTCATGTTTAATAATGCTATGTACAAAAATAGCTGGGAGGTTTGCTTCATGAACAACGGTGATGTACCTTAAACAATTCTTCCATTACATGTACCCATTATTACTTCACCCTTAGTAGGTATCATGTTTCAATACACATCTGTATAACAAAAGATATTTTGATAACCCCTCTGACACAATTATCCAGCCTTCATGCAAATATTGTGTCCGTGTGAGAGAAAGTGTTTAGGGAGTAGGGAATCTAGGTGGACTGTGCCCTATGAAAATAGAAAAAAATGATTGACATTTAAAACAAATCCATTTGAGATAAAATGAGCAAATAACCAAACCACCATTTGTGGATACATGACGATGGTGGTCATTAGTACAGTTACCTTCAGCTTCAGATTCCTGTACATGTATGTTCAGGAAAGAGGCTAATATGACTTATAAAGAGCAACATATTTTGGGGCTGATTTTTTTTTGTGGGCGGAGGGGGAGGGGGGTCTTTGTGATACCTTTCAATACATGTACTTTTAGATTTATGTGCAGTATATGTACATGTATGTATGGCAAGGCTTCACATTAACTTTTTTTGATTGTGGCCCATTCTGGCCACCAAAACCTTCATATAACATTTTTGATGGCCTGAAAATATAAAGAAAAACATTGAAAATTAATAAAACAAACTTCTTAAATATTAATTCTGCAGTCATGACCACAAGTTACCTTCACTTCAAATGTACATCTCATATATGTAAACCTTGTTTGCTGAATTATATTTTGCAAATTGATTTGTGGTAAAATATAAATTGTTAGATCAGTGTAAATATGAAACAATTGAAAGAGAATGAATGAATTGTATTGTTCTAAGGTTGTATGGACTTTTTTATTTGATCTACATATAGACACACACTCATAATGGTATTAAAAGTAAATAAATTATACATAAAAAACTTGCCATACCAAACAATAATTTTTCCTTTCTTCTTCTTTGAATCCCAAAACCTAGAATATGTGCAGACCCCAAATCCAGTTTATTTTTGTTTTCTCTGTTGCAGCATTTTATTGGAGGAGAAATCAAAGAAAAATAAGCTGCAAAATTAGAACAATGCATAAAAAGGGAAAACAAAAAGTTATTTTCAAAAAATATAATACAAAAAGAAAACTAATAATTAAAGAAGTGAAATAAAACAAAAGAAACAAAGAAAGGAAAGGAAAAAACAGAAAAGACAAAAGGGAAAAAATTAGAGAAAAGAAACAAAATAACATTATTTTTGAAAACTGAATAAAACAATATGAAAATAAAAATTGGGAAAAGAAAGGGGAAAAATTAAGAAGCCATTAAAAATATTTTGGTAACAGCTGTGGCAAAAGTCTATTCTGACTGGAATATGAGTAAAAGCCAATCAAATAATTTTCATTTGCCTTTTGGCAACTGGCTTGCAATATGAATTGTAGAAAGTTGATAAAAGAGTGCAAAATCAGGAGAAAATTGTATTACTCTAAAAAATTATTGGTTGCCCAATTTTGACCACCAAAACTTTCTGGTGGCCCCGGCCACCGCAAATGTCAGGCCTTGTATTTGGTGAGATTAATTTAATAGCTAGAACAGACGTTTTGTCTTCTTTATTTACTCATTTAAGAAAAAGATATAAATCTTTTAAAACGAGAAAATATCTTACATGTAAAATAAGTCTGATTCATTTTCATTTTCTACAGATTTCAACTAAAGCTAAGCATAAGACTCAAAATGGAATCATTTGCGATTAAGTTTAGAGGTATAACTTGATTCACTGGTCAATCACTCTTTTGCGATATCTCTTTAATCACCTTGCAATAAAAGGGCATAACTCTGTTAGCAATGCAGTGCAACATGTATCATGAGTGAAATTGTAGATTAAATGGCACTGTATCTGTATTGTTGTATTTTAGAGTGTGTAAACCAATGCCCTACACAACACCTGATTATTTTAATTTGGTCTTCCTGAGCTTTTTCACTTAATGAATGCTGGTAGGATTTTCTTTCCTAATATCACTTTAGCCAGGCTTGTTATTAAATTTTGATATGAGCAGTATTAGGATGAGGTCATCAATTATTAATGTTAGTAACAGACCATCAGATAGTCAGCACACTACATGTATGTACTGTGCATGTACATACATGTACAGGTGCATCATACTTTATTATTATGGATTTCATAGCTATGTTTACTATACAAATGATTAAGGAAAATGTATGGTGTTAAGTGAATTATAGGCCTACTGTCAACAATTTTTCGACCACAGTTGTATGTACATGTAGGGCCAATTGTTATTCACATTTTTAATAATTATATTCATGTAATTTCCATATTGAAAGCAAGGTCTGTACATTTATATCTGCTCAGTTTTTGTTGAGTGATCTACTAAATATTTTTTTTTAATTCCTAACATGTTTCCTACCTTAATGTCATGTCTGATACAGTGTTCTACCATGATTCTACACATACATGTACTTCTATTTATAAAAAAAGAAGAAAATCCCAGCTTATCATGTTACAGAATCTTGTAATTTGATGTAAGATCTCGGCAAACCAGGGTAACATGACATAGTTTTGTCTACATACCCTAGATCTTTGTAATAAATCGATAACTCTTCGCTTGTTATTTCAACCTTTTGCAATATTTACTCACTGTCAACCTTGATTGGTGTGGTAGCCATGTGCTTTGAACTAGAAATGATACAATCTAGAATACACATCTATAGGCCTACAGTACAGCACATATTGGCCCGAATTCACAAAGGTGGTTTTGAAAACGCACGGTTGAGTCTATGGTTTATGTAGATTTCCTGTATAAATTACGCTTTATTTTAATAGCGCGTATCGGGTGCTTGTATAAAAATTGTCCAATGCTGATGCGCACTTTTGTCACAGTGCGCCAAATTGACGCCTGTTACCATGGTTAGATACGCTATTTTATTCATGAGTCCACTCTTTAAAGAGTGGACTCATTCAAAACAGGAGACTAATGAATAAAATAGCGTGGATAACCACGGCAACAGAGGTCAGTTTGGCGCACTCTGACAAAAGCGCGCATCAGCATTGGACATTTTTTTAATATATGCAGTAAAATAAGCGTAATTTATATAGGAAATCTGCATAAACCATGGACTCAACTGTGGGTTTTCAAAACCACCTTTGTGAATTTGGGCCATTAATTTTGAAATCAATAGCAATTAACTTCTGGTTTCAGTTATAAAGTAAGAACACACCTCAGACCTATTTTTGTGGCTTGCAGAATTGACACTTGACTCTTGTGTACTTTGTAATTTCTTTCAAAACAATAGGCCTACCATTTCATCTTTTTTATGATTTTTTCCTAATTTCTGTCATTTTAATGACAGGAATGGTTATTTGCATTTGTTTTTTTTTAATCTCTTCCTGTGTTGTATTTCCTATTTACCTGTGACATTTGATAGCAAAAAAATTATACCACCATTAACTTTTCAGCTCATACAGATTTTTCATTGGTTACCATGATTATCATGTATGTGATGTGTCATTTGTGGTATGAGATAAAGCTGAATCTGCATACCGGTATGTTATTCCAGTTCCACATTGTTTTTAGTATTGATATTTACTGACTGTAACACTGGAATTGTCCTTCTGTAATCAAAAGACTTCACAATTATTGCTGGTATCTATTGATATGATTGCCAAATTGCAGCTGACATAAATATTGATAATTATTTATTGCATTAAAACAAATAAAGGTGTGATTGATTGATTGATTTATGTACAGACTCTTAAAACATTGTAAATGGGCATGTACATGTAAATACCATATCTTACATTGTTGTGGAAAAGGAGCTTGTATGACAGACCATAATTTCACTGTTTTTGTAAGTGCTTTTGTTACAATCAGAAAAAAATGTCTCTTTCATTAGTGCCCCTGTTATGGAGACATTTTGTTCAAAATAAGACAGTTCTATCTTTATTATACACTAGGGGAGCGTTTCATCAATATTTCCGTCTGACAAGTTGTCAAGTCTGACAACTTTCCTTGACAAGGATTGGCTGAGAGGCACTGGTAAAATAGTAATGTCAGATAAAAACATCTGACAAGTCCTAATGCCCCCCAAATGTAGGCTACCAAGTACATGTATGTCTTACAGATCAAGGAACTCATTATTTAGCTCAACTGCTTGTATCATTTAGTCCAGGATAGAAGAGGCATAACCTTGTTTTTTTATATATACAATATTTTTTTATGGTTTCTTGTCAATTCGAGGGTGCTGATTACGAATCTGAATGATGCAACTCTTGTAACCTTGAGCATTTTCGGCAAATCGCCAAAATATGCAAATTACCCATGAAAATCCTAAAATTGTTCACACATTGGCTACGAAATGCATGAAATTATGTGGCAGGAGTAAAATACTCTCTGAAAAAATAATTTTTGACAAAATATTTATTTTCCTGACATTCAAAATGGCCGCCAAAGGCCCTTGTATATTGTATTATGTACAATATGAATAGAGAAAACTAATTTTCAAAAAAATGAGCACTAAACTGCAAAAAATCAGGATGTACGAACAAAGTAATATATGCAAACTATCATTACTAACGAGATATATCATTTATTATGTCATATATGGGAACATTTCTGTATTTTGATATTTAAAATAGCCGCCACTCGCCCAAACAGTATTGCGTACAATGGCAATGGGGGCCAAAAAATTCACAAGGGTGATCACTAAAATGCTTATTATCAAGATTAAACGAGTGGAATACTGACTACAAACATAATTGTTAATGAAATATATTATATGCCATGTATGTGATGAATGTTTTATTTTGATATTCAAAATGGCTGCCAAAGGCCCTAAAAGTATTATGCACAATGAGAAAGAGAAGCAAAGAAATCACAAGAGAGAGCACTAAAATGCATATTATATGTGATAAATTGATGGGATACTTTCTAAAAACATATTTTCTAACGAAATATATCATTCAGGTTTCAAGTTTGTTTTAAATACTGTATTTTGACTTTCAAAATGGCCGCCTTAGACATTAAACAGTTAACAGTATTATGTACAATGTAAAGTGGGAAACCAATATTTACAAGAGTGGCACCATAATAGTGATATAAGAGTAAAATATTGTCTGAAAGCATAATTTCTATTAAGATATATCATTTATTCTGCCAGTTAGGTGATAAATGCTGTTATTGGAAAGTCAAAATGGCCGCTACAGGCCCTTATGGTATTATGCACAATGTGAATGCGAACAAATTATTTCAACAGAATTTGGTTTTGCTTGGACAAATGGTGATGTATGAGTGAAATATTGTCTGAAAACATGATTTATAACAAAATATATCATACCTTATGTAATTCAGGTGATAAATACTGTATTTCAACATTCAAAATGGCTGCCATATGCCCCTTTTGTGAACATTATTTGTCTCCACTCAAATTGTATATTATACGATAAGGGTTTGTGGTGGCCATTTTCAATTTAAAAATGCAGCATTTATCAACTTAATTACACATGATATGATATATCTCGTAAGAAACCATGGTTTTAGACAATATTTCACCCTTTCACAATTCACAATCATATGCAATATTTAGAGTCAAGCAAAGCCAAATTCTGACAAAATTATATGTCCCATGTTACAATGTACACAATACTTTAGGACCTATGGCAGCCATTGGCAGCCATTTGGGATTTCAAAGTACAGCATTTATTACCTCCACGAGCAATATGTGATGTATTTAGTTAGAAATCATGTTTAAGACAATATTTTTAATCGTATATAATAGATATGCATTTTATGATTCTCACTCTTGTGAAAATTAGTTTCTCCATTCGCATTGTACAGGTTAAATTTAGGGCCTATGGCAGCCATTTTGAATGTCAAAATACAGCATTTATATTAATGGCAATGATGTTTTTAGTCAGTATTCCACTCGTTTATCTTAATAATATGCATTTTTTTGTCATTTTTTGGCCCCGGCCATTGCATTATACATAATACTCTTTGGGCCAGTGGCGGCTATTTTAAATATAAAAACACAGCAATGTCCCCATATATGACATAATAAATGATATATCTCGTTAGTAATGATGATTTGCATATATTACTTCCTTCATACATCGCGATTTTTTTTGCGGTTTAACTAGTGCTAGTTTTTGTGAAAATCAATTTTCCCTATTCATATTGTACATAATCGAGTATACAATGGTCTATGGCGGCCATTTTGAATATCAGGAAAATAAATATTTTGTCAAAATTGTTTTTCAGAGAGTATTTTACTCCTGCCACACGATTTTATGCATTTCATAGCCAATGTGTCGACAATTTAAGGATTTTCATGGGTAATTTGCATATTTTGGCGGCCATATTGGATTTTGCCAATTTGCGAGAAATGCTCGAAGTTACACGAGTGGCATCATCCAGATTCGTAATCAGCACCCTCGAATTGACAAGAAACCATCAAAAAATATTGTATATATAAAAAAACAAGGTTTGGTCAACTTCCTATGGGGCCTATCCTGGACTAATTGGGATACTTATCTTTTCTCTTGATTCCGACATACACTTCCATGTGTTCATGGTGCATGCAATTGTATGCCATAGTTTATTCTGCAAGAATGCTGAGATGCATTGAGAAATGGCATGTAACAGCATGCCTCATTAGGTAAACAAATCCAGATATTTTGACTTTGACATTAAAATTTTTTGCCTGCTCTGACTTTTCTCTTTGCCCCCAAGGATTAACGCAGAGGTCATATCAGACCAGATTGGAATGGAGTAAGATGATGATGAAATATATAGAATAGAAATGTAGTAGACTAATTAGAATGACCCTATCCTTGTTGCTTGCAGGTCTTTTACCATCACCCAGCAGTCCTCTAAAATATGTGGAATTGTTTGCATTTGATCTCCCCTAATGTAGATGCTGTATCCACTAATATTTGTATAGATTGATAAGCATTTGGCAAGTACATGCATTGTTCATGTAGGCCCTACATACCGGAATATCTAGAGTTTGCGATACATGTATGTGAAAATTTAAAAGTTGATACTACTTTAAATTAATGTTACTGTTAGTGATATGTTTTTTTCTTTTTATTGCATCATAATCATATTTAGATGAAGTTTGCATAGTTACTTTGATATCTCCCCGTAATTATGAGTGCAAGCATGGAGTGATACTATTAAAGTGATTGCTGTGTTTGTCTCATTAAATGCAGGAAAACAATAGATAGAGTTTGTGTAGGCATGCTACATGATGATATTGTAAAGATAGAACAAACACTATAAGCCTACATTGTATTCTGTACGATCATAAGTTCATTTTAATTATGCTGATTGATGTTTTAGTGTTGATTGCGATTTTTAATTTCTTAGAAAATAAGGTTTAAGCTACTGTATTTCGATTTTTGATGGAACAGAAAGACTGGTATAGAGAAGGGTTTACTTTATACATTTTATACCCTTATCATGAAATCATGAATTTGTGGATGTGGACTGTTCTATTCATTGAATGTTGAGGACCAGGATAGTTCCCGGGGGGGGGGGGAGCTCAAATTATATTTTGATGGGGGTGTGCCTCTTGAAACCCTGAAACTGGGGTCTAAGAAACTGAACACAAGTGTACAGGGTCTTTGGAACTAAATACTGTATATACTGGGCGGTGTGAAAAACAGGGTCTTGGGAATAGGATCGTGGCACTATAGGTATGGTGAACGCTAGTGGCGGGCATGCACTTGCCATGCATGGAGCAGCTACTTGTTATATGGAGGGCGTTGCGAAGCCATACTTGCATCTCTCGCATGCGGTGCTCACACTTGACAATTTTTGGCAGGGCTGGGGAACTGACATGTCTTGGAACGGGGGTCTTGCTAGTCCTTTGCCAGGACTGTTCTACTTTTCAGTTATTTTGTTGATCAATAACACAATCTTCGACCTCTACGCCCGAAATGAAAACAGTCGCACGATTTCCTCCCATTATCACAGTTGGTTAAGGGCGTGAAAGAGGGGATAGCGCGATCACTGGGGAAGGCGCGCAGGGGATGGAGAATGAAGCAAATGGAGAGAAATAACAAGTACACCGACGTCTAGAATCTAGACTAGGGTCTTGCGAGCAGGGCTGGGCGGCTTCTGAATTGAACTTTTGTCATTCAGAGTATCTAGAGAACTGAAAATTTGGTCTGAAAAAGGGGGTTATCAAAGGGGCACATCCCCGTACCAGTATATTTAAGTGCCCCCCCCCCACAGGGATAGTCCAAACAAGCGCTGCTATTGTATAAAAAGATTGTTTACATGTGTGCTTTATCATTTTGAAAGTAATGAACAGAATTGTCAAGTAGTTCAGACTCTGCTGCCAATATCAAATGTGCAGTGGCACTGCACTTTGTGCAAACAATTTGTTTGAACAGCAATTTTTTTTTGCACTTTAATTAAATCAGACTCTACTATCATAATTATAATTCAAACTTATGCCTCACTGCATCCATGGGAAAATAAAGTGGACCATTTTTGTCTCACCTGCATAGCAGAGTGAGACTATAGGCGCCGCTTTTCCGACGGCGGCGGCGGCGACGGTGGCGGCGGCGGCGGCGTCAACATCAAATCTTAACCTGAGGTTAAGTTTTTGAAAGGACATCATAACTTAGAAAGTATATGGACCTAGTTCATGAAACTTGGCCATAAGGTTAATCAAGTATTTCTGAACATCCTATTAGAGTTTCATGTCACATGACCAAGGTCAAAGGTCATTTAGGGTCAATGAACTTAGACCATGTTGGAGGAATCAACATCAAAATCTTAACCTGAGGTTAAGTTTTTGAAATAACGTCATAACTTAGAAAGTATATGAAACTAGTTCATGAAACTTGGACATAAGGTTAATCAAGTATCACTGAACATCCTGCATGAGTTTAATGTCACATGACCAAGGTCAAAGGTCATTTAGGGTCAATGAACTTTGGCCAAATTGGGGGTATCTGTTGATTTCCCATCATAACTTTGAAAGTTTATGGATCTGATTCATGAAACTTGGACATAATAGTAATCAAGCATCACTGAACATTTTGTGCAAGTTTCAGGTCTCATGATTAAGGTCAAAGGTCATTTAGGGTCAATGAACTTTGGCTGAATTGGGGGTATCTGTTGAATTACCATCATAACTTTGAAAGTTTATGGATCTGATTCATGAAACTTGGACATTAGAGTAATCAAGTATCACCGAACATCCTGTGCGCATTTCAGGTCACATGACCAAGGTCAAAGGTCAATGAACTTTGGCCGAATTGGATGTATCTGTTGAATTACCATCATAACTTTGAAAGTTTATGGATCTGATTCATGAAACTTGGACATAAGAGTAATCAAGTATCACTGAACATCCTGTGCGAGTTTCAGGTCACATGATCAAGGTCAAAGGTCAGTGAACTTTGGCCGAATTGGATGTATCTGTTGAATTACCATCATAACTTTGAAAGTTTATGGATCTGATTCATGAAACTTGGACATAAGAGTAATCAAGTATCACTGAACATCCTGTGCGAGTTTCAGGTCACATGATCAAGGTCAAAGGTCAATGAACTTTGAGCCATGTTGGTTTTTTTTGTTAAATAACAATCATATCTCTGTAAGTTTATTGGTCTAGTTCATAAAAAGTGGACATAATAGTAACCATGTATCACTGAACATCTTGTGCGAGTTAGAGTAGTTTTCAAAGTCAGCACTGCTGCTATATTTAACTGCGTGATGCAGGTGAGACGGCCAGAGGCATTCCACTTGTTAATAAATGAGCTCAATTTCCATTGCCCGGTCTGCGCTATTCTTATCTGGACATTTTAAGCAGTATGAGTGGCAAATCTACATGTATATGATCAAGATGACTAATTACTATCAGTGGGCCCATGGTACATGTTTTTAGCTCATCAAATCATATTGAAGGAATTTCCAGCTACCTTTTTTAGTTTGATCAAGTTTTTGATAACTTTGATCTGAATTAATCTCATCAATAAGCATCACATATCTGGTAATGCTCGGTATTCCCACCTTGTGTCTCATACTATCCATGTTCCCATATGACTATACTATATGGGATGTTTGTTGTGCATAAGAAGCATTGACCTATCTGTAATGGCACAGTATTGACTTTGATAGTTACACCTGTCAAGAATATCAATGTTCTTCTCTTCCTGTAAGTAGTACTGCCAGTCTGCATGTGTGCAGATTCATGATGCCATCCAGGTACAGCTCATTATTAAATGAATAGGCTACATGTATGTGATCTATCATCACAGGCAATCTGCTCACTGCTGAGAACGTCAGTAACTCACCCCAGATACATACTACATGTATAGTCAGGGGGAAGGGCAGTCTCTTGAGTACATCTCTTTAATGACCGATCATTCACACTGTCTCATACGCACGGAATCTCATAGCGATGAAGTGCTAATTTCTATGCTGCCATGCCTTTATCACATTTTTGCGCATACACATTCAATAAAAACAGCTGTGCCATTTTTCACTGTTACATGGTTGCAGCAATGGGATTAGCCAACATAATGCAAGTTTGGTAATAGTGTGAACGGGAGTCAGAGAGGGGAGCATTAACTTCATCCAACTTGCCACTAATAATGAAGATGAATTGAAAGATCAGTGTCTATTCTCTTTTCTACCCTTATGTACCGTACTTACAGGTAATAGATGAGAAAATTTGATACGGTGGCTTTTAAAAGCAAATTGGAATTCACAAAAGAGGGGAAGAAGTGGGCAAATAACTTTTGATAAAAAGTGGACATGGAAGAAAGGAGGAAAAATCTGTATCTATAGTGTACATATACTTTGTCCCTTTTAAGGACTTAGTCACTTGAATTCTTAATTTGCAATGCAATGGAAAGTTTAAGTATCAAAACAATAATATCATGCAAACTTACACTTTTACAACTACAAGCTACACATGTAGTACAAAACATACATTTATTTGATTCAGGTTCAATTTTTTTTAATACAGCAACAAAGGAAAAATTTAAAGCTTATCAAATAAAGGCTTCAAATACAAAAAGTTCTTTATGAATTTGTATAATTTGAGTGATTCCCATTGTAGATACATTTTTAACTATCATTTCAAGAAATAAATAGCTTAAGGGTACATATATCAGCAAGCAACAAGGAAGGAAGTAGGCCAAACTGGAAGGAAAATATAAATTTACTTGAGAGATTGTGAAAATTTATTTGTTCTGCTTGTATCCTGTCTTTCATGCTCAACAATGTCCATACAAATTGTACATATTGAAATTCTGAAGGAGGCAGGAATGGCTCATTAGCTTAAGTTGGCCTTTGTTCCAAAAATTTAAAATTTTCAAAAAATACATTTAGAAAATCACCCATCCATCACTGGTGGGAAGTATTATTTTAATGGTATGGATTGAATACCGCATCCACCCACAAAGTGGCTACATTGTGCTCCTAAATGCTCTCATCCCTCGGCCTGGCAATGTCGGGAATTTATGGAATGAAACTTGGAGAGACCGTCTTGATTACAAGGGATAGCCCTATCTTCGACCTCGTTCTCACTAGGGCTGTCTGCACCAGCCCGAGCTTTCAAATTAGCTGATGCAGCAAATTATCCCAATCTGAACAATCTCAAGATTATTTGTAATGGAGATGCAATTATCACGCTGGTTCGCTGGATTAATCTCAAGATTGCAATCCCAAGTCAACTTGGGATTATTTGCAAAATAGCTCGTTATCTTACGAATTATCCCGTTAATTCGCAGTTGCAGACGCACTAGGTATTATTCATTCACGGTGTCACACCATAATGCATTGATGCTTCACTTAAGCACGAATCATTCTTCTTGAGATGGTGGAGACGAGGTTTCTTGAATTTCAAGATTATTTGTGAAGAGGGCTGATCGATTTAAAATCTCGAGATTGAGCAAACTACTATACTTTCTAAAACTAGTTTACTTTAAACCAGTTCTGGAAGCAGTTTAGAAGATCGCTTTGCTAGCATTCCTAGCATTCCCACCTGATCACCGGAAAGTGTTTTTTTAAAACATGTCATGTAAATTCTACAAACAAGTGTGTGGAGTAGCATGCTCAAAATGTGCGAAGATCACTTCCTGAAGAACGGTTGTGTCATCATGTTGTAACGAGGCAACGTGATCTTAAAAACTACATGGCCAGATGGTTTTCCGAACCGGTTCAGAAGACAGCTTCCAAGACCGCTTCGACCATTTTCATTACATGTTAAACTGGTTTCCACTATAAAACTAGTTATTGTTTCCATGAAACTAGTTTCCACTATTTTTAGGAAAGTCATGAGAACAGGGTCCAATACCTCCCTGTCCGTGCATCATCTCCCTTATACACAGTGAAAGCTATGGCTGTTTGATGTACAACTACATGTAAAGTTACGCCGTTTATGTAGAAGGAGCTCTGGTGTAACTAGGTTACATAGAGTTATTGGCTTTAATTCTTCAGTCTTTCATTTTGCAGTTGTTACATGTATCTTAATGAAAAATTCAGGATGAAATCGAAATCTAAAATATAAGCTGCTGATTTTTAATGCTGAATATTTTTCCCCTCATTATGATGTAAGTCATGCTTGATTCCTTGTTGAATAAGTATCATGTCCATTATTGAAACCTAGTATGATTCACAGGAGGTGTTTATTGTCAAATCTGCAAAATATTGAATACCGTATTCTATTTCATGTTTTTATTATGATGAAATTAGCATAGCACATTGTTGTGCATATACATGTATTTATAAAATTTTGTGAAGGTAAGCAAAACTTTGTCACAACTACTTAGTTAAGATCTGATTTTATGATATTTTCAATATTATGCTTGTTTGGTATTTCTCTATTTATTAAAATCTCCTTTTGGGGGGATGGACTTCCTTTAACTGTAATAAAATCAAAATTCATTTTTTATCACCAATAATTTTTCAGGCATCAAGCAGCTCATATTCATACGTGTGTCAGTAGTAGGTGGGGTTTTATACTGATGACAAATATACCTATGATGATATTATCATGATCATAGTAGATGTCTTGGTTTCCATAGCAGTTGATATAATCTTCCAGGCAAGTGAGAGAATCAGGGAGCTGATGCGAAAAGCCCAGGCCAACACAGTGTGTTCATACATACAGTATATGCACAGAATTGCATAGTTTACATACATCCTCATACCAGGGGAGTTCTTCATGTAGATCATCCCTGGTAAAATACTGCATTGCTGTATAGATTCCTGACATATCATGAATTAAATCATTGGGATGTCACTATCATGTCAACTGAGTCCCTCTGATTCTGGCAAAACACACACAAAATATTTGTGCCAAGAGGCATCTATCATAAATTTGTAATCAAGATAGAATTTAATTTTCTAGTTTCTACTATAACTATAACCATAACCAAAAGTTAAAGTGTAATATTTTGCAAATTAGTGATATTCATGTTTTTAGCACAGGATAATCGCATGAAAATTGCATAAAGTTATTTTATGCATAGTTTTGCTATTAACTAAACACAAAAATATAACATGCCATAACAAGCCTATTGGTATAATCTTGGATGGGAGGAAACTTTTTTTGTAATCTTATGAAATTTCACTCATCTGTTATACTTCTTTTAGGAATCCAGTAATTGATTTATATCTTTCCTTAGATATTGAGACAATTGAATTTAACTGTTAAAATTTTAAGGCAATTCATATAAATCTTAACTCTCTTTAAAAAAAAAAAATTTTTACAAGAAAAAAAAGGCTGACATGACATGTTTAGATGATGGTGTATATCATGCTTTTCCAGATAATGACATTTTCTTGATTCAATATGGTACAGTCTGGTGGTAAATCATATATTAAGCAGAAAGATTGAAACTGCCAAACTTTTTTAATGCCTACTTGTATGATAAACTGCAATGCATTTTAGTGTGACATTTGTTATGATTAATTATCCTTTTAGTTTCGGTGGGTCTTGAATTCATAAAGAATGTGTTCATTAATTACAGTTCAGCATGTATAATTGACACTTCATTTAGTTTCTGTTTTTTTTATCCAAGATTTGAAATATATATCAAACTGCAAAGAAAATTATTTGAATTCATGATGTATTCATGCAAGTAAATTTCACTAATAAGTTTTATAAAGGGAAGGGACCTTCATGCTTGGATAGTCATGGGGTTGTTTTTTTTACCCCCCCCCCCTCCCCCTCAACAAATAATAATATAATGATATAAAAATAATATATGTTATTTATATTGCGCACATATCCACCTTGTTAGGTGCTCAAGGCACTCCTTTATTACCGGGCTAAGCTAGGCGTTCATAGCGCACACAGCTTTTTAAGGAATTACTTCCTACCGATACCCATTTACCTCACCTGGGTTGAGTGCAGCACATTGTGGATCAGTTTCTTGGTGAAGGAAATTATGATGTGGCTGGGATTCGAACCCATGACCCCCTGTTTCAAAGTCCAAAGACTAATCCACTGGGCCACAACGCTCCACTTTAATTATAATTATGATTATTTCAAAAAATAAAATAAAGATAGACGAATAACTGAAATAAGATGAAATGCTGATATATTGAATGCAAATTTTGCCATGCCTAATTTAGAATCTGCAATCATACAGTGAAACATTAAGTGTATAACAATGCTCCCCTTCATCTCCAGTGAAACATTCATGACAATATTGTTTAGTATTGAAAGAGATGGTATTTTGTCTATAGTATTAGGTACTTTGTGTAGACTGATGTTAGATTCAGTTGGGGATTTTTTAGCAAAATTGTTTCATATGAATACAAATATAGAATCTTGTGAGTTGGTGTCTTTGCCTTTTTGGGGGCAGGGGTTGGGGGCTC
Source organism: Lytechinus variegatus (assembly GCF_018143015.1). Classification (NCBI taxonomy): domain Eukaryota; kingdom Metazoa; phylum Echinodermata; class Echinoidea; order Temnopleuroida; family Toxopneustidae; genus Lytechinus; species Lytechinus variegatus. The sequence goes on from NC_054742.1 coordinate 18,231,348, forward strand.
AGATATATTTAGTTCTTGTGAGCATGTTCCTTAATGGGAAAAAGGGCAATTTATTCATACCCACCCATATGAAACTATCAGTGAATTTTAGTATACTTTGGGCATATTATCAGTATTTTATAGTGGGAAGGAAATGCAGAAAAGCTGTTAAATCACTAGGTTAACACTGAGGATCAGTGAATGATCTTGGGATATCCTGGCTTAGCATTTCCTTCTATTTATTGTGGTGCCTGTATAGCATGAATGATGAAATTGATGAGGATCTATCCATATTTGTGTATGTAGTACATGTATATCCAGTTATCGTTATGCTGTTTTTGTATTCTCCCTCTATGTATTACAACAAATAATAACAAATCAGTAGGTATACATGTTGATTTCTCTATAAAACAGTATTGATTTTATTGATTCTAGGAAGGCTTGCATAATTATGTTACATGTATATGTATGTGGTCATAATTTGTTTTCCCATGGGACATGGGAAGAGTACGTACATGAGTGGAGTATCATTATATGTACATGTAGCTTGGGGTAGACTGAAATCAAGAGGAGAGTTTAAGCATGTGAGGGGAATGAAAGTGCATCAATGTGATTTAAAGACTTAAAGCTTCACAGAGAATCCATCTGTTTCAGTTTGTCTGGTGTTGAAGACAGTTTTCATTGTGACCAGGTGTTTGTTTACAGGTGACATACTTGACCATGATTGAGTAGTCACTCTTTGAGCTCTCACAGTATGCGCTTCAATCCATGCAGTGTAGACTGGCTATGAATATTTATGAGGGGATGCACTCCTAGGGTTCCAGCAGGTGACACTGCACAAATGTTCAGTTGATGCCTACTATCTATTCTAGGTACATGTTGAGGTACCAGATATTGTCATTATACCTAATTATTTCATTGCATGTTTTTCCTTCTGATTGTTACGAGCACTCTGATCAGTATCTGTTTTACACTTTCCTTTTTTACATTGATGTAGCTACATGGAGGCCCCTACAGATAGATGAATATGTACATTACATGTATGTATATGCATATAGGTTGTGTCAAGAACTACATGTACATGTAGATGTCAAGTCAAGCTCATTGCCAGCATGTCACTTTGTACTGGGTTTAACCATGGAATTTCACTACGTACTGAATACTTATATGTTAAAACAAAGAACTTCCTTTTCTGTCTGGCTACTGAGTTAGTCATCGGTGTCTTCATGTATTCAAGTTTCTGATTTCATGTAGTGGCTTGGGTGAAGCCTATTGTACATCGGATTCTTGTTAATAGAGTGATCATATAGTTTGTAAGAGTTACAGATGTGTGAAGTTTCCTGAGCAGATTCCTGTTTTCTTCATACAGCTTTATTTTGAAGAGAAAAGAGAAACAAGGAAGACATGAACTTATGTACTAAATATGTTTATTTCACCCTTTGTCTTGTAAACTGAATAAAAAGAAAATACCCCCCCCAAAAAAAAAAGGAAATAAGAAGAAAATAAAACATGAAATGATAAGATAATATTTACTGCTACTGAAAAGAGGTGTTTTGTAGAAGCTGAGATATAAAGAAAATGGGTTCAGATATATACTTTACAATTGGTTGATATATTTAATGATTACAAACAGTTTCCCCTGTGCATATTAATTTAGCATATTTTTTTTATAGGGGAGGGAGTTCTTGGTGTACATGTATGTGTAGGTATTCAACAGAGTATTATGAGTGATGTTATGACAAATTCATGTCTGTGGGTGTGTTAATTGTAGCCCTAGCCGGTACTCCCTCACAATAATTTCCAGCCCGGAAGGATACATGCTTTGAGTCAATAGGACGAAGGATATGATGAGCTCTAGATCTATACATGCCAACAAAAGAGGGCACTGTTCTATTTTCTGGTCATAAGATTGAGAGCTGTGCTTATGATTTTCTGCTTTGGGTTCTGTGCTCTTATACTGATCATTGTTTGATTTGGCTCTACATGTGACAAATTAAAATGTACGTAGTGTGTGTGTGTGTTAACTACATGTATTTAATTGATCATTGTGATACTATTCTTCATATTTATAATTTTCAAGTTTGATATCTTTGTTATTAATTTATTATGGTTCCTTTTGGATATTACTGGTAACCTGAAATGACTGAATGCATGAAATTTTGTATTTACATGTAATATACCAAGATTATATCATTTTGTTGAAAAGACCTCATATTTCAAATAAGGGGAAATAAATTATTTGTTTTTAAATGATATGATAATATATTAATGTCCTGTCAAAATACCAGTCTTTTATATGATCTAATCCCTGGAAAATAAATTTAGAAACTATGCCAGTACTATCCCATTTGATTCATTGTTATGTCAACCATTGATTTTTCTGTAATGAATTTCAAACATTTTTATGATATAGAATTTGTACCCTTATCTGCATTAGTTTAGAGTTTTGTTTGTTTATAAATTGTGATTTATTACTATTCCCCCCCCCCCCCTTTGATTCAGCATATTCTGGACCACCAGGCAAGCAGCAGGCAGTTGGATCATTGTTTGATAGTAAAGTTAGTACACTTCACTTACAATATATATAAATGTGCCTTTCTAATACTTTATCGCATAGTACACATGAATGAAGAGAAAAAACAACGCTTGAAGGGTATCTTTCTAGTTGAGGATAGGTGTCATACATGCCAAAGTGAGAAAAAACATATGTTTTGGGGGAAAGGGGTATATTTATTGAGTATATTATCCACTCATGGTAGATTATTATCTAATATCTAATATCTTAATACAAGATGAGGCAAACTTGTGACAAGCCAGATTTGATGCTGACATATGTGGATATCTGTAAAATAGAATTAACTCAAGTTTGAATTTAAAAAAAAGATGATATATATTCTTGTTCTTTGATATAATAGCCACAGACGGTCCAATCACCACCACCGGCTGGTCAGATGAGCAAAAAATACTGTGCTATCTATGACTACACGGCTGCAGATCAAGATGAGGTGTCGTTTAGAGAAGGTGACCTAGTCATCAATTGGCAACATATTGATGAGGGCTGGATGACAGGAACAATTGAAAGGACTGGCCAGACAGGAATGCTCCCATCTAACTATGTACAGCTTGTATAGTGTTATTGTGTCCTCATCTCTATCTTCACAATGCAAATTTATCAGTCATTGTAGTTTTTCATATTTGATAAAAACAAATAAAGCCAACCAGACATGAATGAGAAGAGGTGTTAACTAGCAACCAGAATAGAATGTTCAGTAAATATTAGGGCCTACAGTACAACTCAGTTCATGGTTTGTGCCATTTATTTTTTGCAACTCATTATCGGTATGACTTGGTGTTAAAGAAAATAAAAGCCATTTTGAAAAATTGGAAAGCTCGTTTAGACTTACAGTAATCCAGTAGTAGATATATACTGACCATGTCTTTATAAAATTTTCCTGCCCTGATTTCTTGTGAAACACAAGATTATTGCCTGCATGATGTGTGTCGAAACCAGGGTATGTGTGTGTATTGTAGATGCACAAAGCATTACTTTGCCAATGGGCCCACCACATTCAAATGAAATTAACGTTTTCACATGACTTTCAAGCTCTTTGAGAGGTTATTTAAAAAACAATCATCAATATGATAATGTGAAAAGAAAGAGCCACTCTCATTTTCTAGCTAAATACTCAATGGAAGTTATCAGTGAAACCCTTCAATAAATAGTCTTATGTGGAAAAGAGAGTTTCGGTTTGTGCTACGGGATAAAGTAGAATTTTGGGTTACTGAGAACAGTATTCATAAAGTGAAAGTATTGTTCTTTCATTGAAAATCATATCTATTTCAAGAACAGTAAGAGCTTAATCAGACATGGCATAGTAGAGTCAAGTAACAAAGCTACGCAATATTATCTGACACAAAGTCAATGAGATTTGAAGCAATGATATTGCATAGCAATTACAGACCTCCCAACTGTCCCGCTTTGGGGGTTACCTTCATGCCATTATGATTAATCAATTATCCCTCTAAATTGACATTTCCAATACCGTGCGTGTATTATTCATGCCTGTCAACTTTTCTGTTTTAATATAAAATATTTGTGAACCAATTGGCGCAACATAGCATGAGATTGCTTCAATCCAGCTCCGCAGAGTATGTAGTGGGAGCAGCGCTTTCCCGCATACACGTGCATTTATTGTCTTGCCATGGTGCATACTGAGCATTTACTGCATTTCTATGCACAGTGTATACATGTAGCTTCGCTTACCACATGGCGTGCCATACCAGAAAAGATTTTTACAGCTTTAATTTGGTGTAGACTGCATGTGGGGTTGCAGTCTCTACACGGTTTCAGACAGAGTAAGGTTTTGCCAGCACTAGACCCCTGGGATCTGATTGTTTGTGTGTACTGTGATCAATACAACACATACCAGGTTATCTTTTTTTATTTACTGTGCCAAATGTTTGGAACAGCATTATTCACAGAATATATTAAAGCTTATTTGTGGACAATCAAAGGAAAAGTACATTTCTTGCCATTGCATTTGCATTGAATATTTGCAGCCATTGTATTCTGACTTATTTTTGTACATATAATATAGAGTTAGATACATATTCTTATAGTATTCAGTATTAATACAATTTTTATAGAATAAACTTTAAAGAACAAATTAAGTCATTATCAACAACAGGGTGCTTGCTATCTCAGTAGATTTTCCTTCCTTGTAAAATGAAATGGGATACATTTGCTTTATGAAAGGGCAGGAAATAAACACAAATTATTGTGACTCATCCCTCATAAACTGACATGTCTAGTACATTTGTGAGCTCTTTAATAAGTAAGGATAGAATATATCTCTATTTTGTATGAACCATCCGGCAGTATTGCAAAAAAAAATAAATAAATAAAAATAAAGTCACATTCTGGAAGGACATTGCCTTGTCATAAAAGCTATTAAAATCATTTTCAATTCTGTTGTGGGTGTCTATTCTCAATATCTTCCTCATCTAAGTACTACCATACTTTATAATCTGGCATGTATTACTTTCATCAGTCATTTGTTATTATGCATGTATATCAGGATATGTTTCTCTTCTTTATGTATAGATTTTGTTGTCTATTCTACTTCCGTATGTAAATAGATCTTTAGATTAGATATGGTATTCAAAGACAACTCTTTGATTTCAAAATTAAATTGTGTATTTAACATACTTTCTTTTGGTTAATGCGATGGCTTACATGTCCTTTGTAAATATGGGTTAAAAGAACACAGTTTAGATTACTTCCCAGTTTTGAAGTGCAACATGGATTTGGAAGATGGTGTAGAAAAGATTCCCCCTCCCATCTTCCCCCACCCCCCTCAAGTCTTGATTTTTCAAGTTTGGTAGACTCTTTTATGTACTCAAATAAATTATTGTGAGTCAGGACAGATAGGAAATTAATTTTTTAAAGAGACATAAGTAAAAAAAGGGAGATATATCATTTACATGTGTATGTACACATATGTCATTTGCTCTTGGATGTACAGTAATGTATGGCATGTGAGAACAAAATGATTAATGATATACCAGTGTTGAATCCCCCCCCTACAAAGAACCCACAAAAACTTGTGAAAATGTTTGAAAGCCAATTTTACTTGAAATCAATCCAGATATAATGTGCCCCTTTATGATTCATAAGTGATTAATTTTATAATAATTTCATAATCATATTAATTTTATAATCTTTAAAACCAACACTCAAGCTTATTCAACAATTGAGAGAGAAGTAATGCAGCTAGGTGTTGATAATATATTTGTATATAGCTGGACTTCTTTTTTTTTCATTATCACAATGAATACCTGTGTGTTACTGCTCTTTGTATCCCATTACATAATTTCTTGATGAAATGATGGCAAACATACACATTTTGGGAAACTGCATTGCAACTATTTTTCAATCATGATTTTTTTTTGGAAACAATATACATTAAAATACATTTTTATCCAACTGGAATCTATTTGCAGTATTATTTGCTTCATGTTTTAAGTACTGTAACACAATTATGTGAGATTTTAACTGTGAAGAGAAGATGTGAATGATTAAATGGAAGGATGATTGAATGGAAGGATGATTGAATGAAAGGATGATAGAATGGGAGGATGATTGAATGGAAGGATGATTGAATGGAAGGATGATTGAATGGAAGGATGATTGAATGGAAGGATGATTGAATGGGAGAATGATTGAATGGAAGGATGATTGAATGGAATGATGATTGAATGGAATGATGATTTAATGGAATGATGATTGAATGGAAGGATGATTGAATGGAGGAATGATTGAATGGAATGATGATTGAATGGAAGGATGATTGAATGGGAGGATGATTGAATGGGAGGATGATTGAATGGGAGGATGATTGAATGGGAGGATGATTGAATGGAAGGATGATTGAATGGAAGGATGATTGAATGGAAGGATGATTGAATGGGAGGATGATTGAATGGGAGAATGATTGAATGGAAGGATGATTGAATGGAAGGATGATTGAATGGAATGATGATTGAATGGAAGGATGATTGAATGGGAGGATGATTGAATGGGAGGATGATTGAATGGGAGGATGATTGAATGGAAGGATGATTGAATGGAAGGATGATTGAATGGAAGGATGATTGAATGGGAGGATGATTGAATGGGAGAATGATTGAATGGAATGATGATTGAATGGAAAGATGATTGAATGGAAGGATGATTGAATGGAAGGATGATTGAATGGAATGATGATTGAATGGAAGGATGATTGAATGGAAGGATGATTGAATGGAAGGATGATTGAATGGAAGGATGATTGAATGGAAGGACGATTGAATGGAACGACGAATGAATGGAAGGACGATTGAATGGCATGATGATTGAATGGAAGGATGATTGAATGGAAGGATGGTTGAATGGAAGGATGGTTGAATGGAAGGATGATTGAATGGTAGAATGATCGAATGGAATGATTTGAACCAATGATGGATTATTACATCAATTAAGTAATGTCTGATAACAAAGAACAACTGATTTTATTTCTAAATGTTTTTTTTATATATTTGAATTTTTAAGGAAATCCAGTTTGACTGGAAGGATGTTTATAACCAGGAAGGAAGATGAAAATTTGCATTTGAGATAAATGGTGCAGATTGATGTTATAAGTTTTCCCTGATTATTTTGGAGAGGGCTTAAAGATCAGAAATATACCCCTGAAGAAATATCCTTTTATGCCTGAAAATGACTCATTCTGAGAACAATCTGATAGCTTATATTTCAACTTTGTTCATGTATGATTAGAATTTTGATTTGATTAAAATGTTTGGTGATGAGGTCAAGTGTCATTGGTCTAGGAAGTCAGTAAGATGTAAAAAATTTGAAGAAACAACTTCAAAATTGAGATTTTGTTGCATCATTATTGAGAAGTGAAAAATAGGTTTGATTCCTCTTTGTGAATTTGCCATTGTAATCTTAACTTCACTTCCCTGATTAAATCAAAATGCTATCATTTACAGAATGAAACACTTGTATATAAATAATGGATGCAATATTAATTCTAAACTTGAAAGTAAGTGTAAAATATCTTGTTATTTTTGATGAATTTTCAGCATTATGTTTGGCTTTTCTCTGTTTATGGAAATCAGCTTTTGTTGGGGTGGACTTAACCATTGTGGAAAATAAGAATGATTCCACAGTACGCTTAGTTTGAAATTTTGAAATATGTGCCCTAGTATGTTTCATGTGTTATGCTGTTATTCTTTTTTCACTTGTTTTTACAGTATTGGCACAAGCTGTGCTTCAAGTGTGAGTCATGTGGTTTGTCACTGACTATGAAGAATTACAAGGGGTACAACAAGACACCCTACTGCAATGCGTGAGTATTATTATGTATTACACACCTTTTGATTCTGAAAGAAGCTTGTGAAGTCCATGTCAGACTACAGTTTGAAGTTTAATTGAATGTTCCTTTATATGTTTAAAGACACATCTAGACATTTACAGATGGCACTAGTATTGTGTTTTAAACTTAAATAATAATAATAGTGTATATTTGTAGAGCACACACACCGTCAGACGCTCATGGCGCTTGCCGAGCAACAGTTCTCTTTTACAATATAATAATATTAGATTTTATAGAAATTTATATACATACTACACAAGAACTATGAACAAGTACAATAATAATTTCAAATCTGCTTCATTCAACCCATCCATCAGTCCATCATGCGGAACCCAGTGCCCTCTAGCTGACCCGTTCACTGACAATTTAAGGGGTACCGGTAAACCCAGTCAGTACATAAGTCACAGCTCTAGCAATCTGAGGACACCGGGTCCCACATGAACAGCCAGTGGACAGGAAGCGAAGAATCATCTTTCTTTTAATCATAAATGGAATACAACAAAATACATTTAAAATCAGTTACATTTTAAATAGGTATGTCTTAAGGTGATCTTTGAAAGTAGTGTATGTCTTGATAGAGCGAAGTGAGAGAGAGGAAGCATATTCCATAACCTGGCTGCTGCATTCGAGAAAGCATGGTCTCCCCAGGAATGATAGGTATGGGGAGTTTGAAGCAGCTTACAATCTTTAGATCGTAAAGTGCGGATAGGATTGTGGGCCTAAGGGAATCCTGGATATATTGCGGTGACAATCCATTGATGGCTCGATATACAAATAATAAAAGTTTAAACTGAACTCGTTTGTGGACAGGAAGCCAATGTAGAGAATGTAATGCTGGTGTGATCGGGGCCATTCCATGACGAAAATCTTGCTTTGAAGAGCAGTATACCCCAGTTTCCCTTATCAAATATCTTCTCCCAGTACTACAAACCCTATTGCCCTCAAGCATGAAATTTAAGTATAGAAACACCTGTTTCTTGACCTCGGTCCGAAGATAATTCACCCCAGCATCAACGGTCACAGCAGGGGGCCACACACAATGGATTGCAATGTGTGTAGTTCTGGGGGGCGTTTCATCAATATTTTTGTCCGACAAGTTGTCAGATCTGACATCTTTCCTTGATTATGATTGGCTGAGAGTCACTGTTACTATAGTAACTGTTGGATAAAATGGGACTTGTCGGATAAAACGTCCGACAAGTCCTTTCATGAAACGCTCCCCCGGTGAGTGCATGGAGTTCCATGTATACATGCGTTGATAGAAACTGTTTTCTTCCTTTCTTTCTTTCTCTCTCTCTCTTCCTTCCTTCCTTCCTTTCTTCCTTTCGTTAAGACTGTATCATTGCGCGAGTGAACGGCATGCATCCCATATTTTCTTGCTGGACGGACAGAAACTATATGGGATGCATCGCTGTCCTTGCATGCTAAGCATACCATAATTTTTATTCCGCTTTCCTTATTTCGAGGTCGATTTTCTTCGTTCGAAATTGAAATTGGACTAGTATTGGATGTCTGAATGTAATATGCCTTTGAAAACGTGATTAATATCGAATACAATAATTTCATTCCGAAGATCCTTCTACAGGCAGACAAGTCTTACGTAATAGCACAGCTGTTGTTTATCATTTCGTCCTTGGCTCAACGCTCGTTTAGCTGGCCCGTGGTGGTGAAATTGAGACAAGGGGATTACCTGGCCAAGATGGGTTTATCGGGGTTGGAAATGTTGTTTGAGATTTTCCAAACGAAAAATGGGGTATACGACCGCAGTTTGCAGTCCGAAGTGCGGTCGAGAATCAAACGGGAAATTTTCGTAATGCTCTGGGCTAAAAACTTTGGGCTGAAAAAAATTAAATCCAAATAGAGTAAAATTCACCGTGAGCAAAATGCTGAAAATTGCAACAATATCTGATAACAAATAACAAAGTTTATTGAATTTTAATGATAAACATTAATTTGTGAAAAACAGTTATATGCACATCATCATGAATATTTATAAGGTGGATAATGGCCTTTAAAGTAATGCTCCAGGCTGAGAATAGTGTCATTTGAACCGATAAAGAAAAATCATACAAACATACATGTAACACTGAAAATTTGATCAAAATCGGACAAGGAATAAAGTTATGGTATTTCAAAGATTCGCATTATTCCAGTGAAACAATGCTAGGCATGTATTCATGAATATTCAATGAGCAAACCGATAATGTCATATCTCCACTTGTTCTTTTGTATTTTATTATATGAAATTAGGTTTATTCAATTATTTTCCTCCAAGAATTAAAAATATTGGATTGACAACTAATTCAGTGCATTAGATATTTATTACTTCAACTTATTTCATAAGGGAGGCATAACATTCATGCATGTATGAAAAAATCAAACAATTTTGATTTCATGTAATAACATCAGAAAAAGTTATGTGGGGATATGACATCATCAGCCCACCTAATGAATATTCTTAATGATGTGCATGTAACAATTCTCACAATATATTGCTCACCTTTAGAATTCAATAACTTCGCTATTTGTTATCAGATTTTGATGGCATTTTCTGCGTTTTGCTCTGTGAATTTTGCTCTATTTATTTACCTACAAATATTTTCATATTTAAAGCAGCAACGAACCAGCAGCCTTGATAGTGCCACTTCATCTTCTTACATCTGGCCAACATAATGCAGCATTATACAAATAGCGAATAGGCATGAGTGCGATGGTGCGATATTTCGCATGAGGTGCAAGAAAGATGCTCTATGCAACGAGGCATTAGCCGAGTTGAATAGAGTGTTTCTTTCTTTCACTGAATGCGAAATCTTGCACCATTGCACGAATAAGAATATTCACTATTTGTGTTGTACAACGCCTCGGAATCTAGCGAAAATATGAAAAAACAAGAGTTTTAAAGTAATATATGAAAAGGGAGCAAAAATATTGAAAGGGAAAAGCAAAATCCCACAAGCCGGGCCCACAAGCGCACATGATCTTGGACAGCATTGCGCATATAGCCAATGATGGGCTGTACGCGCATTGTCAACCTTACGAAGTTTAACCCTTGGTACTTGGTATGATGTTCCTCCGAAATACTCCAAGAATTTTAACTGGAGGTGTGCCGGAGAGTGTGGTCTAGTTTTTGTATATTATTGGGTCTTTGAAAGGGCATTTTTTAAAGTTGTCGTTGATGGCTGGTCTACAGTTTCTGGTAGAAGGCCATTCATGTCTCTTTACATTCATACCACATTAATTGTGGTACCAAGTAGCAAAATAAGTACTTTCTTAAACATTTAAAGTTTCTCTGTAGGCTAATTCACTCTCTGTATATTGATGGCTATTGCTAAATGTATATTTGTTTAAAGCACAGTAATTCACTACCATTCATTCAGTCACCATAACAATCAATTAGCAACCATACATAGTGTTGATCAGTTTGCTCCCCCTTTAAAAAGGGAAGAAAAAGGGAATAAAATAATTTTTTGTTTTGAAAAGACTTTATTACATTTCATTTCTTGTAAAATTGCCATTTATGATTATTTCATTGAAATTATAAGATTGGCAGTTGGTATTTATCAATTAATGGTATGCATTTGCATCAGTGCACTGAAATATCATGATTTTACTTTTTTTCCTAATTTAGCCACTATCCAACTACAAAATTTACTGCTGTTGCTGACACACCAGAGAATCGCCGCCTTCAGCAGCAAACTAAGAACCAAAGTAATGTAAGTACTTTTTTTGTGGAAAGTAAAGATGCCTCATTTGTGAGTGATGAGCTTTTTTTTTTTTTGCTTGTCACATATTTGGGACAAAGTGTAGCCCCTTTAGAAAAATCCTGGTTTTGTGTCTGTAATTCTCCATCATAATAAGAATGTCCCGATGCAAGGAAAATATAGAAAGCTTCTGCATCATTTGTGCAACCTTTGGCAGACCTTTTTCGGTTTAGCTTTCATGCAATATCTTTTTCATACTGAACTGCAAATACAAAAATAATCGAATTAATAACTATCACCTTTGTGAATAGGTTTTTGTGGGCTGTATATTACCTTGTTCGCACAAGAAAAGCAAAATGCAGCATTAAAAGTTGGCCCTATTTCATCTTTTGTAAAATTGCATGCAGGAAAGATGACAGGCACCAGCTACATGTAGATGAACCAAGGATCACACAAGCCAATGCAGACTATGGCGCGCGTACATACTACCTGCGCACAGGAAATGATGCTGCCAAGGTTCTCACATTGATGCGTAAAATTTGGCGATAATATTGGTAGTATTGATTAATTTTTATATACTGAAGCTAATTGCTCAAATTACGTAATTAGTATAAAGCATGTGTGTCAATCATATGGGGTCAAATACTGCATATAAAGTGTTTGTGAGTGTTGCTTTTAATATTGTCCAGTCAGTAGAGGATGGTTAACACAATGGGAAGGGTGTGGTAACAATTATGTTAAGTTGCCTTTAGTGCAAAATCAGATTGGTGGCTACCCAGGAGCATGTGACCAAACGTCGTCTGATTTGGTGATATACATAACCAGGAATTTTAATGTGTTTTTACTTTTACTTTATTCCAGCTTACCTTTTGGAGAAACACGCCAGAAAATAAGTCGGTAATGATTAACATAATGAATAAACCAAAAATACATTTATTTGTAATCTTCTTTATTACAGCTGCAATACCATGCAGAACATAAAAAGAATCTGGAGAAGTTCACGGCTGTATCAGATGATCCAGAAAGTAGACGACTAGCAAAAAGTAAGTGCAGCCAAAGTAAACACGACATCAAAATTAAGTTCACTCCAGTTCTAAAAAGCCCCATTTTATCTTCCAGTATAACAAATTATTAAGTTAAGCCAAGCTGGGATATATAGTAGCAAGGGTTTTTGAGAGGTGACATCCATGAATTATCATCTGAGTGGGCCCAATATGAACAAAAACAAATGTGTTGGAATGACTTGTTTTGTGAAAATTACAGAAATTCTATCCTAAATGGCACAGGAGCACAAATCAAACACAATATTGGTTGTACATACATACATTTCAATGATGTTACCATAAATTTGTAATGAATGTGTGTTGAACTATTGATATTCTAAGGATACCTCCTAACAACCACTAAATGGAAGCCTGACAATGCATTAAACTTTGAAAGAAAAGGGATGTGACAACATGGCATATGGTGCAAATTTTGTCATTGATTTTCAATTTTGCCATTTTAATTTGTTTTATCATATTGAAACTGAACGTGAAATCACTCTTGAAAATTTAGATATTACTTATATTGTATTCAGATTGTCAACAGTTTTGCTGTTTTTGAAAAAAGCATCCTTTTTTGTTTATGTTGTGCTCATTCAGCTGTTAAGTCACAGATAAATTACAACAATCTGCTTCTTACAACCCTTACTACAGTTGAGGCCAGAATTTTACATACACCCAGGAAATTTAAAGAAAAGTTGACACTTTCTAAACATAATAACATTTACTGTATCTTATAAAATATTTGTGCTATCATGATGAATGCGATATCAAACAAATGAGTATGTCATGCCCCTACAACACATTGATTGTTGTAAGAAGCTGAAAAATATTTAGCTGTCATTATTTCCCACAAAATCTTCATATTTTAGACAAATTAGAAATAAGAATTTGACAAAAACATTTTATTTTTTTTTGTTCAGTGGTGACATATATATCATGATAGAAAGTGTGATATAAATCATAGATTTGACATTTTATATTTCTATGAAATGATCTTTGAAAGTATAATAAAAAAACAATAGAATACATTTGGCACAAATATTCCTTTCTTTTTCTTCAAAGAAAATTTCCACATGAAATATACTTTAATCCCAACAGCGTCCCAATCATTTTAAAGAGCTTAATACACTCTTTCATTTAATACCAAATTCGGCATGGTAGTATTTATATTTCTGAAGATATAGTAAATTTTATGATGTTTGGCAAGCAGACAAATTTCACTGCATTCCATGGGTGTATGTAAACCTTTTGCCTCACTGTATATCCTATGCTTGGTTTAAAATTGATCAATTTGTTATATTAGAAAATATGATGGGGTTATTCAGGGGGAACTCACTTTAGTGTTGTTCATATATACAACAAAAAAATGCTGATGATAATGCTTTGATTACCAATGAAGTTTTTATTATTCACTTAAATATGTGACGGTCTTTCGTCTTCTTCAGGAGTTTACAATGCAAACTCCTGAAGAAGACAGAGGACTGTTGAAAATTCGAGTGAATAATAAAAATTTCATTTGCAATGAAAGCATTATCGTCAGCACTATTTTTTTACATTACTGAAACTTTAAGATATATATATATATATATATATATCTTTCTACATCTGCATTTAAGGCAAATTTTTGTCTTTTCAATGTTTGAAATGCGTCTTAATGCCCTACCTTCGACTTAACATCTAAATGTGTATTATAACGGAATAAACCCATTCATAGACTTTGCCTTTACGTAGGATGTATGCATATATATATAAAATTTGTGTACAAAACAAGTGGAGGGTTGTCCACAATATCAGCCATTTTGAAGCATGTTTGCCAATTTGAGGATACCTATAGAAAGTACAACAAGACTTTTTAAACGTCCATAACTTGCCTATTTCATAACTGAATTTGATGAAACTTGTTTTAAATTGTTCCTCCTGTTGTACTCTTTCCAATAAGATTGCTTCTCCTGTTGGGTTTTCGTTTCCTTCAAAAGACCTTTGATCTTGGTCATGTGACCTGAAACGCAAACAGGATGTTCAGGATACATGGTTGCTCTTATGTTCAAGTTTCATGAACTAAATTTATAAACTGCCAGAGGCATTCCACTTAATTGTTATATGAAAGTTTCTCATGTAGAAATGTATGAATATCTGTTACTTCATTTATAGAGGTTCCTGTGTGGAATATAAAGCATAAAATCACCTCTTGATTTCAGGTAATGAGGCAAACTATCACTTTCATACTCACTATCTACATCCAGCTTGCCTTGAAACTGTTAGTTTGCCCATCACCTTCACCAACGTTGATTATTTGCTTACTACACAGTGTACCTGTCAGGTCTGCTATTAAAGCCTGTGTATAGCTTTGGTAAAGGGTCAATAATGTGATTGATAATCGAATATCATCTAATATGACAGTCTTACTGAAGCGTAGAGACCATTAGATATTTTTCCAACTGCACTTCTCTGAGAAAATTTCAAATATTCAAATCTTGGATATATAGCGCCCTCTCTCGGCGATGCTTGTTTTAAATTTAAAAAATAGGCATTCAAGCACTTATCTTATAAATTTAGTGATTAGATGTCCAAAAGTTACAGACAAAGAACATATCTTGAAAGTTTCAGCCCATTCCATGATTTGGAATAGGATTTAATTGAAAGACAAAAACACACAGATATTTTGATTTGATCGGGTGACCCGATCAAGTTAAATTTCCATGTAAAATTGCAAAATTTATCCTGTAAAACACATTTTCATTTCATATCCTCCACATCATGACTGTTATAGGGCATATCCATTCATATTAGCTAGCAATGAATTGGAATAGTGATAGGTGCATTTTGGTGGATTTACCAAAACTATACACAAGCTTTAAAGTAGCTTGTTCTCATGGAAGTCTAGTATGAAGAGCTTCTTGATGAAACTCTCTGAAAATGGATTGGTAGCTAAAAAGGCAGTGTTGAAAGCACACCATAAGCCATTTGAGATTCTGGTAGAGACAGAGAAGCATTTAATAGCAATGAAAATACCGGAATATCTTTGTTTAAATTAGTCAACCAGTTTGCACAGGTTATGTTGATGTTGTGCGACTGATACATTCCCAATATTGGCGAGTGGAGAATTGAGTGATGTCATCTATACTCTTGCTGATGTGGTTCTCTCATATTGGTAGAATATCTGATTCCAAGCTATTAACCTTTACTATGACTGGCTTGTTCTCTCATTTACCCAGGTTTCGCAATTGATCTTTATTTTTACTTTTCTTAGCGTTTGATATACACATCTCAGACACAGCATCTTCTATGGCTTGACAGGAATTAATTTATGGGAATGACTGAGACTGAATAACTTAATATTAAAATTTCAATATTTGTATTTAGCAAAATAATAGTGAAATATAATTATAATCAAAAATACTGATTGTTTTTCTTTTCTCTATGATAATTTGATATATAGATACTCAGCAGTCTTCTAATGTGGCATACAAAGCAGCTGCCCCACCCCCATCAGCAGCCAGTGCCCCTCCCCCAAGTATGGGATATGCTCCATCTCAGCAGGTAATGTATCAATCAGCTATAGGTCTTCTGTTCTCTCTTGAGGATTTTTTGTGTGTCTTCATGATTGAGAAAAATATTTGCTTTAAATTTGTTCATCTATATTTCTATCTTTCTACCAAATGTATGCACGTTTTAAGCTCTATCTCTCAGAGTCTCCTTTTCTTTGCATCTATTTTCTTTGCTCTTGTACTGTGTCCCTTCCAAACTAATAGAGTACAATGTGAATCATTGACCTTTTTCTTAATCCAAGTTTTATTAATCCACAAGGCCAATGCTACCAAAGCATTAGTGCCAAGTTCATCTACAAATCCAGTCATAATTGCAAGTGAAAACTAGATTAATTTCTCTTTTTTTTCACCTGCAGTATCAGCCACCAAGAAATGAGACATCTTACCAACCACCAAGAAATGAGCCGTCATCATACCAGCCACCACCCCCTCAGCAAGTCCAGCCTCCTCCCCAGCAGGAGCCTACTCCTCCTCCTCCTGCTCCTGTTTCTTCAACACCTGCATATGTAGCACTCTATGACTATAATGTAAGTTTTCCTTTGCATCTCATCTTTCCCCCATTCAAAGGTTTGATGATTACATCTGTAATCCTCATATACAAGGGATGTTTCACCAGAGTTAACTTATATTAAAAGTCTTTCCTATGACTGAAGTGTCAATATACACACAATATTTAATTCTCAATCTCAATGAATAATAAGAAGTAGATTGTGTCCAATGTAGAGGGCAGCATCACACAAGCATGTGTTGCTGCCCTCTTTGTTTGTTGATTGTGTCCTAATAGCATAATCTGACCAATGGAGTGACATGCTATTTATCATATGTAATTGAGAATTTGTGTCACTATTCAGTCACAATTTAATTTTGTGGAACACACTTTGAAGCTCAGGCATGTGATCTTGACACATTCTAAACATATTCCCTTGATAGAGAGCAGAGAGTCAAATGCCCCTTCTGTGGGTATCAAATGTTGTCAAATAATCATTGTCTTGAACACTCTTCTAAAGGCTCCTTGATTTTTGTGTGGAGCTTTTCATAACAACAGCTATTGTGTATTACCACATGAGCTAGTTGTGAGTGTGGCAACTTCTTCAAAACTTTGTAGAACATCTTGTGACTGTTATTTTTAACAATTCGATTCTGCATTGTTTGATCTAAATATGGTGCTGCATAAAGACATTCTCATTTTAGACTATAGGCACCACTTTTCTGATGGCGGCGTCATCATCAAATCTTAAAGGTCAAGTCCACCCCAGAAAATTGTTGATTTGAATCGATAGAGAAAAATCAAACAAACATAACGCTGCAAATTTCATCGAAATTGGATGTAAAATAAAAAAGTTATGACATTTTAAAGTTTCGCTTATTTTTCACAAAACAGTGATATGCACAACTCAGCGATATGCTAATGAGAGTCGATGATGTCCATCACTCACTATTTCTTTTGTTTTTTATTGTTTGAATAATACAATATTTCAATTTTTACAAATTTGACAATAAGGACCAACTTAACTTAACCTTAAACAGTTAAAATAATGGTAATTCCACATTTTCAGGGAGAAATAACTTTGTTTCACTTGACAAGGAGGAGAAAATTAGAATATTTCATGTAATAAAATACAAAAGAAATAGTGAGTGGATGACATCATCAGTTTGCCAATTTGCATACCGACCAGGACATGCTTTTTGAAATTAAGGGAAACTTTAAAATGTCATAACTTTCTTATTTTACATCCGATTTTGATGAAATTTTCAGTGTTTTGCTTGTTGGATTTTTCTCCTTTTTTTTCAAATCAACTTTTTGTTGGGGTGGACTTGTCCTTTAACCAAGGTTAAGGTTTTGGAATATCATAACTTCGAAAGTATAAGATCAAAGTTCATGAAACTTGGACATAAGGGTAATCAAGTATTACTAAATATCTTGCTTGAGTTTCAGGTCACATGACCAAGGTCAAAGGTCATTTAGGGTCACTTTTCTTAGACCATGTTGGGTAATCAATATCGAAATATTAACCAAGATTAAGTTTTTGAAATGTCATCATAACTTATAGAAAGTATATGGACTTAGTTAATGAAACTTGGACAAAAGGGTAATCACGTATTACTGAACATCCTAACTCAGGTCACAAGGTCTGAGGTCACTTGGGGTCAATGAACTCTGGTCATGTTGGTTTTTTGTAGAATTGTCATCATAACTTTGAAAGTTTATGGATCTAGTTCATGAAACGTGGACATAAAGGTAATCAAGTATGAATAAGAAAAGAAACAGATAAGATTTTATTGAAAGACTGTTTTGCACACATCTTAGGTCACATGATCATGGTCAAAGGCCATTTTGGGTCAATGAACTTAGTATTTTATTATCATATGAATGTTTTCTTTTGTGAATAATTATTCAATAAATGTTTTCAAAGTCAGCACAGCTGCTATATCAAATCGTGTAGTGCAGGCGAGACTGCCAGAGGCATTTCAGTTGTTTTGATCTGCACCTACTTGTATCAATGCAAGAATGATCTAAGACAAAATCACACAAAGTAAAATCAAACAAATAGTGCAAAAAAAAATTTGAGCACTGATCAGCTGTCAATGATTAAAGGAGAATGAAACCATTGGAACAAGATAGCTTGTGTGAAAACAGAAAAATCAAAGAAACAGATCAACAAAAGTTAGAGAAAAATCGGACAAATAATGAGAAAGTTATGAGCATTTGAATATTGCGATCACTAATGCTATGGAGATAGCAATCTGGCAATGCGACGAAGATGTGTGATGTCACTTGTGAACAATTCTCCCTATTACTTTAGTATATATTTCACTTGAATTGCCTCTTTTATCACATCTATCCATAGATCATGTGTTCTTTCTACATGAGGGCATGTATTACATATTTTTTTAAGAATACATCATGGATAAAGAGTTTGTATCATCATTAGAAAAAGCAAAAAGAGACATTTTGAGGGTATTTTATAGTCCACCAAAGGGAAAGTTGTTCATCAGTGACATCACACATCCTTGTCGCATTGCCAATGGGAGGATCTCCATAGCATTAGTGATTGCAATATTCAAATACTCATAACTTTCTCATTATTTGTCCGATTTTTCTCAAACTTCCTTTATTCTTATTCTTTGATTTTTCTGTTTCTACACAAGTCTATATGTTCCAAAGGTTTCATTCCCCTTTAATTTAATAGTACAATTAATAGTCTCATTTATATTTGAAAAATCATTGAAATAATACATGTGTGTGCACAAGCTCACTCCATCTGCATTGAATGGGATTTGTTATGTGCCTTCAAGCGTGCAAAAATGTTCTTGCACAGCTGACAAATTGAAACTGGGATGAACAGTATATTTTGATATGGCAGTGGTATTACATATATGTTGGGCCATGTGTAAACTGTTTCCTTATTTTTGTTTGTAAGATAATCTTTTGATTTGGCTGAAGGCTCTAGGCTAAAATTATATTAAATCATGGACATGCATTGTTAATCCTAGAAAGAAGTTTGTATCATTATTATAATGTTCTCTTCTGCTACAGGCAGCGGATGATGATGAGGTGGACTTTGTGGAAGGGGATATTATCATCAATGCTGAAATCATTGATCAAGGTTGGATGACAGGCACTGTACAACGTACCGGTCAAAGTGGCATGCTTCCATCAAACTATGTTGAACCAAACTAGAAAATAGATTTTTTTTTGCAAACTATAGGTTGGAGACATTGTACATGCATAAAAATGTATGTCAAATTATCAATCTTTTTAACTGGTGCAGCAATTTGTCTTAAGTTACACATTGTAAGTAAAATTATAATGTTAAAATGATGAATTACCTGCAAGTATTAGATATTGTTATCATTGTGCACTTTAGCCTATCAATGTGACAGAATTCTGTTATATTAGTTATGAAATATTGTCACAGACACGTTGCACAAGGTTATTTTTATAAATAAAATCAATCAAAGTATCTTCTTTTGTGACCAATTGCACCAAAAATATTAGTGTCATTGCTAGCAATTGTGCAAACAGAATCACAGTAAAGTCACCAAGTGCCTTGCAAAGCATTGATTGTATTAGGGATAAACACTGAGCTATACTAACACAAATATTTTTCTTGTAAGTTTGTAAGATATGGAAGTAAATAATGTGGGTATATGGTAGGTTTGACAGCAAGAATGAGCCTTTTCAAGGAAAAACAATAGAAATTAACCACACAAATGAAGAGAAATAAAAATGAAGCTATATGAATGCTTTGATAAGTGTACATGTAGCTTGAGATAGGAATCAATGACAGTAAGTAAACTAGAATACAGAATTCATAGTCATGGCAAAAAGAAATGCCATCAAACAAATAGATTAGTTAGATTAACCAAAATATGACTGAAATAGCACACAATCTTATATTATCAATGTCATTTTATTTAAAAACTGATAATTTCACACCATACAAAGCAATGAAAATTTGTCAAAAACCTGTGTTCAATTAAAATCTATAGATATTTTATAATCACCATTTTCATCATCTATAAGTATACTGGACTTCTATAAGTCAGTAAAAAATTTAATGGGTGTATATACTTAATGATTTTACAATAGGGAAAGATGGATGCATTTATGTTGTACCTTGGAGGAAGGTTGAGGTATTTAACTGCATTTATATTGCTGTACATTCACATACAAATAAAATTCAGCTTGTTGCAAGTTTGTTTTGTTCCAAACAATCTTCTCAAGAAGTGTCATTGAGCTCATTTCTGGTCATTTCAACATATTTCCATGTATAAAACAATAATAATAACAGTGCTTGTATAGCGTATATCACATTATGTCTCTATGCGCTTCCAAAGGACTTGGATATTATTACTCCGGCTTCAGTTTGAGCTAAACATGCCTTTTACAAGCTTGAAATATTATCTTGCAAGAAAGTGATAGGTTTACCACATAGCCTTCATGTAATTTCATGATAGCTTATTCTATCCCCTATACATTCCTGGAATTTTTTTTTTCAATTAAAGGGGAATCCAGCTGTGGTCATAAAAATGTATTAGAAAAGAGAAAATTAAAAAGTTCAGAATACGGTAGCGAAAGCTACTACTACGGTATACAATTGAGATCACTAACTCTATGTAGATTTCAAATTGGCAACTTGATAAGTAAATTATGACAAGGGGGCAAGGAAAACTTCCCCATAGGCCATGTACTTAATTATCAGGGATTTATGGTTTTCTCTTAATAAGTACACATTCCCCTGGGGCAGTAATCTCAATATAATCCAGGTAGTGTACTGTTTATTTTACTCATGAAATAAAAATTTAATTTGAAGTAAAACTTCTGAAAAAAAAAATTTAGCCATTGTGTTTTTGAGTACATGTAAAAATGGTCCTTGCCTTACATCACATATGCAGTTTGAGGTCTTCATGGGTATAGTGATTACCAATATGTACGACATTAAAAACTTCATAACTTTCTTGTTTGTCTGATATTGTTCAAACTTTCACCTATCAACTTGTCTGTATTTTCTTGTTCCTCTTACGTTTGGGTTGGATTCCCCTTTAAACCCAGAATTGCCATGATAGTGTTTTATTTGGGCTTTGTATGTTTATTGAGAAAAATGTCCCTGGGTCATTAAGAGACAAACTTCTGGTCATGCATTATGTGTCGTCCTAATGCAGAAAGAAAATATGGATCCATATTACACTCTTTTGATATTCAAAGCACATACACTTCAGGGAAAGAGACAGAAAAAAAATTACATGAATAGCATCACATATATTTTGTGTTTTTTTTGAAATATGAATATAATTTGTTTTATGTATGAGTAGGGGTTCACTCCAGTACACAAATTTGTCATGTTCACTTATTTTGATGGACACAGATGTTTATATCATGTTATAATTTACATACAACTTCAGCTTCACACTTTCTTTTTGGAATGTTTTTAAGTATGGTGTACATGCACATCATATATATTTCATCTATTGATGTGATATTACATATAGATATTACTTGTTTGTACTTAAGATTCATGAAGTTACTTTTCAAAAGCATTGTTTTGTACATATATTTGAGCATGTATACAATACAATTATATAAAATGGCAGATGTTTATGTTTTTATTATTTCTTAAAAATTGCATTCAGGAAATGAGATTGACAAGCATGATATGCAAAGCTAATCACTTCTAGAGGAAAATAATCAATATTGATAGCAATGCAACATTAGATAATGTAGAAATGATTGTCCACGTGTATATTATCATGACCTTAGAGTGTTAAAATTGTATGCAACAAAGTATGAATTAGATAGAGATAAAATACACACTTTTGGATTAAGAAATATGCCTCATCTGTAAAGTAGTCCAAATATATTTCACTGATATTGAATAACTTGTTACATAGACAAGAGATAAGAGTTTGTCTTTGGATAATCACTCAAGTCAGTGACAACCCAAAGTCTAATCTGAATAATCATTTTCACTATAGACTAGCTTTTGACATTTCATCTTTAGTGAATGATGGTGTATCCAGCTTATGCTGTGAAGGCAGTACAAGTCATATCCATGCCCACAAAGT
Organism: Lytechinus variegatus; assembly: GCF_018143015.1. NCBI lineage: Eukaryota > Metazoa > Echinodermata > Echinoidea > Temnopleuroida > Toxopneustidae > Lytechinus > Lytechinus variegatus. The sequence goes on from NC_054742.1 coordinate 18,254,105, forward strand.
CAGTGGTCTTCTATATCCTGTTTTAGTTACAAGAGCAATCATCTTCTTCAATTGACTTTCTTTTTGTATTGGCAATGCATACAGATGAGATATGATAGAAGACTTGCCAAGGATATTGTTTTACATGAATGATGTATTTTACCAACTCAAAGCTTTTTTTATTCCTAATTATTAAATTTTGACTGGAAGTATCTGAGAGTTTCACATTCACAGAAAACCAATTGGTACTTGCATGGTCTTAGAAAAGAACTATATAGTTGTGGAAAGTCATGGAACTTGGTTCTGAAATATCTGTAACAAACTTGAAAGACCAATCTTACTTATTTGATATGCATAATAATGTATTAAGAACATTAGACCATACATAACATATCAAGAGATGCCATAATATAGACACTTAACATGAAATAGTCCATTACCTGACCATACAATAACCACTCAATAAATGATATTGTACTAATGTCAATTGTGCATTTGTGAATGTGTAAAAATAGTCTTGTTAGAAAGAAGTGAAGGAACGCTTACCAAAAATTACAACACTACAGGATGCACAGTACCTCGGTAAAAAATAATGTTGGGAAATACTTATGATTCAATTTTCATTTTAATTAATGTTTCATTTTGCCCTACTGTGAGATTTGGAATACTTTCAAGTTAAAGTTTTCACCCAATTGATTCTCAGTCTACCCATTTCAAGACCAACATGTTTTACATTGTGTAAAAAGTGCAAAACATTTTACATAAAAAATATTCCAGTTCTAAAGCTTTAACATAATGAAAGGTTATTTTGGGAAGTGGTTCGCCTGACAAGAAAAAAAAATACATACAAAATAAAGATTTAAGTAAAAACATGAAAACCGTAGGGAATGAATGGATAATGTGAATGTGCTGTTAGAAATATAAATTAGACAGGGGTTAATAGAACCAAAGAAAGATGAGAAAGATCAGAGAGAGAGAAGAATAAACTGGAAAAAAATAGTATAAGAGGTTGTATACATATAGAAAGAGATTGAAATTAAAAAAAAAAAAGTTACAGGTAAATCTGCCCTATCACATGGTGACACAACATTTGCTCCTGCAACAATGGCTCCGGACTTTCTTTTGTCAAAGATATAGGGTTACGTTTGTGATAGGGTTTTATGTTAAATCCAGGGTTGAAGTTGGTCATTCAATTAGTGTTTGGACTTTTAATGGAGCAATTTTTGCAGGAGCAATGTTGTGGAACTCATTGAATTTCCTGGGAAATACAACTTAAAAGATGCAAATAAAAGACTATAGGACTTATCATATACTACAGTACCTATTTTAGGCCTTAACGTTTTTTTTTGTTACCATACTCTGATCCACTGGCTCAATGGGGGAAAATGATAATGAAGGGGGAGGGCAATTCTAAAGAGTGTCAATAGCTTATATAGATCTCAAGTTCTTTTATTTATTTTCTGTCTATTGTCTCAATGGGGGCATATTACACTTTAGAAGGCAACATTTTCTCAAGAGCCTTGGAGTTACCCCATCCACAGTACAGTATGTCAGCTGACTATTTCCTATATCAGGGGTTCTCAAACTACTGGCTGGATCCGGCCCGTGAAGTTTCTCAATCCGGCCCCCGGACTGCTGTTTTTTTAAATCGCTTTTAAGTCACAATATGAAACATAGCTCAAAATGATTACATTGTGTATCCATGTTGACCTAAACCGTAATAAAATTGATGGCAGTCAAATAAATTTGACTTGACTTAACATGTTTAAACAAAGTTTAGTGGAGTCTTTTCTGTCTGTCCGATCTATTAGATGACCTGCGCTGTTCTCACCATGTTTGGATCTACGGACAGGTCCGAATTAGTGCATTTTCCACTATGAAAATTTTGAAGAACAAACTCATACCGAAGTACCTTGACAGGGACCTCAAAACGGTTCTCAAAGTGGGGGGGGGGGGGCTGTCCATGCAAAAAAATCACAATCATATGGTCATTTTTACGTTTTTGTGCATGGTTTTGGGAAAAAGTGGGGGGCTGAAGCCCCCCTCCCCCACTTCCGTGGCCCCTGCTTGACCAGTGAACATTTTGGCAATTTCACATTTTGTGCCAAGGTTAAAGCAACTTGTTACTGACGTACTGTCACGTTTCCCATATTGAAAGTGACTAGGAGACTGACATCCTTGTTAGAGTCTATAATAGACATGCTCTTTATTCATTCTACTTTGACTACAAAAAATATTGATACTTCAAGACATTATCTGTCTCCCCAATACAAGGAATGTATAGGTATAATCTGATTCTTTTAACAGAGTACTACAATTTTGATATCATTAATATTGACTCTCGCTGTATTTTGAAATCTTTTCTAATTTTGCCTTCGTTCCAAATATGAAACTGTTATAAATTTGTTGGATAAAATGCTCCCAAAATAAGGACCAGGGGGGCGTTTCATCAATATTTTCCTGGATTCTGATTGGTTGAGAATATTATTATAGTAACTGTCGGATAAAACGTCTGACAAGTCCTTTCATGAAACGCTCCCCAGATTGCACAAGAGAACATCTAGGACCTTGACCGCAAGGGTCTTTGCGCTTCGCGCACATTTTTTTCCGAAGCATTCACTTCACCCTGGCCCTTTCAGGTTTACTTGGACTGTCATCTGGCCCTTCAAGGAAAAAGTTTGAGGACCCCTTTCCTATATCATAACTACAGGTATTAGGAGTCGAAACATTTGGTGCAGTGAGTTGAGTTGAGATGAAGCATATTCGCAGGATATCAATCTCCTGATCATCTTTAATTTCATTTTTTCCTTTTTTCAATATTCATTTTCCTATCAAAAAGGGATTAAGCACTAAAAACACACACAAAGAAGAATCAAACACATTACTCACTTAAGGCGACCGCACACCCTACGATTGGTCTGCAACCTGATTTCAGAATAAAATGTAGTAGAATTTGATGCTAATATTGAAACTTGGAATATCTTTCTGTATAATGTTCTAAATCATTGTACGAATCCCTATGTTCAAATCTGTGACTGTGCTATCATCCTTCTAATGGCGCTGTCACACCTTGGCGTTTTAGACAGCGTATGCCCGATGTATGAGGAATTTGGCGAATACGCTGGCGTACGTCGAATACGTTACGGATAAGTTTTGCATACGTTAAGAGTACGCTAAAACACGCTGGTATACGTCGTTATACGGCGAGGTCGTCGAAAAATTTTGTGCAAGCACAAATTTTTTAGACGTATGCCAGCGTATGGCTCATACATCCCGCATACGCGGGCCATAAGTTGTAGGCAAGTTACGCGATCATTGATACACGTTGACACACGTTACTCGTAAGTTACTCATAAGTCGATGTACGTCGAGATAATGTCCAGCGTACCCTTAAACTTACTTCTAACCTATGAGTAACATGCTTTGAACGTATGTATAACTTAACTCCAACGTATATTGACATATGAAGACGTGCTCCGGACGACCACGAAACTTACTGAACGTGTTTATAACTTACAGCTACCGTATAATGGCGTATTGACAACGTTTATAGGAATTGGTATATAAAGGTGGGGTTCACAGGAGTTTTCTTCGGCATGGCGGTGGTGTTGATACGGTGATGTATCGTGCGGTTATGATTTGAATAGTTGAGCGGCAGCCTTTTTATAGGCTACGACACGTGTTCGTCAGCGATACGCTGCCACGCGCTATGCGTAAGTTAGGCTATCGTAGGGCACAAGATGTGTACGCCAGCAATATGCTAAGCATTCGTTGGAATACGTTACTTATAAGTTAACGAAGCGTTCGATATAAGTTATTAATACGCTATGTATACGTCCAGAGTTGAAAAAAAAAATCAAAGTTCAGCGTATGCCGACGTTTTAGAAATTTTTATACGTCGGGCATACGCTGTCTAAAACGCCAAGGTGTGACACCACCTTTAGAATAAAAACAAATTTAATATCTAGTAGTAATGACGTCATAGTAGTCATACAATTTGCTACGATTTTAAATTAATTTGGCCTTTACTCTAAAATAAAGGCTTGCAATCTTTCAAAATGGTTATATTAGTATTCTTTCAATTGATTTTAACCTGAAATAAAATAATGTGTTCCATTCACATTTTCAGAAAATGAGCAAAATGTGATTTGTTCTAAAATCGGATCGCGAACAGTCGTAAGGTGTGCGGTGGCCTTTACACATACCAAAAAATAAAACACCATCACAACAATGACATTTCATATATACTACAATAATATATTCAGAATACATTGTTTTGATACCAATAATTATTGACCTATATAACTCTGGTAGCAAAATACAAAAAGATGTCCATCAACTTTTAAGTCTAATACAATTTGGAATAAAATCAGGAATTACTCTGAAACTGTTGTCCAAGTTTGCAATTTTCTATTTTTAGTACTTGCCTTGCAAATATCAAACTACTAGTAAATGTGATACAATAATCAATAAGTATCTACCTTCATGTCAAAACTAGTAACCACAGAAATTAGTTATGTTAATCATAACACTGCATATCATGCTATGCAGAGCCTGCTCGAACAGCATTTTTTTAACTAATGAATAACCTGGGTAAGAAATATCATATAAATAATGCACATACACGAGTAAATGCAGGGCCAAAAAATGGATGATGTGCAAGAAGAGCCAATGGATATACCACACTGAGGTCCACAGGACTGTGTGCGGTATATCAATTTGGAGAGTGGAGCACAGATTCCATTATTTAGGTCCTCTATGCACAAGAATGCGTGTATTATTTGTTTTATACACCCCCCCTCATCAATGTTAATGAGTGGCCCCGAATGCTATATTTGATCTAAATTCTAGATAATTCCAGACCTCACACGGTCCTGCACTCTGACGTCAGAGTGCAAGATAGTGCATTTGGAATGATGTCAGAGTACAGGATAGTACATTTGGTATGACGTCAGAGTGCAGGAGAGTGCATTTCGGATGCCATAGTGCAATTCATTGAATATCATGTGATCCGATTTGGACCAATCAGATAACAGAACATTCTAGGGAGTTGTATAAATCATAATTATTTACACATAACTGGTTTATTCATTAAAGACCTCATTCAAACTGATATTGACAAACTATACATGAAAGGAAATCTTATAGTTTACAAGCACTAAAAAATGTAATGAATGCCTTATTTAAATCCAAATTGAGGAAAAAAATCAAACAAGCATGAAACTGGAAATTTCTTAAAAACTGGCTTTAAAATAATAAAGCTATTACATTTCAAAGCTTTGCCTACAATGTAAGTCCACAAAATGGTTCTATGCACAAACGTGAGCAATATGCAAAGGAAAGAGCTGATGATATCTGTATGATATAAAACCCTCGAAAAAGTTCTGCAACTCAATATTGATTATTTATTTTTATTACTGAGGTATAAAAGATGAAACTGATATCATTGAAAAGCTTAATTAATTCTCTTTAAAATGATGTGCCATCTGCTGTAATTATGTAATCACGGAATGTACAGTTACCCTGAATATAGGGAAAAGTCAGAAGTGGAATGTTGCAAAATGCATTGTATTCTAACCAAAGTCTCTATTTCTATAGATTTTTTTTACCATGCCAGCGGGTGACTGTTTTGAGTCAGTGGTGAATAAAAATTTGGTAACAATGAAACTAACTCGTCTTTTTTTCAATTAAACATCCTAAACTTTTTTAAACGACAAGGTTCAACATTATTCCAGACACATTCAATCTATTGCACAAATGAGAATACACATTGTGTGGATTTTCAGGCATCAATGCATCAACATCATTGAAACTTGTTTCATCCTCGAATCAAATTGGAAATTCGCTATTGGAAAGAATGAATTTTGCAACATTTCATTTTTACATCGCTGCATATTTACATGTTTGTCTCCGTATTCCATGATAACATAAGCATTACAAATGACACATGATTGTAAAGAGGAATAATCATGCTTTCCACTGATACCACTTTACATGCGCATAAGAGATGATGGCATAAAGAATTTTATTACTGCTCAAACTTGAGTTCCAGAACTTTTTTGAAGGTCTTATAATTTTTCACCTGCCACATTAAATAATCAATTGAATTCCTGTTAAGATGAGTGTTTGAATGTTTGTTACAAACTTTAAAAGCTCAATTCAGACATAAATATTCCCTTTCACCCATACAATTTATGGTTGTTAGATTATATTGCGATCAGATTAAACCCCAATTTCAAAGAGATCAAGACCGCGGAAAGACCATGAATTCTGTTTGATCTTTCAAAGGTCTCTCAATGAACCTACAATGGTCTTTGAGGTCTTACACGAGTCCTAACCAATCTTTCAGTGGTCTTCATGGGCTCCAACACTTTTTGAACCGGTTCAAAACAGTCTTACAACGGTCTTACAGGTAAATGGTCTTTCAGTGGTCTTTCAGCGGTCTTTCGATGAACTTTCAAAGGTCTTCATAGTCTTTCAATGTTCTTTCGGCAGTCTCTCAAGATTTTTGTGGAGATTACTGTAAGACTCATGAGAGATCATTGAAAGATCATTTAAAGATCACTGAAAGACCAGGCACAGTCCATGGAAAGATCTCTTAAAGACCATTAAAAGATCTCTATAGGACTACTCTAAGACAAGCAAGACAAGAAATATCCATCAATCTTTCAGAGTTCTTTGAGTGGTCTTTCTGAGCCATTCCACAGAGATGACAAATTTCAGTGGTCTTGAAGACCGCTGTAAGACTTAACCAATTTTAAGTCTTTCAGTGGTCTTTCAACAGTCTCCGTTCTGTGGAATGGGGGCCTTAACAACAGACTGTCGGGAATGCATTGTAAAAACAGAAAAGTGAATCTTTTCATTTTAGTCATTCACACAGACATGTGATGCTTCAATTCACATGTAAATGGCTATTTCATATAAACTATGATCTTGATATTTTAAGTAAAATTAACATTTTTATTTCTAAGGAAAATGTATAAAATCATGTAGGAGATAAAAAAATGACAAAAGATTCTGAAAAAGGAGAAGAAAAGTAAAGATTTGAAATATTTTCTGTAGTACTAGAAGAAGAAATAAATGATGAATAGTAGGCATTGGAGCTCATTTCCTCTATATCAACTCTGCCAATTACATTGTTTTGAGTGCTTTAGAATACAATAAAACTTTGCTATGATGAAAGGATTTAGTAAAAAGAAAAAAATAATTATGAAAGGAAAAATTGGCATATAATTCAAAATTCATTCATTTCAGTAACAGTAATTAAAATACGATAAAATACATGTTTGAACCTTTTCAAATCTTAGTACAAACATTTGATAATTAAAGATATTGCACTGATTACATGAACCATATATTTTTATCAATATAAACATCAGTGGTAAGTATATGTATGAACGAAAAACTAGTTTGTCCAGCTATGTCACTATTTATTCAATTGTCAAACATATTGGCCCGAAATCACAAAGGTGGTTTTTAAAACCATTGGTTGATCCCATGATTCCCATGGCAGATTTCCTGTAAAAATTACACTTATTTACCTTGTCTATTAATTGATGCGCGCTTTTGTCAAGTGCGCGAAATTGACGCCTTTTGCCATGGTTTATCCATGCTAATTTATTAATGAGTCCACGGTTTTTAATTAACGAGTCCACTCTTCAAACAGTGGACTCATGAATAAGAGCGTACTTACCCATAGCAACAGGTGTCAATTTGGTGCACTGTGAAAAAAGCAAACATTAGCATTGGACATTTTAAATATATGTGGTAAATCAGTGTAATTTATATAGGAAATCTACATAAACCATGGGTTCAACCGATGGTTTTAAAAAACCCCTTTGTGAATTCGGCCATTAGGTTTCTTGAGAATATGAAAGGTTCAGAAAGACAAGCCAGATAGAGCAATAATGAAAGCTAGATAAAAGTAGGCTAAAGTTTAGTTTGGACAAACAATTTAAAGAAATACCCCTTGACTAGTTCTCCCACAGGGGAAGAAAACCCATTAGATTAGTTAGACAGTGTTTGTAGGCTCAATAAATAGGGGCAGACTATGCAAACTTCCCTGCTATATTCTAACAATATGGTGCTTTTGATAAAAAAAATTGTAAAGGAACAGCATTTCTGATACTTTTAGGATTTAAGTTCTGGTGTCACAGTTCCGGTGGTAAAATTATCAAGTACAAGGAAATATATTTAAGAAAAGCTGGAAAAAAGTCAAAATTCAGATTCTTCCTTCCAAATTAAGAATAGGTGGGAGGTCTGTATGAGCACTCCAGGATGAGCAATATAAAAAAGAATGCACAAGATGTGCATGTATATTGGGCATTCGCCTACCAAACTGCTACACGTTTCTCCAGATACCTCCCTAAAACTGTATTCACACAGTTAACACTCAGTTCTGTGCATACATACATATAACAAAGTACAAGAAGGACAATTTATCCTTTGTTTAAATAGAGATTGGTAACTGATACATAACATTCTGATGAAATTAAAAGTATAAGAATACCAAACTGTCCTATAAAATGCAAATAATTTTGCCCTGTCAAAGTAAAATACTGTTGAATTCTGAGTGTATGATAATTATAAAGGATGAATTGATCATGACCTTTGCATACAGCAATGCTTTTAGATAATCTTTTTACAGACCACACTAATGGATGAAAATACTGACAGCAACAGAGAAGATAATAATGCATGAGAAAAATATTACAAGATAATTGTTAGATCTGACAATCAAAGACTGTCCCATAAATGAAACTAAAATATCAATATGTTTGTTTCTAAACACATAATACAAAATGGTGAAATAATCCATAGCGAAAAATGCTCTTTTATACAAGGGTAAACATCAATGATTTCATTCATGTCACATCTCATGGTCTGCAAACTCTGCATAATACTGTTGATAGATTATTTAATGGTTATATAAAATAAACTTCTTGATTCATCAATAATACGCCAACAGAAAGAAAAGAATGACTAGTATTCTAACACAAATTCACCAACATTAAAATCAAATCCGGATACATCTAAAATTCAGAGGCGTGGCAAGTAAAGTAAAAGCAGTAAATTTGGAGTATTACGCAGACTTTTTTTTATTTGCCCATCGAAATTAAGAATGCCATGTAATGTAAATTTCAGGCATTGTGCCTTCTTCTCATCCAAATTTCATCATACACAGAACTGACAAAGTGTAATCTGTAATTCTTCTACATCTTCTCAAGGATATTTCCCATGGCTGTATTAAAGCACTGAGTGCCATTTGAAAAATTTCGAACTATAGTTCAACAGAGCACTCAAGTCAAATTGTTGAAAAGCACGACCGGAGAACTTTGATGCTTTCTCGACCACTCATTCTACAAATCCCTCCCAAGCTTAAAATAGAAAACAGAATTCAATCAGAAACATATCAACAGAAACGAGAGAAAGATTTTAAAAAGAAGAAAATCATGCCCGCCAGACAGCCAATAAAGCCAAAATGAAAACGGCTGTTACAGCTGTAAGGGAAAGTGTAGAGGTTGCATTAAACATATATCTATATTGGAACCTTAGGTACCACATGAAGGCAAGAATACAAGCAAAGAGGGGGACCATATATCTGCCAAGATCAAAGTCACCATCTCCTGTGTCTACATTCTGGTGCTCTTGATGAGTATGAGAAGAAGTTTGGGATATCTGACAATGGATAACTTGTTGGTTGGTGATACCATATGAAGCTAATGTTCGGCTTTCTTCTGATAACAGCTGACCATTAGAGATTAGACGAACTGTCTGGCCTGACTGAAGCTCAGATGAAAAGGTATCTCTGTGATAGAAAAGAAAAAAGAGGGAGAAAATAAATTGCATCTATCTGGCTTCAGAAAAGGAGGAATAACTGACAAGGGGGATTGATTCATAATATAAAAATTCAGATATTTAATCATAATACACCTAGATTATCAAAATGCTTCTTTCTCACTGACATGCTACCATTTTGTTTCATTTTCTTAGCCAGGAACATTTTTCCAAATTTTCCATTATAATATTTGCCAAGGCAATATGCTCCACATATTTCTAAAGACTGCTACACAAAAAGTCTTTTGCATTTCAGATTTCTAACAAGACTCAACTAAATAAACATGTACAGTGTAATTAAGAGTATTTCTTTTCTGACCAAAAATGCTAATCAAATTTGGTGAGGATCCGTGCCTAAAGTTTTGTACTAGGTAATGATTTAACATAGTGCTTTAATAAACATGCTAGTTGAGGTACATCTAATGATCTTAAAATATATTTTAAAGAGAATCCAACATAATGACCACCAAAGTGTTATGTATGAATAACAAAAAAATGTGCCAAATGATTCTGGTAGTAAATGTGTCATTGCTGAGTTATTGATAAAACAATCATGATATTCCATCCAAATACTGGTTCCTTTTCCAAGCAATAATACTCTGCTCCACATGCGCTTATCTTTTTCACCATAGATTTACACGTAAAGAGTTGAGAAAAATTAATGAAGATCTTGATCTACCATATGATAATGGACCTTTCTACAGACTTTTCCACAAAACTAGTTTTCACTTTGTACAAGTACATTCCCTTTACCCTAACATATTTTTTCTATACTACATGTAATAAAACAAGTGGAATGCCTCTGGCCGTCTCACCTGCATCACGCAGTTCAATACAGCAGCAGTGCTGACTTTGAAAACTACTCTAACTCGCACAAGATGTTCAGTGATACATGGTTACTCTTATATGTCCACTTTTTATGAACTAGACCAATAAACTTACAGAGATATGATGGTTATTCAATAAAAAACCCCAACATGGCCAAAGTTCATTGACCTTACATGACCTTTGACTTTGATCATGTGACCTGAAACTTGCACCGGATGTTCAGTGGTACTTGATTACTCTCATGTACAAGTTTCATGAATCAGATCCATAAACTTTCAAAGTTATGATGGTAATTCAATAGATACACCCAAATCAGCCAAAGTTCTTTGACCTTGGTCATGTGACCTGAAATGCGCACAGAATGTTCGGTGATACTTGATTACTCTAATGTCCAAGTTTAACGAACTAGACCAATAAACTTTCAAAGTTATGATGGTGATTCAACAGGTACCGCCGAGTTGGCCAAAGCTCATTGACCCTAAATGACCTTTGACCTTAATCATGAGACCTGAAACTTGCACAAAATGTTCAGTGATGCTTGATAACTATTATGTCCAAGTTTCATGAATCAGATCCATAAACTTTCAAAGTAATGATGGGAATTCAACAGATACCCCCAATTCGGCCAAAGTTCATTGACCCTAAATGACCTTTGACCTTGGTCATGTGACGTGAAACTCATGAAAGATGTTCAGTGATACTTGATTAACCTTATGGCCAAGGTTCATGAACTAGGTCCATATATTTTCTAAGTTATGATGACATTTCAAAAACTTAACCTCAGGTTAAGATTTTGATGTTGATTCCTCCAACATGGTCTAAGTTCATTGACCCTAAATGACCTTTGACCTTGGTCATGTGACATGAAACTCTAATAGGATGTTCAGTAATACTTGATTAACATTATGGCCAAGGTTCATGAACTAGGTCCATATACTTTCTAAGTTATGATGTCATTTAAAAAACTTAATCTCAGGTTAAGATTTTGAAATGTCATCATAACTTAGAAAAGCGGCGCCTATAGTCTCACTCTGCTATGCAGGTGAGACTAAAAGTGAATTTAATCGACAAAAAAAATGACAACAATAATGTGTTCTATGTAGTTTGTACAATATCACTTTTTCCCCATTTTAGTGGAAGATACAAGTTTTCTAACAGACTTAATTAAAATTTCAAACATGCATCCTATATGGGTAAGTAGTCAGAACTCCTTTTATCAATATATTTTGCACAAAAAAAATGTGCAAATAACTGTATAATATCTTTACCTTTTAAAATTGCCAAGAGTATCTTCAATATTTGTTGAGACAAGCCTTTCTGTTTCATCTAGAAACCTCAACTTAATGGTTATCACACCACTTGATGCTTGATCTCTCATCAATTGAGGTTGATTTGTCCTCCTAACATTATCAAGAGAAGTGTTCTCTGGGTGGTTGTCTTCATGGGTCTCTGTTCCACAGATTAATTGCAATTGATCTGTTTGGTTTTGAGCTGTTTGGATATCTGAATTCTCAGCAGCAGTACATGTACTTGGGATTTGCCTTCTTCTGACACTCTGCTCTTCCAAATGAATTTGTACATCCTCCACTCTCTCCTCTGCAAAATCAGATGAAGATTTCTCAGGAGTACTTACTCCATCTACACTATCTAAGCCAGGGGAGTCTAAACTGATCTTTAAAGTACTGCTTTCACTCAAATTATCTGTTGCTTCAATGCATTCAAAACTTGAATTTTGACTTTGGGTATTCTGCTTTGGTCCTTCTTCATACCGACTCTCCTCATTTTTAAAAAGACTTTCTGTACAAGCACTGGAACTTGCAATTACTCTCTCTTCAAATGCAGCTTGGTCTTCAGAACTTACATGCAACTCAGTCTCTGACAACTGAACATTCCTAATACTATCCTCTGAAGAAACTTGCAATCCCTCGCTGGAGATTCCTGAAGAAACATCTTCAGTAGCTTCTCTCACCTCTCCAAGGCCATCATCTGAATATGTTGTTGACTGCTGAGACAATGGTTCAGGATCTACTGAAGATCCTGAAACAGCAGGCTCATCTTGCCAATAAGGCTGCTGTTCAGTTACAGATGTTGAAAACCAGGCAGCTACCACAGTTGTTACTGCAACAATGACAGTCACCAAGATAGTTACCTCATCCCCGATCCCCTCAATCAGAGACATGATTTAATGCCATACATGTATCTGTAGAAAGAAAAGTAGTTGTAATGATAACTACATTAACTGTAACAAAAACACACATTAAACTATGAAAATGTGGTAATGAATTAGCAAAACATTTCATTCATTCATTTTATTACTTTTTTTTACCTCCATGTGTAAAAACAATAAAAAAACATATATTTACAATTTAACGTGTACCAAAAAATCAGGTATTCATACATAAGCTGCGGACCCCTTAAAGAAGCAAAGAGCCTATCAGCAGGGGCCCAAAATGAGCATAAGATACAATTGAAATTCATTACATAAAACAGGAAAGCAATGGTACAACTTAAACAATAAGTGATCATTATAAGACAACAAAACAACTAAACAAATGATAAAAAGTTAACAAACAAAAACATTAAATATTATTTCAATTTGAAATTACAAGGACGCACCTAAAGGTAAATTGTTTATATAAATTTATGAATATGTAAATCTTTTATTTTTCTTGTAAATCTAGTGGATGTTGAGCATTCCATAAAATCTTGTGATAAGTTATTCCATATTCTTGGACCATTGTATCGTAGGGATTGTTGACAAGTGGTTTTATGTGCTAACTAGTGGAATGCCTCTGGCGGTCTCACCTGCATCACATGATTCAATATAGCAGCAGTGCTGACTTTGTAAACTACTATAACTCGCACAAGATGTTTAGTGAAACTTGGTTACTCTTATGTCCATGTTTTATGAACTAGACTGGAATACACTTACAGAGATATGATGGTAATTCAACAAATACCCAACATGGCCAAAATTCATTGACCTTCCATGATGTTTGACATTGAGCATGTGACCTGAAACTCGCACAGGATGTTCACTGATACTTGGTTACTCTTATGTCCACGTTTTATGAACTAGACCAATACACTTACAGAGATATGATGGTAATTCAACAAATACCCAACATGGCCAAAATTCATTGACCTTCCATGACCTTTGACCTTAAGCATGTGACCTGAAACTCGCACAGGATGTTCGGTGATACTTGGTTAACCTTATGTCCAACTTTCATGAACTAGGTCCATATATTTTCTAAGTTATGATGACATTTCAAAAACTTAACCTTAGGTTAAGATTTTGATGTTGATTCCCCCAACATGGTCTAAGTTCATTGACCCTAAATGACCTTTAACCTTGGTCATGTGACATGAAACCATAGAGATATATACTTATAATGTTAGAGGGCGTACTTTGTCAAATCGCTGTGATTATGCGGAGACTGGCCACCATTACTCGATAGGTCTTCACAGCCTGCCATGCGTGTACAGTACCTATGGGGCATGTACATGGATGAGCATAGAACTGGAACAAAATGATGACATGAGAGCGAAAACAAATGGAAAAGCAAAATTGTAAATATTGCACTAGATTAAAGTTCAAGTGAACAAAAAATCGAACAAAACTGAAGACAGACATGCCTATATAGGCCCATCTATAGCACATACCCTTTTATACATTACTATATGCCAACGATCAATAGGCTACATCCCCAATAATTTTTGCTTGGGTCATAACATTTCGATATAATGATATGACTTCTATTTTTTAATGATTTGGAAATGATGAATTTTGATAATAACATGTAGGCCTAGGCATATCGTTCTAGCTCCTGATTAATAAATTTAATATGTTTTAATATAATTTGGTATTCAAGTACGTCAAATAGGCCCTATCACAGTGTCTGATGCATCTGAGACGCGAAAAAACACGAATGCATTTTTCAAGTATAATTTTCTAATTACTATGATGCTGATTGCTGATAATTCATTTCTTCACTTGATAATTGTTATAATTTGTTTTCTCTATATATCTACACATATAGAAATCATATATAGAAATTTAGAATAGGGCCGAACTCCTTTTTCCCCATGGGCTTAAACATCGATGTAACCAGCATCACAATAACTCGTATTAATATCTAAAAATGATTTACGCATTGGTCCACATAATTGATGATTAAGATTTCCAATGTAGGCAACCATCGATCATATTGATTAATTTCTTACATGCGATCAATGTAGAAAAGTTCGTTGACAGCAAAATTTGCATATCAAATGCGCGCATTCAGTCGCACCATTTGCAATGTACAGGAGGCCTAAATGGGAAGGTTAGGATGTTTACAGTGTATTATTGATTTGCAAACATTTCAAAATTTCGAAGAGTAAACAAATTACAATGTGCAACATAAAACAATTCACTTTGATTTTCTGGAAAGTCGGACTTGATTCAACCCGGATGAATATACTATGCTGATAGGCAAACCAGCTGAAATATTCTGTTGGTATATAGCTGGTGTTTGTGATCCTATAATGATTCCAATGGACCAATATTATATGAACAAATCAGGCCTGGAACAAATCAAGGACAGAATACTAGTAATATAAGGAGAGGAAGAAGAAAAAGGAGAAGTATAGGGAAAGAAAAGGGGCGGTTCAGGAGGATATTATAATTTGTATTTTTACTACAATTAAGAATATTATTACTAAAACTGAGTGTATAAAACCAATCAATAAAAATGTCAGACATGAAAGAGATAATTGCAAACTTAATTAACTTATCATATAAAAGCGGTTGCAAAATTGTGAATACAAAACCAAACATATTAAACAATAATATTGACAATAAAACTGACAAATACTTGGAATACCATTTTACAAATTGTCCGCTATTGAGTGATCATCCTAATTTATAATCTCAGCTGTACATTCCTTTCTTGAAATTATTGTGTTAATTAACTGTGTCTGTGTCGCTTGAATATTAACTCTATGGCAAAGATTTCCAAAACGTGCACTAAACAGATAAATACACATTTTGCATATTCAGTTTTATTTGTCATTTTAAAAGTATAAACTGAATTTGATTTTCTAGTTTTCTTCTTTTGATTTCAATTGCTAGTCTATGGACCTGAGTTTGATTATTAAGGTTTGTTATTTCCATGGATGAACAAAATCATATCATTTTATATGGGGGCGCGGAATGGTATTGGAATTGGTGGGACGGTAAATGTTCATTTTCACTTCAGGGAGGTGTCCGAATTTGCCCCCTGTATTCTTTTTTGGATCAGTATGTTAAAGTGAATTTGCTTGGGTGCTTATGTCACTTTAATTACACCCATGCACCCCCTAAACAGCGAATTTGAAAAAAAAAAAATTTAGTAACTTAAAGTGAAGCAAATTAAAAAGCAAAAAGTTGGAACAGTAAAAAGTCATTCTCAACATTTTAAATTTCATTTTCAGTGCCATATAGGTCGGAAGGATTTGGAATTTATTAGTTTCCTATGGGAAAAAATCATAGGCCTACACGTCGTACCAATAGCACATCATGCTTACCAATGAGTTGCCTGCATACAGTAATCAAAGATCAAAACCGCTAACTTATACAAATCATTGTACATTAAAAAATGATATTTTAAAAAAAATAAAGCAAGGTACATATAGGTAGGCCTACATGGACATTACAAAATCATATCCAATTTAAACAAATTGGTCAAGAGAACATGGAATCAATTAAAGGACGTGAATGGAGGAACTGTGGGAAAAGGACGATGCAGTTCAATGTCGGGAAATCCAGAGAAGATGGGCTAATTCACTGTCTTTTGAATTAATTTTCAATCTTTCCATTAATGTACATTGTTTTTTTTAATTCTTATCTGATATAATACATATTGTTATCTATTATTATCTAAAATACACTGTAGGCATATAAACAGAGAGGTAGACGCAAAAAATCATAATAGAGAATTTCATCCCGAGAAGTCGGGTATAAATGCCAAATTCACAGCCTAATCCCCATGTAATCACACTAAAAGTTAATTAAGATGCAATTTGTCATTAATATTGTCGATTGTAATGAGGTTGGATTCTTTTCTTCAAGAAAAAAGGCTGGAGACGGCATCCCTTTTTCAGCTTAACAATGCTATGTGTACATCCGGGTACTTCTGCAAATCAAGACCTATTGAGCAATGGCCTACCACGCTCCGTGCAATCACAAACGTCAAGTACGCGGGCCTATGGCGACTCCGCACTCTAGCGTAATTAGTATACATGTACATCTCTATGCATGAAACTCGGGCAGGATGTTCAGTAATACTTGATTAACCTTATGGCCAAGTTTCATGAACTAGGTCCATATACTTTCTAAGTTATGCTTTCATTTCAAAAACTTAACCTTCGGTTAAGATTTGGTGTTGACGCCGCCTCTGCCGCCGTTGGAAAAGCTACCCCTATAGTCTCACTCTGCTATGCAGGTGAGACAAAAATGAGCGATAATCTTTATTCTTTCGGGTAGGATATATGCATGATGAGAGTCATTTGTTTTAAAGATATTGTTGAAAATTTTTGGAAGTATATTAATTCTATAATTGAATATTAAAGCAGCAACACTCATCCTGACTCATGTCTATCAAATTATTTATCTTTAAGATTTTTTAATTTAAAAATAGGTCATTAGTATGATAATTGAATGGAGCATTATAAATAATTTTTACCACTTTTTTCGGAGCAATAAATAATTTATTAAAATGTGACTGAAATTCATTACCCCATATGACATTACACAGGCCTGTGAGTGGGGTTTCAAAAAAATTGCGGAAAAATTCCAATGAACTGCGTTGGCTCACTCACCAATACATAGACTGAGGAGCTTGGAGGCCCATAAGTACAGACAACGTATTTTAGCAGTAACGTTAGATATAACAGTGGAAACCCGATTATCCGATCATTTTTTGTACATAAAATGTCACATTATGAAAAAGAAATCACATCCATATTTACGAAAAAATGTTTAAAATTCAGAAATATCGTACCTTAGACCGCAGTTACCGCTAATTCCTTTGAAATAATGATCGAAACATCGTCATCTTCGATCCTTTCGTTGGTCAACGTAAGTTTCCATCTTGGATGACGTCATCATCCTTACAGACGTATTTACCAGTCGCAAAATATCGCCATTTGAGCCGCTGCTTTGCGCTTGTATGCCAACAACGGCAACAGTGCACGGTGTGATCCGCACTGGGTGCATCACATAGAGATGTATACTAATTATATATCTCTGTGGATCCGCAGCAGTTTCATTAGAAACTTCGCGAAGGCAAAAATACAAGGCCCCGTAACGTGTATATTCACAACACACACATTCTGCTCGCATCCATTTACCTAGACTTGTTTTCCAGCCGTTTTGGATGAAATAGCGGAATTTTGACTAAGAAAAAACGGAAATGGACCATAGGAAAAAAGCGGAAATAGAAATCAGTCTTAAAAATGAAAATAGCGGATTTCCGCTAAATAGCGGAGATTTCACAGGCCTGATTACAATACAGTGTACTTAATAAGATGTGGCAAAATAAGGCTATTATATAAAGTTATCATAGTATATTTTGGTAAAATAAATTTTTATAACATTCCAGCTGTCCTACTTATACATGTATGTGAACATACATGTATATCCTCAATGCGTGGTTCCCCAGAAAGAAACTAATTTATTTTTATTCCTAAAAAAGATGTATTATCAACCCTATTAAAGTATATATCCATAACAACTCCGGGAGGATTTTCAGATAAAGCCAATATCAGTGCCAAATTCAAAAAGGGTGATTGTAAACTCCCTTTAAACTACAGACCAATAAGTCTTACTGCATTATATGTTCAATCATGGAGTCTATCCTGGGGGATAAAATATATGAGCAGGTGAAGAGCAACAACCTTCTCAGTGCAAATCAATTTGGATTTGTATCAGGTCGATCAACAACGTTGCAATTACTCAATGTTTTAAATGATTGGACAAATACATGTATGTTGGAGGTTGGTGGTGCAGTTGATGTCATCTACCAAGATTTCATGGAAGCCTTTGATAAGGTCCCACACCAGAGACTTTTAGCCAAAATTGAGGGATTTGGCATATCTAAGCTCATATGTGATTGGGTCAGGTCATTTCTTGTTGGTCGACAGCACTGTGTTTGTGTCAATGATGTGTTCTCTGACTGGGCTGATGTACCTAGCGGAATACAACAAGGGAGTGCCCTCGGACCCCTGCTTTTTGACATGTTCATTAATGGTCCGCCCGATGCTGAGTTATTACAAGCAGACTTTAATAGATCATCTTGTTTCATGGTCTGACAAGTGGCTATTGAAGTTCCACCCGGATAAATGTTGTGTACTTACAATAGGTAAAAAGAATTCTAAATCTAATGACTATACAATGACATATGAGAATGCCTCACATAATCTATCAAAAGATGAAACTAGTAAAGATTTAGGAGTGATAGTCGACACAAAGCTTAGTTTTGACCAGCGCTTTCAGTCAAAGATAAATGAAATTAATTAAAAGAACATTTGTTATCTTCACAAGGAGAACTTTTAATCCTATACAAAGCATTGATTAGATCTCATTTGGAGTCTAAGTTGGTACCGTACCTGAAGTACAGAAACTTCCATATGAACAAACACTGATTCAACTGAGACTTCCTACATTAGCATATCGCCATGCGCGAGGAGATATGATCGCAAAATACAATTTATTTCACATGTATGACCAGGAGATAGTGCCAGATTAGGGTCAGGTGCATGGGCCTGCCAGAGGTCATGATAAAAAATTGTACATTCCAAGGTCAGTAAATCAGAAACGTAAGAATTCTTTTCACATAAGAATGAGGAAACCCTAGACTAGTCTAAGTACTGAATTAGTAAATGCATCCAGTGTCCACAGCTTCGAGAATAGACTGGAGAAGTATTGGAGATGTGAACCAGTGATGTTCAAGTTTGACGCTGACCCACCAGGAATTGATCCAGCCAACCTAAAGAGTAGACATAATTTGGAGCTGAATACAGAGTCTTAGACTGTGTTCAGAAGCATCCATAAGTATTATTTTGCCTCTAGATCAAAATACAATAAATTTTGTTTTATCAATATTCTAAGATAACTTGTTTTATTGTAACCATGACATAACCTTTTTTAATTCAGAATTTAATAACAAGGCAAGGGAATAATAGTTTTTGTGTGATATAAGTATATTTGTATCATCTGCAATAATAACAAATTTAATAATGGAGAGCAAAATATTATATCATTTATAGAAGAAAAAACAACGGGCCGAGGACGGAACCTTGCGATACGCCATTTTTAATATTTTCAGTGGCAGATTTGACAACGTTGATCACTAGCCTACATATTGTTTTCGATCTAATAGTTTTGAAACCATTCGCCACCTCCCTAATACCATAATGACATGATTTTTTTAAAGTATGTAGTGATCAATGGATCACCTTTGTCAGTTTCTTGCATTATGTAATCATGTACGAAGAATAAAGACATATAAGTAGAATATTCTTTTCTAAAACTTAATTGTTGTAAACATAAAATATTGTAAGTGGTCTGTAGCAGCAATTTCAGGTACAAATTTCTGATGACCTCCGCGCATGGAAAATTTGTCTTCGCCATTTTTGCTTTGTCATTAATGTGTGTAGGGTACCGCGATTTGGCTTCAAATCACCAGTTTTGAGACGTGTTGAAGAAAGGGCAAGGAGTGAATCTGTGTCCAATGGTAAGTTTAGTAAATGTAGAGTATTAAGCTGAATGTATGTTTAGGTTTTCATGTGGCGGCTTTCTCAACACAAAGTGCCACAGTTTGTATTTTTTTTTGGTGAGCGAGCATTTGTCATGTTTGTCCCCTGAGGGTTGGGATAGGTGGAGCGGAGGGTAGCAGTAGTGAAGTGTAGTGGAGCCTATCCGATCCCTTGCTTGAGGTACCTTATTCCCTAATATTTTGGCAAACATTCTTTGTCCATCAGCATTCCACTTCCAGTCGGGAAGAGTTCCTTTTGCAAAGGCCACCCAAAGTGAAAAATATATTAGGCCTGTGGGGTTAAGGACTTTAGGGTGGCTGCCGCAAAACTTACATTAGGAACTCTTTCCTTCTGTCAGTATTCCAGTGAGTCCACACTTCATGTGTGTCCATACTTTGTGGACAGTCATTATCTCAAAAACTAGCCAATATCTTTAAAATCTGACATCATCAAAGTGACAAGTGACCGAAAATGACCCTTAAGCGTAAGTTTCTTTCGGATGACTTCAGTATTCATGAAAATATAGACAAAAGATTGGCAAATTTGTCACCGTTAGCACCTGTTCTGAAGAAATCTGAAATTCTCAACAACTTCAAGCATCAGTCCATCACGATATCATAACTTTGCAAGTAGATATCATAAAAATGTGAGAGTGACTGATTCTTTATAGCATTTTGTCGTCAATCACTCAATGTGATAAAATATCTCACCTGTTGAGCTTGAGTTTTTTTTTAAATCTCCACAAAAACTTTGGTCCGTGAAGTTAGGT
This sequence comes from Lytechinus variegatus, assembly GCF_018143015.1. Taxonomy (NCBI): domain Eukaryota; kingdom Metazoa; phylum Echinodermata; class Echinoidea; order Temnopleuroida; family Toxopneustidae; genus Lytechinus; species Lytechinus variegatus. The sequence goes on from NC_054742.1 coordinate 18,275,298, forward strand.
CACACTTTTTCAGAACGGTTTTCCAACACAGCGCATTCGTTGATTGGATTAGATCTATAGAGTTATTAGATCGCGATACCCATGATACCGGCAAAAGAAAACCAGTCAGATCACAGGTCCCTATGCTAATGAGCAAAAAGGCCAGATTCATCCAAATCATCTTGTGGCTGAATCCTCCTCCTTGCAAAATCTTGTGATTCGTGAGATTTTCTTTCTCTAAGAATTTACCTGTTTTAACCTCAAGTTAAATGAAATATTATTGCAGCATCAGATAGAGCAAAAGTTACTCTTTCATATTGGTTATTTATTTTGTATACAATAATTTTTTAAATAAGTAAATTTCTGGCCGGAAAATGTGCCTCAAAACTGAATTTTCTTTCTCTGTTTTCTTTTGCAAATTGTGCAAAACTTTTTATTTTGAACCTCAATGATCTCTATATCACCATAAAGCTGAACTTTCTCACAATGCCACTCTTGATATGCGGCACCTTTTAATCAGGTCAAGATCACACTTTTCCCACCAAGGTACAAGACGAGATTTCTGAAATTTTGTTCTTGCATGAAATCCAGAGTTCTGATTGGCTGGATAAGGTTCACAGAACAACAGGCGCAGGGTATTTGAGGAGATTACCACATGGGAAGTGTGACCTTCCCAAGAACCCTGCACTGGAACCGTTGGAATTTACCATTGTGTGGTCTTTTTGACCAATGAGAGTGCAGTATTCTTGTTTTCAAGCTGCTTTATGTATTTGAAAATGTGTGATCTTGACCCGATTAAACCAATTCTTATTTTGAAACCTATATCATTTCAAAGCATACATATTCAGCTTTATCATGATATAAAAATCATTTGGGCTCAAACAAAAATAAAGTGTGAAAATAGCAGCTTTTGTCAGGTGAAAATATTTATTTTTTAGCATATTTTAGATCAAAATTTTAACCTATATTACAAAATCTTTGAATAAATCTAAACACATGACCTGAAAGAATGATTCTTCTTCTTTACAATTAGGCCTGGGACTTTCAGGTTTTTTTCTCTTCGGGTACCCGTGGTAATTTTCGGGCGGGTACCCGGGTACCCGAAAATCATGTCGCTCGAAATATGACTGGTGGAAAAACCCCATACAGTAGGTGACGTCATCAAGCCAATGCGATGCAAGCCAATTTATGAATGAAAATATAGTAAGCATGCGCATTGCAAGCCTCCCGTGCGCCACGCAGTATTCTATCGAAACAAGTCTGCAATACTCTGTCACCTAATACCAAAATTGACCTAGAATTCCACTTTTCTATATTTTATATGAATTCTAAAAGGTATTCTCAGAGGATCTATTTTCTCACCGATACCGCACAGGTAAGCAATTTTTTATTACTTCTTGATTTTCCGTCAAAATCTTACGAAGTATAGCGTCGATATTACATCGTGTTCGTGGGTTTGTAGAATCTATCGCTCCGTGAACAAAGTCGATTGATTTCCGGGTTTCGGAGCGTCAAATGCGCCAGCCAATCACAATCGTGTTACCATTTTCGGTTTATGATGAACTGAAAATGGTATCAAGAACGGTATCCGAAACCCGGAAATCAATTGACTTTGTTCACGTAGCGATAGATTCTACAAACTCACAAACACGATGCAACATCGACGCTACTTCGTAAGATTTTGACGGAAAAGTAAGAAGTAATAAAATTTGCTTACTTGCGTGGTATCGGTGAGAAAACAGATCCTCTGAGAATACCTTTCATAATTCATATGAAATAAAGGAAAGTGGAATTCTAGGTCGATTTTGGTACGAAGTGACAGAGTAATGCAGACTTGTTTTGACAGAATACTGCGTGGGGCTGAGGCTTGCAATGCGCATGGTTACTATATTTTCATTCATAAATTGGCTTGCGTCGCAGTGGCTGGATGACGTAACTGCGCTGCAAAAGAAACATGGCGACGATTGAACGATCTTAGTCACATCATCATCACTTGAAAAACTAGTATATTTATGGATATTTCGAGGGTAATTGGTGAGATTCAAAATGAGACTTGTGTACTTTTGTGATGAGTTTACAATAATGTCTTACACTACGCAATACAAATCAAATGTACGTTATACTGGTAAGCAATTTTCGGGTATCGGGTATTGATTTTTCTACCCGGGTACCCGACGCTTACGGGCGGGACCCGGGTACCCGGGTTTTAGTCCCAGCCCTATTTACAATGGTACCAAATTCATGAAATTCGATGCACAATTAGAGCAGCAATGACCGAATGAAAAGAGGTATTTTGGTCCGCATCAAGCTCATTAAATATGCAAAACATCTCAAGTCATGAATATCACTTGGATGAAAGAAGCCACTTTCTTGGGACCTGCAGTCTGACTGAAAACCCCTTGAATTGACCTACATGTACTAGTACATGTACCTACTTCAACTGTACTTCACATTTTCGTCAATAATTTTTGTTTACAATTTTGCCGTCAATGTGGTAAATATTTTTAAAATTTGTTTTGTATAAATGGCATTATCCTGGTGTTTAAGTCACCAGTCCATTCACTGACACTGCCGTTTATTCAGAGCTGGCTGACGACTTATTTAAATTCAACGAACGAGTGCACACAGTCAGTAGAGGCGCTGGTCAGAAAATTGGGATCGTCTCAGCTCAGTTTACAGGGACTGTCTCAGTTTATAAGGATTTTTTCACACAAGAAATCTAGGACATGTAGGAAAGGTCATTCACCTGTTGAGTGCCAACACCAATCAAGAGTGCTAGTCAATGTAAACATATCGGGTTTCATAACAAGATTATTGGAAGATGCAAGTCATAATAAACGGTGAACTGGGGGGAATTGAGGTCACCGAATCTATTTTTAGCACTCTCAATTCCCCTATTGCTGTCTTTGTCCCGTAGGGAGAAGTGAAGAAAAAAGTCCCCATAAACAAGGATATCCTTATAAACCAAGACAAATTACGGTATGTCTTGATAGATTGAGACTGTCCTTGTTTATGATAAACAAATGACAAGGACAGTCTCAATCTATCAAGACATACTGTAATTTGTCTTGGTTTATATAAGGATATCCTTGTTTTCTGGGAGTGGGACAATCCCGTCAAAACAAATGATTGTGAATAATTGTGAACAAATTTAAGTCTGACGAATATTTCATATTTTTTAAATGTCCGCAAAGTTTGGACACCCCATCATACGTTAGCCTAGGCCCCAGCGAATCAGGGACAACTCGGACCACGGGACATCTCGGACCGCGGGCCGAGTTGTCCCACCCATTACGAGATTTTTTTTCCACAAGTTTGCGTCTATTTTTCCGTAATTTCGAAATTTCTTGTAAAGATTTTCTAGAGATATGGTCTGATGGTAATGTTCTTCACTTTCTATTACTTTTTTTTTCGCTGAAATAAAAAAAAGTGTAATTTTAGGCGTTTTTTGACAGCTCGCGATTCCCATAGGCGCGCGTGTATTAACTGTGTCGGTGCTCGGCTCGGCCCCGCTCAATAACTGACTTGATTTTGTGATCATTTCTCCTCAAAGTACCACTTTTATCGCAGAAGATGGACTTTGTTGTATTCCATTACCTCCATTTTCTCATCACAAGGATAAAATTTGGTGTATTTGCACGATTTTGATCAAGTTTTTCACCTTTTTCTCTCTGGTCGCAAGAAGCGAACAACCGATGAACGGTCCGCTGCTCTTCATCGTAATTCTCCGTAGCTCGGCCGCCTAAACTGGCGGGGTGGGATTCAGACCGAATCCACAATGGAAGTGGGCGTGCACAGCAAAGAGCAGAGCTTGACTGAGTGAGAGATCGAGTGAACTCGAGTTTGAAGCTTGGCAGTGTATATAGGCTCTGCCTTTTTTTGTAAATATATATTTTTCAATTTTTTCTATATTGATTTTACCTGGTTTCGAGCTCTAAGATTGTAATGATATAATTATGCTTCAATTTCTTTGACTGAGTGTGACTATGGTGTGGATGTTTGAGTTGCTCAAAAATATTTTTACGTGGGTGGGGGCTCGGGGCGATTTCACTCTTGCCCCCGAAATGCGAAAAAAATATATTCGGGGTGTAGCTGTGTGGGCATGTCAGGCTGAGGGTAGCCATCAATTAAAAAAAGTGTTTTATTTGGGGGCTTGATTTTTAATTAATTATTTGTATTTTTTACAGGATTTAAAATAAAACTGATTTACTTTCTTTAATTTCATTTCTTGGTCTCAAGGGTGGATGTCAGGCTGCCGGGATGGAATTCAGCCACAATTGCCAATGGAAGTGGACATACTTGTACAGTCGTGAGCTTGGAGACTGAAGCCTTGCCCTACAGCTTAGAATATTTTTTAATCAAGTTTTAGGCCACTCAGTCTTATTCCCATTTGAAATATAATCAGGGCCGGATCCAAAATTTCCCTACAGGGCCGGGGGGCATTTTGTCTAGGAATTTTTGACAAAAGGTCTTTACTGCCAAATCACAGTAATTTTTTCTCAGGAAAAATTTGACAAGCAAAAAAAAAAAAGAAAAAAATGTTGTAAGTTGCCTTTTCAGTACTTTTTAAGGGGGGCGAATGTGCCCCCTCCCTCGATTCGCCACTAGAACTTATGTCCATATTATTTAGTTTTAATTTTTACAGGAGGAAAGAATACCAAATTCAATAAGTTTTATGTTTTGCATTTTTACCAATTATTGTTTATTCAAGTAAAATGTATTTTAGTATTGTTCCAAAATGCATCACCTAATTAACTTGTTTGAATTTAAAATGCAAACCTGAATAAAAATGAATTATGAACTTTGAATAAATAGAAAATAATATGTTATATTCTGTAAATTGTAATATTTTCAAATCATATTTTATCTCCATTCTTATCTTATCATTGTCTCCCTTTCTCATTATGTTCATCACTCTCATTTCAATTAAATTTATATTCTATTACTGGAATAAAAAAAGACAATACTCAACAATGAAACATCGATCAATAGAAAAAAAACAAAGAAAAAGAGGGAAAATACAAAGAAATGACAGGTACAAGGAGGGGGGGGGGGTAACAACAAGTCATTCTTGTCTGGGTTTTAAAAACAGGAGAAGAGTCGTCAATACAATATTGCAAATAGCAACTATGAAGAGGGTTTGGTTTTTATCAAATAATTTTTGCAGTTCCTTTGGAGTGATGTTATTTTTGTTTCACCCATTCTAGAAAGTGAACTTTGTATCTAACACTAAGTTGCCCTAGTGTTGTTTTCCAATCTACATTTTCTAGTTCCTTGTATCATGTATGGATGAAATCATTTAAGGTGTACCAGTTAGAAAAATTGTTGACTTTTGGTATATATTTACATTAATCATGCAAGTTGCAGGTATGATCACCTTCTCAATGACTCTTAAGACAAGCTTCTGCAATTAATAAAATATATTGTATTTACTAGATAATTTGAACAACTGGACCAAATTGTGGCAAGATTAATGAGCTATATATAAGTGACAATGGGGAACCCGAGGCTGATAATGATATGATTTGAGCAAAGAAACAATAAAAATTTGATCAAAATCGGATAAGGAAAAACAATATTATCGCTGCATTTTAAAGAATGATTTGTATTTTTCTGGTGAAACAGGTCTGGCGTTTCTTCATGGATATTTAATCGGCAACCTCATGATGTCATATCCTCACTTGTTCTTTGTATTTTATTATGTGAAATTAGATTAATTTTTTAAAGTTGAATTCAATAACCCCGCTATTTGTTATCAGATTTTTATGAAATAAGCACTTTGATATGTGAATGTTGCTATGTCTACATTATTCATATATAAATATTTTCATCCCGGAGCATCCCTTTAAATAATTTATTTATTATTTCTTTTTCTCGAGAAAGAGTATAGTCTCTACAATAAAACAAGTGGAATGCCTCTGGCGGTCTCACCTGCATCACGTGATTCAATATAACAGTAGTGCTGACTTTGAAAACTACTATATACAACTCGCACAAGATGTTCAGTGATACTGGGTTACTCTTATTTCCATGTCTTATGAAATATACCAATACACTTAAAGAGATATGATGGTAATTCAACAAATACCCCCAATGTGGCCAAAGTTCATTGACCTTACATGACCCTTGACCTTGATAATGTGACCTGGAACTCGCTGCAGGATGTTCAGTGATATAAGTTATGCTGTCATTTAATAATCTTTGGTTATTAAATGACAGCATTAAGATTTGATGTTGATGCTGCCGTCGGAAAAGCGGCGCCTATAGTCTCACTCTGCCATCCAGGTGAGACAAAAATCATGACATGCACAGTGATGAAAAATAAAGCATTAAAATGAATTTAATCAAAAAGAAAAACCACATGCTATGTAAAAGAAATTAAAATTTAAAATCATAAATTCGTCATTTTTATTGAATGAAGAATTTAATTTATTTATAATTGGAAAAAAGGATTACCCCTATTTTCTTTCAATGTAACCAAGTTACTTGTAGGGCCTAATATGATTTTTCATCACATGACATGATTTTGAACAAAAATCAAGCCATATTTTTGGGTTACGTGGGACGGAATCTACATGGCGGCATTCGTGGGACGGATTTTTCTTCTTAAATCTATCTCTGCCGGCTATTCACCTTATCCCCATCCCTCCCCATCATCCTCGTCCCTATCATCATCCCCTTGGGCACAAAACTGTCCGCAAAGGTAGAGGGGACCACAGGCTGCAAAATTTGACAAATATTTAAAAAAAGGTTATCGCCCAAATGTAGGGTAATTTTTAACCCCAAAACAATTGACAAGAAAAAAGAGGGGGTTTTCAATAATAAAAGGTCATTTAGTCCTAAACACATGTATCATTTCAATTGTGAATGATTCATTATTTTGTTCTCCATGAAGAAAAATAGTAGGGTGGACATTTGGTATTGTGTCCCCCTATTTTTGGTAGGGGGACACGTCCCCCCCCCCCCCCCCCCCCCCGATTTCCTCCCATAATCATCCCTCACATCCTCGTCCTTCTCACCATCTCATGCACCCCTCTTATCAAGAGTCATCATCTCTCTTATTTATATCCCTCATGCACCTCCTCTTCCCTCTCATCATCAAGGCCCACCCCTTATCATCGCCATCCCTCACATCCTCATCTCCATCTCTTTCCCTTTGTCCCTCTCATCATCCCCCCCCCTCATCAAAGATCCTCATCCCTCTTATCATCACCATCTCTCACCTCCTCGTCCCTCTCATCAAGGCCCACCCCTCGTTATCGCCGGTATGCTATCATCGCCATCCCTCACATCGTCGTCCCTTTTACCCTATATCCAAAACTCTGCTCTCTACACAAAGGAAACTCAATATAAAAATTAAAAATGAAATTGGCATGCCCACACAGATACACCTAGAACATTTTCACATTTCGGGGGCAGGAGTGAAAATGCTCGGAGCCCCCATCCACGTATTTTTTGTTCGGCTCAAACATCCACACCACAGTCACATTCAAAGTCAAAGAAATTAAAGCATATTGATTATTGCAACTTAAAACTCAACTCTACACCACGGAAATTCAATATTAAAAATAAAATGGAAAAAAAGGCCTAAAAATGATCAATTTTTAAAGTGAAAAATTATGCCCCCCCTCTCCAAAAAAAAAAAAAATTATTGATGGCTAGCCTCAGCCCGGCATGCCCACACAGCTACACCCCGAATATATTTTTTTCGCATTTCGGGGGCAAGAGTGAAATCGCCCCGAGCCCCCACCCACGTAAAAATATTTTTGAGCAACTCAAACATCCACACCATAGTCACACTCAGTCAAAGAAATTGAAGCATAATTATATCATTACAATCTTAGAGCTCGAAACCAGGGAAAATCAATATAGAAAAAATTGAAAAATATATATTTACAAAAAAAAGGCAGAGCCTATACGACACTGCCAAGCTTCAAACTCTAGTTCACTCTCTCTCACTCAGTCAAGCTCAGCTCTTTGACTGCACGCCCACTTCCATTGTGGATTCGGGCTAAATCCCACCCCGCCAGTTTAGGCGGCCGAGCTACGGAGAATTACGATGAAGAGCAGCGGACCGTTCATCGGTTGTTCGCTTCTTGCGACCAGAGAGAAAAAGGTGAAAAACTTGATCAAAATCATGCAAATACACCAAATTTTATCCTTGTGATGAGAAAATGGAGGTAATGGAATACAACAAAGTCCATCTTCTGCGATAAAAGTGGTACTTTGAGGAGAAATGATCACAAAATCAAGTCAGTTATTGAGCGGGGCCGAGCCGAGCACCGACACAGTTAATACACGCGCGCCTATGGGAATCGCGAGCTGTCGAAAAACGCCTAAAATTACACTTTTTTTATTTCAGCGAAAAAAAAGTAATAGAAAGTGAAGAACATTACCATCAGACCATATCTCTAGAGAATCTTTACAAGAAATTTCAAAATTACGGAAAAATAGACGCAAACTTGTGGAAAAAAATCTCGTACTGGGTGGGACAACTCGGCCAGCGGTCCGAGATGTCCCGTGGTCCGAGTTGTCCCGTCCCCGCCCCAGCGCCCAGGCCAGTTATTAGAAGTAGCACGTCTATAATACAGGGATACAGTCCCTGGCCTGGGCATGGCATTGATATTTGCTGGGATTCTGCGTGTGGAAACGAACGACACGACAGTCATTGTCATTGACATTACGCTTACGTTACGATTCTAACTTTATCTTGATCTAACCAAATACATACACAAGGAAGTGAATGGTCTACGGATTCTATAAAAAAATAAATGAAATAGTCTAAGTTAGATCTAAATAATCTTACCTGCACTCTACTTTATGGGGGAAAATAAAAGAAGATTTGTTTTTACTCGGCACATATGCACATCGCATCCATCATCCTCCTGGGTGGGTCGTGACATTACTTGTAGGGTGAATTTTAAATTAGGATATAATATTTAAAAATAAAACTTATACTAATTGTTTATTTATAAACGAATCGCATTGATTATTAACCAGCCTGAATCAATCAAAATTTATTGAAATATCAAATGTGATTTGGCCTGTACCTTATTTTTTTTTAACGTTTTAAATGTTTGAACAATTTTCACCTTCTTGATGTCCCCTATTTAAACAGAATGGACCTGGCCGACTGTGCAAGAGATAGATCGAAATTACAGAATTTACTCATATCCTGAGAAAAAGCTGCTGAGCTGAGCTGAGATTGCCACGGAAAAACCAAGAAGAGAACATTATTAACGTCAAGAATGGCGCATTCATCGAAAGGGAAACTCGTAGCTGTAATTGGCGATGAAGTGAGTACAATATCATTTTCATATAGGATTAAGATTGCATTCACAGATCTAACTGTGATGAACGAGAGAGCTGATGCGCGATGCTTACCGCCCTATTGTTTTCCAGACGTAAAGTCCCACACCGCACACGTTCATAACCATGCTGTGCAGGGGATGAATCATATATCATATTGGGTGATTTCAAGTTCGGTGTTGGTGTTGAGAGCGTGAAAAGGCTGCTGAACCGAGCCCCAACACCGAGCTGGGTTCAGAGGAGCGATACCGATCGCGTTATCGATATCCTATGACGTCACGCCTCTGCGCTGCTGATCATCTCAACTTTACGCGAGAAATTCTCGACGACGAAAGTGAAGTCGGGACCACTCCTAGTACCAATGAGGTCCAAACATTAACATGTATGGACCTCATAGGCGACATTACCCAAAAATATGGGTTAGACAATGCTGTTCTGATTTCCAACCCAAGACTTTGGTAAATGTACGCCTTAATACAAATTGGAGTTACGTGATATGACTTTCATTTGTTGGGGAGACATTAAAAGTATTAATTAAGTAGTTCAAATTATTATCATTAAACTTACATTTCAGGCCCTTTTTGTTGATTTTCGGTGAGCGTTCCACACAGCTGCGACGAGTGATCAACTCCGAAGTGATACGCGAACTGGTCAGCTGATCGGTCAGGTGATCGGTAGATTATCTTTTTGTCAGACGTTCATAATTTATGTAAAGCGTATCAATCTTCAGTATCTTGATTCCAAACTAGTATCAGTATTGCAGATAAATGTCATTATTGATTGGAATCAGTGGCGGATCGGGGGGGGGGGGTGGGGGTGGGGGTGAGCATTTCTGCCCGATCCCCCTATTGAGATTTGTAGTAAATATTTTGGAATTAAATACGTTGTTCATACTAGTTATGCGACCCCTCCTTTATGATGATCACAGCATTATTTGTAATGGGGATATTTCGTTCATAATTATTCTTGTCTCTTCTTTCTCCTTTTTAGCCTTTTTTTGCTTGTTAAAACCTTTTTTCCTTTTTTTTTGGGGGGGGGGGGCTCGCCAAATTTTACGTGGGTCAAAATTACCTTCATTTTTTTAGTGACAATCTTTTTTTCATTTGTCCAGTTCTACGCGAGACAAAATTACCTTCGATCATTATTATAGTTAAAAACTTTTTTTTATTTTTTATTTATTTATTTATTTTTTTTTGGGGGGGGAGGTTGCCAAATATCACGCGAACGTTTGTCAGCTTTTACTGTTTTATTCGACTTATAATCAAATATTAAATGGGGCTTACCACAGTTTTTTTTAAAGTCAATTCATAAGAATATTCCTCCTCGGGATTTGAGCTTTCTTTCATGAAATATCAATTTTTTTCATGATTACCAAAAATACTTAAAATTTTTTATCGGTGTATGCCTATAAAGCTTTAGCTCATGCGTTGCGCCTGCCATATTTTAATGCTGATCAACTTTATGCTTTTAATGAATTCCTAAAAACAATAAATTCTCAGATCATCAATTTTGTCGCAATCGAATAATTCGATTGCGTCTCTCTATCAGTTTTGAATATTCATAAAAAATATCAGCTCGTGCTTTTTGCTCATAATATTTTGATTAGTAAATTCTTCTCTTATATAATCGAGTCGGATAGATAGATAGATAACTAGAGAGAGAGTGTTGGGGGGGGGTCCCTCAGCTACTTGTCCTCGCTTATTTGTTATTATTTGTTATTATGCTCATGTTGTGAGAGCTTTGTGTTTTCACATTTTTTTCTTTTTCAACCTTTTTATTGTCTCGGAGCTTCCCTCTATTTCTTTACACTATATTATAATGTAGTCCTGTTTCAATCATTGGCGGCGGAAGCCCCAAATTTTAGGAGGGGACAACCTAACAAATTTTGACAAGCAAAAAAAAAGGCTCTCAACCCAAACATTTTAGGGGGGACGTAGGAAAATAAATTGACAAGCAAAAAAAAAAGGTCAACAACAAATTTAGGGGGAACGTCCCCGCTTCCGCCGCCTATGGTTTCAATTCTTTTTTTGTTCTCATTTCAATGAAAACATCATTATTAAACTGACGTACATGTAGAAGACTTTATTACGAAATTTTGACATTGTTTTGTTTCATTTGTTTGGCTTTCTTTTTTTCTTCTCCTCATCTTCTTTTTCTTCTTACTTTTTCCCTTTCCTTATTTTCTCTTCAGTATTTCATTCAGGTATCCGCCAATTTATACAACACCAAGCATATAGAGGCGGATAATCAGTGAGGGAGCATGACGGTGTGCCGCTCTAAAAAAAAGGAGGAATATTGGAAGAAAAAAAAAAGAAGAAGGGATGGGGAAAAAATAAAGAAAAAAAAAAGATGATGATGGCAATGACGATGATGAAAATTATCTTGGTGATGATGATGGTTGTGGTGACGGTTGTGGTGATGATGATGGTGATGCTAATGATAGTGGTGATGATGATGATGACGAGATGTAATTTTGTTATTTTGTCTTTGAAAAAATTAAGTAGTGCAAAGTTGAATTCATTTAAAGTTTATTATGAAAATAGCAGAAAAAAATTGGTATGCGTTCGAGGAAAATCCATCCCCCACCAATCTTTTTCAAAGGTAAGATTTTTTTTTTGCCCGGGGGGGGGGCCACTTCCATTCACGAGTGGATACCATGCGCGACCATGGGGTCTCGAAAAGCACCCTAAACACGTAATTTCCATATTCTGAAAATGCACCCCTTAACAAGTATTGGCGTGTGAAACCCTACCCTTAACAAGTATTGGAAACAAAACGATACTCTTGGCAAATATTCCCTGAAATGAACCCCTAAACAAGTACAGGAATGTTTTATTGTTACGGGTCCTTCGGTCGTCGGCTTTACCTTATTTGGTTTAGTACGACCCCACCTTCTACACCTCGCGCAAATCGGACTCTAAACACGAAGTGTTGGAGCAAAAAGGACATCCTTTATAAAACATTTTGATTTTGTTTTATCATCCCCGCAAATTAGACCCTAAACACGACGGTTTTCCTAGCGAATTAATAGATACCCTTTTTTCGTTATTTTTGTGTTTTTGACACCCTTATCACGTTACGTAGGTAACGTGCCCTATCGTGAAAAGGACATCCTTTTTACGTTTTTTTTTGGTCGCGCATGGTATCCACTCGTCAATGTAAGTGCCCCCGGCCCCCGGGTTTTTTTGTGACGGCGTAGGCCTTTGCAAGCAGCTATTATTATGGTAAAAAAGTAAATGAAATGTCAAGAAATACATGATAATGATTTTTATGGTACATTTTAGTAGGCCTATATCAATTCATACTTGTTATCAAAAAGAAAAAAGTGGGTCGTTACGGACCATTAAAAATGGGAAATTTGGGCATTTTATATTTAGGATAGAGCAACTGCTCGTTATAGACGTCACAATAAATCAAGCATTCTAAATTCTATCAACTCCATTTTTTGTCAAATAACACCTTCATCGATATTTTGAAATGATTTTTCTCATATTTTCATCATCTTTTTATCAGGGTGAAATTCCCCTTTAATTTACAAAACAGATTCGCAAACAATATCAAGAGTAGTGGGAGGCAAGGGTGGAAATCTAAGGTAGGGGACCAGGGGCTGGAAAACAGGCAAAAAAAAACAAAAACAAACTAACAAAAAAAAAAGGAAGGTTTATCACCCCCAAAAGAAGGTCGTCTCGTCCAAAATACATGTTTTACTTCGATTTAAATGATGTAGGCCTATTTCTTTCCATCATATATAAAAGAACAAAAATAGTAGGGGGACATTTGATAATGTGCCCCTACTATTTTGGGTTAGGGGGAAGTGTCCCCCTGGGATTTGCGCCCATGTGGGTGGGGGGTGCTGCACCTCCTTTCGGAATCATTATGGAACAGTGTGAATAGTCGCTGTGATTTCGATCTCATACCTATAAAAAAATAGAACAAAAAACGCCTTGACCACAGGCCAAAATGCCTAACAATTTTTCCGCGGCATTAACAACTCTCGTAAGGGGCGCTCCATTTATAAATAGAGTTGCATGTGTAGCTGTCTATGGCAACAGAATCCATCGCAGAATTGAAGCCAGAAGCGTGGGAATTTGGCAGAAAATTCAAGAAAAGAACCGGTGAGTACCGATTTAAGAGTAATTATATATTCATTAACATTTATTGAATCATAAGAATAAAGATTTTTTACGGAAAGAAAGCTTAGTTCTAAGCTAGGGCTGCCCAAATGCGCGTGAGTGGAGTCTCAGTTTCTTAACACGGGTAAGTATTGCGGTGTCGCCTAGAGTGGTCGGGACGGGAAGAAATTGCAATAAAATCTAGTAGTTATCGTACAGAATGCACAGGTTAAAATCACTGCAATAATCAGAAAGCATAAATACTGTTTTTCATTAAAATGTGTAAAAGTAAAACTCTAATGATTTGCGCTCATCTTAGCTGTAATACACTAATAATAGATCATTTTACGGGGGTGTGTCATCGTGTTCGCCTCCTGTTCGTGAACTGCAGTTCATCAACACGAACACCAAACTTGAATTTTGAAATCACGATTTTCCCAATCCCTGGGGGTTGGTGTTAGTGAATAGGGAAATTGCACGTAGATCGTCAACACCAGCTGTAATGCTCGGTTCAGCAGACGACATTCAACACCAGAGCTCAACACCGAACACAAACTGCCGGAAATACGTCATATTTTCCGAGGTCAATCCCAACACCAGCGTGATTTCAAGTACGGTGTTGTAGCTGGTGTTGATGTTGTCCCAACACCAACACCAGATTTCAACACCGTACTTGAAATCACCCACTGATTAATCTAAGTAACGTTAATACCTTTACTTTAGACCAAAAGCTTCAGTCTCTGTATTTTGGTTGTTCCGCTGAACTACGTTGGTTCCACTCACCAATACATAGACTGAAGAGCTTGGAGGCCCGTTCGTACAGCCAACGTAAAGTGAACTAACGTTTTATAGGTTGCGATTTAAAACTTTAAAAATTTACAGTTTCATGGTTTCCATTATCCATTATTTCTTCCAATCTTAAGTTGAAAGGAAATTAAGCTTAATCAGTTCACAATTAACAGATTAAACCTTTATGCTCATGAATAGGTATCTGTTTAGGCATTTTGATGTTCATCAATATATATTCATTTTGATGTTCGGCAATATATATCATATATATTCATGGTAGTAAAGTCTTCACTTTTATCATCAAAATATATACATGTATATATATGTATATGATATATATTGCTGAATCATAAAATGCCTAAACAGATACCTATTCATGAGCATAAAGGTTTAATCTTTTATTTGTAAACTGATTAAGTTTAATTTCTTTTCATGTGTTTGCATGCTGTAACTTAAGATTGGAATAAATCATGTAACTGGTAAACACTTTACTAACATGAATATCAGTGTGTGGGACTAGAGTAAAATTTCATGGTATCTTTGGAAGAGTTTTTAAAGGTGAAGAAATAAAATATCATCATTGATTTTAACATATTTTGTCAATATCATACCAATAATTAACATACACAAAAATCAAGTTAAAAAATTATTTGTCCGGGGGGACCTTTGCTCCAATACATTATTCGATGCATGTTTTGGATTCCTCTCTGAATTTCCTATCAAATGGTACCAGTTTCATGAAAATTGGTCAACACGTAACGACGCAGTGGCCATTGAAAGTTGAAGGTCACGCCCATTTTTGTCAATACAAGGAGAAAAGGGCGGGCCATAGCGCGAGAACCGACGGACCGATTGGACAAATTTTTTTTGTTTTGTGCTTGGGCCATGGTGAATTTTATGTATACCAGATTACAACAAATTCTGAGACGGTAGGGTGCAAAATTGCACATTCATTGGGTGAATTGGCATGGAATGACCCGCATACACTAGCTTATTTTTAATATACAGACTTATACTTTATATTTGGTCTCTCAATCTGGCTGCTCGATCCTCGGCCCCGTCTTACAGACCTGCCAACCAGTATGTTTTTGGTATGTTTTTGCAACATCAAAATTTTTAAAAATCAAAGTCCGTATTTTTATTCACTATAGAAATTGTACACTTAATTGTCGGCAGTACGTTTTTTCTTTAAAAATATGTTTGTTTGTTTTTTTTACAAAATTGTAATTCATTGAGAAAAATCATCTCTATGTCTCTATTTCATAAAATTACAAAAATATGGTTATTAGATTAATGTAATTTCAGGTAACTTGGTTTTTTTTAATCATTTTGTTAAAACCGGGGTGAGATACACACATGTTTCAATTGTTTTTTTTTTTCATCTACATGTACAAGATCAGTGTGCATTTTAGCTTGCATGCAGCTTGAGCGCCGCGATGAGCGAGTGCGCCATGTATTTTATTATAAAGTACACTTTTGAGGGGAAAAATACATTTTTTTTATTACAATTTTTCATTTCCAGAGGTTGACAGATCTGCTGTAACATTATTGATCTTGTAATGAAAAGCCTGTTTTCCACAAAAATAACAAAAACTACTAGTTATAGAGATAAAAGCCCCAGAAATCTTGGAAAATACAGTGAGCATTGAGTTCATACTTTCACTGTACAATCATGTTACAAAGATTGTTCTATAAATCCACATTGGAGTATCCATAATAATTTCAATACAAAGAAATTGGACTTTTAAAAAAGCCTGGATTTTGAGTGACACTACACAACTGGGCTGAAATTAAAAACTGTGTTAAATTTCTTTGCGAGATGCCGGATGAGCTCCACATCATTGATGTGCTAGTTTTTTTTTAATTAATTTATGTTCTCTCTTGTTTTGGGGTGCTCCATAATCTTTTTAAATGGAGATTATTGGCAACTTTTCCAATCATAAGTAATGTAGGACTGTTATTTTGTACATTTCTTTTCTCTTTTTGTTCTTCAGTTTTGTTATTTAGTTCAGTTTGTTTACATTCTTGATGCTTCTGTTGTCATCCATTTCCATTTGACTTTCAGCCTGCTTCTCCCATCATTCCTTTCCTATTCAGATGTGTTCATTCATTATGTTCTCACATCTGATTCTTTTGTTAAACATTCTTATTATGCAATCATCACAACATCTTAATATTATCTTCACTTATCTCTTATTGGTTATTTCATGAATTAGACTCCTATTAGTTGGCTCCTCCATTATTTTAATTTTGATTGGTTGATATTACTTAATTTGAATATAGGCCTACAGGTATTTTAATTTTGTGATATGATTCTTAGTTTTACATTGTGTACTTAGGCAAAGAAGCCATCTTGATTAATCAGTGCACTACCAGACTTCATTGAGTTAAGTTTGGTTATCATGTTCCTGTGTCTTCTGAGTTGATTCTACTTAATTTCTGTTTGCTGTTCCATATAATGTGTATGTTTGAGCTTGTGTTATCCTCCTTGTGCAGTTGAATATTTATTTCCCATAGACTTATATTTAAAGCCGCACAAGGACATTGAAATGAATCAAATGTGGTAGAACAGCAAGGACAAGGTACAAATACACTGTGATATACATTGAAGATTCCACATCTCTGTTTATCTCCATTTATACTAGCCAAATGGCCGAGGATTATGATTTGTCTGATAGGCTTTGCTTGAAAGGAGATGGAAAAAGAAGCCATTTTGGTGGATGTGTTTGTTATTTCTTTTATGCATGACGTCTGATATTTGTATTTCTTACAGGATACATGCACAGGATTCCTCCTTGGGGGTATTGGGGAAATCAATAACAAGAGACAGCCAAACTTCATGGTAGTTGAGAAGGGTAGGTGAAACTTTAATTGTAGAGGATTGCTAGTATTTTTGTGAATTGTTTCCTGACATCTGTATGTTCTGTAAAATACATTGATATATCTTGCTATTTTAACAGGGAAATCTATTGGTAGATTAATAGTGTTAATACTTGATTGATAAGGAATGAGTCGAAGATGATGATCATGGTAGATATACAATGCGTCCCAGAAAAAACGAAACCGAGATTAAGCGATGATTCATCATAACTTAATCACAAATACAATAGACAAATGACCTACCATTGTAAAGCCTAGAATCTCCTCTTTTATCTTAAATTACTTAAGATTATTTCTCATTCACGCATGAGTGAGCAAAAACAATTTGAAGAAAGGATACCAAAATCTCATTTGGTGGGGGGTATCTGAATTTTAAAAAAAAATCACATGCCTAAAAATTTCAATATCTGCTCTTTTATTTGATACCTTAATCACAAAAAATGGTCAAGAAGTAAAAAAGTTATGTTCCCTCGAAACAATGCTTGTATTTCCATAATTTCATTAAATAAACATGTTTTCACTGGTTTCCCACAGAAGCTATCGCATGGTTAACAAAAGACTAAATGCATGGCTGATCGTCAACAAAATGGAGTGTTGAGTGAGGCTGAACGCTAGCCTGTAAAACCTCTTCATTTATGAAATTATTGAAATTCAAGCCTTATTTCAAATTATCAGAACTTTGTTATTACTTGACCATTTTCTGTAATTGAGGTATATCAAAGAGCAGATATTGAACTTTTTAAAAATGTGGTTTTCTTCTTGAAACCTAAATACAGCCTGCCAAGTGACTTTTTGGTATCCCCTCTTCAAATTGTTTTTGTTCACTCATGCATGAATGAGAAATAATCTAAATAATTTCAGATGAAAGAGGAAATTCTAAGCTTTACAATGGTTGGTCATTAGTCTATATTATTTATGATTAAGTTATGATAACTCATTGCTAATTCTCAGTTTTGTTTTTTGTGGGACGCACTGTATAAATATTAAAAAAGTAACAAAAACAAAAAATCCACTTGCAGATTTTTTTTTTGGGGGGGCAGTAGATTTTGCCTCATATGCCATATCTGGCTGCTTCAAAATTATTGGTTAATTACGCCTCTGACCCAACCCTCCCTCCTCCCTCTATGAAATAAAACAAAAAATCCCTAACAGAGAACAATGTTTGTGTCAGTTTGACACCCATGGTCAGTATACCTACTATCAGTTTTCAGTTTAGTGGCTTTTTTTACATACCCATATTTTCCATAATATAATATTACTTATGCCGTGGCGTCCATAGTCTGTCGTCCGTCCACATTTTCAAAATGCTACTACTTCGCCATTTCAAGTCCGATTTCAATTCTGTTTGCTTTATATGATAGCACTAAGTGGGGGATTCAAAACTTCTACACAAAATTTTGAAACTCATTAAATATGCTAATTTATTCATATATTTTCTAAACTCACAAAAATTACTTATTTATTTGTTGATTGATTTTAGTTATTTTTGTTCCATCTGAGAGCTACATTAGGTTCACCAAGGTTCTACACAGAGTTAAATGCTTTTATGTCATTTCTTCATCAATTTCAATTCTATATCCTCAATGTCACCAATATAATTCACTACAGTGTCAACTGGGCTGAAATTAAAATTGTGCTAAATTTTGTTGCGAGATGCCGGATGAGCTCCACATCATTGGTGTGCTTGTATATGAATAGGAATGGAATGGGAATGGTTTCAAATAATTTTGAGAAAGTAATGTAGTGGAGAAGAATAAGCATTTTAAAACATGTTGGTGCACATTATTTAAAGACATATTAACTTTGTGAACATAATTTCTAAAATCTAATTCGGAATCAGAAATGTGTGTGGGATTGTGGATGGTTTGTCAATTTGACATTGAAATAAAATGAAACCAATCCAAAGTTGGTATGAAGTAAGTAGTTCTTAAAAAAGGCTTTGGGAGTATTATCTCTACCATAGATTAATTCAAACAGACCACTTTTCTCACATTAAAAAAATATAATTGTTACTGTTAGTATACAGAGAGAGGTGGAGAGAGATGAATAGAAGTAAATAGGCAGGCAGCATAGCCTATGCCCGGGGGGGGGGGGGCACTCAGTATATAATGCATAGTGGGTATGTGCCGCGGAGGGGACCCCCATTTTCACACTCAAATTTCCGTTCCAAGGCATAGCATTTTTGCCTTGTTGAGAAAAAGAACAAAGGAAGCCACTCCAAGGCATAGCATTTTCTTATCGAAAAAAAGAAGAGAGAAATCCGCTCCAAAGCTTCGCATATTTTTCGTTACGCCACTCCGATCGCATTGAATGAGCCGCAATTTTGGTGAAAAGCGGCCGCAGAGCTTCCCCGGCGGAGGCCGCGCTAGCTGCATCATGCACACATGACCGTTCCATATGGCATAGGGATGCATACGCGCTCACACGCTGGCGATCCGTTCCAAGGACCCCCGTTTTCACAAACATTTGTCGTTCCGAAGCCCGTTCCGAGGACCCTCCTTTTTACAATAAGCCCGCTCCAAGGCCCCTGTTTTTGTCTCGCCCGCGGCACACCCCCACCACTTTTTTGGTCGGTGCCCCACCCCCCCCCCCCCCCCCAGGGGCCTATGCCCCTAAAACCTTACCATGACCTCCACATATTTACATGCACATTCATTCACAATTCAGTCAGTTAAAGTTTTCTCAGTGCAACCAGGCCTGGCTGAATTGGTTTACATTTCTTAATCTAAAAATCATTTGCATCCATATTTTGCTTTGAAACTTTCAGACAAGTATTTCAAAACTATAAATCTTTTATATCTAAACTGTTTTCAAAATAAAAAATGTTATTTTTTAGAAATAAAACACAGTATTAACCTTCAAATTAAAAGCGGAAAGTAACAAGAACATAGAGTGATAGACACATGACTTTGTCTTGACTGTTACTTGTATTAGAGAAAACTTATGTTCCCTTTTTTTTCTATGTATACCAGAAACTGCAGTCCATGAGATTGAAGAGAGCTTCAAGAACTTTGTTGCACGCAATGATATTGCAATCATCCTCATCAACCAGAACATTGCTGAGCATATACGTCATCTGTTAGATAATCACACTGATCCAGTTCCATCTGTACTTGAGATCCCATCCAAAGACAGTCCTTATGATCCTAGCAAAGACTCAATTCTTAGAAGAGCTAAGGTTTGTCCTCACCCCTCATTTTTCCCTCATCTCAATCTCTCTCTATCTCTCTGTCTGTATCTCTGTTTGTCTCGGTCTATTGCCATGTCTATTTCTTTATTGCATTTTTTTTCTACTGTTGTTTCCTATATACAGTGGTGTTGTCTCATCATTTTTTTTTTCTTCTTGCTTCCATTTTTTGGTGGAGGTGGTTGTTATAGCTCATTTGATTTCAGGTTGATAAAAGCTTTTAATCACTAGTACATTTTTGTCTTGCCTGGATAGCAAAAACAAGACAGAGCAAGATGCGTTTTTCTCGTCAACATTGATTTTTTTTTTCAATGTATTTATGTATTATTCTATAATGATAGTGAAATTACAGAGAAATGTTTAAAGTCTCTAATAATATTTAATTAATGAAGGTGAACACCTGTAACATGTATGTGTGCATGTATTACCCATGCCCCCTTGCTGGCTGCATTTATTTCTGTTTTCTTTTATTATTATGGGAGTATTAACCCTAAAAAGACTGGGGGGGCTGATTGAGCCCCCCCCTCGACATTTTTCGCGATAAATCCGCCGCGCGAAATTTTTTGACCGCGTCGCTCGCTGACTTTTTACTTTCAAGTCTCGTGCAACTTTTGAGACCAAAATTGCGACCCCCGGGTACGCGGTTCCAAAATTACGCAACATTTCGTAAGTGCATGCAGACCCAAAATTACTCAAAAACGTGAATTTGTGTACAAATCCAATGCAAATAGTGTTCTTAGCCAAAATTCATAAATGTATCATTATTTTTCCTTTTACTGCTTAAAATCAATAAATTTTATCTTGTTTATGGTCAAAATAAAGTCCCCGACAATTTACATTGAAAAAACAATAAAAAAAAGTCGAAAAACAAAGAAATACATAAGAATTTTAGAAAACAATAGAATACATAAGAAAATAAATGTGATTTTGAAATTTTTTTAAAATCAATTTGATCAGATGCCTATCTAGAGTATGTGAAACAAAAATTAGCATTTCAGGGGCATTATTTTATTAATAAGAGCAAACTTATGATTTTACGCATAAATTAGCATAATTAATGAGACATGAGATTTTTTGCAGAATTTGATGTTATAGTTTTGTAGATAATGCCATGGGTAATGCGTGTGCCAATTTTCAGCCCCCCCCCCCTGTCTTCTTAGGCGTCGAAATAGCCCAGTCTAGTGAACACTTTTTGCGAGAGTGATCACGAATTTCCTAGAAAGCCAGTGAACACTTTTTGCGAGAGTGATCACGAATTTCCTTGTTGACCATAGTAGATTGCGAGACAAATGAATACCCTCTAGCGATTATTTCAATCCGCAATAATGAACCTATTTAGTATTATAGCCAGTCTATTTAGGGTTAAGCTTAGTTAAAGGTATGTGTGTGTATAAGTCATGTTAGTTCGAATGGGAGGTTTGTTTTCATATGATTTATCATTGTGATATATGTATGTGAAAGTCTTTTCTTTTTATTTTACTTTATTGCAGGGTATGTTCAGCGCTGAGGATTTCCGCTGATGTCGTTGGAACAATATTTCTCTCTTCTCATTCCATATAATTATATAGATATATATATGATACATGTTACTGGGTGATAATAGTTAAAATGGTGAAGATTAATTTTATGCAATGTGTCCCATGATTTTTTCCACCAATAAATAATAATTCTTCATGCAAATATATACGGGCATGCTCCTGCTAAATACCTACTTGTACCAGATTCATCCAATCAAAGTTTTCAATTGCTCTGCTATCCTGTACATTTTGGAGACTTAACTATTTTGAAACAGATAGATACTTTTCATGTGAATTTAAAAAAAATACAATGCACCTCCAAACTGAATTTTTTTTTTTTTTAAACTTCTGTCTATATTTCATTTTCATTATTATGAATCCTGAATAAAGAAATGTTGGACACATTACATAAAATCAATAAGAACTGTAATACTCCCTACTTCACTTTTTATTATTTCTGTAGGTTAGATAGATGCTGTATTATCATTTCTTTAGTATATTTTGCCAGTTTTGGATTAAAGTAGTAACTTTGTAAACTCCATTGAGTGTTAAATATATATGAAAAAATTATATATATCCAACCATTTCATTAAGTATATATATTTATCTGATGTATGTGTATCAGTAATTTGCATTTTAAGGGGAAGTTCACACACACATTGACGTCCTGTTGGTTCCAAGTTTAACAAAAGAAAAAAAAGAAAGAAACTTTTCAGTAATACGTGAAAACTCAACCAAAGATAAACAGAGTCTTTTATTTTTTAATGTCATTTGAGGAAACTAATTACTAAACATCCTAATTAAAGCAATTACTGTAAATACATATACTTTATTGTAGATCAATAATCATTACAGTTGCACAAGATTGAATGGTTTGCTACATACCAGCACGTGTCAGCTTTAAAAATGCAGGTACATGATTTGTTGCTTGTATGCATACACTTCATTGGTGCTCACTGAAAATATATTTCCAAGGATGTCAAACTATATATAGACCTATTGTGTGCAATTCTACATGTATCACTTGGAAAGTGGAATCAAACTTCATTTGATTTTGGTATTGTTGATGAATTTGAAAATTATCTTCAAATGAATAATAATCAAAATATCCACAGAGTAGGAGGCGAATGATTTTTAAGTTTTTTTTTTATTTATAAAAATTTGACATTCTACAAAGAATCATAAAAGAATGGTGATTTGTTTTTAATGACTGTTTGCATCAATTTTGATATTTGAAAAAAAGGAACAATATGGGAAAGAATCAAGCTTATGTTATCCTTATATTGTCTTTAATGGTTCCATTTGCATATTTTGTTGGCCTTTTTTATTAACCCATTTAAGACAAAGTGAACATACGTTTTTGTTTGCTATGGTTTTTCCCCATGAAGAGCAATATTGTACAAAATACATGGGATGAAAATGAAACAAAATTTACACTAACTTCAGTTTTATTGCATTATTATCTTAGATTATATTCTGAAACACATTTTAGAACAAGTCACTCTGAATCATTCAATTAGCAATGTTATGGAAATGCCCAAATCACTGTTTTCCACACCACCTGACTGATTTCTAACTTCTCACTCAATCTGTTCTTATTAATAAAGTTAGTAAACATCATACGGAATATAAAAGTTGCCAATTTGAAGAATGAAAGATGATTGTTAGAAAGGGGTTAAGCAATACTCCTTTTTTATCTTTTTTCCTACCAAAGTTTGCGTTGTTGTTGGATTGAATGTAGTGAACAAGAAACTTGTTATCTATCAGTACTTGTGAAATAGATGTGTTCAATTTCCAAATAATGATATTGTATAAATTTAATGAGAGTGCTTTTAAGATAGTTCAATGTAATGAGTTGTAATTTTTCTTTTATTTTTTATACCCCTGTCCTAGACGGAGCGTATTATGGTATCACGCTCGTTTTGTCTGTCTGTCCATCCGTCTGTTAACTTTTCATTTTAAATGCGATAACTTCAGTTTGACTTAACCTATAGGTCAAGGTCACAGTGACATTTTTTCATCATACCCTTCTGCGGTCTTTGTAGATGTGACAACTTCAGTTGTGTGTGTAATACCAGCATGGATCCCAGGAAGCCTATTGATTTTGAGGTCAAAAGGTCAAGGTCACAGTCACATGTTTTCATCTTACCCTTCTGCAGTCCTTGTAAACGCAATGTTTAATTTAACATAGGCTCATATAATTTGGTGTGTACGATACTAGCACAGGTCCCAGGAAGCCTATTGATTTCGAGGTCAAAGTCACATGTTTTCATCTTACCCTTCTGCAGTCCTTGTAAACGCAATAACTGAAGTTTAACTTAACCTAGGCTCATATAATTTGGTGTGTATGATACTAGCATAGGTCCCAGGAATTCTATTGATTTTGAGGTCAGACTGTCACCTTTCTCTTTTCTTGCTTGACCAATAACTCCATTTTCTGTGTTACACGCGGGCGTATTATGTGCTCGCCTTAGCAACACTGTATTGATACTTCATGTGAGTCTTGGGTTTTTATTTTATTTCTTTATTTCTACAACACGATGGCTGGAATTCAGAAAGGTGGTTTTGAAACCACAGTTTATGCAAATTTCATGCATTGAATAAGCTAATTTTAGCACATAAGAAATGAAGAGAGCTCTAATAGTGAATGCACACATTTATCAAAGGGCACTGAATTGATGTGTGTTACTAAGGTTGCACCATTAATGAGACTACTACTTTTTATTGATGATTCCATTGTTTATTACATAAACAGCAGGCTCATCCCTGGGGCTCATCAAAACAGTATCCTTAGTGTCAGGCATCAATATAGCTCCCTGTAATAAAATCACAACTTCATTATTGGGCACTTTCTCCATATATACATCACACTGAAATAGTGTAATTGGTGCATGCAATCAGGAATCATGGTTTCAAAATTACGTTGTCAATTTTAGGCAAATCAGTTTGTAAAATGAACAATTCTTCATCTTTGAGAACCTCATGACATTTATTTTTCGTCATTTTGGTATATCTATCCCTTGATAATATGAATATATAGTGGCAAAGGATATTATGAGTTGCATGCTATATTAATAAAAATAAACCTACAATTATTACGCATTTTTATTAATCAATGGCACTGAAAGTTATACTGTTATAAAATGTTTTATATTTGTATTTGAATGTCAGTAAAACTAAAGAAATTATTGAATATGATGGTTTGAAGTGTTTTTATTTTTCACATATTTGTTTTGTTTTTGTATTTTATAGCCTATAGCGTTAAAGAGAAAGTTTACCCTGAATCAAGAATGGTTTTAATGAGCATATAAATGAAAGAAACAATGAAGTTTTGGCTAAAATCCATCGAGTATCATGACATCATAAATTGGCAGCACCTTGAATGGCATGATTTGTGATATAAGTGCTATTTTCTCAGAAAATCAAAACTTTTTTTTACCTGTCAATAATCATCAGACTCGCCATTTTTTACACGCTTCTTTGAGGAAAATATTTTCAGTCATAATGAACCATAACAAAATGGAAATTTTTGGAATATATATTATATCTTATTACACGATATACATGTCATCAGCTCAAGATGTCACAAAGTAGGAAAATATACTTATAAAAAACTTATTTGTCTTATGCTTTGATGGATATTTTGTTTTATCTGATTTGGGTACTTTTCTTAAAATGAATTTGTTGCCAAGCTGAACTTTAAGCTTGGAACTTTTTTGTAAGTTGAAAATATCAGAAATTAGTTTGTCATGTTATATTTACACAAACTTTAGTTTTGTTGCATTATTATCTTAAATAGATATGTTCAGGCTCCAAATAATGAAATTGTATAAATCTAACGAGAGTGCTTTTAAAAATTACCTTCCACAAAGTCAAAAAGTAAGAGAATATACAAAAAAAAGTCTTGTCTTATGATTTGATGGGTATTTGTTTTATCTGATTTGGGGACTTTTTTAAAAACGAATTTGTTGCCAAGCTAAACTTTCCTTTAAAATTTGAACTTTTTGTAATTTGAAAATAGAAATAAGTTTGTCATGTCATATTGACAAAATAGTTTCCAAAGTTATAATTCTACATGGATTTGTACTGGCATGCTGAAGACTAGTCTTGTGAATGAGGGACAGCTAGTGATATCGTTGGTCATGTTATACCCTATTTTGATGCAATCCGATTGCCGAAGCCGAGCATGTGAAGTCACCAAGTTTTTCTAAAGTGCGTCGGTCATCTTACGTGATTGCAAAAAAAAATGTTTATTGTCGCGAAAATACTTATATTTTTCTTGACTGTTTCATTGTTCAATGTTTTGGCTTGAGTTGTATCATCAATTGAAAATGAGAGAATTATTGTAAACTGCTTTTGTAATTGTTCTCAAAACTATCAAATATGACTTTGGCGATAAGACCAATTATGTTTTTTAAATGTGTAAATTGAAATTTTTAAAGCACAGTTTCCAGATGATGTGAACACTGAAAAGGCTGTTCGATAATGAAGCCATTAACCAGCCGAGGATTCAAACAGGAATAATGCTGAATTTCATCGAAATCCAAAGTAAAGTTTAAAAAGCCCTGACGTCAAATTTTGCTTATTTTTCACAAAAACAGTTTTATGCACAATAGTGATACGCAAATTAGAGAATCAATAATGTCACTCACTACTTCTTCTTTGAATATTATTAAACACTTCATTTTTTGCAGATTTGGCAATAAGGATACTCATCAAATAGGTTGCAAAAATAAATTCCACATATTCCGAAAGCAATCAAACTTTGTTTCACATTACAATAATGAAGAGGAATATACAAAAGAAATCTAGTGAGTGGGTGATATCATTTTGTTTCCTAACTCATTTGCACTTTGACAATAATGCACTGGATATAACTGATTTGTGAAGTCGAGCTAAACTTTGAATTGTCATAACAGTCTTAATTACATCCGATTTTGGTGAAATTTTCAGTATACTTATTATTCGGGGTGGATTTATCCTATAAAGGTTCATAGAATAGTCTGATTGATAATGCAAATAAAAGATAATACACAAAAACAGCCTTGATGTAAATTATTGATGGCAGTTTGCCCATAGTTCTAAAACATGTAGAAAGTATTTTGTACAAAAGTTGTAGAAATCGATTTAAAAAGTCTATCATTCCCCGCTTGTACCATCGATCTCATGCAAAATCGTCGATATTTTTTTTCCCCAAGATTTGGATGAGAGTGTGATGAATAGGTCACGGTAGTGACGGTACTCCAAGTTGTTTTGTTCACAATACAAAAATACCTTTTCAGATACTTGGAACATTGTGTAAAATTCTTTTCTGTTTGAAAGAAATCTAGTTGGCTTTCACGAGAATATCCATGACGTTTCTTTTTTCCCTTCTATTTCCTATAAATGGCTTGAACAAAATCTTTTCAATATTGACCTTGCAGTATACCTGGATGTGATCTCAAATTTTTGCGACTTTTCTTGCATCTACGCATGTTGATCGATCCGATAATTCACCCATCTATTCTTTTTAAAACCTACGCCTCTGAAAAATAGATTTGTTTACCATCCAGTGGCGACGCCATCAGGGTATTTTGATTTGGGGAAAGAAGACCCAACTTTTCATTCTTGAAAAGAGATATAGGAAGTCGCTCATTCTCTTTCCCATTTACCCTAAAAACTCCACTCCCCCCCCCCCCTTCCATCCTTTCCTCCCTTAGAAAAGTTCATATAGTGGGTAGTATTTCTTGTCACGTCGCATTGTTATTGACTAATATATAAAGCCTTATGTTAGGTCTTTTAACGCAAGTGTATGTAGGCCTATATCATATTGAAGCATGCAGATCTGATGAGAAAGAATTTTCCACGTTAACAAGATAAAGCTGATCTAGGCTTTTCTTGCTATTTCTTCTTAAGGAAAAATTTTCCAAATACTTTTAAAGTTGATATTATTGTCTATAGGAAGTTGTTAATCAGCATGTTCACTACTTTATTTATAATTCGTTTGATTGTCGGGTGTTTAGCCTGCACACTTGGTATACCTGGTAACATAGCAATCATCGTCGTCTTTACGAAGCAAGGTATTAAGAATGCTACTGATGTTACCTTCGTCGCCCTTGCAGTGGTCGATGTCATTGCTTGTGTCATGAACGGGATGAAGATACCCATAGCTTTCTTTCATGATGAGCATCCTTGGGCATGTTATATCGAGGTGATTGGAGCGAGATCACCTCTCTATGCCGGATTGTTTTTGACCATCTCGATAGCGTTTTATCGCTACCAAGCGGTATGTAAGCCATTTGACAGACGATTCGGACGACGAGCTTCCACATTGGTCTCTATCTGTTGTCCCATCATCGCCTTCGGTCTTCATATACCGTTCTTTTTCATCACAAAGTCTATGAAACGTCGTGGGCAGTATGGATGCAATGTATATGGTGATATTTCTTGGGGGCGTGACGTATATGCCAAGTCTCAAGCAATTATATTCTTTGTTTCTGCTTTGGTTATAACAACTTTATATATTCGTATTTACAAGTTCATTCGTGCTCATCAGATCATTCGTCAACAAATGACTAACAGATATAGCTCCGACTGCCAAGGACGTCCAGGTGAAAATATAGATACAAAAGCCGAGTCTGTCCTTTCAGTAAGTGCCGATATATCAAAATCAGATATTACCGTTTCAGCAGAAGGAGAATCCATCGGAATTACTGAAATGACATCTTCAGTAGATATCAAACCAGCCAAATTGAAGAAGGCATTCCAGAAAGCAACAAGTCACAAGATGAAAAGGCCAGCAAAGAAGCTCCAATCAGACCATAAAACAACTCAAGTCGTCATCATTATTACCGTCTTGTTTTTTCTTCTCTGGCTCCCGAATATTGTCATCGATCAGATTCCTAATGATCAAATCACTCGCATTCTCTTGGCGAAAGACAACGGATCTCTCATATTTTATTTCACTCTTCAAGTCAAGTATATTAGTCATATCACCAATGTATTTGTTTATATTTTGGCATTCCGTCGTTTCAGACAGACATGTTGTCGTTTATTCTAATAGTTACATTACCTCAGTGAGTGTATCATGATAATAATAATACAGGACCATAGGTGGCGGATCCAGGGAGCCGAGCCCCCCCCCCCCTCCCCTTATTGGCGGAGCAAAAAAAAGAGGGGAAAAAAAGAAGAGGAGGAAGATCGACGAGTGAATAAAATAAGATGAGGGGAAGGCTTGGAAAATAAAAATAAAATAATCTTTCATGTCACTATATAAGATTTTCGCTCGCGTTCGCCTGTTAGGTGATTTACATATCTTGTTCAATGTGGAGCTTAAATATCAAGTTTGGAAGTCGATATACAAAAGATATTTCACCTCTGAAACTTTCATTATTTTTTGTGATTTCCCTAATTGATTTTTAGAAAGTGCTCTGTAAAAATGTCAGTTTTATGGTCTGAATATTAACATTTTCTGCTCGCGATGCGCGCTCGCATCAATTGTTTAGTTGTATACCTATTCTGTATAAGTTACGAAAAGTGCTTAAAATTTCCATCCTTTAGGTAAAAATATTTTTAAAAAATCAGCTCGCGCTCGCATTATTTGATTGTTTAAATACGTAACATCTTCATGGCTAACATTGCAAGCAGTCTTTAACCTGTTCCATCAGTTCAAAACGTGTATCAAACATTATACTCGTGCTTCGCGTTCGTAGTATTTAGTTGCATTCATATCTTTTTCAGGTACATTGCCCAGAATGTTCAAATTTGAGGAAAAAATACATAAAATTTCAAAAAATATACAAGCTTTTATTTACATAATCTTTAGCGACCACGATATTTAAAGAATTCAATGTAATTAAAAGTTAGGAAAAGAACATTGTAAATATGAAAATAATGCTCCCAATAATGAACGACAAAAGCCTGATTAGAGTTCGACATCAATGTGAGTAAATGAGAAGGTAATATTTATCATGGTTTAATATCACTGCACGGTGATGTAACCTACATAATTCTATTTTTGTCAAATGAATCACTAACCATTCAGAAATATCATGGACCTACTACTCTCTCAGAATAGTATGTCCATGGACATATCAAAGGTTGTTCAAACCTGTATATATTTTGTGAAGAGCTTGATTTCAATAGGGGCTTAATCCAGTTTTGACCGAAATTTATTTTATAAAAGATAAGTATATGCATCTTAAACCTGGGAATCAAATGCACAATATCGCATTTGAAAAAAAATATTAGAAGATTCGTAAACAAAAGTGATTGCAAATTTTAGTTTTATTGATTCAAAAGGACCTAAATCCAAAACAGTTTCATTCCAACTGAAAGGAGCTAAATCCACTACCTGGTCATTATGCATTTATTTTCTAGTTATGCATTCATTTTTTTTTATACATGTTGTGAATACCAGTTCACACTTAGAGAGCGCGGCGTTGGCTCAGTCGGTAACGCGTCTGCCCGTCGAACCAAAGATCGTGGGTTCGAGTCTACCCCGGGCGGATGACTGAAGCCAGTGCGTTGTGCATAGCTGCCAAGTAGTACTGATTTTCAGTATTTAGTACTGAAAAATGAGAAGAATACTGATGGTTTTTTATACAAAATACTAATTTCTAAAATTCTGTTTTATGTTTTTTCCTTATTTGGCATATCTTTGAAAATACTGATTTCCTCACCAAAATACTGATTTTCAGCTTTTAAAATACTGAAAAGTACTTGTTCAGGTTGGCAGCTCTGGTTGTGTGTAAACGTCTCTCCCATGTTTCATAGAGCAGGCTATGTTACAATGGAAAACACTCCGTCCCTCGGATAGGATGTTAAATGGAGGTCCCGTGTAGAGGGGAGTCACCACCTTTGCACATTAAGAACCCACTGCACTATTCGTATAAGAGTAGGGGGAAACCCCGGTGTAGTGGTCCACCTCCATTCCCCCCAATCAGTTATATCGGGAGGAGAGACCTGCGGGTCACAGTGATTCAGTTCGCTTTTCGCCTCCAGGCACAGGTGACGCCAAACAAATAATAATAATAATAACACCATCTGTGCAAATTTTGATGAAAATAACACAATTGGACTATTTTTTATGGATATATTTTGTATTTAGCTCCTTCAACATCGAAAAGGCGCCGTCTTTAGAAAAGATGAAAAATAACTTTTTTTTAATTTTCGATAGATAAACATAATATATAATGTTAAATGCACTCTTTTAGAGATATCAATGTGTTTCGTGTCCAATTTTTAATATTACCTTCCTTCAAATTGGGAAAAATAGACACCCAACTAAGGTTTAATATTCCAAAAGGAGCTAAATCCATGCCAAATAAACTTTTTAGAAATTCTTAAAAGGTGATATTGAATGCTGAATTAAATATATATATATATATGATTAAAGTCCCATTGTAGTAGAGTGACTCCATCAGTAACTGTTGACCCTATAATGTATGTATACATATCTGTATATATAGCTGTGGATAATATGAAAGAAAGTGGTAAATTAAACAAACTTTGATTTACAGATAAACACTAAAAGCGGATTTAGCTTCTTGGATATGTGTAATATTATTATATGTGTAATATTATTATATGGTTATTCGTCGGAATTCTTGTGATTTGTTACTTTTGACATGCTTAAACTATAACTTACGAAGAATACAAGTAAAGGAAATTCACTAATATGAAGCAGACACTAAGTTAAATTTCTATTTTAAGAAAAAGAGGAAGATACTCTCGTCTCTTTTCATCTTTACGTTTTCTTCACGGCTTCTTAGGTGGAAAGTATCCATAATTACTGCACAATACGTTTTTCTCAATATTGCGATATACTATGTGCCATTGAATCACCATGATCACAGAACAAGATACTTCTTGGATGTACTATTAGTCTTATTTTCTTTAGAGAATAGTTATGAGAAAATTGTATAAATTCTTCAGATGTTCAAAAACTAGATTTTATGTTAAAGATAAGTAACTGTGGTTTTGAGGATTTACATTACATTATTTTCAAGGATGACGACATGGTCATACGCAGCAAGGGGCAGTTCCCCCCGCCCCATATTGAAAATTGAAAATTTTCACAAAATTCACCAAAAGTATGCAAGAAATCTTTCAATTCCACTTTTTAAAAGGGCAAAAGCGCCCCCAATGACAAGCTCGGTCACTTCCTCGCTCTTCTTGAAAAAG
Source organism: Lytechinus variegatus (assembly GCF_018143015.1). Lineage (NCBI taxonomy): Eukaryota > Metazoa > Echinodermata > Echinoidea > Temnopleuroida > Toxopneustidae > Lytechinus > Lytechinus variegatus. Next base: position 18,307,235 of record NC_054742.1, read on the forward strand.
CTGCCTCCCCCCCTCCAATGAAAAATTTCTGCGTACGGCCATGGACGACGGTGATAATGATGGTTGTGGTGGTGGTCATGATAATGATTGTGATTACAATGATGATGATGATAATTGATGTCACTTTTGCTACATGACTGCTGTTAATTATCATTATGATGGTGGTGGTGGTGATGTGTTAATGATGACGATGATGATGCTGCTGATGATACTGCTGATGCTGATGGTGCTGCTGCTTCTGATGATGCTGCTCCTGCTGCTGCCGCTGATGATGATGATGATGCTGGTTCTGCTGCTGCTGCCGCTGATGATGATGATGATGATGATGCTGCTGATGATGATGATGATGCTGCTGCTGATGATGATGATGATGCTGCTGATGATGATGATGCTGCTGCTGATGATGATGATGATGCTGCTGCTGCTGCTGCTGCTGCTGATGATGATGATGATGATGCTGGTTCTGCTGCTGCTGCTGCTGCTGCTGCTGCTGATGATGATGATGATGCTGCTGCTGCTGATGATGATGATGCTGCTGATGCTGCTGCTGCTGATGATGATGATGCTGCTGCTGCTGCTGATGATGATGATGATGCTGCTGCTGCTGCTGATGATGATGATGCTGGTTCTGCTGCTGCTGCTGCTGCTGATGATGATGATGATGATGATGATGCTGCTGCTGCTGATGATGATGATGATGCTGATGATGATGATGATGATGCTGCTGCTGCTGCTGCTGCTGCTGCTGCTGCTGATGATGATGATGATGCTGCTGCTGCTGATGATGATGATGATGCTGCTGCTGCTGCTGCTGCTGCTGCTGCTGATGATGATGATGATGATGCTGATGCTGCTGCTGATGATGATGATGATGATGCTGCTGCTGATGATGATGATGCTGGTTCTGCTGCTGCTGCTGCTGCTGCTGCTGCTGATGATGATGCTGCTGCTGCTGATGATGATGATGCTGCTGATGATGATAATGATGCTGATGATGATGATGCTGATGATGATGATGCTGCTGATGATGATGATGACGATGATGATGAATATACGAATGATGATGATGATGACGATGATGATGATTATATCGATGATGCTGCTGCTGCTGATGATGATGATGACGATGATGATGATGGCGGCGACGACGGCGATGATGATGATGATGATTATACCAATGATTTTGCTGATGCTGCTGATGATGTAGATGTTGATGAAGAAGCTATTGCTGCTGATGATGATTATACTGATGATGCTGCTGCTAACGAGTATAGTGTATCGAGCCAAAAAAATTTGAGGAGGCAAAAAATTGTGTATGGGGCAAAATGTTATGAAAAAAAAACACTTTTGATACAAAAAATCTAATCTTTTGATCAGAAAGTAGTATCATTATTATTTCATATTTGTTCTTTTTTTTCATCCTCTTTTTTTCTTTGCCGTGAATATTAAATGTTTCCTCAATCGTGTTTCTGAAAAGGGTTATTTTCATTGCATTGTCCGTATTTGACTTGCCACAATACGTTGTTTTTATCTGATTGTTTCTCCGATATAATGACGGGAATCTTTTTTTTTTAATTTAATTTCATGATTTGTATTATATAGAGCTATCTGCCATCGAACAGTCGATTGCTAAAATAAAGCTTTGTTGAAGCTCATATTAAAGCACAGTAGAATGCAATGCTTTTTGTTGGAAGCGTTCTATAAATATATTGTTATCAATGTTATCATGAACAATTTTATGCTTTGCATTGGTAATGATTTAAAGCTGAGAGACAAAAAATGGCCACATTTAGTTATTAATGAAACAGAGTTTTTAGGCAATAGCTGCAATGTGTTGGTATATTGAAATATACCTTTAAGTGCACTCTTCTCTACATGTTTTGACAAACTTCCTGTTTATGTAGGCAAAATGACCAATAATAAAGCACCACACTTTCATTTTTTCATCACATACACCAGAGTATTTTCTTTGTTGAATTTGACCACATTAACTGAATAAAAAAAATATTTGCTTTTTCTTTCCAATTGCGTTATATATACCCGAGGGGCCACTTTCATTCACGAGTGGATACCATGCGGGACCATAGGGTCTCGAAAAGCACCCTAAACACGTATTTTCCATGTACTGAAAATGCACCCCTTAACACGCATTGGCGTGTAAAACCATACCCTTAACAAGTATTTGAAACAGAACGATTGTATTGGCAAGTATTCCCTGATTGAACCCCTAAACGAGTACAGTTTTACCTTTACCTACATCGTACAGCCCCACCTCCGATCCCACACCTCTCGCAAACCGTACTCTGAACACGTAGTGTTGACTCTTGGGGCAAAAAGTACATCATTTATAAAACATTTTAGTCTTAATATTTTATACCCTCGCAAATTTGATCCTAAACACGTAGCTTCCTAGGGAAAATATATACCTTTTTTCAATATTTTAGTGTTTTTTGACACCCTTATAATAATAATAATACATAACATTTATACGGCGCTTACTATACTGTTGTTTCTAAGCGCACTGTGTTCTGTTTATGGCTTGTACTTGGGTAAAAAAAGTGTGCCCTATCTTGAAAAAGATATCCTTTTACGTGTGTTTTTTGGGGGGTCGAGCATGGTATCCACTCGTCAATGTAATGCCTAGGCCCCCGGGTCAAGATATCTGCCCGCTGGCGAGGAATTTTTAGATTAGAACGAGGGATATCATAAGGAAAGTGGATAAATATGTAGGTAGAGAGAACAGACAAAGATGAACAGAGGGAGAGACAGATACAGTGAGAGGGGAGGGGAGAGGGATGACAGGGGGTTCGGAGAAAGATAGAGGAATATATGGAAGAGGGGTAGGAGGAGGAGGGAGATGAGGAAAGTGGATGGGGCCAAGGAATTTGTGAATGGTAATTTTCATTTAGGTCTTCCAAGGGGATATATATATCTTCTTCGACACAACTCCACCATGGAGCATCACCATTAACTGCTCCAGTGGCAAAACATATTGGATTCGGTGGCGAATACAGGATTTGTGGTAATGATATCTGCCTTTTTCAGAATAATATACAAGTACCAATATTTTTTTCGAAGCGCAGCTAATCACCAAAGCTAAAATGGCAAAACAAAAGGCCTATTGCCCTCATTGTTTGGTTCTGTTTATCAAATGAGAGGAACAATTTAAGACAAGTTTCATCAAATTCGGTTAAACAATAAGCAAGTTAGGGACGTTTAAAATGTCTTTTTGTACTTTTATGGGGATCCCCAAATTGGCAAACTTGCTTAAAAGTGGCTAATTTGTGAACAACTCTCAATTTGTTTTGTACAAAAAAAAATAAGATTTCCCCCTTTATTTTGAATATTTCACATTGTCCCCTTACCTTAACATAATTATGCGGTGTCCAAAAAAAATTCCCATGGCATAATTATAGTTAGGCTCAGAAGGAGGCAAGATGAAAATTTGAGGACCCCCATAGAAAGTAGAATACTCTTTAAACGTCCCTGAATTGCTCATTTCTTAACCGATTTTGATGAAAATTATTTTAAATTGTTCCTCCCATTTTACTCTTTCAACAACATTGCTTGTCTTCTTGGGTTTTGATTTCCCTTAAAGGGATGATCCAGGCTGGAGATATTTATATCTCAAAATTCACTAAGCAAAATACTAAAAATTTGATTAAAATCGGATAACAAAGTTATTGAATTTTAAAGATTTGCATTATTCCGGTGAAACAGATCTAGGCATGCCTTCTTGAATATTCATTAGGTGGGCTTATATGATTATCCCCACTTCTTTTTTGTATTTAATATATGACATTAGGTTTATTCAATGTTTTTCTACCAAGAACTATAACAATTGGATAGGCAACTGATTAAGTGCATTGGTTATTTATTGCCGCAACTTATTTCATCATAATGGAGACAAATGAATAAATTATGATTTCATGTAATAACATAAGTAAAGGGAAAGTAGGGATATTTAAAATTATTTCATATAGACGTAAAAATTTCCTTTATCCCTTCTATCTATCTTTCTTTTTTTCTTTCTTTCTGATTTTCCTTTGTTTGATATTCCATTTTTTTGTTAATATTTATATTTTAAGACACAGCATTTACACATGTATGACAAAATGAATAAATTATGATTTCATGTAATAACAGCATAAGAAAAAGGAAAGTGGGGATATTTAAAATTATTTTTATGGTGCCGGGTAAAAATGGCAGAGGTAAAAATAGCAGAGGTAAAAATGGCAGAGGTAATAATGGCAGAGGTAAAAATAGCAGAGGTAAAAATGGCAGAGGTAATAATGGCAGAGGTAAAACTGGCAGAGGTATAAATGGCAAAGGTAATAATGGCAGAGGTAAAAATGGCAGAGGTAATAATGGCAGAGGCAAAATTGACAGAGTTAAAGATCATGACATGCCAAACTAATTATAATGTAAACACCAATGTGCGCTACCATTAAAACAATGAAATAGACGAGTTCATGATTTCTTTGAACCACTTGCATAACTTGGATAGCAGAAAAATAACAAAACTTTCTGTTATAAACGTAATTTTTCATATTTCAACATCATAATGGATCCGACTGAATATTGATATGATACGTATATAGTTTAATGTAAAGGATATAGCAACTATTGTTCTTTTTTTCAGAGTAATACCTCATTGCAGCTAGTCCAGGTGGATATCAGGTTCTTTAAATGGCTTCTATGGCAACGGTTGCCGCATGAATTTTGAAATGTGTAATAATAATAATATTTGAAATCTATATAGCGCATAATAGTCAAAAGACTCTCTATGCGCTTTACAAAATACATTAAATCAGGGATTTAAATTTATAGCTGTTTGTATGGTACCATTCTATCGACCTGTTTTGAAAGGGAAATTCACCTTGACAAATGGTTTACTGTGAAAATAGCAGAAAAAATATATATTGGCGATAGTTTGCGGAAAACCCATCGAAGATTAAGAAAGTTATTAGAAGTTTGAATTTTTGATCTGTGACGTCAGATACTATAGTAACTTAAATCGGTGGTTCATGACTGCTAATAAAAAATCTTTCAGGAGCGGATGTGAAATTATTTGTATGTTAATATACTTAAGGTAAAATTAAAACTATTTTCATCTTTGATGGATCCCCTATAAAACCCTCATAAACTTTATGTCAGTGTGAATTTCCCCTTTAATTAGAAGAGCGATTTGAAATGAGAAGGTCGTGCGTGTAAGTCCAGGAAAAAAAATAACAGCTCAAGTGTTATCATTTTTACCTCAGCAATTTATACCTCTGCCAGTATTGCTTCTGCCATTATTACTGCTACTATTTATTCCTCTGCCATTTTTACTGTTGCCATTTTTACCTTTGCCATTTTTACCTCTGCCATTTTTACCTCTGCCAATTTTACCTTTGCCATTTTTACCCGTCTGCCATTTTTACACTGAGCCTATTTTTATATAGACGTAAAAATTCCTTTATCTCTTCTTTCTTTCTTTCTTTTTCTATTTATTTTTTTTTATTTCTTTCTGATTTTACTTTGTTTAATATTCATTTTTTTTGTTAATATTTTTAATTTTTATAGTAAAGCTATAACTACACTTATAAGCAGTTTCAATGTCAATGCAATGGGTCTTAATTCATCAATCCTAGGTGGGTAAGACTTTTGCACAGGTATAATTTCCGCATATTTTCACATTTCAGGGGAAATACCCAATTCAAAGCTGCAATATATTACATTTGCCAACGGTGTACTTAAAAACTAACTCTACAGAAAACTCACTAATTAGGCCTATTCGAACTGGCAAATCGTTATTAGAGACGCTTGCTTTTTGCAATTTTATTTTCCATAATAAATTGATAAAGTCGAACAACATGGCATTGATAAGGAGATAGCAAATATGCAGGTAACAAATCTTTATTGAGTTATATAGGTGTATCTGAAATTATCTACAAAAAGTTTAATAATTTAGCATGTAGGCCTATATAGTTAGTAGCTTCTTTCAAAATTATCACCATTATCAGCATGATCAGTAGGAAGGCCTGGGATACTGATGGTTGGCTGGTCTTGAGGGCCATTAGTAAGCAATTTTATCTTACCCTATACCAGTTCGCAGTGTTCTGATTCTTCAATTTACAAACTCTTTTATTATTATTCGGGTGCTAAAGTATCTATGTGCAATGTATGATGAAAATGACATGGATTTTTAATGTTTGGGAGCAAGTCTACGGAACCATTCTCAGTTTAGACGGTATTATCAGACTTTTGTTCGTTTTAGCCGCATTTTTGTTTCACGCCAACTAGCAACATGCACTGACGGTTTAAAAACGAGCACAGGACCCCATATATTTGTTTATGATTTAACGTCTTCAGAATAAATTCCTCTACAAATATAGAGAGTAGGATGAAAATGACATGGATTTTGAGTGTTTAGGAGCAGAACTAAAGAAGTATTCGCATTCTAGACGGTATTAGTCTTATGCATGTTTTCGGCGCATTATAGTCAGGTGATTTTCAAGCCACTCTCGCAAAAATTTGGACGGATAGTCTAAAAAACGAGCACATAATGGACCCCATATTTTCAACTTATACACCTACGCTATGCATTCCTTTACAATTTTCCCGATTTATTTTGATGAAAGTGACATGCATTTTGAATAAAGTGCAGCTTAAACTATACCTTTCCTTTTTTAGATTTTTGAGTACATTCACGTCTTATGAAGATTTTTTTTTTTGAAGTTCTGCTATGCACGTTCTTGTCAAAATAATGAGGGCGCTGCTGACTCGATCCAAATAGTTTTATATATATATATATATATATATATATATGGACAGAGTAAAGATAATACTCAATTTTTTTTATATATATAGATAGAGTAAAGATGATACTCAATTGGGGAATTCGTGAGGTCTAAGAGTGGCATATAGGCCTAATTCTTTTGATTGCGCAACATTTCATATCATTCAAATACGGCGACTTTGAAGATACATGAATAAAAAACTGTTTTGTGCCTTTGTTGATTTTAAGAAGGCTTTTGATTCGATAAGTAGAAACAAACTTTGGCACAAACTAATCAGCAATGGCATCAATGGTAAAATCTTGATCACTATTTCAAACCTGTATAAAAAAGCAAAATCGTGTGTCAAACATCCAAGTGGTTTTATTTCTGATATTTTCCCGAGTCAGGTTGGAGTAAGACAGGGAGATAACCTCTCTCCACTCCTCTTTGCTCTTTATTTGAATGATATGGAAACAGAACTGTTCAGTAAATATAATGGCCTCACTGCTCTTTCAGACTTAATTGAAAATGAAGTTGATTTTGATGATATTGTGATTTATTTAAAATTAAATACGTTGTTATATGCTGATGATACTATTATTATGGCTGAAAGTAAAGATGATCTCCAGACTGCTCTAAATGCATTTGAAACCTATTGTACTGACTGGGATCTCACAGTAAATGTTAAGAAAACAAAAGTCATGGTCTTTTCAAAGGGTAGAATTAGGAAAATACCAGAATTCACTTTCCGAAATGAAAAAATTGAGGTTGTTTTTGAATACAAGTATTTGGGTATTATATTTAATTATAATGGAAATTTTAGTAAAGCAAAAAAATATCTCTATGACCAGGCAACTAGGGCTATGTATGCTCTCATAAGTAAATCTAGAAACTTAAACCTCTCTATTGATATTCAGTTAAATTTATTTGATTCTCTGGTTGTACCAATTCTTTTGTATGGTTGTGAAATTTTGGGTCATGAAAATAATTCTCTGATTGAAAAACTCCACTTAAGATATTGTAAATCTATTTTACGAGTTAAAAAATCTACCCCTAACTGTGTGGTATATGGAGAGCTTGGTAGGTTCCCATTAGACATTTATATTAAAAGTAGAGTAGTTTCTTGTTGGTATAGACTAGTTACTAGCGATTTATGTAGGACATCTAGTATTATTTATAAGCTTTTGTATTCTCTTAGTGCTGATAACAAATTTCATTCTAACTGGCTTTTGTTTGTGAAGCATGTTCTTGAATGTAATGGATATTCCTTTGCTTGGCTGAACCAAAGAATTGACTTTATATCTAGTTTTAAGAAACGCCTACTTCAAAGACTAAAAGATCAATTTTGTCAAGGATGGTCTTCAGATATTAATAGCTCCAGTTCATGCTCGAACTATCGTATCTTCAAAACTACCCATAAACTAGAGAAGTACTTGATAACTCTTCCCCCCCTCTCTTTTCTATTATTTATGCAAATTTAGAACTGGCAATTCCAGAATACCAATTGTGACTGGTAGATATGACAATACTGAAAGGATAAATAGAGTATGTACTTTGTGCAACTCCGGAATAGGAGACGAGTTCCACTACATTTTTATTTGTAGTAAGTTTGAACAAGAAAGAAACTCACTTCTTGGTACTCATTTTATAAATTATGACAATATTCACAAAATGTATTCTCTCTTTAATTCTACGGAAATACCAATCATTAAAAACCTGGCTGTCTTCACCAAATTGGTGATAAATGCATTTAAATAACTTAATAAGTACATGTGTATAACCGTGATATTACACATACTGTTTTAAATGAAGTTTTCAATTTTATTTGTTAAGTAGATCATTATGTTAAAAAAAAAAAAAAAAAAAAAAAAAAAAAAAAAAAAAGCTGTCTAGTTTGATGGAACAGCACTCAGTTTTATAGTTATCACTCTTTATGTATCTTGCCATGTTTATTATCGTTTATACTTCACTTGTCATGCTGCTGTGAATGACCCCTGAGCCCACCCACACATGACCTCTCCACTATGATTATCATTGCTTGATTCCACATCGACCTCTTGCTCCAGTGTGGAAGGTATGAGTGGGCTGCCTGAGAGGTTATGTTATTTCATTTGTTGTATCCTTGTACACCCCTTCGGGGTTTTATTTGAAGGATCGTTAATAAATTTGAAACTTGAAACTTGAAGTCCCGTAGAAAAAAACAAACAACAAGCACATGAACCTATAGTTAGCCTAAAGAATCACGAACCTATTCTCTATCTAGTAAAATAAACGTCTGCTAAAACTGGGAACTGACTAGTCCTACAGAGAGGCAAGTTACTTAGTCAAGTGCAAGGCGAACCACATTATGATCTTAGTTCTGATAAGTAATCACGGTATGATACCCTATATGTTTAGTTCGTTCTTTTGTCTTCATGGTCTTGTCTAATTTATTATAGGTTGTTTATTTATTCATGTTATAATTACGATCTTATCGTGATATTTGTCACCAGCCATTTCTCGTGGATGTGAGTGCACTTGATTTGGGTATGTAGCTCTTGTGCAATTACAATAATGGTATCACAAAACTGTGATAATCTATTATGGACTAGTGTATGTAAAAATTGCACGTGTATTTTAATGGTAATGCCTAATGTATGGTAGTGGATCGTATTACCGAACACTTTTCATTAATTTGATCATATTAAACACATTATTCCAATAAAATTCACCAAACTTTCACCATAAATACACAAATACCTACAAAATATAAATATGCAGAAATTTTGCCGAAATTGTTTTTCATTTTTACGACATCAGCTTCCAATCGGACCCCTCTTCGCAAGTGAAATATTTTGGTCACTTGAAAAGGTATCGTATTACCGAACGTGTGTTTTCTATGGGAAAAGTTGGGCAAACAACAAAGTCACTCATGAGCTATTTTGACCATATTTTATTGTTTTGAGGATATAAAGACTTCGAAATTGTGTTTTTGATAACTTTTCATCATTTTTCTATTTAAGTTCCCTTTAGGAAGTTGCAAAGGTTTGAGCGTATTTGATTATTTTCTGACGCATATGATGCGCGCGTTCGGTAATACAAGGCCGGTCGGTAATACAATCACTATACGTCATCAATGGCTAGATATTATGAACTGGGCACTTATTCAATGAACAAGGTTATAATATAACCTTGTTCTCAGTTATATCTCCATGTGTGGCAAAATAAGGGTGGCAATGTTTGGCTTATTTTCTCTTTTTCTTTGGGGCAAATGCTTGATTTTTTTACACTGACAGTTTTCATTACACCTATTATTCATAGGATGGGGGGTCAGGGCCCGTATTCCATAAACGAGATAAGCATGCTTAAGTCAAAAATCTAAGCATTTTGTCTTATTTTTCTGTCTAAGACAAAACTCTTAGCCAAAACGCGTATTCCATAAAGAATTGGCTAAGAATTTTGTCTTAGAATTTGGCTAAGAGGTTTTGCGCAACTAAGACAGACATAGGGTGAATGGCTAAGTAACTTTTCTTAAAACTGCAGAGTCTGTATTTCATAAATACAACATGGCTAAGAATTTAGCCCTAACTTTAAGACAGCTGTGAGTTGTCTTAATTGTATTAGTTTCAAGGTAATTCAGCCAACAAAATTTTTAGAATTTATACCTATATTGCATTTCGAGCTCCTGCCTCATTTTTAAAACCGATTTTCATGAAATTTTGAACACACATTGGTCTTAAGGTAAGGAGGTGGAAAATGTTTTTCTTTTTCAGAAATTGTGTTGCCATGGTAACAATATATTATGGCCAAAATTTTACCGTTTAAAATACTTCATTAATTTTCTACCAATTCTCATGAAAGTTGGCTCACACATTGGATTTGAGGAAAAGATGTTCAAGACACATTTATGCATGTGTCGGAATTTATGTTGCCATGGTAACGGTATATATTGGCAAAAATTATGTATAAATCTTGCTGTTCCAACTACTTCCTCAGTTTTTAACCAATTTTCATTAAATGCGGCACAAACATTAGTCTTGATGTGAAGATGTGCAAAACATATTTTATGCCTATATAAAAAATTGTGTTGCCATGGTAACAAAAAAATTCCAAAAATAAATGAAAATCTTGTGATTGAATTACTTTATCAGTTTTCAACTGGAATATTCTCCTAAAAACTTGACATACACATTAGTCTTGAGTTGAAGATGTCTAAGAAATATTTTTGCCTGTATAAAAAATCATGTTGCCATGGTAACGAAATATTATTTAACGAAAATCTTGTACGAACTCCTTCATCTTTTTCAACCAATGCTCATGAAATTTGGCACACACATCAGTCTTGAGTTGAAAGTGTGCAAGAATATTTTTTGTCTGTATCAGAAATCGTGTTGCCAAAGGTAACAACATATTATACAGTATAATGAAATTAGGTGAAAATCTTGTGGTTTGAAACCCTTTTTAGTTCTCAACCAATTCTTATAAAAGTTGGCTCACACATTGATTTTGAGGTATAGATCTGCAAGACATAGTTATAGTCTATATTGGAAAATTTGTTGCGTGAACAAATTTTTCTGTGGCCGGTCGAGACAAGTATTTCCTAATAAAACCAATATTTCGCAATTGGTAGCGAACTGATATACAAATAAAAGAAATGTGATTAGACATGTGAGAATCAAAAACTATACCGAGATTACGACAAGAACTTGACAGATTTACAGTGAGGCCAGAAAATGAGATTGAGTCGATGTGGATTTTACTAAGATGTACCGGTACTTTGGAGCCAAAAAGAAGAAATTCACATTTGGCTGGATTCAACTTAATGCTAGATCCCTAGCCTGCTTCCTTTTTCAGGCCTACTGTTAGATAAATAGATATAGACTAGCCTACATTTACTATTTTTTAGAACTAGGCCTAGAATCTATATTTTGATAAAGTCTACAAGTCTCTAATTTAGATCACGACCTAAAACTATTAACACCTAGATTGTTATAGTTCTACTTCTACTAGATCTAGATAGGGTCTAGCTTTTAGTCTTATTTTTCGTCTAGATCTAGGCCTACGTTAGAGATTCTAGATCAAACAGTAGACTAGTCTGACTAGATCAGCCAGTCCTAACGTTAGGGCTACCGGCTAGGCTAAAAATAGAATCCAGAATGAATAGAAGAAAGTATAGCCATAATAGCCTAGGCCACCTAGACCTGAAGTAAATTTGTATATAAATCTAGGCCCCAGTCTAGACTGAGCTGTTGGTCTACTGTCTAGGCTTTACTTTTTAGGCCTGTTTTCTAGAAACCTAGATCTAAACAAACTCCCCAAATGTATAAATTAAGAACTCCTCCAAACAAACATATGGACCTAAAACAGAAGTAGACCTAGGCCTAGATCTACTTAGAATCTACATAGATGTCTAGGTCAGGACTAGGCCTAGATCTAAGTTTAGGCGTAGTTGGCAAGCAATGCATAGCGATAGGCCTAGCAGTAGCACTGTAGACAGGAATAACCTTCGTTTCTGGGAATTTATTTAAAAGTTTCTGACATTTACTGTCATATCATTGGTGAGATTAGGGTCTAGGCCAACGAAATGTTGTTAGACTGTTGAGTGTCGTACTCGTAGTTTAGCTGAAAAACCAAAATACAGTCGGAGACAGAAGCTTTTGCTTTGGTCTCGGGCTAGGCCTAACCGCCTAACTCTAGACTAAGTCAGATCTATTCTAGTACATGTAGGCCCTAAATCTATCCCTGTCCTAAGTAAGGCTAAGCCAGGCTAAGTCCTGAATGTTGTTCTAGGCCTAGGCCAATACTAATATAGGTCTATATGATGTATTAATATACTATTAGGGCCTATATAGCTTCAGTCTCGGTTGCTCCACTATGACTGGCATGCATTGCCACTAGAGTCTAGACTAACAACCCGTCAAAGTTACGTTTTGCAGCCTTCATGAAACTAGGCCTAGGCCATAGGCCTAGTAAAAAAAAGTAAAAAACACTGTTTAATTATCCTCCAAACAGACGGATATTATAGATCTAATTGGGCCTAGACTAGATCGAGGCCTAATGTTAGACCCAAGACTAGTCTCAAAAGTTTTCCCATAGGGGGCCTAGGTATACTTAGACTGAAGTTAGAGTAAAGATGTCGAGAAGAATATATTCAATTTATATTTTGACAAACAATACATGAAAAGTAATATATGGGACTGATACAGAAAAAAAACTGTGCAAGTCACTCGGTTTGGGATTGAAATGTTTTGGTAATTAACAAAAATATAGATAAGTAGAATTAAAAATTCTTACCATATATGTGTGATGAATGCTCTTCTCTTACTACAATAGTTGTAATTAGTTCCAATAAAATCCAAATTTTTAAGAAAAAACAACTTTAGTCACATTTTTGCAAGTTTGTTGCAGTGACCTCTGCAGCAATTTATCATTAAGAAGGTCACTGAAGGTCATAGAATTTGAGACTATGGCTTAGCCATATCGCCTGACTTGAGACAAATGTCTTAAAGTTTATAGAATATCGTTAGGGAAGATTTCTTAGACAAGCAAAATGCTAAGACAAATTGCTAAGACTTAAGCAAAAATCTTATCTTGTTTATGGAATACGGGCCCAGGTGTCCGGACACTTTATCTTTTTGAAGCCTTCTTTTTGGTCTGTGGATAACACTAAAAATATGAATATATTACTTGTAATCATTATCGATTTTGTTCTTTATAATATTTCCTAACATTTTGTACTAAAAAATGATGAAACTTCGCTTGTAAATTTTTCCAAATGACATTCTAAAATTGATCGTCCGGACACACAACCCGTCCGGATACACAACAACTGGGTATACTACTTGGCTTTTATTTCAATTTGATTCTGTAAATCATTTTTTTCTTAATTAAAAATAGAGATAAAAAAAAAATGAAAATTTTCTTGCCATATTACTTTCCACCAATAGAGGGCATACACAAAAATATGCCCAAAATTCAAGTTTTTGAGCGCTCTGGTGAATACAAAAATTATTCCCAAGTTACTAATGAAAAATAAATCGCAACTGTATGAAAATTAGTAATTTTGGTCTCAAAAGTGATATTTTAATAATTTTTTGAAGTGTGTGCTCTGTACAACATTGGCATACCATAGTCCTACCTGTAGATTCACCACAGGCAGGGTGGTAGCAGTGAACAAGTGGAACTGGGGGGCCCCTAGACAGCTGGCAGCCGTCTGTTTCGGGGAGTTTTTTAACATTTTTTTTTTTAATTTCTCCTCGTACACAGACGGCTCGCTATCGTGCAGCCACCATTAGGGGACTTGCAATGCAAAATCCCCCCGTCGGGGCTCTTCAATTTTTGTTTTTAATGAATAAAAATTTTGAAAATTAACGCGACCAAAATGCAAATTAATATTCCCTCTTGGCATTAATTGCCAAAAATCTGAGAAAAGTCAAGTTAAAAGGAACAAAAACAGTGACTTGCCTCGGCTGTCGCGCAAATTCACTTCCCCGTTTTATCCGATCTTAAGTACATAAACATATGGCCATTGAGTCCCCTGTACAGATCGCGCTAGAACTTCGGTCTCTGTATTTGGTGAGTGAAGCCAACGGAGTTCAGCTGAACAACCAACATAACAGAGACCGAAGCTTTTGGTCTAGGGGGCCCCATGACATGTCTGCACACCTAATTATTTAACTTTAAGAATTAACTTGAATTTCTTTCTATTTTACACAAAAATGTCAGTTGATGAAGTTTATAATATTCTTAAGAGTAGAAGTTGTGTGCCAAAAATCTCATTAAAAAAAAGTGAAAAAAATTAAAGTTATTAACATAACTATTAAGCCCTAAATTGCCTAATCATGATAAAAATCCCTGGGGGGGGGGAACTAACATTGACGAGTGGATACCATGCGCGACCAAAAAACACGTAAAAAGGATGTCTTTTTCTTTTTTAGTACATACTAACCTCGTACAATGTGTGAGTGGTCTTTTTCAAGATAGGGCATGTTGCGTACATAACGTGACAAGGGTGTCAAAATGCTAAAATAATGAAAAAAAGGGTATCTATTTTGATTTTCGCTAGGAAAGCTACGGTTTAGCCTAGGGTCAAATTTGGGAGGGTGTTTGCCCTGCCCAAAAGTCAACACTGTGTTAGCACGAGGACGAGATGTGGGAGGTGGGGCGCTGAACTAAACCCAAAAGGTAACAGCCGACGTCCGTCCGTGAATTGAAATATCACTGTACTTGTTTAGGGGTTCAATTCAGGGAATACTTGCCAATAGTTTTTGTTTCCAATACTTATTAAGAATAGGGTTTCACACGCCAATACGTGCATTTTCAGAAAATGGAAAATACATGTTTAGGGTGCTTTTCGAGACCCCATGGTCGCGCATGGTATCCACTCGTCAATGGAAGTGGCCCCCCCCCCCGGGTAAAAATCGTGAAATTTGTCACCTCTCTTCCTGTGTGTGTACGCTCGTTGTTTACAAAGTCAATGGGAGTGGAAAGAAGTCGCCGCCACTGACGAAATAAATGGCAGTGAATGTAGTGGTGACTTAAACGACGATAACGCTGTTATATAGGCGTTGGATCCATCAGAGTCTAATTAGACCTTGACTAATACTAATAGTAATATGATTTTCTTGGAAAAAACTTTGCACCTTGGCTAGTCAATTTCAGTCTGGTCTTCAGATTGAACAAAAAATGGTGCTCCATCCAAAATTACAGAGGCCTATGGTAATTTTCTTTAAGATAGGCCTAAGTTCTCAATTTGTGAAAATATTGGCAAAACATCAACAAATTTTGTTCCCTTTCACATCCGCACCAAGAAAATTTATCTTCTCGACAAGCATCAAGAAATCGCTAGTTTGCAAGCAGAGGTCTTTAAATAAGACATCTGATATATAATAATAATGGTCTTTATTGGTACTCAAAACATTCATTGGAGCCAAAGGCTGAATTACAAATGCTAGTACAAGGTAAAAAATATGACATATAAATTGACAAAAAAACGCAAATATACAAACAAGGTAGATATCATATATAGATAAAAAGATAAAAATAAATAAGTAAATAAATAAATAAAACAGCCAGTCAATAAAGAATACATAGTGACCTCCATTCAACCTTGCAAAAGTAGCAGGAAACATAAATGAGTGGCGAAATGGAATTAAGTTGGTAAAAAATCAATAAAGTATTTAACACGTGTGAAACGGAAACAGTAAGAACAACAGGGAAAAAGAAATGCGTAACAATTGGCAAAATCATTGAGTAGCGTTGTGTATTATTGGATTATAAAGAGAACGATAAATCGGTGTAATTGAACAAAAAGGCGTTTAACAGGGTCGAATGGAGCACTGAAACATATAACAGATTGTTGGACATGCATCAAAGTTTTAACAAAAGAACAAGTCCGCCCCAGCAAAAAGTCGACCCGAACGAATAGATAACCGAGATATAATAGGCATAGTACTCAACATTTTACATTCTAGCAGATCCACCTCTATTCATTCAAATCAACCTACAGTCGGGGCAGACTTGGCTTAAAAGAGAAAAGGGATAGGGAGAATAGAGAAACAGAAAAAATGGAGGAAACAAGAAAAAAAGATATTGGAGAGAGAAGGAGAAAGCAAAGATAGATGCAATGCCAACAATATCAAATATTACATATTACAAGTACAACATGCTATTAAAAAAAGGAAATCGTTAAAAATGTAAGAGACAAATTTGGAACTCTTCTATCGTGTCTATCCTGTTATACTTCACTGTAATTGCACTACATGATTGCACTACAAGATTGCACTTAATACTGGATGTGTATGTATATAAAGCATTCAAATATCAATGATCAATATACATATATAATTATCTTACCTTTGTCTGCTTGATGTCGACTAAAGCTTTGCCAATCTATCGTGCGCAAATTATGGTCACACTTTTTTTGTCTCGCCCACCAGAGGTGAAGGCGAGACTTAGGGATCCAAATGTCGTCCGTCGTCTGTCGTCCGTCCGTATAAACCTGTAATGACACATATCTCCACAACCGTAAGTCGCTTTTCAATCAAACTTGGATGGTAGATGGACTTGGGGAACCTGCATGTAATGCTGCAGTCGGAGGTCACATGGTAAGGTCAAAGGTCATTTTTAGGTCAATGTTAAAGTTTACATGCAAGACTCTCTTATGACACCTAACTCCACAACTGTAAGTCGCTTTTCAACCAAACTTGGATGGTAGATGGACTTGGGGGACCTGCATGTTATGCTGCAGTCGGAGATTATATGGTAAGGTCAAAGGTCATTTTGAGGTCAACGTTATTAAAGTTTACGTGCAAGGCTCTTATGACTAGTGTTATTCCATCCCAGTCATTTCACAATGAAGTTTCGATATAATTCTCTTGCGTGCCCTTGCAAATCACGATATTTCGGTTATTTTCATAAGTGGGCGAGACACAAAATTGCTTTTGCCTTGTATGACATTTTCAGCCGAGAGCGCAGTAGTCGGTCGCCATGGAAATTCAAGATCGTGATACCAGCCAAACTCTTGACCTAATTTATAATTCCGTCAAGCGAATTTGACTTTGGGATCTTGCCTTCTGTCTGGTGTTTATGATTTTGATTAAGTTTTGATTAATTTTTGATTGAAAATCAACTTAACGATAATTCTTGAAATTTCATGACAAATTATGGTCACCCTATGATATTTGGTTTTGCCGCTTAACTGCGTTGGTTTCTCGCAACAATACATAGTAAAATGTCAGAAATTGTGAACTAAATCCAAGAAATGATGGTTATTCCTGTCTACCCATCGCCATGTTAGAGCACCCATTTTTACATAGGATTTGTGGATTTTGATGAGAAAGGCTGCATTTTGAGGCCGTCATATTAAATGCCCGAAACTTCTTATTTTTCCACCATTGTTTAGTTGGAATTTTTAATGAATATCGTTCTATGTACCGTATTGCATACTTTTGTGGTTGTCACGTATCTTCTTTCACTAGAATCGTGCATGAGCACAAACAAGGGGGACTACATGGATTGTTTAGGGACCTTACCTTATAAACTGCATGGAATGGGGTACTCCTGGGTTAGACCAAAATCTACAGTCTTTGTAGATCTCCAAATGGGGATGACAGTAAAAATAGATGTCAGAAATTGTTGAATAAATCCTTAGAAATGACAGTATACAAATAGCGAATAGGCATGAGTGCGATGGTGCGAGATTTCGCATGAGGTGAAAGAAAGATGCTCTATTCAACGAGGCGTTAGCCGAGTTGAATAGAGCGTTTCTTTCTTTCACCGAATGCGAAATCTCGCACCATTGCACGAATAAGAATATTCGCTATTTGTGTTGTACAACGCCTCGGAATCTAGCGAAAATATGAAAAAACAAGAGTTTTTCCCTCCAGTAATCTATAAAAAGGGAGCAAAAATATTGAAAGCGAAAAGCAAAATCCCACAAGCCGGGCCCACAATCGCACATGATCTTGGACAGCATTGCGCATTTAGCCAGCGAGCTATACGCGCATTGTCACCTTATTCAATGAAATCGCATTGTGACGTCACCTCCTAAAGCCGTGCAGTGGTACATTTTGGATGGTACGTCTTGTGTGCAACGGTACGATTGTATGACATTCAGCCTCCCATTTGATCGCGTACAACTCGCTAAGTAGGCGTTGTACAATGCTCTGAGTACCGGTTATTCCTGTCTACTCCTGTGGGTGGTATCATGGCAAACTATCTTAAATTTTGTCATTTCTTTCAGAGATGAGAGACTGTTATGATCGTCCCAAACCGGCATTTTTGTCTCTGTTCCCACTAATATTGAGTTGCTGGAGTTACTCCAAGTGGCGCGTGGGAGTCGTAAAGTACTTTAAGGTTACAGAAGGTTCAGTCCTGGATGCAGGATCTTCTGTTCCTCTTTGTCCAGCTCCTGATGATCGGACATCTGAAGAATTGGCGCAGTCCGGGGAGGGGACCTTATAATCAATTTCAAATTCTGCCAAAAAATCCTCAAACCAAAATCAATCCTCTTATAAATTCGTACTACATGTACATCATTAGACTCTACTGCAAGCTAGACTCTACTGCAAGACTATTCCATAAATTACAGATTCTAAATGTAAGAAAGATCTTATTTTATATGTGTGTTCTTATTATCTCTAACCTTGAAAAGCTTGTGCGCATGACCCCTTGTACTTGTGTGAGAATTTAGTTGCAGTCTGTGAAGACATGGGTCAATATCAGGGTCATAATTGTGGAGAATCTTCAAGATCTCTATCATGTCACCCCTAGCTTTTCTATAAATAAGCGGAGGCAAATTAAGCTTCTTCATTCTCTCAGAGTACGAGAGCCCTTTCAAAGATGGGATTAGGAAGCATTGGGAATATCCTTGATACAATAGCTGGTATTGCGCAACTGTGCATATTAATGTGCTTATTATATTTGAAAGAAAAGCAGAGAACAATTTTTTTTTAAAACAGAGAAAAGGTTGATATGTTAGGTCTTGCTTGGTGTAGCTATTCCTAAATCTTCGGTCTCTTAAAGTAGGTTGTCTGCTGAACTCCATTAGCTCCACTCACCAATTACAATTTACATTAGAGGAGAAAAAAAATGTTTAGTAGTAGTAATATCAGAAAAAGATACATGTGTCAATTAGAATTCACTTTATACATGACTGTATAGAAAATCATGATATACAGTAATGCATGTACTGCATTTTGATTGTTTTATCCAAAAGTAGACTGCCAGGTAGTGAGCGTGAGGAAACTATAATGTTTTAAACGAGAGAGGGCATTGTTCATGTTATATGAGCACAATTTCTTTTCTCATTATGGGAAATATGTAATCAGTTTATTTCACCTTGTTGCAAATGACCGTCAAATGCATATGTAAGGAATCTTTTTTTCCATCAGATATTCAAATTTATTGTCATGATTAAGTAAAATTAATTAACATTGGCATAAAAATCATATTCATCAGGATTCCTCAAAAACATTCTTTATTGATGCTATCTGTTTATGTGATGTATTGTATGCATAAATACAGAGGTTCCTTGCTTGAGACTTCAGTGTTTCAGGTGTGCAGTCATTTTATGTCAGTTAACAGTATATGTTAAAGGGGAAGTTTACCCAGGCCCCCCCCAAAAAAAATTAAAATAGCATAAAAATAATAAAAGATTTTGCCGAAGGTTTGAGGAAAATCCATATAAGAATTACAAGAGTTATTAAAATTTTGATTATTTTATTTGTTTCATCATATATACGAGCAGCTTTCCTACATATGGTATGATAAAAAGTCAATTAAGTTTAATTTTCTCAGAAAACTGAAGAAGGTTTTTTATTTACATTCATTATATCAATAGACAAATTTTTCACACCCATTCCTATAAAGAAAAAAAGTCATGAACTAAAAAAAAAATCTAAATTTATGCATTTTATATTATATAACATAGAGTCAGCTACTTGTTTATGATGTCACAAATCAAAAATCTGAAATTAAATGGATTTTCCTCAAATCTTCACCAATATGTTTTCTTATTTTTTTCTGCTATTTTCACAACAAACTTTTCTTCAGGGTGAACTTCCCCTTTAACAATTTTGTGTATATGAGGTTTTCTGAAAATTGATTAATTTGAAGTTCATTCTCTGCAACATTTGGGCAATTCCAAGCAAAAGTGGAAATTTTCTAAAAATTTATATTGGCTCTATTTCAGATCTGGATCAAATTTTTCCATCAAAACTCATATGAAATTTCATAAATACAAAAGGGGAACATAATTAGCCACAACATTTTTTCTTACACAACTCCTAATAGGAGAATCCAAACCATATAAGAAATTCTATACATGGGACTACATATATCGTTTTTTACTTTCAATTAAGAGATAGCTATTACTTGTTTTGTAAAATTTTCTTTTGGATAATCTGAAGGTCATCATTTTACATCATATCAAACGAAAATTTTAGAATATAAGTTCATTTTACGTTGCCTGTGTGTCAATATTTCTGATGTTTTCTCCTCAAGTATGCATGTTCATTTTGCGTCATTCGGTAACCATGTTTATGAATATTCATATCTCATTAATTCAGGGGATCAAAATAACAAATGTTATTATTTTTAAAAGTAGGTTTTAGCAACTACTGTCAGGTACCATTTCTTTGCAAATAGCTATTCAAATATTTATGATATCTTTGTTTGAATGCAAAAATTTGTTTCTGAATGTCACTCGGTTACCTTGGAAGTTGGAACTACCCATTTCAGTACCGGTAGCTTAATAGATTTTGTATTCTTATGATTCCTGTTATGATGTAGAATGGATGGCTAGATAATTTCAGTTGGTCTTGAAGACCCTCACAATGAGAGTACTCTTTTCGAATTAAAGATGTTTATTCTAAGAAGCCTATAGTGAGTGTGTATGTAAGTCACATATTCATGCTTTAATTCCTCTAAACTTTTCAGATTGCATTTTTGGGTGCAGCATTGCATTTTGTGTGCAGCACTGCATTATCAGTGCATCATTTTCCCCATAGCATGTAAAAACTGAGATGCCATCTAATAAACTTTTTTTTTTCAAAGAAAAAAGGCAAGGATTTTGATACACTCTAGTAGACAAGTAATTACTAGATATGCTGCCTGTGGTGTCATAATAGCCCTAGAAAGCAGATTTGGAAATTAGAACAAACTTTCCACTGCAGATTCCTATTAGAAATTTGATCAAAATGAATCATCAGTTGTTTTGGATTAATTCGCTGAAAAATAGAAGAAAAAAAAGAAGAAAAAAAACACATGTGACCAATATTTATACTAGATATGTCTGAATGAAGAGATGGAGAGAGTGAAAGAGAGAGAGAGAGACTGATATTGATTGTATCTTTTTATAACAGTTTGTATAAGAGAAATATATGTTGTGTCTGTATGGATCTGAAAAATGTAAATAAAAAATTTATCAATCTTTTGTATTTTGTTTAATATATATTGAAAGTATTGCATAATGCAGTGTCAAAGTATAAATGATTGAGCAATAAAACCCTTTCTAGTACAATGATGCTTCTTTAATATATATGAATATAAATCACAATTTCACTTTATTCATAGTTGTAGTTTGTATTGATTCTAATATCCTCTCCCAGCTTGATGAAAGAGAATATATTTAGCAATATCGTAGACTGTTTGAAGCCATACATAAATTGGATAAGGATTGGGGAAAGAATTACCCGGTGCCTCTAAGCTCTCCGGGAAATGATTTGTCCAGAAATAATGAGATCGTTGCTACCGAGTGGGGCCCTATGGTAAACCATCACAAGCCAGGCCAATTAGTGTTATCTTGTTTCTCCTCTCTTCTCAAATATAGATGACTGGTTAAGCATCTCTTTGTGAAGATTCTGGAACATGAATGCAAATGACTACGGATGTAATAGGAGATAACAAGATTGAAGTGTGATGATGTATTATTAAAATTGAAACACGTAGAGAAATTAGAGGACAAAAGTGGAATAATGTTTTATTATTTCCAAGCTCATATTTCTATTAGGATTGAACTTTCATTTCTCATTTTCTTTCATTAGGCTTTAATAGTTCACGATGTTGATTCATGAATCAAGATGCATATAGTTGTGTCCATGCAAATCAGAAACAAATGTTAGATTCATTTATTATTCTACCCTTCCTCCTTGAAAATTCCTATAACTTAGTTGATATTTCAACATAATAGGTTTTCATTTATTGTGGTTCAGTATTTCATCACATGTGAACAATTGTAACAAGCTATATAATATAGTATTTAAGGTCGTTATGGTTTGGGAGATATTGTGGTTTAATAATGCCAAAGTGATACTTAAGGTTATTTCAATTTATTTCAAAATCTTTATCTTTCAACCTGACAACTTTTTTGTCAAAGTACATACATAGTATGGAATATAAAAATCACATTAATTCCTCACATTGTGGATTATTAAATTGTCTGTAATAATGTAGATTAAGTAATGAATATTTTGTATTAGTGTTGATTTCTCAGTGGTGAATGCTAGAGGACAGCAGTTATATTGCTAGCTTCAGTAGATATGAACATAGAAATATCAGGGGTTATTTTCATTTTTTTTGTTCTCCAGAATGTTAGAAAATTAATGTGTGAATTGATTTTTTAGATAATTTTGAAAATTCATGATAAATTGTGTCACATTTTTATTTCCTCTTAATTAATCAAAACCTTTATAGACGGTTGCCTTTTATGTAATACCTGCTTTCTGACAGGGTCATCAAAATGTGTTGTGTTCTAGTAGATTGATGTAAATTATTTTGATAGTATATTTTTTTATGTCAAACTTTTGAAAATATTTGAATTTGAATTCATTACTTTGTGATTCATGTTTCATATCTTTTTCCACATTAAATGTCAGTGATAAGTTCTGATCAGCTGCTCTGGTAGCCATAGGAAAAGAAATAAAATCCCCAATAAAAAATTATTGTGTTTATAGAAAGGCAGTCATGCACTTCAGACCCACAAGTACCTAGCGCTTGACGGATCCCTTTGGATAGTCTGTTCTGATTGCCTTCCATCGCTTTTTCCTCGAAACCGGATGAATTGGTAATCTGCGCATAATGAGGAGCGCCGGATGAAAGTTGTCATGTCCGGGCTTGAGGCGGTGTAAGAGAGAGCTGTGCTTTTTAAAGCACCACTTTGCCATCATCTGTATATTTATTGCACTGAGATCTCCATCTGATCATTTGAGTACACTGTTTGCATCTACAATTATCTCTTCTTTTGCATATTTTGTCTGGCTGAACATTTGATATCAGCCAAAATCAAAACCAAAGTGTTATGTCCCACTTATTATTCCTTCCTTCCTTCTTTCTTTCTTTCTCTGTGTATTTCAGTATCATACTGAACTGATATTTATTGTACAAAGATAAAAGTAGGCTTACATGTAAATGTACAATTCAAATTCATTATTATGGGGAATGTTTTGAATTTCATTGTGTATCTTCTCATTGTGCATTCATCTTTTTCTTTTTTCCAAAACCATGTACAAAAACGTAAAAATTACCATGTTTCTTTCTTTCAGTACTTCAAAACCATTCCACTACCCCTGTATTTCCCTTTCATTTTTAGACTCTCTTCTTTCTCTCTCTCTCCCTCTCCCATTCTGTAGTATTATTACTCTCATCTATTCATGTTACCTAACTTCTCATCTCATGGATGTTTTATTCTGAATTATTTAGAGGTAACCTGCTCCCTCTCTATTCGGGTGTAGTATACTAATCCTGTTTTTTTTTTATCCATGTTGTCATAAAAAGTACTCTGAAAGTAAAAAAAATTTTTTTTTGGTGTTCTTGTGTTGTCACATTTAATGAATGAACATCTATCTATCTATTAATCTAATCTAATCTTATCTATCTATCTATCTATAGAGTGTGTCCCAGAAAAAATGAAACCAGAATTCAGTGTTATTTTTGGCCATCATAATTCTTAATTCTCTTCATGAGATGAACATCAATAAAAAGATATTCTTCCCCTCTTTTTATGTGAAGCCCATCTCCATGTTCATAATGCATGCATGACTGAGTTAGAACCAGTGATAGTGGTGATAGCAAATTTCCATTTGCACAAGCAAATTACAAATTGGAGTGAGTTTTTCTGGCTTTTACTGCTATGTATTTGGAAAACAAAGTTCATAAGTTTAATATTCATTTTTTCACATGAGACCTCGTGCATAAAATGTGATTTATGCATTGTTGAGAAAAAGTTGCTTGAAAACATGCTTGATTTCTACCTATTGGATGGATCATTGATAAATGAACATTTCCAACAGAGCGGCAGACAATGGGCTACTGGTGAATGCGTGGTGAGTGTGATTTTATGGTTAGGTATAATGTTGTGTTTGAATTCTGTTTGTAACATTTGTTTTAAAAAATGCTTGAAATGATGAGACGGAGCAGAGGTGGTGGAATGTTGGATGGGGGGGGGGGATCTACTTTAAGGAAAACAAGAAGATTGCTTCTTCCCCTTCAATTGTAAAAAGTGATGTACCCCTTTTGTGCTGCACCCCGCCTCCTTCAAAAAATATTCTGCTTCCCCTGTGAAAATGTAGCGACAAATGAAACGACTGCCAGAAGTTTGAGATAAAACTTATCAAAATTTTTACCATTGTAACATTGAATTCTCAGACTCCAGACCGCAACAATAAAGGGCTTTCCTTCACTGGCCCATACAACATTCATCATTAGCGTATTTTCTGCTGCTTTGTTGGGGAAAACAAAGTGCTTGTTTTCAATTATATGGGAAGGTTCATAAGAGAAATCATTTGGATTTCACTCAGTTAAACTATCCGAAGTTTATTTATTTTGTTACTTTTTATTTCTTCTGCCATCTTTCTCAGATTATCCCTCACACAGATTTCAAGTTAGCTGCATGCTAGTCACTAGCTAGTCACTAGGTTGTGGCTAGCTAGTGACTAGCTTAATAAGCTTGTTATAGGCATGAAGAGAAAAAAATTGAGCAATATTTTAGCGAGCATGTACTGTTTACTATCTTGAAATCGCTTATTAAGTGGACCATCAGCTACATGTATAATAAGCAGACTACCAGCTGGTCACATGCTACTTACTAGCATGCAGCAAGCTTACATTTCTATATCTTCATTTATATATGTCTAATCTTTTAATCTAATGACTGAACTTCACCATACAATGCATGTATCCATTTCTATTTCAGATGGCAAAGTAGTTGATAAAAAAATACTGACTTTCCCACTTTATGAATAGCATTTTGACCAGGCAAAGCTGATTAATAAAGAAGCCATTATAGTACCAATCCCTTTGATTGTAGGAATATTCTTAACTCCTGCCTGTCATCACTTTCCTTAGTTTATTCATCTAATTTTACAGGCCGATGATCAAACAGGATTAACAAAGAAGACATGGCCAATTGCTAGCTGTCATTTATAAAGTAAAGTGTTGATCTGTTCTTTGTTCTCTCATTTGCCATTCATCAAGGAAGGACAGTGGAGCTCAGCTGATAGAGAGGATGATGAATAGGAAAATATACCTCACACAGATATGGATAGTTGGGACTGGAGGACATCTCAGTTGAGGCCGATGAAACCATGTGAAGTGTGTCTCTGTTACCTTGGCCTTGAGGACAGTATATCATCAACTGACCTTTCCTGTCACGTATTATGCCATTACCGGTTTAAGAAGTTTAATCAGTAAATGATGGTGATTTGATCAAAGTGAGTTTTTTTGTAAATGATGAAATATCATACAATGTTTACTGTACATGTATTTCTACTTTATTATGAAAAGTGATATCATTGGACATTTGCGTTCAGCAGTATATAGCTCTAAAGTTAATCTTAAATCTTAAATTTTGTTTTGTTCTGAAGGTAAACGAAAAGTATGTGTGCTTTTCAATTCAGAGAAATCTTTTAACATGCTTACATGCTTGATGAGCTAAAAATAGTTTGTAGGAAACGATTTTGCAAAATTTTATTTCATTTTTTTCAATTCTATTTTATGTTTTTTTAAAATATGTATATGAGTTTGACAGACATCTTTCTATAGCATTAGCCATTGAGGGAACAGGGAATACTTGTAATGATGGACTCATAAATATTGTGAAAGCGAGAAAAAAATACCTGCGATACAGTAAATAGGTGATATCATTAAAATAAATAACTTATAACAAAGTAAATTAAATTGTTTTCTATATCATAGGATCACAAATTGGAGCTGCTTGGTGTTGTATTACGATATTTAGAATCTAATTGCTTTAAGTGCTATTGATACCAACAAAATAGTACAAGTTGTTTTCCTTTTGATCTGGTGCACCTATGCATCAGAATCTTATCCAAACAACTTTAGGAGATAACTGGTTAAGTGATTCAAATTTAATTGTTCTGAATTGATACAACAAATTAGCAGTTTTCCAGTTTCTGTGTTATATTTTGTGATACCTGATTTTATTAAATCTATGTAATGTGACTTCATTTAACCTCCAAACAGGTGAAAAACGTTTGAACTTGTTCTACTTTATCCAGTGATGCAATCCTCATCACCTTGACAATAAAACAGCCAGGAAGAGACCCAGTGACACCCCAGCAATACATTAATCAGCTTCATCACTTTGCTTGAGCGCTCATGTGCAACATGTAGGTCATGTGATCGGATGTGGTATGGTACAGTCAAGGACAATAGACAGGTGAGGTTTCATAGTCTTACCTTGCAGACTTACATTTACATTATGATATTCCTTTTTAAAATGGGATCTCTATCTAATATAAATTTCTATCCAAATGACACCATCAGATATCTAATTACAAGATGAATTAATCTTCAATATAGGCTCCTGAAAATCACCTCTTACTAGGTATACTATTTTATAACAAAGAATGCTATTCCACCACTGGTAATTTATCCACTATCCAATAAACACTGATTAGAAGATATCCACTTTGTTCTTAATTTGCATAATACATGTATATCACATTAATTCTAATGAAATAACTTACAGTAATTATTTGAAATGTTTTCAAAATGAATATCAGGTTTGATTTGAATTGAAAATTTTAAATAGAATGTTATTTTGGATAACCTAATATAAATGATGTAACAGAACAATGCATCTCAATTGAGAATGAGATTGAGTTGATTTCTGATAATAAATGTGCAAATTATTCAGGATTTGCCTACCGTATATACTTTGCAAAAATATGAATTCATGTTAGTCTTCAGTGTTTAAAAAATGG
Source organism: Lytechinus variegatus (assembly GCF_018143015.1). Classification (NCBI taxonomy): domain Eukaryota; kingdom Metazoa; phylum Echinodermata; class Echinoidea; order Temnopleuroida; family Toxopneustidae; genus Lytechinus; species Lytechinus variegatus. The sequence goes on from NC_054742.1 coordinate 18,334,698, forward strand.
GATGTATCGGTATCTCTATTGAAGGAATCATATAGTAATTAGTATTTACACTGAAATCAGAGTTGGTGTACTATTTCTGTTCAAACTCAACATTTTAGGTTTTATCAACTAAGTATCTCTCAAGTAACTTTAGGATGGTGGTGTCAAAATTTGTTGAAAATTAGTGGACAGATGATGTAATTGTCAATTGAAGTTTGATTTCCTGTACAGTTGTGCTTGAATGCTCCAAAAGGGGAAACCCCTGAATAAAAAGGAGATGGAATGAAAGGGAATTTCGAAAAAAGCCGTTTGCACTGTAAAGATTGCGCTATTATGCTTTTTTTTAAGCCTAAAAAATCCTGGCAACAAGAGACTGACATTAATTAGTGATGCATGCGAATCCCAGGAGACGGTTGCTAGCCTTACATCCGTCGTTGCTAGGGAGATTCCGGAAGATACTTGTCAGCGCTCATTAATCATCATGCTTTGTTAACCAGCAAACTCATCACCACTGCGGATGTGGCAGAGGGAAAGAGACAGAAAGAGAGAGAGAGAAAAAGAGAGAGGAAGGGTGGGGATAAAAATAGTATTAGAAAAGGTTTTGGACAATAAAGCATATTTTGAGATGCCCTAGAATATAAAAGTGACAAGAAGAGTTTTTAAGAGATAAGGCTGCTAATTATGAAAACTCAGCCACATCATTCACATTTTCCATGATTTTGAAGGTAGAGTAAATCAATTATTTTAACTTTTTACTGTCATTGTAACAGATGGATTGTGAAGGAAGTGATCCATCTTTAGTGTAAAGTAATTTTCTTTGTTTCCTGTAGATATAAATTTTCATCTACATGTAAATGAGAAAGCTATGAGTGTAATGATTAGTGTACAATTATTTTTTAATAATGGACAAAAAATGAAAACATTAATTACAAGTGGTCATGTTCTGTTGTGTCTTATGAACCAATCAACCATGAGTCTTCTCTCTTTAATTCATGAATTCATCCCAACCACTTGTTGGAGTTGTTCATAGTTTTGTAATGCTTGTCTACTTTCATTCCTTCTGTAGAGCAGACTGAGCAGTACAAATTATAAATGATTAGTGGAATCAAAGCTTTTTGTGTTTCATTGTGAGGAATTACAAACCAGTATGCATCATGCTTTACTGCTTTCAAAGATAGATTTGAGAAGTTTGGGGTCAAAATTAGATGAAATCAAATCAAATACCTGTCACTTGGCAAAGTCTTTCTCTCAGAAACTAGGTTAGTCATCAGATAGGATACAGAATGAAATATAAAAGGATATATTACAGAGCTGTCAATGAATGTGTGATGTAAACTTTAAATTGAAAACTTTTACATTTTGCATAGGATTTTACTTTCACATACATACAATTTACAAACTGAACAACTTGATATTAGGGAATATTTTCTTTGTCCAGTTGCAGGTTACATTTCGTAGCAGAACTGAATTAAAGAAATTATAAGATAGAATAATAAGTACCTGGTAAATTTGATGCCGAGTGAGTAAAAAGGGTGTACACTTAAGAAAATGATGATTAAATAGTAGGTTATCATAATACATGATATGAAAGAGTTTTGTCCCAAATCATGTCAATTTTATGCAGTATTTTTTCATGGTCAGTTGAAAAGGAGGCCTTAAGAATGGACTTGTACCAAAGTAATGTCTTTTTAATGGTGTCAGTCATTCTTTCAGCACTAAAGAGGCAATCACCTTTCTCATGTGTATTGAGAAGTTTTATTTGTCATAATATTTTTGTGGATACTCATTTGAAGCCAAGTTCCCATTGTTATATCTGTAAGCATGCATGATCTTACCATTCATTTGTAGATATTTTTGTCAGTTACTATTGTTCTCTAAATCATTTGAGGTTATGTTTGGCACTAGTAAGGGTAATGACCTGTTCTGTAGAGCTGAATCATTGTGTAGGTCATAATATGATTCAGTCAGTTACACACTACAATTTAAATGTACAACAATGAATTATATTTCCTGACTTTGATTTTAATGAAATATGTAAAATGCAGATCACCAAAACTTCAGATTTTAAAAGCTCTTCAAAGCCGCATTAAAATAACTCGTGTGGATAAGTTTAATAATGGGACTAAATTCAACTTCATAATCTTCTGTGTGTACAAAGAACAAATTAGAAATTTTAAAAAATGTATCAGTTCAATGATATACAGATAATGAAATATTAACATAGGCCTATACGTGGAATGTATTGAAATGTAGTAACAAACATGAAATGAGCAAATTATTAGAATCAGACAGAGAGATGGAGAGAAAGGCTTTGTAAACTTTTTTTTTCATTTGTAGGGTACCTACATGAAGACTTTTCTGGTACTCTAAGCCAAGGCTTCCCACTAACATTTATTTTACTTTCCCTTTAGGCAAGTGAAAATTTCAACTTAAGATTTACACTAGCCCCCCCCCAAAAAAAAAAAAAACAACGATTCATGT